>NW_020884902.1:3980701-4580701 GCF_003945725.1 Corapipo altera | reverse complement strand
CAGATGCTCATTTTACATTAAGGGCATCATCTTGTACGTGACCTAAGAGGTCTGGATAGGGTTTCCTTCCGAAGGAGCTGTGGGAGATCAAGTTCTGTTTGTACAAATAGTACAGAATATTGGCTGCAATAAAGGATCTATTAACTGTCTTGCTTCAAACCACCCACACCGTTCAGGGTCAACCCTGAGCATATGGTACCTGTACTGCCATAGAGAGCCAAAAACCCCTTCCCCCTCTTCATTAAAACCCATGTTGCTTTCCATGCACTGGCCACATGCCACTTGCCAAACTGCCCTTTTGCTGCAGCTGCCATTTGGCTGACGAGTGCTGCCTCCAAGCTGCCTGATGTGCAGAGCCAGGGCTGGGACCCACCCAAGCTGAAAGGCAGGCAATCCTCACAGAGAAGCTCTTCTTCCAGAGATGGAGAGTCATGGGAAACCAGTCTGTTTTGGGAAGAATAAAAACATGTTTTAACTTGTACTGGGAATGAAGCTAAGAAACAACCATGCTGTGGGTTGAAGACTTGTTCTGGCCTCTGTTAATGACTAGATAAGATGCAGCATTTTCAGATGGAAACCTAAATCCATAGTGGTTGGCTCTGAAACTGGCCGTGGCCTGTGCCAGATAGAGCTCTGCCAGGGGAGACACCTGTGTGTTGTTCTGCATCAAAGGCAGCTGGAGAATGAGCTGTTTCCTTGAGAGGAAACAACTATATTCTCAAGATTCACCCCTCTGGAGCATGAATCCAGCATAGGCAAGAAATGTTGATCCCTAGCAGAGATGTCATCCACTGCACTTTTTTTGAGGATTAAAACTGTCCTTTTCCTAATGAACTCTTTGGTAGATGTGGAAGCATCAAAGCTGGTGGACTGGCTGTGAGATCCCATAAGGGAAAACTGGGAAATAGGTCCTGAATTGTTCAGCATATGGAGACGGTGCTTACCTATGGCAAGCTTCTTGCCTCTTCAGCCTTTAGAAACCTGAACAAATAAATATAAGTTGCTCAGAGCACCCACAGAGCAATGAAAACAGGCAATGGAATAGTGTCATATGTACTAGAAGATGTCCTTTAAATGTCCCCTCTGGCTTGCTGGATAATGCCCTTATGAATACTTGTAATTAATGCTAAGAGCTGGGCTGAATACTTCCTAGTAACAGAAAATCATGTTGAGCTAGGCCCTGTTTTTTAAAAAAGGAAAGACTGATGCACCTGCCCGAACATTTGCTTGACTTGGGCACATGTCATATGCAAAGCAAGCCAGGTGGGTGCCCATCTCACAGGCTAGGAGTTCAATTTTGGCATGTCCCCAGTAGCTGTGAGCTGACTCTTGCTTTGGCCATCCACCCTGAGGGCTCAGAGAGCTTGGCAGGTTTCAGGACCTGTGCTGCTCTGCCAACAGGGCTCACACTTGGCACATTGGAAAGTTCATCAGCCAGGCCTGATATTCTGTGTATGGATGTAAGATACTGGGATAAGGCAACTGTAGAATACGAAACTCTAACAACTTTGTACAAAATATGCCCTTTCCGCCAGTAGCAAACTGAGCCAATGTCCATGACCCCACGCTTATGAATGCAATTCTCTGGGTTAGGCAAGCAAAAAATAACTTTTTCTGCCAAGCTCATTTCAAGTAACCAGTACCCTTGCAGCTCCTTGCAAGTCATGGCGGTTCTCATTGAAAAAGTCACTTAAAATGAGAACATCCTCAGTGTTTTTCATTGTGGGAAAAATTGCATAGAAGTGCCCAAGCAAGGCCAGTTTTGGACTTTGGAACAAGATTTTCTAAGACATCTTTCATCTGTAGGGGAGCTACCCCAGCTACCATTAGAGGCCCAAGGCAAGTAAGGATGAAAACTTGGTTTCATTTGGTTACATGGAGCAGTGAGCTGAAGACTGAATAGAAACTCAGATGTTGAAGGCTGAGAAGCATGAAGTGGGATTTCATTTGAAAAAGCCTGTGTCAGATTCCAAGAGATGGTAGCATAGTGTTCGGCTTCCAAATCATGCGACACTGAACTAAAACAGGACAGAAACTTCTCTCAGAAAGCACACGTTCAAATATTTCCAGCATTTTTACTGATAACCTTTAAACACAAATAGGCTTGTTCTGGAGTGTCTTAAGATACTCAATAGATGCTTATTCAGTTGTGTTCTAGGGGAACCATTGTGAGGCATGGAGAAAGATGTTGAACACAACTATGCTCATCATGGAAAAAAATGTAATATTTCCAACCAGTCTATGTACCTCCATATCAGGGAAGAGTTACTGTACATGCCCCATCAACCTATGGAAAGCCTCTCTCATTTTCTACCAGAATAGGGGAGGGACTCCTGCATGAATAAGTTTTCTTGGCATCTATTTTTTAATCCATCTACCAGAACATACAGAAATCTGCCTAGCTAGGATATTCTTCCATACTTATGTACTCTGCACAGTAGTTTAATGTTCAAGCTGGGAGTGCTTCTACAGGGCCTGTTTGTCAGCAAGCTAAGCTCTGCAGTGTAAACCCTGTGGAATCACATACATAAGTAGAGTTTTCACCCCTGTGGTCTTTCTTTGAGCCTCCATCCAGCTTGCCTTATCCTTTGGCTCCTATTTCATCTGACTGTCTTAAACAAGTGTGACAGGGACTCCTGATGTTATTGCCCAGTGCCCTGGTCACATTTTGCTCTAAAAACACTGAAGGAGAAATCAGATGGTTGAGGCACCTTCATCTCAGCAGAAACTCTGGAGCCCTCCAGGAAATATTTCAGTGAGGCTGAGGTGATGGGTGGAAAAAGACAGCAAGCCTGGGGAGGGAAGGAAGACATATTTTTTGTTATTTTAAACACATGTACTTGTCTTGATTCATAATGGGAATCTGGGTGGGAAACACAGCTGGGAGGACAGAGGGAGAGGCTTATTTTTATTATGAAAATATGTGCTAATTGTGGCTCAAAGCAGGGAGGGAGGGTGGGACAGTATATGATGGAGAAGCCACCTGCAGTGGAGGTGCGGAAGGAAGAGAAAAAGGGCATTATGTTTTTCTTATCTGTCAATTGAAAATATACCTATTTCTTCTCTAGTAACTGAACAGCAGTGAGGCAGCCTCAGAGCACCGAGTAACTCACATCCAGCCCTGCTTCTGGCAACAGCTTTTATGGCTTGGTTCTAGCACCTTTTATTTAGAGTTGTGTGAACAATTGGTTTTGGGTGGAATGAAATGTTTCAGTCAACCCAAAACTGACATTTGTTTTCACTCAGTCTTCTAGAAAGCATATTCTTTCCCTTTCAGGCATCAATTTGTATGATGTTTGTATTTGTTTAAAGCCAAGTAGTGGAGATGCATAGAGGCATGATTTTTACATGCAAGAAATTGTTAAAAAAAAAATCTTCTTTCTTAGCAATGAGAAATATCGAAATGTCCACACCAGTGTCCCATATTGTAAGAAAACTCTATTTGAGCCTTTGCTTTTTGAGAAACTTTTAACCCCAGAGGTGATTCTAAGTGTCAGGGTACATGGTCAGGACTCTGTATTAAATACGCAACTATGTATTGATGTTGAAGCTGATTATCAGTCAGGCACCCAGTTGCTCCACACGTTGGGTAAATTTGTAAATGCTCTTTATCTCACTGACTGTGGTAGAGCTCCATCCAAAATAGATTTGCTTCACCAAGAGAGACCCATAGCACAGTGTTAATTAATCTCAAACTATTTGGCAGATAGCTCAGGCAGCAACTCAAAGAACATTATTTGAAATAATAAACTAATTGCTGCAGGTCTGAGTGCTACTTTATTTTCATTAATACCCGGAACGTAAGTGTGGGTCACAAGTACTATGTAATCTGAGGGCCTCAGTCACAATCTTGTCGAGCTGTGCTGGAGGGTTTCTGCCACAAGTAATAGGACATACATTTTGTTCTGCAGTAAGCCATATAAACTCCAATGGACCCAGTAGTTCTTCTGAAATACTAAAAGAAGTTCCACTATTTCCAATTACTATTCTAGTTTCCTCTTAATCTAAATGATTCAGCCCTGCTCCTCTGGAAATGATTCTTGGACCAGTGACCCTCAAGAGGAAATACAGTAGGATTTTGCTATTGTTGTTTTGTTTCTTTTAAATTTTTGGGTAGCTAAAAAAGCAAAAGGCCACATAATTCCCATTTAGGGCTTCCTGCTTTCACCTTTGAAAAATCCTGCTGTGATCCTAACTGCATTGCTTAGGTGTCTAATACCTTTGAATCTACTTCTAAAACACTTCATCCTTTATGCAGCAAAGTGCAGTATTTTATGTCTGGCTGAATGAGGAAAAGGCGCATTAAGGAGCAGATGAAAAGTAAAGTTTGGGTTGCTGCAAGAGGGAGTTTTGAAAGGAAAAAAGTTAGGGACATACTGTTATACTCAGAGTCTATGGCCAAGATTTTCCTACCCTCCCACTCAAACAAGAGATCTCATTATGTGAAATATCATTAACCACAACTTGACTGCTCTTTGAAGCTTACCCACTGAGCACATTTAACAGCCCTTGATAATACTCATAACTTGCCTATGTCTAGCGGAATAATTTCAGCATGAAAAACACTACATAGAAATCAAACTCTTCTCCGGCTCATCTGACAGGGTTTGACATGACAACACAGAAAGCAGACAGATATAGCTGGGATTAATATACAAAGTTGACAGACAAAACATTTCTCTTAGGCACCATGAAATGTTCTGACAATATTTTTGTTCTTCACACCCAGAAGTTGGCCAGGAGGTGCTCCTGAGAAGAGCTTTACAGTGAGCTTCATTGAGCTCCGCAGTGAAAAAAAGCTCCTAAAAGACCATGTGTGAGGCAATATAGAGGGTGAGTCAATTAGAAAATCATCCGTGTCATGTGATGCTGGAAGTTCTGTGGCTGGTATATATACTACAGTTTTCCCATAAATAGAAGTGAGGAAATTGTTGCTCTAAAACTTGAATGTGTAGCTAATTTGAGCGTGATCTCACAGAGGGTTGTTGTGGAGTTCCTATTTGTTATTATTTGGTGATTAAGCATAGCTTGTACATCTGAAACTCTTTGTCTATTCATTCCGCTTTTAGACTTGGAGCAGCAGATGCCATACCAACTCACAACAGAAGATGATTCAAGCAGAGATTTCTCTCTATTTTGGTGATTTGCAAAGGCTCCCTCAGCCCTCAGAATTCTGCTCATTAATGCCTTGACTGCTGTCATATATCTTGTATTTTGATAACTTACTCATTAGCCCAGACAAGCAATATGCAACCCTTGGCAGAGTTCAGGACCAATCTATACAGTAGATAGAAAGCAACAAAATGTCTGGCTTCTTCACTGAAAATTTAAACCTAATACATCTACCCTTTGTTTTTCACTGCCGAGAAAAAAAAGTTGGTGCTTGGATTTCCTGGGCTCAGTTCTTTTTTCAGTCAGACCGCATTTTACTCTGATGCACTTTCATTTCACTTAGTAAGAGTTGCTGTTTTCTAGTGAACAGACAATCATTAATCATACATTGTATCTTCAAACACAATCCACAGACGCTTTTCTTATTCTAAAGGAAAGCTCTCCCTCCTCCTCTGGAAGTGCCATATTTTACAAAAGGTTTCCCATTACTTGGAGACTAACCAGTGACTGGAAATTTGTGTCTCCAAAGGCCATGGACTCAAGAAAATTAGACTGCCACCAGCTGTTTAAGTTAAAAATGATGTATCTATAGAGATTTGTGCTTCCATACACACAAACAAGATAAGCACTGGTCAGGAAGGAATTTTTTTTAAGTACCAAATTATTTGACATAGTTAAATAAGAATTTTTAGTTAAGAAAATACACATGCAAAAGATATTTTCCAGCATGAACAGATGTTAAAACTTTGATCTTTGGTGTATAATCTGTAGCAGACATACAGAAACTGGTAGGAATTTATGAAGTTATTTCGTTTTAAATCATAATGCATGTACGATGAGAATATGGTTAACTGGGAATACTAATGGATCACCAAAGGCCAGCTCTTTTACAGTAGTTAAAAGGAAGCCTTAACCTATTCGTTTGCTACTTTGCAATCAAAATTTCGGCAGCAAAACTGCACAATCTTTTTGTGGAATCTTTTCATTACAATGAAATTATTTTTCTTCTATCTATTCAGAGAGAAAAACAAAAATAGGATTTTTTCAAGCCCTTACATCCCTGTCAGTCTTCCTAAATCTCAAAGTCACTTTAGGATCAATTTAAAAGGGGCACACAGGGAACTAGGCCTTCATTTCCAAAATGCAAGTGAACAACTTATATGCACGTTACTGGTTTTATGCTATTATTTTTCCATTCACAGTGACAAGAAATACACTTTAGTTTGGATGCTTTTGGTCTGGGCTACAGGAATATTGTCTAATTCCACTGGCATATGTAGCTAAATGATTGTTGTAGCACCAACATTTTTAGTGATGATGAGGCTCAAAATGAAATTATATAATAAGTTATTCCCCAAGAATAAGGGTGGCTTTTGTGAATTTTCAAACCACATATAAAGTGATGTTTATGTTCACACATCGCAGTGATCCACTGGGAAATCCAAGCCTTGATCATAAAAGTTCACCCTTTCCTTTTAGGTCAAGTGAAAGCACTATTGGAAGTATTGGGGAATAATCTGTTTTCTCAATAGAAGTTACATGACTCCCCTGGTTTCCTAAGACTTTTTCCATGTCTCAGATTTTACGATTGACAAAATAATGACAGCTGCATCCTTTCTAATTTCTCAGTGGAATGCAGCCAATGCTGCCCAGAAGGACAAATAACCCGGATTGAGGGGAGTTGAGAACGGAGGGAGATCACATGGATCAGGAAAGCAAGCACTGTAAAAGCTTCCTGAAAACATACAACTAAAATACAATTAATAAAACAGCTTTGAAAGGAGGTAGTTAAGTTACTGAGTGTGGCTGTGATCAATCTCCTAGTTTAGATTACTCCGGTATAAATTAAATGAAATAGGACCTGGACTGCTAATTAACTACCCTACCCACAGGTGATCATAATATTTGCAATGTAAAATCCCTGCAAAAGCAAAATTTATACACCTAGAAATGACAAGTATGCATATTAAAACCATTTTTGTAATTTACAAGAATAATAAAGTCCTTTGATAGCTACTCAGAAAAATGGGAGGAGCACGGAGGAAATTCTGTATACATTTAGAAGCAATGATTCAGACAACATTTCCCTTGAATCAGTTTATTTTACGAGAGAACAAAGGGGTTGTCCTGCTGGGTAGCTTTTCAGCAGGGATGCCCTGCCTGTCTTATTTCATATCTGCAACATTATGTGGTTTCAATTAGTGGTAGCACTTGCAAAACTAGTTAACACAGACATTTTGGCTTGAAATCTGACTCCAAGGTGGTGAAGGGTACTTAAGATCTACTCAGGGACGGGTGGAGAAATTCAGTATATTTGAAACAGTGTTGATCATTGGTCATAATGGTGTCACTTCTAAAAAAACTCATTGTATTTTTGTGGGCTTAGTGCTTCATTTCTTCTTTGCCTAGAAGTTGCTTTCAGCTTTTCTAGCATCCCTATTTCCTGTCTCTTTTGTCACCTGGTGACTTACTAGGCCCTTGGTTAAGCTTTTCTTCAGGCTTTGAGGGCAGCCAAGTATCCAGTTAACTTGCTCAAAATACTATGGCACTTACAGTGCTTAGCATTTACAGAGTCCTCTTCCTTCTTAAAGTTGCAGTACTAGTTACTCTAAGAACAATCCTGCATTATCAGGAACTGACTGGTTTAATAGTCCATCCAGCCCCTTAATGGTGTGAAGGAACCACTAAAATATCCTTGTAAGGCAAATGTTAATTTCTTTAGCTTTACAGGCAGGAAAGATGACTTCTGTTGCTATTTCACATCAATGTAAGTGTCTCTTGAAATACATCTGCTGGCAGAAAAAAGCCTGTGCATGATGATTCAACCAAGTTTCTCAGTCCTACTTATCCTAGATATCTTGATAGGCAGGTGACATTTTGATGAACAAAATAACAAATGTCACTGCTGTGGTGACAGACATATACAATATTCCAAATATCCACTGAAAGAGAAGTGTTTAATACTGGAATGAAAGAGGCAACTGCTTGACAGGATTTGAACATGTATAACTATAATATTTTTAGCAATGAAGTCAATAATATGTCTCACTATCACATCTATCACGGTGCTAAAGTAGTTTTTATCAAGACATTCCTAGATGCTGCTGTAGTGTGGTGATTGTCAACAAACACAGTATAGATGAAAGGAGACTACAGAACAAATATGAGCACTTCTGTTTTTTCCAAAAGTTAGATCCTTTCCTGATCTAAAGGATTTAGATTTGTTTCAGTGGTGGTGAAGGCTGGAGATCAAAAAGGACCCTAAAGATTGTCACCATTTACTTGTTTTGCTGGCCTAATGCTGGTAATAGACCTTATAAAAAGCTGGTCACGTATTTGGCCATTTTTCATTTTTTATTTGTGGTTGCTCTCAAGCTGAAACAAAATTTAGGGGCTGCAAATGGAAATGGAATGAAGGTGGAAAATGCTGCTCGTGTCAAACTCCACTCTATTCATCTGCTGAATTATTCACATGTCTGATCAACAGCATTTGTTTTTATCAGTGTCTACCTCAGCCCTGCTTGCACAGCCATTTAACCTGACTCTCACTTGTGCTGGGGAGCAGCAACCTGAAACAAGGAGCAGAGGAGGGAGCAGAAGCATGGGGTGCAGTTAGATTTTCTCCTTCTGATCCACTTAACAGAAATCAGAACATAAATGAGCAGTAAGGTCACCGCAATCAAATCCATACGCAGTGTAGTTCAGCTGATTTGGGGCCAGAATACTGAATTTACCCCAGATTTCTTCAAAGTCTCTGCAATGGGAGTGTCTTGTTTTGGTAGCAGTCTCTCTTTTTACAAGACAGGTAATCCACAGTGATCCACAATCACACAAGCAGGCTTTCCCCAGCTGCATTCATACTGCTTAACAGCTTTATTGCAATTCTAGGAATAAAGATGCTCACATTTCACCGACTTAAGAGAGCAGGTTTAATGCACTGTGCCATTTGCCACCATCCTGACGGGCCTTTTTTGTGTATGTGTGTGATTAATACATGTATTAATGCTAGTAAAACACTTATGGAGTTTCCCAGATGTAGACATGGCCCCTTAATCCTTCCCTGTTCTGCTGGGGATAATAATTTTTACAACATGAGATCACTTGCACCAGCGAAGTGCATTTTAACACCTTTTGCTGTTATCTGTATGAACTGATGATCCTAATAGAATCCCAGCAGTGCATTTAAGCTTTATTTCCTAGGTTAATCAGGCTAAAAGACAGTTAACTAAGTTTCCCAAAGGGGGCCTTCTTTACATTAAGAAAAAAAAAACAATACTGGAATTGTTTATCACCAGAAATTTTCCTCATTGAGAAAAGAAAAGGAGCAATGATATAAAAAGAAAGGGTGTTTTTTGTCTTGTAGTGGACAGCACAGCATACCATTAAAAAAAAAAAGAGATAGAGAGAAATATTTTCTGAACAAAGAAGTCATGCCGGTCCCCCTCCTTTTTTTTTTGATCTTTAATCCCTTCTCTCCCAAGTAGAATGGCAAAGGAGCCCTTCTCTCTCTCTAATAAATAGCTAGCAAAAGAAGGCATTCAATGCTATGTCCCTTTGATCAGCACAAAGCTGTCAGCTCCTGCCGCTTTTTTTTCTTCCAGCTCTTGTTCCTGGTTAAAAGTGGAAGTAATACCCCCTGAAAGAAATACCCTAGGTGTCCTGCAAATCATCAATCCTATTTTTTTCCTTGTTGTTTTTCAGTGGCCCACCCTCCTGGCCTGAGCAACCTCCTCACTAACACCCCTCTTCCTCTTTCCACCCTTTTTCCAGAATACCAGTTTCATTTGATACGCAATTCAATGTGCCAGTCTGACCTACTGGGACCTTGCTGTCTGAGACTCTACCACTGCGCAGACAGGGGAAACCTTCCTTCTAGCAATAAACATGTTTACTTCCATCCATTTAGCTTCCTGTAAAGGGATTAAAAAATATTTCATAAACATAGCAAAGGGATTTTTGGAAATTAGCTTTTAATAATTTATAATACTGCTCCAACTTTAAAAAAAGCACAGTGTAAGCAACAAATAAAAAAATTACATGTTGTGCTTGACCGAGTGTCTGAGATCCCATTTTGCTCCAGTCTTCAGGCTGCTGCATTTCAGCGACATCCCTGCATCTCAGCAGTAAACAGTCTGCAAATATTGCTGCTTTCAGACAGGTCACTCAGCGCATTTTAAAGCAGGCTTCTTGTTTACTGCTCAGATTATCTGCAATCTGCATTTCTGCTCCTCACGGTGTCAGGACCTGATACACAGTTTGCAAATACCATGCAAAGGAAATAATTCACAACTGCAAACAATTGCAGAACATGAGAGTGGCTGGTAACAGGAGAGCAGGGCAGAGGCTTTGGTGTCTGCCTGTGTGTATAAAGGGTTGGAGGGGGGAGGAATGGGGGACTAAGAAAAAACAACTGCATAAAAGAGCATTATTACCAGACAATGTCATATCCTCAGTGACATGTAATGATGTTTAAATACCTTTGCCATTTCCCCCTGGTGATTGCTGCACTGGGTGCGTTCTGTGGGCCTATAGAGATATGTTTTTCAAAAATCAGGATGGAGTGAATGCCGTTCGTTGTTCTGGCTGCAAAATGTCAAACTGCAGTGGAAAGAAATACAGCATTGCAGTGGTGGTGCACTGAGGCCCCCGGTAGGAAAGCAGGAGCTATTAAGTGGAAAATTCCTGCAGAGGACGTGTTTCCATTTCTAATGTGAAGAAAGAGGGTGTTGTTTGAGGCTGGCAGGTCTGTGGAAAATGCAGAAAACACAGGGAAGATGAGAAAATGACCTCACTGAACTCTGAGAACTTAAGCAAACAAACAGCCTCAGCCAACATACCACATTCTTCTGCCCAAACAACAAATTGACCTATAAGTTATATAATCCCCCATAAGCCTCTATGCCTCAAGTAAATGTGAGGAGGGAGAATGGGGCTGTTCAGGGGGTTGCAGGGGTGGGGAGGACAAGCAGTAAAACCTGCTGCACTAGGCAAGACTCTCTGAGAGTGAGCTGCCTGTCTACCCTACAGCATCATCTTCCACCCCAAATGGAGTCCCCACATGAGGTTCAGGTTTAATTGTGCTCTGAATACCAGCAGAATGATGGCACTAGTTGTTTATTATAGTATGAACTATTTCAGTACAGCATAAATTTTCCATTTCAAAGGGTCCTGAATGCCTGCAGGGAAGGGACTAGGTTTTGTGAGCAGAGGGTGGCCTCTGTAAAAGTTGCTGGGGGGTTCATCTTAGGGATGGTTAAAACCGCATTCTTGGAACCTGACGGGGGGACTCTGGGAAGCATGTTTAGGGGCTGTGTTTCCCCCTATAGAGGCCCCCTGTAGTGTTGACTTGGACTGCCTGAGTTACCATTTTATATCAACTGAACAAATCCTAGTGTAAAAATGCAAGGGCTAATCAAAGGCCATGGGTTCTTCTGGGGTTGTTGTTGTTGTTGTTGTTCCACACAGTACAGCCTGGCAGAAAAGGCAGATGTATGACAGCATCCTCAGTACTGGACTGTGCTGAAAGGTTTGATTTGTTGTACGGATGCTGTTTTCGGTGTTTTTCCAATAACTAATTAATTGAACATAACGGAAAGTTATTAATAGGCAGGACAGCAGATAAACCAAAATTTATAGTTTACAATAATATTGCTTATAAATCAGAAAGGGCTTTTCTGTTACTTAATAGTACATTTGCTGTGGAAACCTGTTCTCAGCTACCATGCAATTCCAATGTGCACTTTTAATGTATAGGGCTTTTTTTTTCTTGTTTACATTATTAAAATCCTGTTGTCTCCCACTTGCAGTTGACTTTGAGCACAACCAGAACCTGCTCTGCCATCCAGCATTTTGCATGGACTTTGCCTCTCATAGGCGTGTTAGTTTTGAATAGTCCTTGCAGCTTTAAAGACTACACGATGCTTTAAGAACAAGCATAACTACAAACAGATAAAGTGTTTGATCTTGAAGGTGCATCTTTAAAGCATAGGAATGTGCAAGGTTCAAACACTAGCAGCAAAGAAAAAGCAGCTGACACAAGATTCACAAACTACAGATGCACATTCAAATTTCATGTAAGCTGCTATTTAGATTTAGTGGTTTGATCCGTTCTGTCGTTAGGCACCACTAGCCATGAATGCACCGAGGCAGAATTCAGAAAAACCCAGTAGCTATAAGGAGCTGACTAGATTCAATGCACAGGTTCCTTCACCAAAACATTTTAGAGCAAGATAACATGAATTACAAGATAAGTGCTGAGGAGAAAGTGAGACCACCCCAAACTTGATCCAAAAACGCAACTCTTGCCTCTTCTAGGGTTTGAAAAATACAATTAAATAAGTATTTTTTCTTTTCCAGTTTGACATCTCCCTCAATGCCAAGAAAACAAGGCAAAACAAGGACAGAATTACAAACAAAAAATCTTCACATACAGGACTTTCAGCATTATTTTGTATACATACTTTGAGCAGTTTGGAGAGAGATCAAAAAAGGTGGCTGAAGATTGGAGCATGTGTCTAAATCAAATTAAATTCTCCCACAGCTGTTGAGTATTGTTTTTCAAGTCTCCAGATGCCACTTATTTCAGGTATGGAGGAGATAGGGTTGTAGTAATACCAACAGGAAATAATTCTGATCTGTGTAGTTCAAATCTGAAAACCAATTTGCCCAGAATCCAGCGCTGTTCCTGTTTAATCCTAAATGCCAGTGTCTCTGCAGCACAAGGGCCAAAAGGCATTCAGGAGCTCCACAGCGTTGTGTTATTCCCTTTCTGGGAATGTTTAACCAGGGCAAACTATATAGTGTAGCATTTCTGCACGATGCCATGGATTCTGTTTCTCTTTTCCTTGTGCTGTGTAACTGAGGGGCACTGTAAGGGGCGCATAACTTACAGAGGAGAACAGCCTTCTCCTCCACACTCTGACAGGAAATAGGAAAGCTCCCCAAAAAAATCAAGAGAAAAACAAACTTTGTGAATGACAAAAAGAAGCGCTGCCAAAACAAAAGTTTCCTGCACCTAATAAAAAGAAAAAGCAGATTTTTGCTCATCCTCACCTTCTGGTTGCAAATGGCAAGAGAAAAATGTAAGGGGCACCCCATTGTTAAGGCTCTGGATTTTAGCACCTATTGCAGGATTAACTCCTCTGAGGAGTGCAGGGCTTTGGTTATACTGCTTTTATAGGGTTTTTTATAGGTTCTTTGTCTTTTACATCATGGACTCGGCTCATATCATAGCTTCTGTTTTGCATTCAGTTTACAAGACCTGAGATACCTAAAAAGACTTCTAAGAGACTATTTTAAATAAAAACGTAAATAAATCTGGGTGATGAAGTACAAACCTGAGCCAAGCAGATTGCAGTCAAGCCATGTTCAGCTCCTGCCAATGCACTTCAGTCCAATCCTACATTAAGCTTTCAGGATTGTGCAGAAATGCCTAGTCAAACTCACTTGTGCAGGAGTTTCAGAAATTACAAAAATAGGTTGTAGAAAAAAACAAAAAACGTGAGTTGCCCTTCTTTGCATCATGATCCCAAAAGATATGGAGTAAAAGAGACATAGAATCTTTGATCAATATTTGGCTTTTATTTCTTAGTTCTTTTATTTTAAATCATCAGATTCATCACAGTTGGGAAATGTGTACTGTCAGCATCCCAGAGCTCATTCTGATCATAGTGGAAAATAGGACATTTGACCTGTGACCACTGATGGAAGCTTTGACTCTCCAGGATTTTACTATCACTATATTACTATCATCTGGTTTCCTAACTTCTATAAATCTAAGAGCTTGAAAAAAATTTTGGAATCACTGCCTGTAGAACACTCAAGTGTGAATCAGTCTCCCTCACTGTTTTGTAGTTCAGATGACTTTCATTCTGGACAACTGGAGGATGAGGACCCCAGGACCTGATGAAGAGTAAGCTCACTGTTTTATCTGGGTGCAAAAAGAAAGGCCTTGTTTGACAGAAACAAAAAAGGAAATTTCACAGCAGGACGTATGCACAGGACTTTCATGGGTAAAATGTGTGTAATCTGCCCAACACTGACAAGATGGAGACTTTCATCTGCTTCAGGAGCCATAGCTCAAGATGTGGGTCCTGCTTAGGAGCCATAAAAGGCAACAAGAACTATCAGGTGTTTAGAAACCATGCCTCGGGAAAGCACTGAGCTTTCCAGTGCCTGACAGGCAGCTGCAAGGAGAAGGTAATCTGTGTTTTCCACGTCCATTGGAACAAGACTTGGCTCAAAGTATATTAAGACAGAATTATCTTGGACTGTATTAAAAACTGTGTGTTGAATGATAGAAGGAGGTACAAGTACAAAAGTGAAAACACTCCCCTGTATGCAAATCCTCCCACATACCAGAAGAAATACATAAATCAGTCAAAGTGTGGGTCAGCTTGTGCTTGGAAAAATGTTTGACTCAACAAGGGATTGAGTGCTGCTCAAGTAGTTTTGACCCAACTGGGTGCTGACAACAACTCATGAAAAAAACGTGGTGGAAGAACAGGCCCAACACTTGAGAGTGATGCCACAATTAGAGGAGGGTTGTTCCCAGCTTCTGGAAAGATCTGGAAAGATCAACCTCTACAGACACATACATTTGGGTGCTTTTCTTACAGCAATTGATCTGGCAATAAGGAGTGCTTGATTACTTTCTGCAGACTAACCTGTCAGAATGCAAGACCCTTTATGTGTAAACAAGGCTAAAATTTACCTCCTCTTGATACAGTCATTTTCAACAGCAGTTCCTCCAGCTTTACACCAGTGAAGCAAGTTAAATGGTATGTAAGGTAAAACAAAACAGATACTAAAGATGTGAGTCAAGATCTATGAACTTTATTATTTCTCTTACCTAACTATTATGGAGAGCTCCTTGGTATCATTAATTTCTATAATATACATTACTAAAAGAAGTCCGTGGGGTCCAGGCAGAAGCAACAAGAGCAATATACTCCCTTTTCTGCTTTTGGTTGTGATTCTCATGAGTGATGAGCATGATGATAAACTCACTCCATCCAGCATGGTGGGAATGTTACCTAGTGTCACTAACAAGTATTTAGTCTGATTCAGCCTCATAAGCCCCCCACCACACAGAAACTAATTGAGAGGATTAGGGCACACCAAGACACTCAAGCTCCACTCCTGTGGGTTTGGGGAGAAACAACACATTTAAACATTCCAGCTACAGTTCCCTTGGCAACATACATAACAACAACTCACTAAGACTATGGGTTTCTGTTTTCTTAACCCTTCAGGACATTGGCTGAATGAATACTTCCTTGAGGAAACCGTTCAGTCAACCAGATATACTCAAACACACTTAAAACCAGCAGGCCTTTTCTCCTTACAGAAACAACAGCAGTTGAATTCCATGTCAAACTGATCTCCTCCCCTAGCATTAAAGGGTTTAATTCAAACACACACATATACCATTAGCAAATCCTCTATGGAAGTCTGTATGAAAAAAGACAGTAAAAACCAATCCCCAAATGTCAATGTTTTATATCATTATAAAGTTACCATGGATCAGAGGACACAGAGAACAATACACAATGTTTTATAAAGCACATAAGTACTGTTAAGAAACAAAACAATATTAGCATTTGTGTAGATTATAGAACCAGTATTGTTCCTCTCAGTTATAGCAATAATAACATCTACAGCAACTTCGTAATGATTTCTCTGGGGACTTAAAATAAATTTTAAAATTAAAATGCTTCATAAATATTAACTAATATAACTAGTATTAACTAATTAACTATTAAATAATAGGTTTACATCAGCTTTGTGAAATACATGAGATATGCTTCAAGTTTATTCCACTGCCCAATGAACTGGAGCTTTTTGTGGCATTAAACCATCTGTTCTTTAGTGGTGACCATTCCTGTTGTGCCAAAGTTTGGAAGAGGACTCTCCAGCATATGCAAAGTCACCAGACCTCACCTGCACCTCACAAAGAGCTGCTATAGGTTTTGGGCTGTCATTAGTAGGCAGAGTTGATGAACATGCTCAGTTAATAGCTGCAACTCCAGTGGTACTCTGGTGATTTATTTAAAACACCGGTCTGTCTCCATTGTCCTCCTCAGAAGTTTAGGTTTATGAAAGCATGAAAACCTTTACCCTGGAGACCTTTGCCCCAGAGTGGGGTCATCAAATTATGTGTAGCAATTATCTGAAGAGAATTTACCTTGCCTTCTCAGCGTACAAGAAGTGGCTTGATCCAGCTTTCTAGGAGAGCAGGAAAATCTATGTTGAAATTACGACTATTCCTTAACCACCAGGGCACTGATGCACACTTAAACAAAGGAAGAGACTGAAGCTACAAAACTAAATCAGGGATCAAACATATGTTGGTGTGGTGTAAAGAAACCACAGCTCACAGCACAGCTTTTTCACCTTTCAAAATGAGCCTGCATAACCTCCTCTTAGATCTATCCTCTGATGGTGAGGCACCTGGTCACATTTACAGCTTCAAGCAGATAGAAGAAAGAGCAAGTACACCTGCAAAATTGTTGAAGGCTCTTGAGCCTTAAACATCTAAGGTTCCATTGCTCCAGCATTGCTTTCCATCATAGAGATTGCTCACCCTCTCTGCAGCATCTCCTATGTAAATCCCTGGGAAGCAGACCTCCCTCCCCACCACATCTCCACCCTCAGCCTTAGCTCACAACCATTTGTTAAAAATTATGCAGCATCCTCACTAACACGTGGTTGCCAGGGCATCCTTGTTCCCCAGCCGACTACTACGCTAAGGCTTGACTGGCAGCCATCCAGCTGTGCTTCATTTAGGAACCTCTGCAGCAGTAAAGGATGTGTTTTCCCAACTTACAGGAAAAATAAGTCAGTTTGTTGGTTGTCTCCTAAAGACCCTAAGTGTTTCGGGAAGCAGTAGTTTTTCACAGAGGACTGTGAGGGAGCCTCTTTTCTCTGTATTCTCTGCAAACCAGAATTTAAATCTTACTGCAGAGAGCTTGGATTTTGCGCTAACCCAGCTAGTGTGGATCCCAGACACATCAGCATGGCACTGTGTGCAGATCAGCACAGGCACAGAGCCATGCATGGGGATGCCCTGCACATCTGGGGGGTTGTACAACGTGGCCATATTGTCTTGCTTGGGAGGAGAGAGAGTGTCTTAGCAGCTGCTGCTGCTTCTACATCTCCCATTTTGCTAAAGATTTTGCAGCATCACAGCAACATAAATCCCAGCTAACAGTGCTTTTAATGTCAAGTTTTCTTGGGCCAACTGCATTTAAGATGGAAGGAGTATGCTGGCACCAGATAGCTATGAAAGGGCCTTGCTTGCCATTTCAATTAGTGTTGGTGACACCCAAAGATGTAGCAGTGCTGTGGTTGATTCCAGGCTGGACTTCTGCCCAATGGCTTGAATAGGCATTGGTTACAGGAGCTGACTGCAGGGTACATGGTGCCAGCAGCAGGCATGAACTGCTGCCAGTGCAGGAGCTCATGTCCAGAGAGTGCCCAAGGCGGTGCCTGGGCTGAATGAAAAACCAGAGGGAGGGTCACACCAAGAGGACAGACTGGCAGATTTTTATTGCTCGTGCAATGATTCTTCTGTCCCTTAAAGCCTGCAGGATATCACTACTCTTTAATTTCTCATTCCTAGAACAATTTATGAGGTGCATTTGTGCCCTCAACACTGTCTTGTGGTAACTTTATAGTAATGTTCATGCAATAAGTGCCAGATGAAGAAAGGAGGGAGCATCCAGATGGAGATGGGATTTATTTGGTTATATATTCCTGCTGTCCCCAAAGTAGAACAAGGTTCCACACACTGAGAAAAGGACAATTTAGACTGAAAAAAATCAATAGAAAGTAGATGCCCCCATCACTTCAGCTGTCACTCATAAAATCTGCTGCTTATATACCAGTCCTTTTATCTGAGAATTAATTAAATCTAAACTACATGAACCCTGGAACAGGCAAGTGGAAAGGACAAGGAAAGTTTCCATTTTCAAGCTCTTTATTTCAAAAAGGCAAGAAATGGAGCCCTGTGCTTAAGACCACGAGAACTTCACAAATTCAAGTTTTGGAGGTCTCTTTACAACCTTGAGCAATTTGTTTTAATAGCATCTCTACAATCGTGCTAATTTGGGAAGCAGTTTACAGTCAAATCTTAGCACCCTTCTTTTCCATACTGCTTATGTGTTAGTTTACACTCTGGTTTTAGCCTGTGAGAAGCCAACCAGGTTCTCTAGACAGGAGAAGTCAAGACAAATTAAACACCAGCTCATATTTAAGGTTTATCCCTGCAGGATGGATAAGCCTCACTGAAATCACTATTCTGAGACAGCTATTGAGGACAGTCCAGATGCAAGCCAAGTCTAGTTCCCAAAGCATAGAGGGCATTAAAAGGTATGATTGCAGTTTAACATAGTTTGTCACAGGTGAGCTAAGAATTATATGCATTACTAGACCAAAGTAGAGATTTTTGCACTCTAAGGCTGCCTTAGCTGTTGCTTCCATGTGCTGTATAATTGAAGTGTTTGATGCCAAAGACACATATCTGAGTAATTAATGGACTGTTAGCACACTGTCAGTGTTCTAAATTTTATGTACATATAAATTTACATATACACGTATAAAAACACATAAGGAATTATATATATGTGTAGTGCTCCTGTTTGATAGCAACTGAACTATTTATGCTCTAGTCTTGCTAGGGGAAAGGACATTGTTTTTGCAATTCATTATGTCCCCAAAGAAATAGTAAACACTGTATCCATGCTATGAAGTAAATATATAAGAGGTCAGAAAAGCAACATAATAGCAAAAGAAGAGATGGCAGATGAATTATAGAGCTACATCAACCCTTACCCTGGTACCACCCAAGAAGGCCTGAGCATCAGCATTCAGCCCTCAGGACTGCACCTATAGCTTTAGCATTTCAGACCTAAGGGAAAAGAGGGAAAAAAAAAAAAAGAAAAGCAAGAATTTAGCTTTCGTTTACTGTGTGAAAGGGGAGTGTGTAGCTCTTCACACAGTCCCACAGGACATGCAGAATGCAGTGACTCGCTCTATACAACCTTTCACTGGAAGACTGTACAGGCAACAAAAGTGTTTGTGATACTAATTAAAGATTAGAAAATACTCATTTAGGAAAATGTCCCTTGGCAGGATATTTCAAAATAAACTAACATATTTCTTTCCAAACTGATGCAAAGGGCTGTATTCCTCAATTTAGTTAGAGAAAAGGGGATTAAAAATGCACCCTGGTTGGGATGAAATGAATTCTAAAAATGAGACATAAAGCATTACTTCAGTGTCAACAAGGGTCCAAACTAAAGAATTGTCCTTTAGTCTAAGGACTGAAAAATAACAGACATGTAGATAGAAAAAAGGTACATTTAACATAACAATCTATTTGAAAATTAGTATCCTTCTTCCTGAAACAAAGCCATAAAAAAAATGTCACTCTTTTTGTCACAATTGGGGGAAAAAAAAGTGAAAACATTATAACCAATATTATGGCTCAGTGGAACACAACACATAGTTGCAGCCCAGATTTTAGCAAAAGACAGAGTTTTAAAATTGGAACAATATTTTGAGACCATATTGAACCCAAACCTAAAACCTGGAACATTCTGACTAATTTCATTTTGTATGGACCTTATCAGAGTAATTAAAAACATCAAAGGTAAATTAATAGCTGGAAAGTCCTGCATAATGTACAGTTTTGCTGATGAAAAGTCATGCACACAGCATAAAGTGGTATTAATAAGTATAAAAAAGAATGTATTATCACTCACAGTATATATAAATGTTGGCTATACTTATGGTTTTTTGGAAGTATTGTTGTCATGGTTACTATTCAGCTGTCTTTATGTTTTAATATGCCTTGTTTTTTAAGGTTGAGGTTCAATTCAAGTTCATATGAAGCAAATCAACTGAAGTTTTCAGATGTGGTCTCTAATTTAATGTGCATCGTTTTCTGAGAGGCCAACTTGAAGTACTTTTGGCATGACTTTAGGAGATGTCAAGCACCTTCAGAGGCAGCAGAAGCCAATGCCCTGTATGCGGTGACTGAGCCATGAATAATCACCCAAACTGCACAGTCTGTAGTAGTCTCATTTTAGAAGGCTATAAACCTGTTTCAGTTAGTAAAGGGAATGTTACTGTACTCCTGCAGGCTGCATCTACCACCCTTAGACACTAAATGAATGAGTAATTCTCTAAGCAGCCTTTATTTATTTGTCTGAGGTAACAGAAATGTTTAACTGTAATGTAAAACATAAACTTAGTTCCTATGTGTAACATCAATAATCCAGTACTTTTTGTCCACTTCCCCCTTCCGTTTATAAATTTCCTCAAGTTCAAATGTTGGGAGTGGGTGGGTGTAAAGGCATTTTGCCTTCGGTAGGTCATTAAAAAGCTGGAGTTTCAAATCAAAAAAGTGAGACTCAGCAATAAACTAAAAAAACTCCTGGCCAAGGTAATTTGACACCAAATTGGGAAAGGACCGAGTAGGAGAGAAGGAAAGTTCTAGAACAGTGACTCTGTGTTCTAGTTTCATCTCATTCATAGTCTTTCAACTTTTAGTATTTCTAGTTCTTGACTTCTGTTCTCTCAAGAGTAGGCATAGGCAAGTTAGGTGCACCCACTGTGTTCACCAGGGTAGGTCTTCCTCTGACTTGAGCACTCATATTCTCCCAGGAGGACTCAAAAACTCTGGTGTGTTTTCCTTTTGGTTGCTGGGCTGTTAGTGTCTTTGGTTTGCTTTATTTCCTTTGGGAAATCCCTCTGCAGTGGGGTGACTCAGGAGCATCTCTTTTCAGATTGTCTCTACACATCCATATATATCACAAGAGCAACTGTTGAAAAAATCTTGTCCTTTCATATAGTTATGGAAGATTTCTGAGACACCAGTTTAGCCAAAAAATGAAAATTCAAAGTGTAGGACACAAAATGCAGCACGAACCCCAAAGAGAACCAGGCTGGCATTTGTGCTTTATGAATTTGTCACCCACATGCCTGTGTGCACACGTAGAGCTGGGTTTGTATCAGTCACATGTGTTGGTAATGTCACAGAGCCACATAATGAATGTTAGAATGCACTTCAGAAAACACACTCCCACCCTCTCACCTACACAATATTTTTTCAATTTATTCAGTCTTCTATCTTTTGGGGACCCATGCAGACAGATAATTAGGCTTGATTTGTCTGTGTATGGTGTGTATTTGTTATCAGAGTTACTCAATCGTATTCACTTTTTATCAAACACCTCAACATTATTTTATGATTTAATTTCACAGTGTGCATTCTTTATAGTTTTTCACCATATTGATACTAAATGGGTCAGTAAATTATAAGCTTTATTTCCTAAATCCTACAGTTAAGCATCAGCAGAGAGCTGAAGATGAGTTGTAAGCAAATTGGATTGAAGGAGGCCTCTTTGGCCCCTGTTTCCAATTTCAGTGTACGTTCAGATGAGTGGAAAATGTTTGCTGCTAACCTCAGTGCAGAGCTTCCAGTTCACTGCACAAGTGCTACACTTCCACACACTTGATGATGTGGTCTGTGATCTATGGAAAGAGGAAGAGCGCTCTGAGGTGTTATGCTGAGGGCTCTGGAGGCCTGGTACCATGCAAAATAGCATTTCAAAAGTCACTTTCTAGGTCAGAGAATGAGATGGTAACAGTAACATCTCTAACCAGGCTACCTTTGCAGAGGAAGCATCACCTGCCTCTGCACTGTGTTAAACACTGAACTGATCAAGAGACAGTCGGGCACTGCAGGGTCAGCCTTCTCCCTGAGTGAGTAAGTTCACAGTGCAGGTATGTGAGAATATTTTTATCACAAGCCCCAGGTTTTAGACAAGTTATTAGCAAAGCACCAGCAGGGGGGTATGAAAAATGACAACTACTTGTTGATTTGTTCATTACTATCAAACAATTATTTAGAGTTTAACTGATCAAACTCTCTACTTTATAAAAAAAAAAAAAAAAAAGTCCTTGTTCTGCCTGCTTGATGTTAAGTAGTAAAGCAGCACAGGAGTGAAAATATCCTGGAGCCCTTTATCATCTTCATTATCTTCACTGGTGAAGTGAGTGAGTGAGTGGAGAGGTGTGAAATTCCAGCAGAGAGAAACATGCTGTTTTAAGAGGAAGTGCTGACATGCAGGCTACAATTAGACAAAAAATGACTGCTGACATTTAAAAATCATTACAGAGAGGAAATTGTGAGTATAATTATGTCATCATTGCACTGTTCAAGTGTGCTGATGCATTTTTGCTGATCAAAATCAAGTGTTTATATTTGTAAATAGAATGCACTTAGCAACTCTATCAATGGAAATGTTCTAGCCAAGAACTACAAAAAGTGGAGCCAAGTCACTTTCACAAAAACTTCTTTTTTCCTTTTTGTTGATTTTCAGTATTTTGATTTGAAGATCATTTCTCAGTACCAAAATTTGTTTCTTTTTATTTAGTATTTTAGATGACAGTTTGATTGAGGGTTTTTTGGGATTTTTTTTTTGCAGTGAACAATAGGAATGGCTATTCTGGAGCAAGCAAAGGTCCATTTTGCCAGTATGTGTCCTGTACCAAACAGTGGCCATCAGCAGATGCATACAGAAGGATACAGGAGAACACTAACTATATAATTATATTAGCTATACCAGTCTCCCAGTTTCCAAAATTGCTGCTCAGGGACTTCAGAGACTGCTCAAAAAACCCCAGAATAATGAAGTCTCTGACTGGCTTTAGAGATAGTCTGATACTGGAGTCAGCGGAAAGGGAAACATGATGTCAGCAGGTGGCAAGATATGTAAATGTTATCATTTCCTTGGAGAAGAGGAGTTTGTTGACTGTGCAAATACTGAATTCTTGGCACTGCATTATTTAACACAGTTCTGCCTTAAGCTCTGTCAGAAGTCCTTTACCTATGACATATGTCACTCAATGACAGGGAAAAGTGACCAATCTATGATACAAAAAAATGCTCAGTTCAGAATGAGCAAAATATGTGAAGGGATATGTTTCTGGCTGATTACAAAACCAGATTTTTTTGGAGATTTTGAAGACTATATATAAAAACACTTTATAAATGTGCAAGTGCTTGCAAAGGCTCTTGAGGGAAGTAAGAAAACATCTTGGTTCCTGCATTGAGATGTCCACAACAAAACATGTCTACAAATGCTAGTCCTCCTGCAGATGGCATTTTATTTACAGTATTTTGGAATATATTTATGGTGGAGATTAAGAAAAAGACTAAAAGTGTGAACAAGACAAAGGATGCTTAATAATGAGGTACTCTACATTATCAACACAGTTATTTTTGAAGGCTGTGGCAGAAACAGAGATATAACTATTGAATGTCAACTAATCGGGTCCAAATTAACTACTCCTCAGCCTGCATCTACTGAGCTCCAAAACTCCCCTCAGTATCTCTTTGTCTCTTTGCTATTTTTATAAGAATTGGTTTGTCTGTGTCTTTTTTTTTTTTTTTTTTTTTTTTCTCCCAGTCCTCACTTCATTGACTTTGCCCTTTGGGAAAGGGGTTTTTTACAATCCACCTATTAATTTTCTGGGTGTCCTCCTACAGCCAGCTTTTCTTCTTTTGACATTGGGTCCATCAGTTTCCATCAGTGTCCCTGTTGTCTGGATGTCAAAACTTATATCCAGTCAAATTGTACTAGCAGAATAATGTCAGGCAATTCTACAGTCACCACATCAGCGAAAGAGCTGCTTTCATGATGTCATTTTATGATTGGATGAATACATAATTCATTTATATAGTTATAAAATTTCCATGTCAAAACACAGAATTCCTTGTGCCATTGAAAGAGTAGAAATCTGTAGTTAGGGAACAATCCACACTGGGTGTCTTGGGAGAGGCCAGTCCCACAGGTATTAAAGATTACTGCTTATTGCAGCAGGGAATATTGAAGAACCCATGAAAGAGTGGGCCACAGAAATATGTAATAAGGCTTCACTAGTGCATAAAAACATGACAGAAAGAGTTGTGTCATGTTACTGTGATTTATAACATTTATTCATAAGGCTACTTTTGTCTTTATTTCTCTTTTCACTAATTCAGGCCATTCCAAAACATATGGAATCAGTTTTCCGTATGTTATCTTTGTAGAAAGCTTACATAATTACTGATCGTAACAAGCTAAAGAAAAAATATTTTTCCCGTTATATGTTTGTTTTTAAAAAGTCAGAAATTGAAAAAATTCATCTTTCTCTGCAGAGCAAACTGGTGCCACACACAGAATCTTTTTAACCACATCATTGCAAAATGGATGAAGTCTGAATATAGGCAACATCTAATCATTTTTTTCTTTAGTAATCTATCTCTAAGTGTATTTTAAAAAAATTACTTTGTCTGAAATTTTGATAAATAATTTTGATAATTTGAATTTTGATTGCCAAAGGGTATTGTTGAGTATCAGGACTGTCAAGTAGTTAAAGCCCCATTCCTACCAAAGGGAGGTAAACACAAATCAGTACCAATGGACCATGTAGAGTCCACTGAAATGCAAGGAATTCAGCACCAGCTCAAGATCTGACCCCAAAAGTAGAAGTGGAAGAGGCTGTGAAAGGTCCTCTGGTGCACCTCAGCAAATAGTCAAATGTATGTTGCCTTTGCTTTTAATTTAATGATTATGGTGTTTTGTAGGAGATTTTATTTTATTATTTTTAATTTTATGTTTTTGTTAAGACCATGATGGGTATTCCATAACTTCCTGACAAAATGTATCCACCTTCATTTCTGGAGACCTAAAGTTCTTCCTTGGCATTACCTCTTTGGATACCTGGAATCTTTCAGTCTTTGAAGTTAGCCCCTAACAAAGCTTCCAGCCTCTGTAACATGGCAGTCTGCGTTCTCTTCACACCACTTGACAAGCACAGGTGGTGCTGGTCTCAGAGTCTTGCTGGGTGCTTTGTATGAGGCAGAAGGGAAAAAACCCCACTTCCTAAATGAGACACTGCATCAGCAAAGATATTAGAAAAAATATGGTAAACAATAAGAAAACGCAAATCCTTGGATACTGGAGGGTGTCTCCTCATATTGTCTGCATTGCACAATATTCTCTATAGTTTATGCTTTCATTGCAAGACAATTTGTCAGTGTCTTATTTGTCAAGACATTGTCAATATAGCATAAAGCAAGTCCTGAGCTGCTGCTCTGATAGCCCAGTCCTGTAAGCTGTCTCCATTTAAGCATTAAGTTCTCCTTCAACAACAAAAATCAAAAAATCTATTTTGCCAGTTGTTCCTCAGACTACTCACACAGTTGAGGTGTGACCTTCAGAAGTTACGCCACAGTGAGTAAATGTTAATACTGAAAGACACGTGGAGTATTGTTTGCCTGCATTGGAATTATCAACAAAGCCAGTGCAAAGTAGTGACTGTAGAGCAGAATCATTCTATGGAAGGACTTTCGGTAGAGGAGTAGGAGAGACTATGGAGTTATAGTAAATGAATGCCATTTCATATCCTTTGTTTTGATTAGATGCAATGATCTACACTGTCAACTTTCAGACAAGGACCAAATTTTAAGCCCTTTAATCTCCATTGTGAATAAGTATCTATAAAATCTATTTTTTTTCATCACCACATTAAGGTAGAGATTTACCAACACACTTAAATAAGACTGCAAAATCATTAAGACAATGGAGCTCTACTGCTTGATACTATTGCTATATGTTCAACAAAAGTAACAGAAAAGGGTGTTGCCTAATTTTAGTAAAACATACTGTAATAAAAATTATTCCTTGATCCATTCCAGTCTGAAAGGCTTCAGCTGAGTCTGCAATGAAGTTACACTGTCATAAATGAGACTATAGCAATCAGTCTCAAAAACTGTTAAATCTTTCAAATCCATGAATATAATACGCTATTTCTGTTGTACAATGACTTAAATGAATATATGACCTAGGTGTAGATAAGAACATGCAGCAGCAAGTCCAAGGGTCACTGCACATAAAATAAGAACACTATTATTTATCAGCTAAAGATTTTAAGTTATAAAAAACCCTCATTCTCTTCCCCAACAGTAAAGTACAACTAAAAAGATTGGGAAATCTGAAAATATGGAAGCAGAATAACACTCCAGCAAAGAATGGTAAGAAAGGGAAAATATGCTATCCAAATTTGATTGTTGAAACACATTTGGTTCTGAAAATACTGCTAATTAGCACATTAAGCTCAAGTTTTATTAATTAAATTTCAGTTATTACACATGTGAAATAAATTAGGCAACCTGTAAATCTTAATTACATTGTTAATTGTGATAACTTTATGATCATTTTGTGATGCCTTAAATCAGTGAAACATGTTTTTCAGTTTTAGAGTTGATCAGAGATGGTGGTACTTCCAGTATGACACACTGCTTGTATATTTTAGTAGAATTTAAATCAGTAATTATAATATTTTGATTACTGTGTTTTATATTTTGATTACTGTGTTTTGAACACCAGTATCCATCAACTAGAAAAACAGGGCAGTGTTTTAACACTTCACACAGCAATTGCTTCTGGTGAAACAATTGGTATTAATTATGCAAGCATGCATCATTCATGCACTGGGGTTTTATGTCCATCACAACAGGGAAGCAGCTTTAGATTTAGACACGGATGCAGTTGGCAGAAGTAGCAGTTGTAGTGAAACAGCTCAGGAGGCTTGGGTGTTGTCATGTCAGGGCATTTGTAAACCTGGTTGGTTCACTGTGCTCAGATAATGCAAGCCAGGATTGTTTATAAACATTGAGACAGCATCGATTTTATACCAGCTGAATGTCTGGCTTCTCTTAGCATCAGTTCATCCTCTGCTCTTAAATGTTGAAAGTATACATCAACATGTCTGGTGAAAGCAGCCCTATGAGGAGGACTAAAAGAACCATCAGTATGACAAGGTCCTGGGCACTGGTAAGGCTTCAGCTAAAGTATCAGGGTCCAGTGATGAGCAGATGACCACCAGAAAGTTGTTAAGTCACAGGAGCATAGTATTAGATAGAGCTCTGAAAAGAACCAAAAATCTAGAAAACACAACTTAAAAGGTAAGGTTGAATAACTGGAGATCATTAGTGTGCAGAAGGCTGGGACAACAGAAAAGTTTGGTATAAAAATGAAGAAATAATCTCAGCAGATAAGAAGAAAAGCAAAAACAACTTAATTGGCAGCAAAAAAGACTCATACTGGACATTATTAGGGAAAGCTTTCTAATGCTAAGAACCAGCTCAGGCACAGCTTGCTCTTTGGGAAGGCATGGAGGTGCTCCATCACTGAGATTTTAAGAACAGACTGGACTAATGTCAGTGAGAAATGAAGCAGATATGGCTGGGCCTATGCTGGGGCAGTGCTTAATGACCTCTTGCGTCCTCAGCATATTAAGCTTTCTAGAATGTAGAAAGTGCTCCAAAGTGCTGCTAACCTAGAAGTTCTTGCAAGAACTGACATTTAGTAATCCTCTGCTGTGCTGCACCCTAGGAAGAGGTGTGTTTCTGGTGGGACAATACACAGGTCCCTAATGAGTCTGCTCAATTGCAGCATTTCCCTGGTCAGTGTGCTGCTGCCATCTATCCCATACCTGTGCCCAGCACACAGCTCTGGATTATATTACTAAGCAAGGCTGGAGTACTAACCTTTCAATCATCTGAATCCTAATTATACCTAGACCGCATCAGGATGTGTGAGCCACAACTTACAAATAAATAATGTTATTTTTCTACCAGCTTCAGTGATATCTTCAACAAAATTTGAAGCATTTCCCAACTGACTGAGGTGTGAGAAAGCTGGATTGCCCTCTCCTCACAGAAAGATAACTCACAAGTGATTCCACACAAAAATGTGCAGCCTTAGACAGAGGCAAAGCTGGTGTAGGTGAATGACCTTCACCAGAACCTATTTGCTGCTGTAAAAAGGGAGGATGCTGCAGATCTTTTGCAGCTCTGATTCTGGCAAAAGATTTTCCTTGTACTCTTCAAGTATGCCAGTCCACAAAGTGAAGTTCACGCTGCACTTCAGTGGGATCCTAGAAGCCAATTCATGCCCTGTGCCTTGTGTCTATTTTAAGACCAGGCTCTTCCCTAGCCTGCCCTACAACACTGAGCCAAATTCCCTTCAAAGCTACATTAAAATGTAACTCTTGGGCTAAAGGGTCTAGTAAGCAAACTAAGTCAAAAAAAAAAAAAAAGGCAAAGACAAATTAATAAGAAAGGCCCCAAATCAAAAATGTCTTTTTTTTTTTCTCTGTCTGTATTTAATTCAGTATTTCAGGAGACAAATTTAGGGCACAAAGTTTATAGGTGGTGCAAACAATTTCCTGGCATCTCTCTTTTTCCTTCTTTAGGAGAATGTCTAACTTCCTGCTGAGTAGAACCACTGGAGAGCTGATCACAGGAGAAATCCACCAACCTACTCCTGTTACTAGTTGGGTGATACAGTGCTTTATTTCACTGCAGCTGAACATCTCTGTCTTTGCCAGCCTGTTTTCAGCAGTCACTTTGTACATGAGCTTTTAGCAAAGCTTTTCAAATCACTGTAGAATAAGTAGGAATATGCCATGAGTGTACTTGTAGGTAAAATTAAGAAATATTGTGGTTTGATTTCTGAAGGTTGGCTACAAGCCCTGCAGCTGAAGTTTTTCTAAATATGCTTTCAAAATAAAAAATACTCACTAAATGTCTCGTGAAAGAGTAAACAGACAAAACAGCTTTGAGCTTCACTTTGTGCTTCACTTGCAAATAGTTATCTGACCCAGCCTCACACCTCCTGGCCTCTAACTCTGCAACAGGTCCCCCAGCATAGTGTTACATGCTATAACCTTGCCCTGCTATTCATGCTTAATGTGGTCACGGCTTGATTTCTTATGGCATGCTGGGACTCTTGGCCAAATTTCATTGCTAACAGGGGAAAAAAGTCAGGCTAACAAACTGAACATTTCCAGTGCAAGTAAAGGAAGACAAAGTCGCTTTTCACTCCAAAAATACATATATATACACACACATATATGTGTATATATACAGACACACTCCTGTACATGTGTGTGTATATTATCTTGCTAAATTAAGGCTTCTTTATGTTACATTTAAGACTGACAGTGTTCTGAGAGAAAAGCTACTATTCCCCTTCTCAGAGAGCTGCAACTTGGCCAGTCAGTTCAGTCTGAGAACATCAAGTGAGCCATTTGAGATGTGTGATCTTTGAGCTGCACAGCATCCCATTCAGCATAACCTTCAGCAATGTAATATGTAAAGCTGAAAAAAACAGAAGCTGCAGAGGCAAGAAAAATCAATTAGCAGGAACTCCCATATAAGAGAAAAGGCCTGCACAGAATCACCACATTGCCATTTTGAATTTCCTAAAGCTACCTCCTCCCTTCTTTTGGATGATCTTGGAATACATTCTGTAATTAGGATGACAGGCTAGGAGTCTTCTAGTCCTCTAATTAGGCACTGATAATTTAACAGAACACTGCAGGACTTAAAGTCAAAGCACAAAGTTGGCATTATATCCTTTTCTCCACACCCCTGCCCCACCAAAAATTTCAGATATGGCAAGTCTCAATGTTAGGAAAGAGGCCGTTATAGTTTGCAAATAGTTTCCATCTGGAAGAAGGCGCACCCAACAGAATTTAAACAATGCACGCTGCAATCTCAGTTACAGTGGCATAAATTAGGATCAATTCCACTGAGGTCAGAACAGTTATATCTGTGAGACACGTGAGCACTGAGCCCAACTAACTGCAGTAGAGTTAGTTCTCATCTCCTCTCCCATAAGTCAGAGTCTGGCCCCTAGTTTCCAGCTGGACTCTCTCCACATAGTGGGCTAAACCTGGCTTTGAATTTCAAGAGAATGAATGTGGAGATACTGATTTTATTGGAGCTATTCCCAATTACAGTAGTGCAAATTTTGGCCCAGAGACTATTTATAGAGTCCAGGCACGGAGCAGTGGCCCGCAGTTGAGCTCCCGTCATACTCTGGCCTAGGTGGACTGGAACATTCAGAGAACAGACTGCAAAAGCATTTCTGTCTTATCTGGAGTACCACGTTTCAGACCTATGTTTGATCACAATTATTTCTCAGATGCATGAAGGCAGCAATTCCAGAAATAAAGTGGACATGTGGAACACACTTATCTACCTAGTTCCTCTACACCCCAGGAATATTTTTTGACTTGTTAACTGCTGGAACCCGATCCTCATGTAATACAGGAAATGTGTAATGGTGATACCAACGACCTTAGCAAAGTGCAAGCTGTGAATAGCCCTGCTGAAGCTAGGGAGCAGCCAGAAAACACAAAAATATTGGCATGCCAGCTGTTGACTTCTAATGCAGGTGAATGGCTTTAGAAATATTTAAACCAGTTGGAGTGTAAACCAGCCAATCTTCATTAATGGTAAAGAGGAGAGAAGAAGGCAATAAAACATAAGAAGTGCAGTGGCCACATATACTGAATGACCAGCAAAGATTTTTCTTTCAATGGCAGGAGCAGCAATAGAGGCAGGCCCAGAAAGGCAGAGCTTAGCAAAAGGCTACAGAAACGCTGGTGCCAGCTGTGAGATTGAAATGGGCACCCAAGGAGGAGGAAGACTGTTTGATGGAGAGAAGGAAGCAGCTCAGGGTGACGTCTGTCTTGCCACCTCTTCTCCCAGAAAGGTAAAGGTGGCTCTGCACAGCTGGGTGCTCTCCATTAGGGCAGTAATTATAAGGTGAGCAAGAAACGTAGCTGTATACCAACAAGTCCCTATTAAGCATTCTCTTCCATCATTTAAGGTTGAACTGATGCAGAGTTTAATGAACCACAGCTATCTGACAAATCATAAATACACCACACAAATGAATTTCAGAGGGAGTGAGACTCTTCGTGAATTTGAATGGAATTTAGCAAATAGTCCCAGATGAAACAAAGCAGAGAAAAAAAAATGTCAAAACACTTCATTTTAGTATTTTCAAAATGGAGTGGTTCATTCTGGAACTGCCGAAACACCCTCAAAAACTTTCAAAACAAGCTTTTAATCTGTCCATTTTAAAATTGCTTTAAATTTTAAAAGGAAAGAAGTCCTAAGTTTTAAACATATGAAACAGCCCCAAACCAAAAATTAAGCCAGTCTTTTGAAGCTGAACTAGATATTTTGGCTTGAACAAAAATTATACTTTTTTGATTATTTTTTATTTTGCCAAAAGTTTTTCAAAATTCAATTTGACCAAAACCAAAATACAATTCTGAAAAAAAATAGTTGTTGAATAGAACCATTGATTAAAAATCTATAGAGTCAGAGAATGGTTTGGATTAGAAGGGACTTTTAAAGGCCATCTAGTCCAACCCTCTGCAACAAGCAGGAACCTCTTCAACTAGACCAGGCTCTTCAGACAGAGCCCTGTCCAACCTGACCTTGAATGTTACCAGGGATGGGACAAATACCATCTCTCTGGGTAACCCATGCCAGTGGTTTACCACCTTTGTTGTAAAATCTTCTTCCTTGTATCTAATTTAAATTCACACATTACCAAGCTTCTGTTCTAGGTAATCTACTGACCAGTTAATGTCTCTGAGTTTAATGGAGCAGAGCCAGGTCCATTACTTTCCAGAAACTGTTCGAGCTTATTGATCTATTTTTAATTGGAAAAGCTGAAGAGATTTCTTTTTATAACGCTGAAATAACAACGGTTCCATCTGAAAACTCACAGTAAGAAACAATTCTCTAGCCATGCAAATGGTGGGCTTAGGTGCTTGAAAATACGACTGTTCTCTGTGGTGCTGCATCAGAATCTGTGTCTGGTTAGACCAATCCTGGAGCTTGTTTTCAGCCCCAGCTCCTTGAGCATCCCTACTGCCCTGGTCTGCTTGCACTCAGATCCTAGTCTTGCAGGAGGAGTGGGGGTAAAAATCAGGTCACATCCAAATTCTGTTCCACAGGCAGCACTGCTGTCACGGGCCCTCCTGTCCCCATTGGAGCTCAGCCACACAAGACATTGAAAGCGTGGCTGCTGTGAGCCCCCTCACAAAGAGCATGGAAATGAAGCCCCAAACTGCCATCCTCCTGAGAGGACCGGTACTGTCAGCCAGAAATATTTGGCTTGCAGGTGTTTGGCTTTCTGATGAATAGCTCTAATTTTCTACAGAAAGATACTATTTTTTGTGGAAAAAAAAATATTCTCACAAAATCCAATTTTCCCTTTAAGGAACAGATGGAGATGGAAAAATTTTAACCTATAAGATGTGTGGTTTTTTCCCCGCCCCACCCCCCCCAGTCCTTTCTGCATATTCATTGACTTGCCTTGCTATAGAAAATTGCACTGAAGGTGGTTGGCTCTGAGCCCAAAATGTTGCCCAGTGTCTCAAGCGCTATCAGTGATGTTTCCATGTGTGGACCTTGATTTTTCTCATATACCAATCCCATGAGAGGCAGAACAACATTCTACTGTACTGTATGTCACTGGATATCATGCTCATGTTCCCATGTTGGCCAAAGGGGGAAAAAGGGTGTTTGCAAGGGCCTGTAGACACAAAGAACACAGAACAGGTCCCCAGGAAAGGAGAGTCAGATTTTGTAGCTGTCTTAGAGGTATGAAATATTTTATTACCTACTAGTATGTAGATATTCTATAATTTCTTTGCTTACAAAATAAAAAGCAAAGACATATTATCATAATACCAAAAGAAATTCATCCGTATTTGAGATTTGCTATAATTCAAGCAAAAGGAAGGAAATTCAGGGTCAGAGATCACTCCCTCCCTACTGTCTGTCACAACAGGTTACCATCCTTAATTTTACCCAACTATGTCATATTGGAGGCTTGATCCTTAACTTTGAATTTTTTCTCTCTTGTGGAATTAAGCCAGAACCACAAAATATTTGAAAATGCAGGGCTTGATGGAATTGAATGTAGTTTTTCTCCATAAAAGTAAAACCAAACTGAAAGCATTAGCCCTTTTAAAAGGATGGTTTTAAAATTGTCTTTCACCCTTTTTCTTCATATTTATACTGGCTCTAGTTATTTGATTAAAACTGTAGGAAAGCTATTTTGAAAATATTATTTTTAAAAGACAAATAAGGAAATTTTGATTATTTTTTTTCAAATATATCCTCTCTTATTTTATAAATGCTCTCCAGATTTGGCTTGACATTATTACACATTTCAGGATTATCTGAAAGTTAACTCAAGTGATACTTTTCTTTGGCCCTGCTTTTTAGCATTTTGAGGTATCATTCTCAATTGATTTTAGTGTTCTCTTTAGAGATATTTGATATAAAATCACAGGCTTGAAGATCAAAAATACGTATGTACATATATACAAATGTACAAATATGTATACATACATATACTTATGCATATATATGTATACATATGTATATGTAGCCCACAGAAATTAATCATAAAAATGTGATATGTGTTCAACCAGCCAAATACAATAAACACATCATTCATTACTTTAAAATTCTATTGACTTTAGTGATAGCTTTTCCTGAATAACGAATGTCAGCTCTAGTCACAGTAAAACTTCAGAAGTTCCACAAAATATTTTAATAGAACTATGCCTAAATTCAAGAAAACTTCACAGAGGGAGGTTGCAGTGGCTGATATGGATGGAGGAGTTTTCATATCAATGAATATGGTGGAATCTGCCAGGTAAAATGTAATAATCCTCTGGGTGCTACTTCCCTCCCACTAATGTGTTGGACAGTTTAGATTAACACCATATGCCTGTTCATAGCATGGGTGGAAACCAATGTAAATAGAGAGAGAGAGAGATTCATTTCACAGCCCTGTTTTTCCTGCACTCCTGTCTCCAGGCTAGGGGCTGGTGACATGTACAGAATAATGGAAGAGAGAGAAAACAACCCCAGGAACAGGTCAAAGCATGAGAGGGAGGAAGAAGCATGGGCTAGAAAAAGAGAAGGAAAGGAAGGGAATTAGTTATAGACGAGCTCTTGCAGCTGTTTTCTGATAGACTGAGGCTTTCAATCTCTTCTGTATCCTCTTCATGTCCTCTTCCCAACTTCTCAACTTGTCTTTGCTGTCACATGGGGATTGTGCTTCTAAGGTTGAGACAGACTGCTCACCCACACCTCACCCTGTCCACTGTGCTTCTCCAATGTGGGCTAGCAGCAGTCCATGGCAATGATTTATTATAAAATAGGTGCAACTGAAGTTCTCTTTTCCTTTGGGAAATACTTGTAAATAGAGATCGCTGTGTAGCATCTGTAGTTTCCAAGTACCCATATGCAGGATAAATTAGTCAAAAAATTATTCCCTGACTCTGCATTTACACTGCAGTCTTCTTGGCAGAAAAGATTGTTTACTTATTTGTAGCAGGATAGCAAGACCTTTCTCCTATTGTTTGCAAGCTTTAGCCAGCAGATGAGAAATAAAAGCAACTTAAAATTAATTCTTGTACCAAGCTCATTTATGGCTGAATTAAATTACAGCTTCAGAAATGAACGTCAGAATTAGATTGCACTGTGCTTCATTGGCACTGTTGTTTCAAAATTTATGGTGTTAGGCCTGTTCATTTAGACACACGGACCTCTCCTTCACCAGACAAGTCATTGAGCCACACTGACAAATTTCTACGGATTGGCTTATTTAGATAAAGGGCAGTGGTGAATGCTCTGTTCTATCACAGACGAACATGTTTTTGTGAAAAAAATATAAAACTAAATGCATAGTCTGTTTTCAGTGTGGACGGATGTATGAAGTCTCCTTACACTGTTTTTTAAGAAGAGCTCTCGGTTCGTCTGTTGTTTGTGAAAATGGTTCCATGCTTTTTCTTCATGGCTTTTGCATGTGAGAACCTAGGACTAGTACTAATAAGCTTTTCAGCCTTTCAGCCTTTAATGAAGACATATTTTCCTACCAGAGGAGAATACTGGAATAAATAGCACAAAAATAAGAAAACATTTGCAGGTCATCACACTGGTTCCGTGTTTTAAAAAAAATATAGGCCAGAAACATTGTGGTCAGATTCATTGCAACCCATCCCTGGTAAAGTAATGAAAAAATACTCATTCAATTAAAAATGCCAGAATTAAAATTAAATGTTATTCATAAAAAAATGGTTCAGCTAGCTGAATCCATGGTGAGACAGTGACAGATATAATAAAAATCAGCCATGCTATGATTTTTTTTTCCTCTCAGAGAATTCATAATGTGTTTTTAATTAGAGGGAATCCAATTTTTAAAAATCACAGCATGTTTCTGCATAATCAGTCTGCCACTGCCTGGTCCACTATTGCCAGCATGATTTAAACATTAGAGGTGGGCCTGTGTCCCAGGGTCTCAAACTCCCAAGCCAGGGATAGCTTCAACTCCAACACTGCGGGTTTTCCTGGGGAAAAGGTACCCTCAAAATAAAAATAGTTGAGTACACTCTAAATGAGAAGGTCTAAATAATGGTCCAAAACACTACAACCACTGAAAGTTGTCAGGCTAAGAGCTGAAATGCATGGCTTATGTGCAAAGAACTTTAATTTTTTTTCCTCAAAACTGAAGGAGGGCAGGGATTCAATATTTTCTGTTAATCTTTTTTGAGATAAAAGTGACTTCTAAGAGTTTGGCTTCAGTTCTAAACTAGCAGTGAAGCAGACAAAAAGAAGTGAGAAGGGAAGTGTTTTCTAACAAAGCTACATAAAGCTGCCTTTGGAAAACTGTGCAGTGACACAGTGAGGTACATTGTAAAGTTAAGTGATTGAGTCAACTTCTTGGCTGCAAGATTCCAATCTGAAGGCAACTTACCTTGTTTTAGTTTCTGTGTTTCTGAAGCCATCAGGACTGTTTCCTACGAAAATACATAGGGTAAGGGAGACAACATGAACTGCACAGCCCCCTGCTCACGAAAGCTTCAGAGTATAGAGGCTTGTCTGACGACAGAAATAGCAGCTGCAAAATTATTTATATTCAAATAATCAATATTTAAGAAATGTTGAGATTTGCATCATAATACATAAAGTAATTTGGAATAGGTAAAAACAAATAAGGCTTGATTCTAAATTTTAATCTGTTTTCCCTTTTTTATTCTTGTTTACAGTTTAAACTCTTCTTGCTCCACAACTACATTTCTCCCATATCTATGTTTTCACAAGGGGAAGCATTAGACTTTAGACAGTTGTTGGACTCTGGGCTGGTGGTTCCCAAGCAAAGAAAATACCAAAGTCAAATCAGGGTTTATATCTCTTTGTTTAGAAAGTGCAGAATTAATGTTTCCAAGTGAGAATTTATATCCTACAGTCCTAAACAATTACTGTGATCCCCCAAATAATGTCATTTTATTAAAGATGTATAGATATGTACATACACAAATGCAAGAAAACTGTACTTAATAGATAACTTTAATAATTAAAGAATTAGATAATGTAACAGAGATCTTTTTCACAGGAGTGTTCCCATTTGCGTCAATGGTATAATTTGCTACAATAAGGGTTTAGAGGGTCAAGTCTCTATAACAACCCTCTGTGCTCCTTAGGTGTTATCCTCAGATAACATTATTCTCTAGCAACAGAAAGAAAATGCTATGTAGACAGGTAACCTAACCTGTTTCCAAGCAACCTGCCAAGTCCCTGACTGTTCGGGTGTGACATTTGACTACAGTTGCTTTCACACTTTGATTTATTCTGCTACTCTCACCATTGCCCTGTTTCCCCTGTGCAAAGTCCTGCAGACACATTAGCATGGAGACTGTCACGCTGCTTGTCCACTTGTCGCAGATGAGCTCTCAGCTGCTCAGTCGGCACCCTGAGACTGACCCCAACCAGGGTGGTGGCACTACATGGCACCTTCTGCATGGAAAACATGGCACTGGGATCTTCACTGCTGTAGCAGTTACTGCAGCAGGCACCACAAACTGCTAATTGTTACTGGGAAGATATATCCTTATTAAGACACCAAATGTTGAGCCTTCTGCAAATGTTTTAAAGTTATGCAAAATAACCTTCACCACAGTATAATATTGCTGCTATTATTATACTTCAGAAATTAATCAGTTTTACATATTTCCCCTAACAAATGTTTAAAGGAAGACTGAGACCAGACTGCAGGAATTGGCATTTCCCAGTAGCCACCAGTTAAGTGTCTTTTTTAGGCAATATTCTGTCTGTAAAACAGCAGTTTTACTATAAGAATTTATAACCTCTTTCTGATCAAAGTATTACAAAATCCTGATGTCGTTGGGGACTTTTGTCAGACAACACATATCAAGCTTTATTTTAGTTTTATTTTTTAGTAGTTTAACTCACAAATCAAAGAGGCATTTTCCTAAAAGCAAAGAGAAACATCTCCCTATTTGCAATGAGCAGCACATGAAGAAGATAGGAAAGCTCATCAGCAACATTTGAAAAAACATATTTAGGGTCAGCATCACAGACATTGGATCATTGGCTGTCTTTGCTAAAGAAAGGTTTCCCCAAGAACCTGTGTAGAGAATTAGATTTCTAGAAAAGAGTACCAAAGAGATTAGGTAAGAAATGAGATGTTAGTGGATGGAGCAGGGCTTTAGGCACCTCCGTATTTCTTCCCCAGGGTCTTCTCAGATGTGAACTTCTCCATGGAGTCACATGTCTGATGCAACGGGAGAGGATTTCAGAATAATTGGCAGATTCTTCTCAGTCAGAGAATGATCTTCCTTACCAGCAGAGAACCCTGAGCACCCGGTGACTGCTAGTCCTGGACTGAGAGCCAGGCTCTCTTCCTGCCAGGGCATTTCGACATGGTCTGAATAGCAAAACAGACTCTGAACCAGACAAAGAAGCATTGCAAACCTATTTGGTAGTGGCTAAGGTATCTGGGAAAATGTGATTCAAATCCCTGTTCCAGAGTGGCAAGTGGCCACTTGCCACTTCTTTTTTGGATCAGAGACACTGGGGAATTCCAGGGACTGGTAGAAGCACAAATATGTCCTGCTAAAAGTTGTTCTTGAATGAGGGCTTGAAGATGTTGCAGCTTGTCCTTTCTAATCAGCCACTGGTCCACTCAAACCAGCTTATCTGCTGTCCAGGTTAGGGCAGGGACCAGCTGCTGTTCAGTGGCCATTAGGACAAATTTGTAGTAAGATCAAGTCCCCATTGTCCCAAAGCATCTCGGCCCCACAATGTGATTGGCAGGTCCAAAACAAAGGAACAAACCGTAGCTAAACGTTTTTCAGGGCCTGTGATCACAATAGGATGAAGGCTTTGTTTTGGTGCTGTAACTCATGCCACTCCCCTCAGTGCTAGGACACTGTCCTGTGTCTAGGACACAGAAAATGAGAGAGAATTAAAGTAGTGAGGAGCCAACTCCAGTCACTCAGGAGCTTCAGACTTGAGGGGGCACCTTGGTGCACTGAGGGCACCTAGAAGTTGAGTAGCTGATGGTCAGCTTTAAAGCCTGATCCAAAGAGACTATATGGGAAAAAAAAAAGGACAGAATTACCTGTGTAGATGTACTGTGAATCCTCAGCAGTGTCATGACATGAATGATCATCTCTTGCAGGAGGAGTCTTGCTGCTTCCCGGGGTGACTTAAAGGAAAAGGTTCATCAAGGAGGGGAAGCAACTAAGGTGAGTCTAGAGGAAGCTGACTTCATCACCTGGTAAAATCTGTTCAGTCAACTCCCACCAGCACGCCCATCAAGTTGTAAGATGAAAATGTATTATGTGTAGTAGTACTACAATATCAGCATGATATTTCAAATAGCTTCCAATTAGCATAAATGTAAGGTTATCACAGAAACCTGTTGCTGTAAATCTTCACAATTTAGCATTTTAATGTTCTTCCTATTGCCTCCTATGAACAATGTGACACAGAACAGGCCTACAGTTGGGAGAAGATATCTCACCTGCTGTGCATGCACACTGAAACTGAGCTTCCACTGTCATGTCTCTGTGGTACACAAGAAGGAAATAAACCACCAGGAAATAGTAACGCTGACTTTCAGAGGAAGAAATGCAGCATGAAGCCACGAAGTTTTGCTGGAATTGCATAAGCTGGATCTAGAGCTGTGTGAAGCTCACAACTTTAGTCTCCCTATGCTTCAGCAAATTCTGCCAAAGTAGGCTGGTTTGCTTTGCTTGATTTCTCACCAATGAATTTTAGATTTTTGTGTGCTGGAAAATCAGAGCTGGTGCTGAACCTAGGCAGATTTTGCCATGTCCTCTTTTCCCTTGCACATTATCAGCACACAGTCAATCTGCTGTCTCTGATAGTGGGAACAGTAGTACCATGTACGTTCAGAATCATCACATAAAATGTTTCAAAAGCAAACAAGGAAAAAGACCTAGTGCTGACTTAATATGACCTATTGCCACAGTCCTTCCAAGGTCACTTACCTGTGCCTAGAGAGAGAATACATGATTTTTTCCTGATGAAGGACCTATATGGCTGGTGGGATCTTGCAAACTGCAGATCCATGCCCACCAGCCACGAGCTTTGCTTTGTAAATACATTGCTCCAATCTACCAAACAGCAGGCCATGGTTATTTTTTTCAGTTTGGGTGGGATAGAATTGCCTGTACACAGAGCTGTGCCAGGGTAACAGAAGGTGCAATATTGTGTGCTTAGTTAAATTTTTGCATGGAAATTCATGTAATCATTTAAACCAGAGTTATGCTGGCTCACATTAGGCTGGATCAGGTGAAATTACCGTCAATGCCAACTCACTCCATTGCACTGCTTTAACAGAGTTCTTTCAGATTAACTCCTTGTGGCTTCTATGTTTAGAGAATCTTTTCTCAGAAACTCCTAGTCTGGCTCTCTAAGCCAAAAATATGACTGGAGACTGTCACAAGTGAGACACAGTGGCTGGTGTAACACAGTGTTCTGACATGACTGTTAATTAGGTAGGTTCACCACGTCTCCTGGAACAACACCATTCCATGTTCAGTGATTAGCACAGCTATAGCCTGAAGTGCAGACTTCTGCTTTCCCAACATAGACTTTTGATCCACCTATTCTTCATGTCCCACACTCACAGCCCTGTATGACCAAGAAGGTGCTTTTGGAAGAACATTCTGTCTCCCAGCAGTTGCCTATGCACAAGTACTGTGGTTACCAGCCTGTTACAGCAGTGCCAGTAACTAATGGCATTTCAAATCTTCATGGTACTTTTTGTCAAATGACTACATCATGCATTTGGCACATGCAAAAAGTACTGTTCAGTGAGAGATGTAACCACAGGAAAGAACATTTTTAAAAGAATGTTTATGTTTTGTAAAAATTAAAGAAAGTATATGACATTTTCCTGGATCTATAAAGAACAGGAAGTAGGATAAAGTATTGTGCCAATAACAATGTCAAAATCCTGTAGGAAAATGCACATGAAAGCTCAACTTTATCAAATAATTCATATTTCAAATTTTCTGGCTTAAGATGTATCATTTGTGCAAAAGTGAACAATTATTATTTCCCTCTTTTTCTGAAAATTAAAATCCAAAAGATGTTTACAGGTAAGTTTTCCTACATCTTTGCTATGGAACTGAATCCATTGATTATATTAAATGCAATATCCTGGCCACTCTCCCACAGTGTAGAAAGCAATTCAGATAATGCTTCCTTGAACATTTAGCAGCTGGCAATTTCTGGCTGCAGACTACCTGCCAAGAAGACACTGTGCATACAAACAAAATAGACAGCATTATACACCTACTTACATGTGCACACAGAACAGGTCATGTTTATCCCTACATTAATACCAGTATTCACAGTGAAGCATCTTCACTAGGAAATTGCTTTAGCAATAAATTTGCCTCTATTACTGACTTTGCAGAATATGTTTTTTGGAGGATGAGCAGTAGCTTCCAGTATCTCTGTCTATTGTGAGTACAGCAATAAAAAGAATTGATCAGATGAGTACTGAAAATACAGTTTAAATGTAGCACAAGTTTCTACCTTGACAGTTCCAGCAATATAGACAGGACAGATGCATTCTGTCTGTCTGATCATCCTTAGGATAGGGATCTCCTAGTGGCATTCTGGTGGGAGCAAGAAGTAATTACAATTGCACTTGTTCTACAATGGTAGTTTGCTTATTACTCCTTTTTACCCCACGCTGAGAACAGAGCTTGCAAGATCACAGCAAAGCAGTGCTGTAGCTCCACAGTAGGCATTAAAAGGCCATATAAGTATACAGGGAATTGTCATGTAGTGCAGTGAATACAAAACTGAAGCAGCTATAAGTTGAAAGGTGCCTAAGGAAGGAAAAAGAATTCAACATGGAGAAATGTAAAATTTAACCCTTGAGCTTAGCTAACTTTCTGAGATGATACCAAGTCTCTCCTTTGGTGGAATGCCCCACTGATGGAGAGATCTTCCTGACGTGGCTTTGTGGTGAAGGCAGTCCAGTCCAGAGTCACATCTTACCAAATTATTTCTTAGTGTTCAGCAATGTTCTCAATTTACAGTTCTCAGGACCCTGGATCAAGGCTAAACTGTGGTGGAAAATGTGCTCCAGAAGTGGTGGTGGAAGTCATTGCACCTGAGTATCTGACTACCCTGGTTACTGCTCCCAGACAGCCCAGGATAAGTGTATTTGATTGTCAAGTTTTACTCTGCCCTTGGAAAAAGCAGCTTGCATGTGTGTACAGTGCTGCAGTTCCTGGTCTGGCATGGGTGTGAGGGGTTCTCCCCTGCCTGATCCATCCTCTGGCACGGCTGGTTACCACAGGATCCAGCCAGCTCTGGGACTGTGTTTCTTTGACACAGAAATATTAACAAAGTCCTGGGTCTCCTTGGCACTTTCCCCACCACCTTGACATACACTAGGCTAGGGATGCTTAAAACTGCAACAAATTGCTGTCAATAATAATTAAAAAATGAGTTAATTAAATGCATGGTATGAATGAGAAATAAGATCAGGGATGACACTTAGACCAGGAGGCCTTTTTCAGCCTGTGGAAAAAAATAGAACACAGTTATTTTTCCCACAGCCTGGAGAAGGCCTCATGTCCTAAATGTCATCTCTAATCTTGTTTTCTATTTCTAGTGTATATTACACTGCTCTGCCAGTGCTGCTATAGTTAAAGTGGTGTCAGTGTTTCCAGTAGAAACCCCTATTTTCAGAGGTTTGTAACTCAACCATAAAAATTTTACTCTGGGCTGAAACTTAGAAAACAAGTTCTAGAAGTGAAACATATTTAATTTTTTTTTGTCCTACTATTAAAAAAACAAATCACATTTTAAAGACAAAATTTTGCAACCCATTAGGCTATAAGAGAAACACATAATGTGTAAAGTTTAAAATTGCTCTGAAAGTACTATTAACAGCTTTTTGAGGTAATTCTAAGCATTTTATTCTTAATTTCAAATACAGATATACTACCGTGGCATTTTTTTTTTTTAAATGAATAGCCATACAAATATGTCATATCATTGGAGTTTTAAAACTGTGAGTAAATATTTATAACACTGGGTCAATAATCTGCATTTTATAAAGGCTCCTAAGTACACATTTACATCATAAAATGTAGCAACACTGAATCACAGATAAAAAAGTCAATAATGTGCTTTTAGAAAACTTCATAAATTTAGTTACACAGGTCAATAGTCTGCAAGTTTGGGTTTTTTTCACATGAAAAGAGCCTCTATTTAGCTAAGAAAACCTTATTCACGCAGAAATCTCAGATCAGGTTCATCCACCTTCCTTTCTTCCTGTGCTGTTGTAATGAGAGTTGTGTATCTAGTTTGGGAAAGGCAGGAAAGATGAGATAGATGGTGGTTGAGGTTTGCAGAGCACACTAAAAGGCTGTGAAAGAGTTATTTAAAGTGAGACAAAGGGGTTCTGGCAAGGATTGTGGTATTATCATGGAATTATGACTACTGGAAAATAACAACTAGGAAATCCTGCCAGATGACTGAGGAGCTGACAAACATGGGAAAACCCCATGATTTGGAATATGAGAAACAATACTGAAGCAAATAATAAAATATATATTTTACAGAGAAGTACCACGAAAAGTACAGCTTTAATCATTAAATGCACTTTGCACTTATTTTCTGTGCTGAAAGACATCAACATTTCCATAGACAAAAGACTTTGATTTTGCAATTGGATTTTCACCAGTGAATCCTATTGGAAAGTTTTCTGGAGGGGAATATCTGACTCAGAATGTACATATGAAGAGCAAGAGATTGCAGTAATTTTCTTCACTGAGATCTAAATAAAACCCATGAATGGTAATCACATTGGGATATTGCAGAATTAGCTCAAGGGGCAATCCAGAAGTGCTAATAAAATCAGATCATAAATTTCTCTTCATACCAAACTAGATGAAGACATCTTTGGTCTAAGGCATGTTTGTAACTATCTGTATATTCTATTCACCCCTAACACATAGATAATTATACTACAATTTAATAACAAGGAAGACAACTATCAATACTCTTTTTCACAGTCTGGCTTGAATTTTGCTGTAAATTCTAGTATTAGCCTTGCTTCAGGTATTGTCCCTAATTTATTTATTACAGATGACAATTTTCTAATAATGTTTCACTTCAGTTCATACCTTTAGTTTTATAACTCCAATTTAAACATTACAAGGCATGATTTTATAATCCCTAGAATAAAGTCCATTAAAGTCACTAAATCACTTGAAACCTGGTCCAAATCCTGCTGAGGTAAAGGGCTTTCTTGCAGTTAATTAATTTGGAATGATGTTTTACTCCTCCTAAAACTCCAATAAAATTTCCATTAATGTTTATGGAAATTCCAAGCATATATTCCCTTTATTTAAATGCCTAAATCATCCTTCTTATCTTATAATTTAAGATATAGATTCCTCATATATAATTTGTGATAAGTTTTATTCAACATAAAGATTTCAGTGTCTTTGCACTGACAGGTAGAGTGTAAAGATTACTCTGATTGTCCACTTCCTTACTCCCTAAGGTGTCCCATTAACTTTAGTGAATCTCCATTAATTTTAGTGAAGCTCCTGGAATAAGGTACAACATGGACAGTGATATCAGAATCTGATCCTTGATTGTCATCTTAAAAAAAACCAAAAAGATGTTATTCTTCTAGCCATCTATTAAAGGAATACTTATTTAATGTCAGCTGCATTTCTGACTCTTACAGGAAATGTTACATCTATTTCATAACTGACATGACTTGTAAATGTATAAGTGGGTAGCTACTGAAAGGCCACAGAGGCTATTTTGGAAAATGTGACTGAAAGCATATTTTCTTTGAGAAAAGAGGAATGGAAGACTCTAATCCTAAAATAGTACAGAGTGGAAAAAAAATCTGGGGGATATCAATGTTTTAATATGCTAAAACGCAGGAAAGTATGCATGCTGTGGCCTAAATTCCCATCACCTTTCTCATGCAAGAAACATCACTGGGTTTAGAGGGACCAAATTTTTCAATCCTTTCATCTTTTTTTAATATCTTATTCATAGTTACAGTCTCAGTGCTATGCAGTATTCAGTTTAATTACTGCAGCTTTTAAGAGGAACCTCTCAGTCTTTCAACATTTAAGCATTTAGTTGTTTAAAATCATGATTGTTGCTTTGCCAAAAGAGAGGAGACAAATCTGGGCTCAGAAAGAAGATGGACTCCTCCAAACACACAGTAAACACTCAGCAAGTGAAAAGGCACATGACAGCACATTTTGTTAAGAAATTTACAGCAGGTGACCTGCCCCTTTCCATGATGGCAGCAACTGTATTATTCACTCCACGTAATGAATTGGGAGGTTACGCTAATCTGAAGAGGGAAGCTATCAATTGTATATGTCCAGACCATCTCTCCCATTGATTTTGTAATTAATGATGAATGTAGATTTTGGAAGGGAGAGATTGCTGAGGAGAGAACTTCACATGCAGAATAAAAATGTTACAGTAGCCTAATTAATTACGTATGGTTGACAAATGGGTGTGGGATGACACAACAAAGTACTGTGCTTTAGTAGCGGTCAAAGAGTCACAGAGAAGATGTCACATGATATCTATATTAATCTTTCCACAGGGTAAATGTGATCCATTGCATCAGCAGGACCATGAGCAAACTGTTTGGTATCTCAAAATCATGCATCTTTGCTGCTAACTTGAAACCTGTTTGCTTTGTTCACAGATAAAAACAGTGTAATAATCCACTAGATGCCAAGAAGATAATTTGTCATTTTGATCCTTGTAACAGGCTTCAAAGCCATGTAGAATATCATTTTAGGTAATAAACAGTGGACTTTGGACATAAACTTAACCAATCTTAAGTGTCAGGAGAAGAGGTTATGCCTCTGGAAATAGGTAATACATCCTCTCTTTGGATGCAGTCTGTGCAGAGGTTCATCTCTCAGTTCCCATTAAAGGCCTTCCAGCCTCTCACTGTAGCAACAGTTGCCACAGGGTGAAGTGACAATACATATAACCCACATAAATATTCAGCTTTAGCTACACAGTGACATTTGGGTGGACAATATAAACAGTAAGTTGTACCATTCCTTCCCAACCAAATCTAGAAGCCTGCTGCAAAAATGCAGCACTTGATTCCCCAAGTCTAACTCACAAGTATGACCACTCCCTACATACAGCTCTCACAACTTGACTGTAACTATTCCTAAAAATGACAAAGGTTAGTGTAACAAGGTCATGTCTAGGACCACATGTGTTCTCCTTACTTTTAGGTGGGCTGAAGTGCTTATGTTTCTCTGTGTTTATGTTTATTGATGTATAACATGTAAAAATTTCATTTTATTTCCCTCTTTTGACTTCCTTGGAAATACAAAGCAAAACAAGACTTTGGAGTCACTCAGAAACACACATGGGTGAGAAATCTGTCAGTTCTTAACTGAAAGACTGTAAGTGCTGAATTCCTACAAACAGCCCTTACTTTCCTATGATGGTTCCGCAAATTCAGTTTTGTGACAAAAGCTCAAAAGCAAAGACATTCTCATCTAGGCAAGACTGACTTACTGAAGGGACTTTTGCCTCAGTGCAAATTAAAATCAAACTCATCATACTGTGAAGAGGAGAAATCACTTGTTTCAGCATAAATCAAGTTAACTTACCTGATATCTATAGTATCCTAAAAAGATCCATTCTCATGTGATTCACAGATTCAGAGGACTTGCACTGCTAAGGTAAAACTGAAGAAGATGCATAATGATCCTCAATCACTGTACTGTTCACCTCTGCATATTACAAATACAGCAGAAAAGCACATATCTGGAGGTTTAGTGCTGTGAGGCTTTCGGGGGTAGTTTGAGGGGGTGGTGTGTGTTAGAGACTCCCATTCCAGCCAGCTGTACCATGTCTCTGCCAAACGTGGAAAGCAAAGCAATGACATGTACATCTACCACCATACAAACATGCTCGTCAGTGAGTTCCTGTGGGGAAACCACACACCCTGGAAACACTTTAAGTTAGGAGATCAGATCTGAGGGAACCCCATCAAACAGTGATCTTTCTCCAGTTGTAGTGCTTTGCTCTACACAAAGGTCATAGAAGGCAGCTCTGTGACTCCATCATGGTTTAGGTTTTGTGTGCCTTATGACAATGTCACATAGGCTCAGTTCAGCAAAATGTAACATTGCTTTATTCTACTTGTTATCTCCAGCTAGGCACCAGTAATTTTCTAATTATAGGCAGGTAGATTCCTGAAAAGGTATTTCTATCTACTAGGAGGATATACAAATAGTATCAGTGATTCTTATCAGTGAATCTAGTTGGAAATGTTATTCATTTCAGTATTTAAGAATAGGTTTTCCAATGTGTAAAAGTCAAAGAGAGCAATTTGTATTCACTCAAGGACTTGAATTAAGCTGCATGTTTGTGGGCTGAAGCTGAATGGGAACTGAAATGTTTTGTGGCTTCCACTGTCCTGATTCTGAAACACATGAATGGTTTCATTGGACACAGGTAGTTTGGGTAATGTGGGTGTTTTTAGTTTGAAATCTGCCTTTCTTAAAGTACTTTGTTAGAATACTGATATCCCTGTTTCCCAGCAGGGCAGGGAAAGAAATACAGAAAGAAAGCCTAAATGTCATACTAAAATTTAGAAGCCTGGAAGGCAGGAGACAGACCGTTACAGGATCAAACTCTAGAAAAATCTTTACCTGTTGCTCAAAAGTACAAACTACAGTGTACAGCAAAGAAATTTAAGATGGTTGTCCTTTATTTGCATGAATATTTGTCCTGTGAGGTAGTATAACAACAGCTACAGGATTTATTTTTGTAACGGAGACTAATATCCAAATTCAACTTTGGAAAGGAAGAAATCATAAAACAGACAAGATAAATACCACTATAAGGAAGAAGGAACTGTAATTATTTCACATGGAAATTTGGGCATGGGTGGAAGGAATTTGTAATTTTTTTTTTCAGTTTTATTCCTTGAGCCATTGCATAAAAAAACTCCTACAAGATTTTAGTGCCTGCCTCAGTCCTATCTCTATGGAGAAAGTTTGTAAACCTTTGTTTAAGTGTTTCATAAGAGCTCTGTGCTATTTTGGTTTCCTTAACAACATGTTTATTAAGTTACTCAAATCCATTCTTGACTTCTGAATTAAACACAGAAGTGAACTCTTCAGGAGTCCCAGCTTTCCCCTACAACTGATTTCAAGCTTGGGATGCGGTGTCTGAGGTTAATTCTCCAGTGGGTCCTGGCACTTAAGAAAAGGACCTGAGCACATTTCAGAGAAGGGGTAAAAGTCAGGGCCAAGGCAACTACTCCAGGTAATACTTTATGGTGGGCTAAGGAATCTTTGGGAAGGTGGTTGGAATATTCCCTGCACTTTTCTTTTATGATAACACTTTATTGGCATCAAGTACAGCCAACTGACACCACCATTAAAATAAAACAAACAAACAAATAAAAAACCCAACAAACCCCCAAAACAATAGATTGGGCCTTTTAAAAATGTTTTAGCCTCCCCTTGACACCTTGAATATAAGTGTCAAGTATCGTCCAGACATTTTATTTTGTTGGTGTTTTGATACACTCTTTACTTTTCAAGACTGGGCGCTTTTCCAAAAGCTACATTCCACTTGTGGCTTGGATAATTTTCTGAATCACTGGGACCCATTTTATTCATAGAGTCAGAGCTGATGATTATAGTCATCTCTTCTGATCTTAAAAGCTAGGCAAGCAATCCTATGCTAGCCAAGAAATCATAATGTTTCAAGTGGTAGAATTCTTTTTAATGAAATATCTCAGTAATCTGTAATTTTCCTAACGCATCAATGACAATCAGAACCGAATGGAAGTTCCCTCTGTCTTTTTTTAAAGCACATCCCCTCTAATAATGTATTTTGTATCATGGCAGATAGGTCTTCCCTTAGGACAGGCAGTTTCCAACTGGAATGCCATAAGTCAAATCACTTTGATTTATTTTGTATAATTTAATTATTTTTGGTTGTTTTTTTCTTTCAGCTAGGTAAGTTTTTGAGACATTTTCATTTCTGTGTTCAAGATGTAAAGAATCACACTTAGAAATTACAATCAATTCATTCTATCTGGTGATTGTGGGTTTTTATGATTCCAGTGTCAATTTTTTTTCAGAACATTTCTCAACTCACCACATGGAAACGAGCACCTCTTACCATAAACCTTTCCATGTCTCTATCCATAGCCCTTAACATTTGTAACATACCTAAAATTTCTGAAGTTGAGCTTTTAAACCACTAAAAATGCAGAAATTAACAAACATTAATTAACAAGAACTATACAAATTCTGTATACCTGGTCACACCCATATCTAAAGTTATTTAACAATGAAATGGAACATAATAGCTATATTTTTCATGTTATTTCACATCAAACAATTAACATTCTGGATTCTAAAATATCAATTAAAAAACCCACAAATCCTTATTTTTCATACCCTTAAAACATATAATGAAAAAAAATCTGCATATGCAGGAAAATAAGATATGAAGAGATTTAATTCTGCTCAGTTTAACTCAGTCTGAATAATTTTGAAGCTAAAGGGATTAATTAAAAAGCAATTCCTCCATGACACACATACAAAATGCATTTTCTCTTTCTTCAGGTGAAGTGAAGCAGTTTTCCTTGACTATAATATTGATGGTACTAAAAAAGTAAAAGATACAGAATAAAAAGAAGTTTTCTTCCACACACACACAAAAAAAGGACAACCATGTATATGTATTTGTGTATGTATATAAGTGCCACATATAAGAAAAGAGATTGTACAGAGAAACCATGAAAAAGTATAAATCCATCTGCTCTACAACAGCTCAAATACAGCTGATGAAATTCCTGCATTTCTTTTCTAGGGAAAAATTGCAATGTTTTGAAATTTCCTTTCGTCCTAAATCATAATTTGACCTCAAATTTCATAATACCCTTCAGCATAGAAAATATAAGAAAATCTATATTAGGTAATACTGAAATTAGTTTTGAAATTAACACATCATAATTAATATCAGAAAATAAATTTTGAATCTACTGATGTGAAAACCTCTAGATCTTTTTTTTGTATATGTCAAATCAGTACATTATAGTGAAACCTTTCCAGGATGATATAAAATTATTTAATGTACATGGATGTAGTCATCACATTTGTGCATATAATTGGAAGTCCTTCTGCTAGAAAATTTAAAAATTGGTTTGCTTGATGTTTACCAATCCCACATTAGATCTCATAAAATAATCCTCTTTTACTGGGACAATGATATTGTGAGATATTATGAGTCCAAAACATTATGAGTGTAGGAGAACCCAAGCTTTGGCAGCATAGTCTTATCCTCCACCATCCAGATCATCAGAAACTTGGGAGCACAAGAAGGTATCTGTTCTTGTATTTCCTCTCTGGAGCAACCAGGAAGGACTCAGTCACTCATAGGGCAAGAGAGCTTTTGTGTACAAGCAGCTGAACTAGTGAAAATGAGTTTTAATTTGCTGCCAATGCTCAGCTGCACAGCCACGTCTGTGCTGCTTCCTCTGAACCACAATAGCAACGCTGCTTCCATCACTGCCAGCACAGCCCCTGCACCAGTAGTACAGTTTACACGCTGTCCTTTCTTCAGATTTGTACTTTAAAAAGTCAATTTTCATTCTGCTATAGCAGAATATTGCTATAAATTAGGAAGTCACTGGTGAGCAATCAGAGCTGATCTTCCTACAGCTTTGTGTAACCTAATTTGTAACTTCATTTTTGCAGATGCTAGACTTCTATTCTTCTTCTGTCTATCTAGGAGCTACAAGAAATAAATTCACAATGAAGGAAATACTATCACAATTTCTGATAGCTTTTCCTCATGGTCAATACAAACGATTTTTTGATTTGTTCTGGGATATGTAAGACTCTGGGTCTCACAGATCTGTCAACCATTACAGTTGCTTTCTGCAGCTTTGCCCAACACAGCAGAGATTTCTCATTTTTTAGAGCATAGTTTAAAATTGTGCTTTTTCTGGCAAGGCAGGTTTAGTCAGTTAAGAACCAGGTGATCATCTGGTGGCTAATCAACAGATACATATCACTGCATAAAAGAATGGGAAAGAAAGAAAAGTGTCTCACCTCCACAGCCATTAGTACACAGCCCAAATCTCTCCCGACACCAGTGAGGCACATGATGAGTGTTAGAATACTGAGAGCCACAGCTGATCACACCAAATGTCCACCGAGCCCAGGATTTGTCTCCAGCAGGGTTTCTAAGAGCAGGGAAAAGCAGAAAGAAGACATGTATGCATGGCAGTCCCCACAGGTCATCTCACAGAACAACTATTTTTAACTGCACCTATTTTCTGAGTGGTTGCAGTTTCTGCAATTTAATAATTGTTACTAAATTTCTCATCCATAGAGTTGTGCAGCCTCCCCTTGAACTCATGTAAACTTAGACCAGCCCCCATGCCCTTTGGAAAAAGCTACACATCTAGTGTCTTCTGCACAAAGAACTTCATTCAATGGTCCTGAGCTTTTTCATTGGGAGAGACAGCAAAAATCCAACTTTGCCCATTCTGCTCATCAATTTATAAGTCTATCAATTGCCTTTTAAACTGAGCAGTCTGAGTGTATGCAGACTGCTCCTGCTGTGGAAGTAGTTCCACCCTTTTTGGACTCCTGTGAACATCTCCCAGTTGTACTATATTCTATTTGAGATGAAAGTACACTCTTCAACACGTGGGTGAGCACTGATTCACAGAGTTGCTCTCTAGTTTTTTTTCTCATTTAACATTTGGTTAACGTTTTGGCTGCCTCTCAGCACTGAGACAATGTTTTCATGGAACAAACTATTATAATCCCAGGATTGTGATCCTGAGTCATAATGGTCAGCTCAGAGTCTGTAATTTTTTATGTGAATTTAGGATTCGTTTTTCCCACACACATCAGTTTAGATCTACGCATATTAAATTTTATTTGCCTACACAGTCTCCTGAGGTACTTCTGTGCTTCCTCATGGGTGATCTTCACGTTTACTACCCTGAATAACCAACTTCCTATTATCCTCAAACTTTCTCACCTCTGTTCATCTACTTGTCCCAGGAGTTTATGGTACGTTTACCAGGACAGACCTCAGCACAGATTCTGCAGAACCCCAGCAATGAGATCCATTGTGTATTTTCTTGGTTTCCCTTAAAGGTCTTTGGCACTGGACTTTATCAAAAGTCTTTCAGAAATACAAGTATAGCAACTATCTCACCCTTATTCACTTCCTTGTCAACCTCTTCAAAGACCTCCGACGGATTTGTAAAGCACAGGTTACATTCCATCAAAGTCAACCATGGTATGAATAGTTTTCATTTCCTTTTCATTTTAGTCAACACAATCAGATAACAGTCAGTGGATCACAGTCTAAATGTAAGTGGAAGCATCTCTGCTTATTTAACAGATTGTGCTCATTTCAGCTGAGACAAGACTGGGTTGCTGAAGTACCAGCTGCTTATGGGCTTCTGCTGAATCTGATTTGCTCACTGGAGATCTGTAGGCATAGCCATGGGGACCCTGAGAGCTACAGCTGACTGTGTGAGAGGGACTGCCATCTAGGGTGCTGTAAAAGGCCTAAGGAGAGTTGGAAGCTCATTAGCAGCCCCCAGTTCCCCAAGTTTCCCTGGGAATCTCAATCCAATGAAGTTATAGATAGGAGATACTAAATGAGGATCACACTGACATGGAGAACTAGGGAAGTGCTGAATTTCCTATATCCATCATGTCCTTGTTTCAGGGAGATGTCACATCCTGCTGCTCAGGACAAGCACACCAGCAAGGGCAAAATGACAGAACAACTCATATTTCTGTTATTCCAGGAATATTTGCCTCTGTCCTCTCTGTAAGTTCTGTAAACATCCAGCTATGACAGGGAAAAAGAACACATGATCTACAGTCTTCATAGCTGCAAGAGCTTTCAGTCACAGTTGGGCATTTCTGTATATCCCTTTTTCTATTGAAAAGTAAATGTCAAAGAAAAAAATTATCCTTTTCTATCCCTTCCCCACCCTTCTCCCTCCCCCCATGCTATGAACTATATGTTCATTTATAATAACATGGAAGAAAATGGATGCAAAATTTTAAATAAAAGTGAAACAGGAGGACAGATCTTGCAGAACGGGAGCTTAGCAAACAGGAATGTGATCTCTGCAATTCACTGTTCTGAGAACATTAACAATAAATTAAAAAAATACTTCCAGGAATAAGCCAGAGGTTGTGCTGGTATCAATCATGTTTCTGTGGAGCATAGGTACAATGCAAAGAGCACTGCAGAGAGCAGTAAACAGATGGGCTTCCACTCCACCACATGTTTTACTGAGTATTTGTGCACTCATATTATCAAAAAGGAGGAGAAAAAAAAGATCTTTTGCTCTTATTTTTTACCAATGTAATACCTTTTATGGAACATGGGTTTGTTTCTCTTTGTCCTTCTGTTTTATAGAGGGACATGAATTATGGATTCTGAAAAGGAATAAATAAAAAGAAGTATAAAAGCAAATGTGGCTAAGGACTCCAATTTTCTAAAATTTAATTATTAGCAGTAAATAGCTGCCTTTTAAGAGTAGCCCTAATTGGCTATTACCAACAGTAGCTAACAATTTCAAGGCAATTAATATTTTAAAATAATGAGATGGCTAATATATTACATTATAGCATACAGTAAGCAGAAGTCTTGCTAATTATATATATTATTCTCCCTACTTTGCTTAATGAAGGTGTCTGGCTTGTAGATTAATTCATTCTTGCTTTATTTTTTATTTTTTTAATCAGTGTAACTAATCCTCCCACACACTGTTGTAGCATTAAAGCAGAAAGATGTGAATGAAGCAGTGAAAGAAGCACAAAAAAAAAGAATATTAAAATGAAGATTTAGTTCCAAGTTTCAGAAGCAGTTGCCCTAAGTAAAGAATTAAGATGTGGGAAATTAGACAGAAAATGCAGAAGCCTGAGTCAACATTTATTTAACACCTTCTGCCTAATGCTGAAAATGTAAATCTTCACAGAGGTAATCACACCCAGATCATTCTGATCCTCAGAACATAGCAATTCTTCTGACAAAGATATTACCACTGCACAGTTTAAATGATTGTTTTTCCCATTTTCTCAAAAGCAGAGAGAGGAGGGGGCTTGGAGAGATGGAGATTTCCTCCAAATTGGGAGCTAATCTTTCAGGAAAGAATAGCAACGAATGAATTATTTACAGTCAAAATCTTCTCATTTGTATAAGTCTACTACATTTTGCTCTCAAATATTTGAGCGTGTCTGTGTGCTCAGTTTGCTGCTGTGACTGTACAAGAGAATTACCTTCACCAAAAGCCAGAATATACAAGTTTTCCTGTGCTGTGTACCAGAAACACAGTGCATTGTACACTTTACCCCTGGGCTCAAGAAACAATTCCAAACTCCCTGGGAAAATGATCCCTGTTTTGGAGAGAGGAAAGTAGAGGAAGCACTTCCTTTGGCACACCCCCATGAGACACAGGGCACTATTGTGTCCTGAGCTCAGCCCTGCACACCCCATGTACACACACACACAGACACACACATGGATCACACAGTCCCACACCAGGGCTCGGGGGCTCTGCCCAAACTCTGAGAAAACCCTTTTCTGATTTCTTAGTGAAGCCCAAGCAGTACTGAATACCTAAAACATCACAACAGCATGAGGAAATGTGAGGTCAAACTCCACTTACTCACCCTACTGCATCTCCTACATGTATGAAGTCCTCTTTAGGATCCAGTAGGGGCTGTTAGTCAGCACAAAAACAACTGCTCAGTAAACAGGACAAAATCACAAAAGGAACTGTTTCAGTGTGGCAAATGTCTCTCAAACATCAAACCAAAGTCATATTTTAGCCGTGAGCTCGATGGTAACTTATGGACAAATGGAATGGTGATAAAAGTTACCTGTACTATGAAACATAAAAGAAAGCCTTTACGCCAACAACACCTTATTAGATTTGTGCATTTGAGACACAACACAGCACAGTAAATGATGATGTCTGCTAAATGAGCATATTTATTTGTAAGCACTCAGAAGACACGCAGGCTCATCCCAACACCAGCATGCCCCTTAATTAAACATACAGCAGTGAGTATGGGTTCCCCGTTATGCACACAGCAACAGTTCACACACAGATTGCAATTTGTACACACTTACTCTCTTTTGTCCTAGACCATACCCATCAGACACATAACAGCATCTTTATCTCCTGTGTTTGCACCATGTGAAGGAGGAAGTAGTCTTTTTCCAAGACTGAGATTTCTCAAAATACTGTTCTTCCACTTTTGTTTTTCATATTGTAACCCTCATAATGGATGTTGCCTCTTGGAAACCAAGACTCGAGTAGGGACATATGAGGCAGGTTAATAATAAGTGAATACATAAATACATCCCAAGTCTTTGAACATGATTTTATAGTTTTGTTTCTGTAGTTGCTAGTGCACAAATAGATGCAACCTGTTGAGGTTCTCTCACTGTTGTGAAAAATCTTGGTACTCAGGTCTTGAGCTGCTCAAAGTATTTTTTCATGTAATGCTATGTAGCAGACAACCAATTACTTTTCTGATCAGAAATCCAAATGATAGTAAATAATACTGTAAAAGGCATTTAAGAGGAAAATTTACACGTAAATTCCCTTGCAACTTCTGTAGCAGTTTCTCCTGGATACTAATTTGTCTAAGACCTTTTTCTGATTTCAAGTCCCTGGAGAACACGAGACTAACATGAGACATTTAACATATGCATCTACTTATCAAAAAATAAATATATTACCAGTTTGTTGGAATATGTTGCAGTACGTACCCTGCAGCAGAGATAAAGACCAACCTTGGCCCACAGATCACATGATAGCTCAACAAACTGTTGCTTTGTACCTTATCTGTCTTTGGTACCCACACATGGTGCCTGAGCTTCAAGCCAGCTCCATAACTTTTCAACCATTACAGAAAATAAATTAAAAAAAGAGCAGTACAGGCTTGAGGCAAGTATTCAATTGTCATTAGAATGCGCAGCACCTCCCTCCAGTAAAATAACCCTGCTTTAATATTCAGTCTCATTATGGTCCTTTGAGAACTGATGTGACAATGGGAGAGGGGATAAAAGAGCTTAGATATACAATTATAGATATACACACACTTGTGTGTAGGATATCCGTCTGTCTCTATATCCTACTCCCAAAATGGGTAGAATCCAGTGAAGATGCTAAAAGATGGATAAAATGTCCTTTCTGGTGTCTCCCATCACTTGGCAAATGCTCATTATTGAGTTGCCAGTAGAGACAGCGACCTTGTTCCCACACCAACCTCAAGGACTGACATGGGGCAGGAGATGTTTCCAGCTCCCCTTTAAACAAAACTGGAGAGAAGGATTTTTTGCTTCCATCCCCTGAGAAAAAGGCACCAGGGCAGGAACACAGACTTTCTTGCAGGCACAGAGGTCTCTTTTCAAAACACGCAGAGGAAACGTCAGGTTTGGGGTTGCCAAGTACCTGATTTCAGGGTTCATTCTGTTACTGCATATAAATGTCTCTGGTGTGTGTTTGGCACGACATGTTATCCTAGACTGATCATATGTTCACAGATTGTGGAGAGTGTGTGAAAGCCTTTTTTGCTGTAGTTATTGGGCGAAGTCACGTCTGTTACCTGGTACTCATGCAGAGAAATCTGTAATCTGGGAACAGATGGTCTGACTGAGTGAGTGAGAGAGAGAGAGAGAGACGCTGTCTGGAAGACTGCAGAGTTTTTCACTCAGAGGAGAGGAAAGAGGAATGAACAAACCCACCACAGCATGACAAAAATATGAAAATATAGAAGAATGTCAGTCCTGAAGGTCATTCCTTTAGAATTTACCAACTGTCTGTGTACCATATGTGCACATCAACACACCAAAGAGAGCCTACCATCCTGTTGCACAGAGTTGGAGGTGGCTTACACAGCCAAAAATTGTGGAATCGTAGACTTACCATTTAAAAAAGCAACACACTCCATAGTCTAAGCATAGGGTCTGAAAAGAATCTGAAAAAATATATAGCAACTTCTGCTCTGGAATTTTTACAAAATTTGATAGCAATAGGTCAGAATGGGAAAATTCACATCCTAGTCTTCAAGCACTGTCTTTGCAGGATACATTTGGATCTGAAACTTTTCCAGCGACTCAAGGGATGCAGTCTGAGCCTGGCTTTGGAGTCCAAGTGCCTCTGGAATTGGTAACACATGCCATCAGGACAAGCTCATCCTTCCCAAACAGTTACATATAACTGGCTATTTTTACTAAAATGCAGCATTGCATTACTCCAAAATAAAATTAATTGGATCTAAGCTGTCATAAAATCTTATTCAGCCTTCTTGACAGTGGGATTTTGGGAAACAGCAGCCTACCCAAAGGTACCATCTCTGCTCCATCCCCGCAGCTGCCATCACACCTTTAACCACAGAAGAGATATATCCCAAAAAATAAACCTCTTACATTCAAATAAAAACTCATGACCATTCCAAGCCCCGTGTTCCCAAAGACACTGTTCAGAATATTTCAGCCAGAATGAAAACAAACAAGACTCTGTGAGAAAGCAGGATCACAGTGGTGGCAGTGCAAGGTCTGGAGCAAGGGGCTGGCACTGCCTGAAGCAGCCACAGGCCCCTGGTGTGGCAGAACCCTGCAGAGCAGACTAGGCAGGGGGAGCAGAGGGATCATCCTATCGACATTTTGCTCCCAGAATGACACTGTGCAACAGGTTCTTAGGGAAAGCAGGACCTGGTGACAAAACCCTCCGGCCCTGTGAATTACACACAGCAAGGACTATCAGCATGGGCCCTGCTAAAAGCTGGTCACATAAAACCTGCCACAGGAGCAGGAAAAAGGGGAGAATCAGGGCATTTCCCTGGGTAAACCACTGGATGAAAGAATTGGTGCTTCCCTTACACAAAACTGATTTGAAAAGATAATTGAGCCCTAATTGAAGAGGATGGTTTCCTCCAGAAATTATAAACATGATGGGTTGCAATCTCACCAAATGATTATCTGAATGAGACTGAACTTTTAGTCCTTTCAGCCTACAGCCAAAAGCTCTACTTGTAACACGCCAGATGAAACCAATTTTAAGAACACTTCATTTTAGCCAGTACAAGATTTTACATTTGGGTGCTATCCAGTACTTCAATTTTTCACAAGAAATTCACATTGTCAGATATAGACAAGCAACCCTATATTTTACTATTTTTTCTTCCAGTAATGTGTCAATCAATTTGCAGAATCAATTTTCAAATAGGACCAAAAATTTTTTTGCCTCTCAATAAAACTGAGCAACTTCAACGAAACATTAAAAAGCAAAATTCCTCTTCCCTCTCCTCTTTCTGTCCCGGCAAACGGTAGCAGAGGCAGAGCAGGGTAACAAGATCCAGGATTAAACATGTTGCCGACGGAATGAAAAAGTCCATTCTTTGACAGTAACAAAGTGATCTATCATACCTCATGCCTAAGCTACAGAAGAAGACAACATCCTTCTGGTTGATCTCAGTTATTAAAAGTAATTGCTACAAGCCAAAAGCTGGCTAACACACTCTGGAAAAGTGTCTTAGGAGAAATGAAATACAACATTTCATAGTGCAATACAAAAAACAGGCTTTGACTACAGCTTTAGGTGTTTGCCAAGTCATTTATCTAGATGGTGATCCTGCAAACATGTAAAAAGGGCAAATATAAACCTAAAAGCCCAGAAACAGCATCTTTGCTCTCCTCTCACTTGCAAATTTTTACGCTTCTGAGGCAGGATGAATTCATATCACATGGGTATTACAAAGGCTGTGATACCTTTCTTTCCCTTCTCTGTAGCTATAGAAGAGAGTGTTCTGTCTTTAAGGAACAAGTCAATAATACAACTTAATTCCTGGACCATTTATCTCTGTTAAGAGATTACACCTGGGTAACCTCTTAGATGCTGCATGATTTTATCTGCCAGTGCAACTTTGGTAGCAATTCTGATAGATATAAATGCAAGTATAACAGCAGTATCTGAAGCTCTTCACAACTGGTGCCAGTTTGGCACACATGCAAACACCCTGAAAGGACATACACACTTGTTGAGATCAACAGTCATTCATAAGGTACTTGGCTCTAAGCATAATGCCAGCAAGGTCCTGGTGAGTCTGGAATCTGTAGAGGTTTCTTTTATTGGTGCTGATGATAGAGATGAGCTAAATTACAGAAACTGGAATGGCTTTTAACATTATTCAAGGAGAATGTTTCCAAAGAGCCAATGTTGCAAAAGCCAGCAGTAATTTATGTCTCTTACAAAATTATTGTCATTTCAGAGAACTCCAAGCTGTCTATGTCTAAATGCAACAGGTTTTTTAGAGAAAAGAACCTGTTTTCTGTATTGAGCAACCTTTGCAGATCCCAGACGTGCTCAGCACCTTGCAGGGTCAAGCCCTAAGAAGTTTTTTCGGGCACATTTGGAAATTAACAGCAAGACCAAAGAACCAAACTTCTGTCCAGATTTCATTTAGTGTATGTTTGCATTGAAAGGCACACTAAATCCACCAACAAAACTATATTTTCTTTTTTTTCTGTCCCCCCCCTTTATTTGAGTGGCTGAAGCTCCTCAGAGGCCCAGTCATGAAACAAATATTCTAAGTGCTGTACAAACATGAAATACAGAGGTTATCCCATCCCAAAGAGCCATTAGTTACACACCTCCAAGAAGAATCAAAACAGAGAACATCATAAGAAAAACAGGTGATCACAGATTTTGGTCTTCAGCTGTTACACACTACTCAGCTAATGACTTGGTGCTAGATTTCACGGTGTTTAAAATCTTTATGGAACAAGTAAGAGCCTATGTTTTTTACCTATATTCATGCAATTTAAGTCAATATAATCCGTAAGAGATTTAATTCTCAATGTTGCTGCAGAAAAACTTCAAGTATAAATACACAGCTCCCAGGAGAGACTAGTATTAATAGCAGTGCTGGTTAATCTGAGAAAGCAGCAGGCATGCAAAAGGAGAGCAGAACTTTTGCTACAAGCAGGATTTCACTTGACTCTTCAAGAGCAAATCTTAGCTTTTCTTCAGGGGATATAAGTCTCCTAAAATCAGGTGATTTTTCTTACCTTACTATATTGTTCCCTCTAGTCCTGTTTCTATTGCAGAAGTATTGTGAAGTTGCTTCTTCTACAGCCAGCATAGCTCACCATTCACCTTGTTGAAAAGTATGTCACTGATATTGCTTCAACCTCTAAAGTCACACCCTACAGTATTTTATTAGTGAACAGTGTCATTTTCCTGGGCTAAGGTTTTGGGTTTTTTCCATTTATTGGTTTAGTTTTATTCACATCACCTTCCTGAAAGCCCTCAAAGACACACCTTAAAAATACAGTGTGGGTGAACAGACCTGCCTGTCCATGGCTCAGGACATAGAACACCACCTCCTGATCACAGCCCAAAAAGATGGTCTCATGGTTTGTTGCCACCCTGGATAGCAGCAGTACAAGTGACTCCCAGCAGGGCTGGTTTCAGAGGGCCTGTGAAAGCAATCATGTGTATGGCAATGTTTGAAAAGTTGAGAGGCATATTGAAAAATCTATTTAGACTATTATTATGGACATTGAATGGAATACGAATTTTCCATTCTGGAATATTTTTATGTATTTATATGCATTCAGAAAATTGCCATGAGTGTTTTTGATCTAAGAAAACTATCTGTAGCCAGTCTAGCAGTCTGACGTCTAGTTCATTCTCTACCCTCTTTACATTCCCATCAAAAGGAAGTGAGACTCCTCTCCAGCTCAGAGGGGAACTGGGTAAAACACAGGGTAATTCAGTCTCTGAGCACACACAGCCCGTGACATCACTGCGGAGTGTGCCAGTAAGTGCCATGGTTGTGAAAAGAGGTGTTTAACCCAAGTGATGTAACCTGCTACAGTTCACTTGGTGTCTTGCAGAGACTGTGGCTTCCATTCAAAGCATTACAATCTCTATCCTGAAACCGATTCAGCCCAAAGAAAGAAAGGGTTGTTACAACAACCTGAATGGTGCCAGGATTGCAAAGAAGGCTCCAACACATTCTTTGTTATGATTATTCTATTTCCATAGCTCTACAATGCCTGCTGTGGGAATACATGGGGACCCGCTCTGATTTCATCCACCCTACTAAGAGTCAACGAAACAAACTGTCAGTGCAGCATAAACTGGGATAACTGATAACTGTACCGACATGGTAATAATTTCATACCTAGGTAGCACATCAAAGCTCCAGCCAAGACTGAAGCCCTGCTAGCCTGGCATTATACAAACACCACCAGGGAAATTCCTTGTCCAGGCATGCTTATAAACTAAACAGACAAAACAGGCTACGTGTAATAGGGAAAACAAAACCACAAAGGCATTAAATGTCTGGCCGAGGGTTACACCAGCCAGTCAATGGCAAAGCCAAAAATAGAATCCAAGTTTCTTAGTCTACTACATGTGGCAATGGGAACTATGTGGCACATCAAGAGCCTGATTAGTCCACAGTCTTTGGCAAGACCTACTAAAAGTTCTTCATTAATATTTAGGGACATTATTTGTACTCTGCTCTAATTTACTTTCTTTCTCCTCGGAATGGAAACTTCATAGGATCACCTTCATAGGAATGGGGGAGGTGACGACTGCTATGGGATGAAGTAGATGGATAAATAAGTCCCCCAAAATGATAAAAAAACCCTCAAACTTCTTTAACACAAAACATTATCCCTCTCAATGTTCATAAATGTATCTGCCAGTTATCAAAATTAGGATGAAAGCTACTGTATTTTTAATTGTATACTGAAAGCACATAGAGCTAAACAAAGCCTATTACTCATAGTACTATGAAGAGTAATACTCCACTCAATTACAAGTATGCAAGTCCATACGTAGTTTTAAAAATAAGAGCTCATATTTAAACCCCAAATTTCCTTTATTTAGGAATTTGCTTAATTCCCAGGTGGTGGGTTAGAGTAGGGAGGACCACAAATAATGCACGAGTCTCCTAGTTTAGAGCCCACCCACATCCATATAGCTTGCACTGGGCATCTTTATGTGGGATTTTGAAAAGCACTCATCATCCTTTTAACTCTTCCTCTCTTGCCATTAGGCCTCTGTAACTTGAGGTAACCTCACCTGAACTGGGATTGCCAAATGACACAGAAGCAACAGAAAGATCTCTACACTCACTACTTGAGAACATGTCAAATCTCACAGTATTACTTTCAAACATTACACACATTATCCTAATTATTATCTGACAAGTATTTCTTTTATTTACAGTTAATTTAATTAATTTAAGCCCATGTGTATTATATGGGAATTGAAAAATCAGCTCCCTTTCCCCTATATTCTATTAAGTATGTCGAAAAAAACCCTTATACATACATCTTCTGGTTGCCAGTCATTTATGGTAAATGAGATTTGAATTCCAGACTCTGGAGTGCAGCCATTTAGGATATGCAGCTTTGCAAAGTATTTTCCACAATGAAATCTCCAATGATTTGAAGGTACTTCACATTAACCTTAAACAATTTATTAGTGCAAAACCCTCTAAACTACTGACATATCTGGTCAAATTAAAACATGATAAATCTGATGCTGGGATTCTAGTCATTATACTGTGCGGAGAACTGAATTTTGGAGAAGCCGGTGGTTTTTGGATCAATCAGCAGAGTTCCTTACAGTCCAAAAATGAAATTACAAATGTTTTCAAGAAAAATAGGCGCCAGCTCAATGCACAGCTTTTGTACAGTACTTGAGATTTGGAGTTGCATTAGTTGTTTATGTGGAAAAAAACAACAAGCAATGTCAATGAGCTATTTGAGAAAATCACTAACAGAACATGACTTGCAGAATTTCGTCCTTTAAAGATGAAAGAATAAGTGTCACTTCTATACCAATACCTTTATAAACTAAAGCCTCCATGAAATAATATCACATTCTACCTTTCGTAAAGGGGAGTCCAGAAATACAATTACCCAGTAAAAACAGATATCTGAGATTTGTGCAGCCAAATTTCCTCCTACCCAAAACAAAAGGTTACACACGCTCAGATGATGCAAGGAATTCAAGCTACTGCAAATGAGCCAGGGTAACTCATTCTCAGGCCCACTGCAGGTTTAAATCAATTTAATTTAGCCTGGTATTAAAGAGGGTTATCCAAAATGTTTTATATTGCCTTTGCTACTACTACTTAATACCATACAGTAATAAATATCATAACTGGGATGATGCATGGTATCCTGTGTATCTGCATAACTTAAATGCATGTTTTAGTTCAATTTCTGATCCTATGTTTATATATAGGTGACATAACATTAAAACCAAGTTGATAGAAGTCCCTAATTACAAACTCTCTGGAATTTAGTTTGAAATCCAAACACAGAAATGCAAACAGTTTCTGTTGTGGCTTCAGTTCACATCTCATGTTTAATGAGTCTTGTATTTCCCACAGAGGGGAAAGCAAATCCCTTATTACTTGAGAGAACTTCAACACATTTCACTTTCTCAGAAGCTATCTATTTTCTGTCACTATTTGTGACAGCGCTGCCTTTGCTAACTAATGCATTCTGTGATGTTACTTTGGAGAAGATTGCTGATTTTATTCCTCTTTTAGGGGTTTCATTCACAAGGAAACATCCTTGTGTCATTCAGAGGCAGAGTTGTTTGTATTGACCTGTAAATACCTTTGCATCTGTAACAAAAACAGGTACTTTTTAGTGCAGAACTCAGGATTACAGCAGGTCCAAAAAGGATGTGCCTACAGGGAATATATGAATCCAGCAGCCTCAATGCTTCTGGATCATGCACATTTTCTCATGCTATCAGAGGCCCCAAAGAAGGCAGTAGCTAGGAAATGATCCATCAGATTGGCACTGCTGGCAATTCTCAACACAGCAGGGTAGGAGGCTAGCACGGTTTACTGTATAAATGAGAGTATGGCTCTCATATGTTTTCATATCTTCCATAAGTCAGAAGCTATGGAACAACTTTCTTCCTTTCTGGCAAATCTGATCATACAGATTTCTGCCAGTCCACTCGAGGCTGCATTGGCTTATTCTACAGCCAAGTGCACCCTTCAAGGACTTCTCACTGAGGGGAAGAAAGGTAGAGACACTATTAGATATGTTTCAAAAGTGTCACCCTTTCTCTCTGTCTGTTCTTCAGTGAAGGATGTCCAGCCTTGCAAGTTAGAACCTTTTCCATGTCTATCAGAGCCAGATTCTCTGTGTAAGAAGGTAAAGGAATATTGGATGAAACATTACTGAAATCAATAATGTATCAACATAAGTGAGAGTCAAAATTAAATCTTACAATACAAGAGCACATTCCTGCACATTGAGCGTAGGGTGAACAGCTATTTGGACTTGAAAACACCCTACTGTGGGCCAGCCTTGACACATAGTCACAGAGTTGATGTGGTTTACTTCTTGCTTGTACAGTTGCTGAGGTATTGCAACTCATCCCAATGTCAACATCAATAATGTCAAGATATTTCTAGCCCCTGAATCAAAGTATTAAATCCAGAGACCTGAGGGGAAGAAGCCTCAAACACTAGCCATGACCAAAATCTCAGAAATCAACCCTTGATTTGAAAGGAACATAAAACAAAGCCCTGTACATTCATACATTTTTTTGTATGCAACTAACTTAACAACCCACTGTAATGGGGTTAACGAACCCTTAGCCAAATTCTGCAGTTCTTCAGCTCAACAAATCTCTTCTGATCCAGAAGGGATTGTTGTTTAATGCCCATCCACTAGCCCTGCTGTTTGAGGGAAGAAAAAGAGCAAGGTCTCCTCAGAAAAGAAGACAACTATAAAAAAATGAGAGTAGATCCTTTGAGGGACATCTGGTCTTTAGGTAGCTCTTCAAAAATGCTAGAAGTCACTTATCCTCTTTAGGTTTGGTTTTCCCTGGTATCTGCAGACCATTATAAGCAGGGAGAAAATAATTACTTCTCTCCACATTATCAGGCTTGTCCAGATTAGACAAATATTTTTGTGTGATGCACTATTGTGGAACTCAACCATGGTATAATTAGCAGCTGTGAAGAATCAGATCCACAGCTCACAGCACATCCATCTCTACTTTCCAAAGGGGTTTGTGATAAGACTTGGAAAAATATGGACATGTAGGAATTCTGAGTAAGTTACTTCAACTCTGTGGGAAATATTTATCTGATAAGAATACCACAGTTCAGATCTTCATAACATTTACCTATAGCAGGCCCAGCCTAAAGCATCTTTGCATTAATTCTAAAAAAATCCTTGTTGCTTTAAAAGTCTCTTACTGCTACTTTAACATGATTTTGATTAAACATAATCAAAATGCCTTTTTTTTAAAAAAAGTACTTTGAAAAACTACATCTATTTTGAAAAACTACCCCAGCAGTAATATTTGCAAATTCTGTTTCAACGACCTCCCAAGGCAAGGAATTTCCCTCTTAGTGAAACTAATGTCACTGTCTGGCCAATGTGAAAGCAGCGGGTTGAAAAGCTCTGAACTCTTCCAAAAGCAAGACAGGGCAATGGTTACTACACAACTGGGGACTGTTGAATCAGCAGTCCCCCAGCAGCCTCTGTAGGGAATGAGCCATAAGCCTGGCAGGTGAGGAGGCAGAAGGCAGGTGGGATTCCAGAAACCCTCACCCTTTAGTCCACTTATATAAAACCAGACTATATTTGCAACACAGTTCAGCCTTGCAGGCTCAGCAAATATATCTATTGAATGGCTAAGATATTAAAAGAACATAGTAGAGGTAAAAATGTAAGATTTTTGACAGAAGAGTCATATTCCAACAGCAAGTGGAAAAACTTACAGTTTTTCCTTGTAAGTATAAAAGAGTTTATTAGTTACCATGCAAGCTAAGTATATCTATCCATAATACCCTGTAACATTCTCTAAAATAGGAACAAACATGCTCATTTTAAAAATATTCACTTTTTTCACAATAAAATCAAGTATCCACATTTTCACAACAGAAGTTTAGGATCTGATTCTTCTGACTTAGGCATCCTGCTGTCATTTTACCAAGGCAATGTGGGTGCAAAACTTTCTCACGAGAGCGATTTCTAATCTGCTTTACCCAAGCAGACTACTATGGAAATAGAAGATTAGTGGTCTACATTTAAAGCAGGGTTTGAACTGAAAGTACCACAGTTCTACTGTCACATCTCACTGCAGCTTCGTTTGTGTTGTTTATGGAAATCCAGCCATAACCCATGTGAGGGCAGAGAAAAAGGAGGAAACAGGTTTTGTTACAAGGTCACTCTTTTCCTGTGAAGGCCACTTCCAGTAAACAGGATCTGTAAGGCTATACAATTTTACACATTACCAGAGGTAAATAATCTTGAAAGATTTAAAGGAATATTTCTGTTCAGAAATATCTTGATTTATGTACTCAAAAATGTAAGCTTGTCAATCCCTTGTCTCAGTAGGAGTAATCTCCAAGTAATATGTTTTGCCTCAAGCAACAGAAGCTCCAGATACAATTGAGTTTTAAAAGCAAATAATATGAAGTATCTAAAGCAACTTTCAACAATAACTTTCTTCCATTGACATCAGCAGGAATCCTGTGACTGACTAAAATCTATGGGTCAACACAATTTTAGGCAGCAAATAATGTATAATATTTTCATAAGTCAAGGACAACATTTTGATCAGGTATAACAGAAATATTAGAGTGGCCACAACAACACTCTCAGTATTCATGTTCAGCAAATGACATATCCTGATACAGTTTTGTGAGCAAGGGCATTTGCTTTAAATATCTTGAAGATCATCTCATCAAATATACTCAATCCCTAGGAAAAATCCCTGTGAGCATCACTAGGGTTTCACTTAAGACAGACAAAGGAAAAAGAAATAAAACCTAGAATTATCAGCATTTCTACATGTTCTAACTCATTATAATTTTAAAAGATAAATAAATAATAAATAATAAAAATTATAAATAATAAAAATAAATAATAAACATTACTAAAAACATTCAGAAGGTTGCCTGAACTCTGCTAGAAGAGAGTAAGATTAGTATGATTGGAGTTTTACTAGCTGATGGATGAAATTATTGTCCCATAAGCCAAGTTATTTTTTCACATATTTTATAGTTCACTTAATGCTTTTTGACTATGCAATGAAAAGCTGAAAATGGATGTGGTTAGAGTTTTAAGAATGACTGACATTTGTGACTTCAGTACTTTTAATTATTTTAGTGTGAAAAGTCACTGCCACCTCATAGCATTTGAATGATAATTTCTTATTTGTGATAGATCCTTTTTAAAGAAATGTTACCATAATTTGTTTCACTCAAACTTAATACATCAAAATATCCAAATATTCAATATAAAGTGTTTACTATGTTAATCAAATTAATAATAGAGAATTATTTTAATCACTAAACTGTAATTTAACTGAAGTTACAGTGTCAGTTCTCTGACTTGTTAATGCTTTTTAAGAAATCATGAGTCAGAGAAAAGTTTTCAAAATGTCTGCATGGCTTTTCCACCCTGTGCTATTAGCTACTAATAGACAGTAACATAAACTCCTGTAGCACATTATAACAGGTTGCACTGTTATAACCACTGCAAAAATTAAGGAAATATCTTCCCAAGGGCCACAGTATTAAGTTTTCCCCATGACACTTCCAAGAGTCATCCAGGTTGCAATAGCAGATATGGGTTTAGTGGATGAGACAGGCCCATAAAGTTGATGTAGACTGGTAAACTTTTCCCAGAATTATGTTAACTGAGGGATAAAGCATTACTAGATTGACTTGTTCTCACTGGATAGAAAGAAAGTTAAAGCTCTGGACTGGCTTAAGTTCCAGTCACCATTTCTTCGCTGTTAGAGGAGCTGCCTTCCTCTAAGAAATAATGTGCTCCTAAAATGTGTTATTCCCTGTTACCCATAGAACACCACAGATGATATCATACAGGCAAGTATAAGAAAATGATTGTGGTAGAGAAGGCTATGGTTTAAATGAGATATTAAACAGAATATTGGGAGCATGTGATAGTGATAAAAGCAGGAAGAGATGCATTTTGTCAACAATGGGTCAAGAACCTAGACTGAGTTTTGGACTGGATCTCACTGCACATCATTCTAAGGCCTTAATTATTCTTTTTACAGATCCCTGAACACAACAGAAGCAGTCTTTGACCCACATAGCCTCATGACTGCAGTGAGACAGACCTAACCCACAGATAACATGCCTGTGGAATAGATACTGGTGGGAGGGGTGCGCTGAGAACTCACACATGTTTTTACATGCAATCACTCGTGTGCATGTTCTTTCATGGTAGGGAGGCAAAGTGCACATCTGTCATATCCAAACCTTGAGGCTCCTGCAGCCTCTACAGTGACAGGTGCTGTCAGTGCTAAGTGCCCTGGAAAGATAAATGCTCAGTGCCTGTGATCTCTGCAGTTATCCTTATGAGCTGGATTTCCAGTTTGGCTCAGCCTCTTGGAACCCAGTGAGAGTGTGGCAAACAAGCAGTTAAGAACATTCAACTTTAGGCCAAAATCCCCAGCTCCACACTGCCTGAATTACAGCTTTTACCAAGCATATACAGTTTAATCATTCATTTCGTTCAGGACTTGACACTGTTAGGGAAGTTACAAGATCAAGTAAAGAGAGAAGCAAAAAGAATAGGAGAATAACACCTGTCTTTGCAGCTGGTCAACAGGCAGACCTTTAATGTGCTGCCTGCTGCGAAACAGGGATGGTCTCATGTTACACTGAGGCTTCAGCAAACGATGGAGTTTGCAAAAAGGAATCCTGCAACCAGAAGATGTGAGGCTTGGGTTTTAGCCAAAAACAATGGAGAACAGCATTATATGAAAAGTTCCATAAGTTCAAATGCATTCAATCACTGAACAACACACAGCTTTGTGGTTTGAACGAATTTTAAAAAGGAATTTAAATCATCACTGGAGAGCTACCAATTGTTTCTAATTTTGAAGAACAATCACTATTTTACCCTTAACTACCACCAAATGCTTCCCAGAGTGACCATAGTCACCCATAAACTGACTGAATACCTTCATTGAGGAAGAACAGACCAAGCCTGATAAAAGCTGATATGCTACTCTGAAAATTGCTTTACTGCCTGAAGCAGAATTTCATATCTTTCATAGGCTAAATTGACCCTAATAAAGTGGCACCAGTTTTGCTTTAAGTTACATTCTTATAAGCTCATTGACTACAATTGGAAAGTCATTGAAGAAGAGCGATTCCAAAAGACTAGTTGAGAAATACAGATAATGGTATTAGAGTAGACATTTAGAGACTATAATATTAAGAATAGAAATGCTGCAACAGAAAGCAGTAGAATAAAATAAAGAAATAGAAGTTGAGCTGAAAATCCTAAAGCAGTGAAACCTGCATAGTTCTACTTCTGAAGTGAAGCAGTGAGGAAAGGACTGCAAAATATCTCACAAAAAAATGATCAAAGTACTACACAATCAGGGAGTAAAATCACATATTAGAAGTCAAAATGCCCTTTTTTTCCAAAGTCTCAATAATACTGACTGCTAGAAAGGGATAAAGGCATTAACAGGTGCTTAAGAAGTAGATCAGTAGTGACCTGCATTTTCAGCAGTGACCTCTAATTTTGATTTCATAGCAAGAGACGAATCTTTTTTTCTGAGGGATCTAAAACATCTTAAACTCTCCCTAATTTTGGTAAGAAATGAGAGGACAGCAACCTTCCCTGATGAGGAAGTGAATGGGGAATATATCACCCACAAAGTGTTACTGAGAAGTGAACTGTTGGAATTACAATTTCACAATATCAGGAACCTGACATTAATGATTTAAGAAAGAGATATTTAAATGCTATAATAGTTGAAGATGAACATACTGAATTAAGTTTGATGCACTACAGTTTGAATTATTAGTAAATATTTTAAGATCATATACAGATACAGCTTATATTGGCCTATTGAAGTGAGAGATGGAGTTCACATAAACAAGGGTATTTCTTTTTGGGGTTTTTTATTTTATGGCAGACAATAAGAAACCTTTGGAAAACAAAAAATCCATAAACTATTTCAGTTCTTGGTTTTTAGGTTCATTGCTAGAGATTTAATGACCTAAGATTCCTATAATCTTTAATTTTGTGATTCTATTAAATAAATGATAAATAAAAATTTCCTTGAGAGGGGGAAAAAATTCATGAAAATATTGGAAAAGGATCCAGGTTTTCAGTCAGTTGAAACATCCCTAATTGGCTGGCATGTTTTGCTGCACTTATTACAGTGAATGCTGCCATCTGTTTCTTACTTCAAAAGAAACAGTCAAAACTATTAGCAAGCCAACAGAGAAGGAAGTCTTATCATGCATATAGAATATTTTTTAAAGCATAGTATCCACTAGCTCCCTGTGGATAGAATATTTCTAGTCTCGACATGACAATTACTGGTAGAAAAATTGTGACAGGCAAATTTTCAACCAGCTTCCATTTGTGATCATTTTGACTTCATGTTTTCCATTTCCCACTTTAGGATTTACCTTTAAAGTACCCCAGAAAGGGTGTTTGTGATGATCTAGGGTCTGCACTGTCCATCCAGTAGATCATAGGTTGGTGGTTGAAGATACTGAGAAGTTTGCCAATGCAAAAAATCATCTTTAATAGCCCAAAGGGAAGTCTACTAAGCAACAAGGAAAGAGCATGAAGGAAGACACTGACAATGTTAGGGTAAAGAAAAAGACACATAAGAGACAGAATAAGTCTTCACTTTCACTAAACAGCTAGTGCATGATCAATAGTGCCATCATCACAACTGATCAAATATGCATCACACTGGCTATTTTCCTAACAGTTAAGCAACATAATGAATTGCTGACACTTCAGCACTTCATTCTTTAATTTCATCAACTGATGCTTAACATGATAACTGCAAAATTGATGCTTGCAAAACCAGTAATGTCAAAGATCCCTTGCCTATATATTATGGTTTAACTTTCACTTCCTTGCAGACTATTCAGTCTATTATGAGGATATTGTAAAGGCAAAATCCCATGCCAATCTGTATAGCCACAATTTGAAAAGTCATGGAAGGAAACTATGGCACTAAACCATGACAGCTGCTACAGTCAAGAAGTGACAATAGCGTAAGTATGAAATACAGGAGAGGATTTAACTCACATGAAGCCTGTTATGTATCTTTTCACCCTATCAGTGCAGTGGAGAGTATCAAGATTCATGTCTTCTCTCCATCCCATTCTTTTTCTCTCTAACCATAGGAATCCAAATCTGAATCTGTCTGAAATCAGGAGAAATAAGAGCTTTCTGCTTTCTGCATCTCAAGGCAGAAAACAGCAGGTCCTATTGCTATGGGGAATAAAAATAATTTGCAACAAAACTCATCTTGTTTTTTGCTTGTTTTTCCAGTTTTTTGCTTTGCTTCACAAAAGACTTTCTTAATTCACTTTTGTGCTTTACTTTTCCTTCATATGCCAATGATAGTAAACAGTAGCATAGTATTTCCTGTTTTTACAACTGCCAGAGTAACAGGAGCAGGAGACACAAAGACCAGAGCTGAGATATACCCACCAGTAATCCCTTCCTTGACTCCTATTTGTAGGCCACATAAAGAACCATGGAATTTTAGAAGAAACAGTATGCCAATATATATTTTTACTACAGGATGTCCAGGCTGTAAAAGCACCTGCTTAGGAATGAATGAAGTAAATGGGAGTAAAAAGAACAGAAAATATAATGGGTGAGGATAGGGGGTAGATGGCAAAGTAGAAAAAAACAAACTCAAACAAACCTCAAAATCCAAGAGATGAATAATAGGTCATCCATGAACGTTTGCTATCAGAGCCTGTGAACCAACCAAAAAACATAAAGAAGAAAAAACATACAAACCTCAGACCAGAAAAAATAATCCTGTCTCAGCTTACAAACGTGACTGGTGACTGCAGTTTTTGTTTTTCATCAACTTTCTTTAAAAAAAAAAGAAGGGAAAAAAAAGTAAGTATCCACACACAGAGAGTGGAAAACAGAAGAATGGCCATGAGCTGATGTGACAGCTGCTGGCTCTTGCAAACTTAAAAGGGAAACGTGAGAAAGCTCAAGACAAGCAGCACAAGCAAGAAAGGCATCTGTACCATAGTACTAGTGGGTAGCACTTGAGCCAGGGGTTCAGCATAGTTCTCAGGCAGATGGACCTTTGGAAATTCAGATAAATTCAGAGGTGATATTTGAAGCTTTAAATGAGATGTAAAAAAGCAAGGGAATTCAATCAACTCCTCTGTGAGTATTGTTGACTATTACACAAGCTTGATCTATCTTAGAGAACTGTGCACTAGGATGCCCAATATAAATAGTTCTTAAATTAAATTGAAAAAAAAAAAAAGAAAGAAAGAAAGAAAGAAAAACCACTATAGCTTGGATGAAGGTATCTTTTTCTTCTAAAAGTGTCACCATTCTCCTGCCAAGAGAGAACATTTAGCATCTACTGTTATCAAAGGGCAAATCTGAAGTTGGACAGAACTGCCTATCTCCACTTGTCACAAATATGCCTACTGTGTTATCAGAAATGGTTTTTGATAAATGAGTTGGAAACCAGCCTATTTATTCTGTATAATAAAAAGCAAGTGCTGGAGGGTATTTAACATGCAAAGGGTACACGCCACAGATTGCTGTGCTCACTGCATGACAGGCACTGAGGAAACTAGTTGGACTCAGACTCTATGTTCCTCATGGAAGGGAAGAAATGTCATTTAAGGTAATGTGTACAACTGGTCAAATCAGTGCTGACAAATACATTTGCTGACAACTTCAGCCCTTTTTCCAATTACCAGCTGTTTGCAAACAGACTACTGCTGTGTTTGTTATTGTAATTGTAGGACAGACAATTGAAGTGCCTGAGCCAAAAGCCCAAAACTCTCATTGACTTCACTGGGCTATGAGAAAGGGCTGTAGATGAACAAACTTTACACAAAGAATTCCTGAAATATTCACTTGGATTCTTTCCCATTTCTAAGTTATGCCGTGTAGCTGGTCATTCACATTACACAGATTTTATTTTTTTTGCTTCCAGACTATATATATAAAATCTTTTAATTAATAGTTTAATAGCAAATAGGTATCACATCTGAATGAATAACAATATTCAAATGAGACTAAAAAACTGTGAAGAGTAGTCATCATCCAAATGTTTGTGGCAGTACAAACATCCATGAGTGGCTGATATCAAAATGTTGCAGTACGCCTGAGATGTTCTGAATCTATGGCAGCATTTGCAAGTGTAGTTTCAGTCCATTCAAGAATCTACTGCATGAATCATTAGTCAGAAGCAGGAGTAGTCTCAGAACAAACTGCTCTGCAAGCTGATACACTCAAGGTTGAGATCACCAACTAATCTCTCCTTCCCATGAATAAAGAGGAAACCAAACACTGGGATTAAACATGTAACTGCTTCATTTTTCAGGATCTGGAATTATATTTCTTGCCTCTACAGGGGAAAGTAGTTGTCTTTATAATTCAGTCCTACTTTGTCTGTTATGGTTAAGGATAGCAATAACGTATCTGTTCCAAAGTACTCTAGGAAAAATTCTTCAGAGGATTTACCATTTAATAGTGAGATTATGATACACTTACCTTTACAGCATAACATCCTCTTTTCCTAATCCAACTGGCTTTTATTAGATTTGTTTGAAGACTCATGGGACATACCAGCTACAGAAGGATATCATAATCTGATCCTTAGTTTCTTCTAAATGTCTTAAGCATTATGGATCCTACTTGCGCCTCTCAGTTGAACATACCAGAAAGTTTCTCCTTAATATTCAGGCATGCTTTTAAATATTCCCTTCCCCTCCTGTTTACAGAGTAATTTTTGTCCATCTTGGCCTTCATTTATTAAATAGTGGATGCTAAGACTAGAGTCTTATAACCAAGTCATCATGGAGAAATAAATTTTCTTGTATAAAACAATATAAACAACAGTGTGTATGTTGCAGAATTACCACCTCCCAAAGCTACACATCTCTTTTTATTCCCGAAATTCCTTCTCCTGAAACATACCCAGTGCAGATCAGATATTCTGATTATTTATATGTAGTCTTACATTGAAATCCCTTTCTGAGAAACAGTCCCTCAAAGGCACTTTAGCCACCCAGAAATTTGTGAGCGACTGGTTGAAGCTCTGAGCAGCAACAATACACCTTGTGGCACATCACAAAGATGTTTTCCATCTTTTGATTCCATTATTTATTTTTCAGGTATTGATTTACAATGTTTACTAGAAGGAGCATACGAACTCAACACAACCAGTCAATTTTTAATGTAATAAATAAGCTCAACTATACATGTGCTATTCTACTTATAATAATTCGTGCCTTCTTTACACTGTATCTTGATAGCAGCAATTAATGAATGTGAAGGATATAACATTGGTTTGAGTGTTCAGTGTGATACACAGAACATTTCTATAAACCATCCCAAAAGCTCACAGAAAAAGGAACTGGCAAATAACGTAGGGTATGATGAGCTGAGCCAAGAATGTGATTTTGGACTGTTTCCATTGCGGTTTTCACTTCAGAGTAATTTGTATGATTTGGAAAGCTAGCAATATAACTCTGTGTAGGGATGGGTTATTCGAGGTAACCTCTGTGTTTAAAGGATGGGGTATTTTTACAGCCATGGACCAAAAATGAGGTCACATGCTACAGCTACCTAGAGCAAGGAAGACAGAGAATCCACTGTTTTTAATTTCTCACATTATCTTATACCATACAGATATGTATTTTGCTGTTCTTAAAATACATAGCTATTAACATGCTAAAGGCATAATAAGCAAAACAGCAAAGCCTAATAAAATGTCCCGCTAGTAGAAATATTAACTTTTCACATTCTTTAAGGCTAGTTTTCACATTAAATTCCTCAAGAAATCCAGTGAAGTATAAGTAAAGACTGTAATATTTGAAACTTCTAAAATATATTTGATTTTATTGCATTCTGAGTTCATGTGACAGCCCAGCCTGTCTGTCTAGTGCTAGATTTTCTCAGAGATAAACCTTGAGCTAATTTCTAGAAAATAGCTGGAATTTTTTAAGTTGCAAAATTTAGATGTTATGGGTTGTACATAAAGATACAGCAATTGTAGGCTTAACACAGTACATAAACACAGGACTACCATAATTTAACATATTTGGATGTGAACAGTATTTTCTCTAGCACAGAGTTTGCAAAAGATGAAAAACATTAAATTCCCTGGAGAACCTTGAAATCAGTTTTACAGTGGGACCTTTTAATGACTTAGATCCAGATCCCCATTTGTAGTGAAGTTTTAACGAAGGAAGTGAAGGTACCTAATTTACATCAATGAAAAATTATAAAATCAAGATAATCCAGACACTAAATTCTCATTTTGCTCCCCACAGCTTGCAAAGAGTAAAACTCTTCCAAGATTTCTACAGCAGACCAATCAGTTCTGGAAATCATCCACACTTACAGGATGATTTAGAGAAGTATTCATAGGGTCAACATCTTGAGACATTATGATGTCCTTGGCTAGAAGCCAGGTGAATAAAAATAAAATAACAAAAAGTTAGAAATTATGTGGTGTTATAAAGAAAAATTAAAATAATTATTAAACTGTACTAAATAAATAAAAAGCACTGGCACTTAATAAACAAAGGATGTTATTTTTTTCCCCTCTTCTTTTTTGAAAAAGGTTGAACTAGTATTTTTGATTGTTGCTTATAACAGTCTTCTAATTTACTGACATGATCTAAGTGAGAACTTCAACTGTCTTCTGGCTCATTCCAACTTATAAGACTGACAAGAACTAAATGGGTTCTGGCCTGGACAAGGATGTGCAGTTATGGTGACAGAGAAAAAAATCTGATTTTTACATGGGCAAGTTAAAGTCTACTGGGGATAAAAGGGTTTATGTTGTTCCAGAGAAGGTTCAAAGCAACTGCCATGGCCTTTACTAGATGAAGACTGGACTAGGTACTTGATCTGGATTGCTTAACTGACACTTAAAAATGGAGAGTTTCCTCTGGAAGACAAATATAGTTCACTTTTAGGTAAATTATTGAAATTGCTTTCTATAGTGCAAGAAAGAGTTTGGCCAACAAAAAAGTCAGTTGACAAATTTTCTGCCAAAGGAGTGTTATCCAAGATAAGTAAAGGCAACAGAGAGTCACAGAGGCCAAAGTGTGCCCTATGCCAGGCACAGGCAGCTTTCCTTATCCCTCTTGCCATGTGGCAATGCCACACGGTCAGCTGTCAGCACAGGAGACAGATCAAAGTCCTTGTAATCATTTTAGAAGGCTCTTGATATCATCTGAGACACAGGGAAATGAGATTTGTGGATAATCTCAGCTCATTTTAGCTGCAAATGCCCACAAGGAAAATGTAGTTGTAACCTGCCACATTTTACAGACACAAAAGTCCCTTTGTCTTTTGCTCTTTTCTGGAATCATGTAGCTCAGGCAAGTGGAAATGCAGTGGTGGTTTCTAGTTCACTGGACTTTTTGCAAGTGCAACAGTACAAATATATCCAGTTTTTCCCCCTGACTGACCCCACTGGTAAGCTGTGCAGAGCTGTGCTACTAAACCAGAAAAGCCACAATTCTGTTGTGATTAGAAACCTTTGGTATGTCAAAACATAGCAACACTTCTGCACTTTGGCTGTTTGCTGTAGATGTTTACACCAGTGGTTATCATAAACCTTTCATTCCCAAAGCTGGTGCAGGAGCAACAAGAAAATAAACCAAACTGTCTAGAAACAGGCAGGATCTTGCAACCTGTGAAGCACAGCAGCACAAAAGAGGTGATGCTGCCTTCTCTTCATTTTTTCCCCCATGGAGTCAATAAACAACAAGAAGAAAAAAGCACAGACTGTCAAACCTGAATGGAAGAGCCAATTCAGTAGGCAAGCTCTGATCTTCAGTATGTTCACCAAAAGTTCTGGTTTTTTAAGGAAAGTTTCCCTGTTCTTACATAACCTTCGACAGTTTGCTACAGCAGGGTAAGTGAGGGAACAAGATTAACAGATACAAGATATTTTTACTGCTTCACCCAAAGATTCACAGAATTTTCTGGGAATTTTAACACTTTTTCCAAACAATGTGTGATTCTTCATGTTGCTATCAATGCTAGGAAAGAATTCTACATAGCCTCCAAGTGATTTGTACTGAGCAGTCTAACATAATTATTTAACATCCTTCTTCAAACCAATAAATCTGCTAAATTGATTTTTGATAGGAACCAAAATTCTGTTATTAAATATCTATAAAAAGTAACTGCATTACCAAAGTGGAAGTCACTAGGCTGCTATTCCTACCAACTGTTCTGTGTTACCATGAACTTAGCCATGACAAATGCTTTCTGAGTCAACTTACAAGAAATGTATGTGTCAATTAGCACAGATCGTGTGATCGAGAAAAAAGATCAGTGAAGCACAATGCACGTGGTCAATATCTGCTCTGAAATATGACATCTATTTATCTAAATGTAATCATTCATTTTTATTTACTACGTCACTTATTGTTTCCCTCCTTTTACTAAGCACATATTTTTTAAAAGGTTAATGCAAACAAAGCACGAAATACAATTTTAAATGAATTTTCATTACAATGCTGTTCCTCTCTTAGGATTTGATTGCCTCACTACCATGAAGATCCATTGCTGATATTGTTACCAGCAAGTCCTCCAAACAATCACTGCCTTTGGTTCACAAGAGGTTCAGCAAAGATGAGAGAACCAGAATGATTTCCCTGCACTCTACAGCCTCACCAAAGTAGAAGTTGAAGGTACAATTGCATTGCAGCAATCAGATGAAGCACCAGCTGTGCAAACACATGGTTTAGCCTGCAATAAAACCCTTTTTTCTTTCTACAACAGCTGTAACAAAGTCAGAGCTCCTTGGATACAGAAAATCACTGTAATTTTTCTAGTGGTGGAAAACCAGTGAACAGCCTGGTAACACAATCATGGGCTATTGGTTAAACTGCAATTCTAGAGTGGAAGCCACAGGAGAAAATGTCTTGCACCAGTTATAAAGGTCATCATTTCAAAGTATTCTGCCATGTGTTAGGCACCAAAATCAGATCTTCAGCCACATCTCCCTAATTTCACCAACGACACTGAAGATCAGAGTCTTCCTGCTCAGCATAGAAACCTTTTGCAGAGCTTTGCGTGCCCCAGGACAGAACAGCTCTGTGTGGTTCTGCTTTCTGCAGGTGAAAACAGTAAAGCTCACACACAAGTCTGCCAGCAATGCTCTCCCATCCTGTGTCCGAGAGCAGAGCCTCTGCTTCCATTGACTTTAGAAGGCTGAGTAGCATTTATACAGCTATGAAGACAAGACCTCCTTGAAGATAGGTCTTGGGATAGGAGGAACTCTGCCTCGGAGTCAGGACCAATACTGTAAATGATAATAACATGTGAGTCCAGGATTTCTTCAGTTTCCTGCTTTAAAGTGAATTCTCTAAGTATGCTACTTTGTTTTTTATTCTTCTGTTACTCATAACATTAAAAAGTGTCTTCCTTTGAGCACATTTTGAGATATGGCTCTGGTTTTTGAAGGGAGCATGCTCAGCACTTTGCAGAACCTGACTGGGGAATTTGTATTTCATTGTACAGTTGCTCTGCCTCCCTTTCCAGCTGTCTCAAGGCCCTTTCTTTACCTTATTCATCCCCAGTTCTAAAATTTCTGCATGGATCAAGGAACAGAGAACAGGCTAAGGGAATATTGCTACTACTCAACCATTCCCAGACAAATGTTACAGAATTATTTACCATTGCAGTTAATCAGAAGAATGAGTTCAGACAGGACACTCAGGCTTGTCACAAATCTCCCAACGTCATCAAAGAGCAGGGATATGCAGCAAACTGCTTTCTAACCACAATGAAAAATCATTAGATTTTCTTCATCAGGTCATGCAGGACGTGCCAGAAGTATTGCTCCATTTTTAATGTTGCAGCAGAATAGAGAAATTGTCTAGGTGGATTTGACAGCCTTGTTTCTTCTAACCAAAACAATCGGAAAATGCACTTAAGAAAACTCTCTTTCTCTTGTCTTGTAAAAATATGTATCCATACATGATTTTTCTGCAGCAAACGAAGTTTTCATGGTTGCCTACTGCTGTGCACAGCTTGCATTTCAGAGATAAACCAAAATGACAGTTCCCACACCAGAACTTCAGTGAACACCATTGTGAATCTCCCTTCAGTTTTTCAAAATAGTTCCACAGTTCCTTCTATGAGAGTTATGCTACTTGTAGCTTTGAATGCAGAGGCATGGGTGATGAAATTTCACCCTCTGTAACAGCCTGGATACCAGTAAAGAATTTGACATATACAGTATTACCAGCTGACCAAGTGCACAGCATCCTTGCATGCTTTGACTTTACTCTGAGATATTGGGAGTTATGAGAACAGGCTGGATAGAAATGTCCTGATGGATTGAAAACTGATCTTAAAAAATAATACAATCCAGGTCCTGAATCTAGGGGACAATTACACAGTTAAGTTCAGAAAACAGGCAGGGACTCTCTGACTTCTGCTTCTATATATGCTAAAGATCTATTAACACTTTTGGAAAGAAACCTTAGCAAACATATATATATGTATATATATATCAAACTCCTATATATACACCTACAGGTCTGTTAGTCAGTCACTGACCATGTTCTTTCTAGCCTTATATACAACTTTCCAGTCTCCTCTGGAATAAGTGTCACGGAACAAGCTGTTGGCTGAGAATTTATTTGGAACACTCAGCTTAGCTGTTCTGCTGCTTTTGCACGGACCAGGACTCCAAAAACACAACAGAATTCAGGGTGTTCAGTCCCTACTTCACCCTCCTGTTTAAACAGCCACTCAGAATGCTTTTTCCTAATTTCCAGAGGCCTTTTCCACACTTCTTTTCCCAGGTGGTTTCTCCACTAGCCTTCTTTGGCATCACAGCTATACCTGAGAGTCTCCTCCACAGTATATTGGCAACGTAAAATTCATAGTGACTTTTACAACACTCACCTATTTCCTAAAGAGTTGGGAACAACTTTGAGGTCTCACTAGTCAGCTTAGAACTATATATTTGAGAAACTGTGTCACGTCAAAAGGCCACTCTGCACGTTGGCCACCACAGATGGTAGAAGTAACAAAAAAGGGGCATCACAGTTGATTGAAACATCTTGTTCCGTATGCATAGACCTACCATGCAAAGCAAAACTCCACCCAGGGCTCCTAATGCAGATGAATTGTATGCAGGTGCATCCATAAGGCCTGCAAACTGCAGAGCATAAGTTACTGCTGCCTTGGGGGCATAGTAGCTTATGCAGAGCTCCTGGTGGAAATCAAGGTAGCAGCAGTTAATTGCTATGTGTATTTTATAGGAAGCCAGGATAATTTTTCTCTGGGTAACATATGGTGCACTTTGCTATGACACGGTACTTAGGCTGCCACAGATCTCACTCCAGTCTCAGGCAGGTGTGTTGGGAAAATGGGGACAGTGGTAGATAAGAGTCTGTATTTGACATAAGTGTATCATTTGTTGTTTTCTGCCTGTTGCCCAAAGATGATCTACAAACCTTCAAAGGGTCATCATCTCCAGTTGTCTGCAGTCACCACATCTCAGGATTCTCCTCATAAAACCAGAAATTCACCTCTTATGGACAATCACATTTTCTGCCCCCACAAAAGTGCTCAAGAATGCATAGAAATATTTTTTCCTCATTTGCAGCCTAAGTATATTTAAGATCAACCCATATACTTGTCTCTGTGCAAGTGCTGCCCCTTAGACTAAGCAGCACCTTGTTATCTCTGACTCTGTGGTAAGCTGCAGGGGTGACAGGTGTTGTTGGGGTTTTTTGCTGATTTCTTCTTCAAAATCTATAGACAGCTTAGAACTCTATTTTGCTTAGTGCACACTAATGCTCTCAGAAAAAAAACAAAGGAAATTCAATGGAAAAAAAAATCTTATAGGATTTAAGTCTCATTTTTCAGATGCACCTGTTCAGATGTATTGTTCCAGAAATGAAGCAGGGAAAAAATGAGAACTAGAAAAGTCATTTGCAGAATTCTAATTCACATATGAGGATGATCCTATTAATCAGCTTTCATATTGTTTCTAGTGACCTTTTTCTTCCTGTCACACTATTAATACCCTACTGCTGGTTTTAAATCTTCCTTCCTACATTGCTCAATAGGAAGAAAGTAAGTTAGTTTAGAACAGGCCATGACCCAAAGTACATGAGAGACAAGTGCTGACTAATGTCAATTAATTTTCTCTGAATCATGTTAACATTACTCTCCAGACGCCATCACTTCAACCTGCAGTGACATAGGCAGTGACTGCAAACAATCTGATAAAAATACTGGAGTGTAAATTCAGGGCTTCTGCAAAAGCAATCTTTTTTAAACCAGAACAACATGTACTTCCCCTTCCATTAGTGCGAATATAAACTCGAGTAAGTTCTGAAAACTAAAAAAAAAAAAAAAAAAAAAAAATATCTTGCTAAGAAGGAGTCTATACACCTTAAAATATTTTAAATTAATCATGTCTCATTACAGTTTTGCATCTGCTGGTCTCATTTGTGTGACCTATACATGGGTGTGGCTCCACAAAGAGCATTTCTGAAACAGATGAACTTGCAACAGATAAAAATGCTGCATTTAAAAAAGCATTTAAAAATGCTTCTGATTGAATAAATAAAATATTTAGAATTAGTCATCTTGGTTTTGTGTTCAGAAAGAAGAGACAAGGTTTTATTTTCTCTGAGCTTTACAATATGTTTAACTATGGAGAGATATTTTTTTTTTCCCCCAGTATCAGATACTGAAATACCCCTGAAAAGGACCAGCAGTTTGTTTTTCTTGGAATATTTGTGACAGAATAATTTAGGGATTCTATGCAGGACTTCTTTCATGTCCTGCTGGACTACACTTATAACTTTCACACCACAAGTTTTCAGCATACAAACGGATTTTTCTCTGTGACCAAAACATGTCTTCTAAAAGTGATGAACTCTTCAGTTTGGCTCAACAGAGGTATTACAAATCCAAGTGCTTAAGGTGGTGACTGGATTTGGATTGACTATTTCCAGTGTCTGAAGTCCCTTGGAGGTACAATAACTCAGTAAATCTAGTAAAAAAGAGTTTACCCCTAATAATCTTGACTTCTGTTACTTTAATGATTTGGTTGATTTTTTCTTGGTCTTCTTCCTTCCCTAGTTTTGTAGCTAGATGTCACAGCAGCTTAGTAAGGAAATACAACAACTAAGAATAAAATGGAAAGAAAAATTAAGAACCTTGGCTTAGAGACCACATGGACCTCTATTACATGGGGTCCACTTTCATACAGGAAAACTTGGTAGACTAGAAGGTATTACTGTTCTCAAGATTATATCATGTGTTTTAACTGGGTATCACTGACACAATAAAGGACCAATGACTGTGAGGAAAAGTGCCAGCACTAGATCTTCAGATTTCAAATAAACTTGAAAAAAACCCAGAGCTTCAACAATGCAATGAGATTAAGTTGCCATTCCCATTATTTCCTAACGGTCGCATTTCTAACAACAGACCAAGACGCCCAAGCCTGACAAATTTTTTTCCCTGCTTCTTTTGGCAAATGCACTTCAGGTAGCCTCAGCTAATTAGGCTTAGTGAGCATGATACGCTGCATATCAATAATTTCTGTTTCTGGGCTCCCTGAACCATGGGGAGATCGCTGTAGCTGAATGGATATTTGAGGGGGTGAGTCAACTAAACCTGCTGCAAAAGCATTTAATTTGGCCAGGCTGAAGCAGTTCTGGCCAAGCAAAATGGCAAACATCTTCAGAATATTAGAGATGTAAAAACCTCTTTTATTATCTCTATTACTAAGAGATCTTGATGATTATCAAACATCTTCCTCATAATCCCATCAATGTCATGTGAATCCCAAACATGTAAATCCCAAACTGATATGCACCACATATCATCATTTTCAAACTTCAGGGCTGCTGTTTCTAAACATCTGCATCTCTGTTTAGTCACTGAAGTAAAAGATGAGTTAAGTACCAATTCATCTAGAGATACCATCGTATTTACTGTGAACTGACATTGCTTCTTCCCTCTGAAGATCAGATGACTTGGTTAGACTCCGACCTTGCAAATTAGCTGTGCAGATTTCAAAACGTCGCTCAGCAGCCTTCTCATCAGGTTCAGTATTATTCCCACTGAGTTTTATGATATATGGCTCAGAATCAATTAACTCTATGATCCTGAACTGATCATATACCAGATCTTTCTAATCCTGTTATTTGATACAGAAACCTCTTCCACAAACAAAGAACACTATCACACACTACAGAGCATGGCTATGCATCTCTTGTTGCTCCTTAGTAGTATTTAGCTTGTTAAACCTCAAAAGGCTTCATCCAGTTCAGAAACAATTGAAAACCAATTATACAGACTCATAGAAGAATATTTAAGTGGAAAAGTGTCTTACATTGCAACTGTTTTTCATAACGCTACCACTTTGCACTGGATGCAAAAAAACGTGTTCATATGTTTGTATATTTTAATGAACAGATATAAATATACAAATCTATACATTTATATACGAACACAAACATATATACGAACTATAAGACAATACCACCAGAATTAACATAATTCTCACTACACATTATGCCTATAAAAGTGCAGGGAAGCCCTTCTGATAGCAGCCATGGTCTGATATTTTGCATGTAACACCTTTGCAAAACCAAAGTGCTGATGTACCAGTGGTAACAATTAAATAGCAGTGAGATTCCAAATAAATTACAGCTATTTTGAAATATAATGAAATACAAGCAGAACTTTCAAGCTAAAAAAAGCCACCTTGTCTAAAAGAGATACATAAAAATATGTGCTACAAAAAGGTCTTTTTATAAAGAAAAGCTCATATAGACCAGAAACTACTGTTTCTTTAATTTTCTGCCTTCAGTTGTCTGTGTGTTCCTCTTGAGCTGTTGTACCCGGCTTACACCATCTGTGCCTCAAGTACAGAGGGAGGCAGCCCCACTTCTGACACAGGGAGGGTCAAATCATTTTGAAGCTATTCTTTTTGATCAGTTATTGATCAGCACCAAGGACTTGGGTTCATCTGTATAACTGGTAACATACAAACATTAGCACAGAAGTATTTTCAGCTAAATTGCAGAGTACACAGCCAGTGTCTGTTTTTACAGGGACTTCATATTCCTTTCTTAAGTCTTCCAGCTGGGAAAAGGTAGCAAAAGTAAACCCTTTAACTGATAGAAAAATATTTTTTCTGGAGACTGTGTTATGTAGAGTGATGTGTTTGCAAGCGTGTGCTTCTGTACATGTTTGCATGCATTGGGTCTGTGGTAAAGAAGGAAGCATTTGGCATCACCCAAACAAATATTTTCCACACACTTCCAGAAAACAAAACAACTCAGTTTCAGCGTGCACATTCCTAGGGGTGGCAGGTACAATACGACAGACATGGGGCTAAAGCTCGATAACAAATCCTGGCTCAAGCACCAAGGCTGAGTGAGCTGAGCGCTGCAATCTGGTTTAGCTACGCACGTTATCACCCAGGTGCAACCAGCACCCTGTTGATGCTGCCACATATTGAGACTCACACATTGAGACATATTTACGCCTCGGTACGAATTTTCTGTTGTCCATTAGTCTGCTCATTCACTCTCCACACCACATCCCTGTTTCTGTGACTTGGGCAGAGGTACTTGTGTGGCTCGAGCCAGCTGTGAGGTTATAACATCCTGAGCTCTTTGGTGCAGTTTGTCACATCCACATGGGGCACAATCTTCTGACTGGTGACAACTGAAAAGCTCCTGTCGATTAAAACAAACCTGGATCCAAACCTCCACCTTCAAGGAAGAATCTCTATGGCCACCATAAGGTGGAGGCTTTCTCACCAGGCTTCAACACCTGCTTCTGACATAAATTGTAACTCAACACATTTTTAGAAAAAAAAGATTACTTAATACAGTCCTCCAACATTTACTGTTTGTTATAAAGTGAGTGTATGCATGTCATGTATCATGAATGTGAAAATGCTTTGGTGAGGGCTACCAGATACATATGAAATCCTAAAAATATTAAAATTAGATAACTAAACCTTAATTACTAAGAAGGAAAATACTAAAGATGAATGTGACAAAAGGCCCAGCACATTGAAGGTAGTTATTGTGCCTCCTGCTCAGCCCATCCCACTTCCAGCAGGAATTGCAACCATTCTCAATCATGCAGGAAATAAGAACACCTGCATTCTAGTCCAGGAGCAAACTTGGAGCATGATAATGTTCTAGCCATCAGATTTTGTTCATTTTAATCAGCCCTACAGTCCTATCAGAGCTCTTTGTTTGCATTTAATCACTTCCTTTTATTGTTACTTTCATAATAAGGAAAAGTTTGGATTGCTGAAACAGCCTACAGCAGTTGCTCTGGGCTTAGCACATCAATGTAAACAACTTTTTATTGTTGTTTATAAAGCAAATTTTACTCCAAGTAACACACAGCTACTCCAGGTTTTGCTTGTCAGGATGTCACAGTCAGGTTTCTGGCTGTCATCAACATCTACCACGGAGAAGACTTAAAATTTATTAAACATGTATCAATATTAGTCCCTGAATATATGCAACATTAAATAGCATATTGAAGCCTGGAGGGTTTGTTTGTTGGTTTTGTGGGGGGTTATTTATTGAGTTCTGGGGTTTTTTTGTTTGTTTGGGGTTTTTTTAAGACAGTGTATCACTTCTTTTAATTGCAAAGGGCATATGGCAAATCTCCCATAAAAAAATTTCATAGATACCAATGTAAGTAAAGGATTAATCCAAGATGACTAGTGTGGTTATTTTGGCAAATAGTGTACTGCAACAAATAGTTTTTAAATGCAAGCTCAATTTAGCAAATTTTTCCAACTGTAAAAAAGGAATACAAAATAAGCCATTTAGGCTTTTTGTTTCAAATGACCTTTCTTAAAAAAAAAAAAATAAAAGGGTAAAGCAATAAGAAGATGGAATGAAACATTTAGTTTCATGACAAATTAGATGTTTCAAGTCAACCCAAAAACATTTCCAGGCCAGAAACCAAACAGAAATATCCTGTAATCCCATAAAACTCATGAATAATACCAAAATAGGTGTGGGTTAAAAATATGAATAAATTTGCAAAATGTGACACCATACTGTCCTGCATCCATTATCATGATTTACAAACTGTAAACCTGCATTTGTGTGCTATCCAGATTGTAGTTTGGCTCAAGTCTAAGGCAACTTTCCATTGAAGTATTTGAAAAGCTTATTATAGCATAACACAAAAAAGAAAGAGCCAGGCCTGAGTTTCTGAAAATTATTTTTAGAGCAAAATAAGACTAATGGTTTATGATGGCCTAAAAGACCATTCTGCCTCTGACTGCCTGTTATTGCTTTACTCTGGACTACTAGTGAGGAATGTTATTACTACCAGTTATTCATAAAGCAAAATATCCCTAATATTTAGCTCCAGAAGTTATCACTGCACCCACAGAAACCGTAACCATGGAAGGGTATGAAACAGCAACAAATCCACTCAAAACCTACCTGCTGCTGTCCAATACAAAGAGGTGAAAAATCTGAGAATCTTTGAGGGAAAGCACTAAGGTGTCAGCAACGGCTGAAAGACCCTGGAGCAAGACAGAGACTGATTGGAGGCACAGGGTAAAGCATAGACAGCTGGGAGGTGTAAATATAGGAGGAAATATCTCTGTTCCTCTGAGAAGGGAGCCTTTATTTCACAATATCGAGGAAGCAAGCTCCTAAAATAACAGAGAAAAACATAGGGAAGGGTCCTACTTCAGCAATACTTTGCTAAATTACAGAATCATAGAAACTTTTATGTTGGAAAAGACATTGAGTCCAACTGTTAATACTGCACTGCCACATCCACCACTAATCCATGTCCCTCAGCACCACATCTATACAACTTTTCACACACACTTTCATGGGCAGCCTGTTCTGATGCCTGACCCCACTTCCAGTGAAGAAATTTTTCCTAACATCAAATCTAAACCTTCCCTGGTGCAACTTGAGGCCATTCCCTCTTTTCCCATCCCTTGTTACCCAAGAGAAGAAACCAGGCCCCACTTGGCTACATCCTCCTTTCAGGTGGTTGTAGAGCAATAAGATCACCCCTGAGCCTCCTTTTCTCCAGGCTAGCACCCCCAGGTCTCTCACCTGCTCCTCATAAGGCTTGTGCTACAGACCCTTCCCAGCTCTACAGCCCTTCTTTGGACATGCCCCAGCACCTCCATTTCTTTTATGTAGTGAGGGGCCCAAAATTGAACACAGCACTCAAGGTGTGGCGTCACCAGCGCCGAGTACAGGGGGACAGTCACTGCCCTGGTCCCACTGGTCACACTACTGCTGATACAAGCCAGGATAACATTGGCCTACTTGGCTTATATAGCCAATAGATCAATGTATAGCTAGCAAGCAGACTTGCTAGCTAGAAAATCCAGCCTTCATTCACACAAAAATTTCAATGGCAAAATAGAAGCTACTATAAGGATGGCATAACATAAAAAGAAGGAGCCTAATGCAAAGAAAATGTTCTTAGAAAACAAATGGACTATCTAGGGAAGAGCAGTTTGGATTCCACTGTAATAAGCTGTGAAACACTAGTGTGAAGTTAATGTTAAAAGAACTCCAGACCCACGCAACAGCAATTACTTTAAAAAGCATGGAAAAGATATTCCTTTAAATAAAAAAACTAGAGAAATATTGTGGGCATATTTCAAGGGTATCATAGTTTACAGGAGGAAATGGAGACTTGAAAGACAGAAATCTGTGAATAAAATTTCACCTCAGCACCACTGCAAAATTACTCAGTGAAGGTGAAATCCTTCTTGGGTGTTCTCAAGTGCACTGCCCACGTCCCAAGGACAGAGTGAATCCTTCCCTCCGACTCAGCTCAGAGCATGGGACAGTTGCCTCTCCAGTGGAACAAGGTCAGGAAAGACCTGCAGTCTTCTTTCCAGAATATTTTCAGATCATGTTCTTTATCCAAACCTACCCTAATGCTCATGCAGAACTTCTCTGATACTTAGTTCTACAATGGGCTTCAGGAGGTAGTAGAGGCTCCTCAAATCATGTCTTCCCTAGCCACAGCCAATGCAGTTGTAGTGGTTCCACCTTGCTGACAAACCACATTTTTCAGAAAACAAGTGTTCTAAAACATAAATACTATCCTGTAAAATACTGCAATGCACACAGCACCACCTCTGGTGCCATTGGATGGTTGCTAAACACATTTGTAAGAAACACTGTGCCCTAACATAGCAAGGTTGTTTCACCTCTGAAGAGCTTGTTAGAGATAAGAAAAGCTAAATTCAAACAGTTTGCTGTGAGACAAGTCAATTCCATAAAAACTCTGCCTGCCTGGGAATGAGACTGAGAAAAACAAATACCATAGATAGCCTGGAAACTAAAGAGTCTCTGGGGAGCTGCTGAGGTGGAGTGTCATCTGACAAGGCAGCAGCAGCGCTCAGGGGCTGTAAGCATGTACCAAAAAAGTTGGGAAACAATTGAACTGAATTCTGAGTACCCACTGAGAGCTTGAAGTAATGGGAATCTCAGAAGGTTATCTAGCTAGGAACGGCAAACAGCAGCAAAACAGAGCTATGGCAACAGAGCCCAAGGGTTGAGCTGGGGGCTCACCAGGAATGTCACGTTGCAGGACACACACAGGCCAACAGATATGCAGCTTTGTCCAAAACAAGTTATTGCACACAGGAGGGTGGAATCACTCTGTGGGTTCTGCCAGTGAAATTCATGCTTACAGTTTCACTCCCATCTCTTAGGACATGTATATTTGGCCTGAAGACTTAGTTCAGGGGCTTTGGTCTGGCCAGTCTCCTCACTGATTGTTGTCAGAGTCCAAATTAGCACACAACCAACAGGCCTTCCTGCTGAGAGGAGGCAACTGAGAACCCAAAGGCAGTAAAGGATGGCTTCTTAACCCACTGCTCAGCTGGGTTTGGAGTCCAAGTGTATGAGTGCTCCTCCTCAGCTTCACTGCATGCAATATGGGCTGGTCCAAATCCCTGCTGCTCATGGCAGGGCAGAGGGAATGCTTTCCTTCCACTGCTTAAGGGCTGAGAGGCACCAAGGAGCTGGGCTGTACCACCTCTCAGATGCTGCTTTCTGCTCTTAATGCAAATTTCTGTGTTGACATTGCATCAAAGCATCTGAGCACACCTCGAGTCCAGGAAAGCTGGATCTTTGCTTCTCAGAAGAGAAACCTCAGTGTCACTGACCAGGCTGAGGTCAACGACACTATTTATTTAACAGTGTGGATGGTTGGTAAATGGTGACATAAACATTGATTCAGGCCCAAGTCAAACACAGAATGCAAACCTGGCCCAAGTGGGGCCCAGTTTACCAGTTATTTTACTCTGCCAAGAGAGCAGAGCAGCAATTAAAGAGGGATGAACTGACAGCGGAAAAGCACAGCTGAACAAAAGGACATGTCTACAACACACCATTACTGCCAGAATAGAGGTAGTACCAAGGAACCCTACAAATACACCTCAAATCATGAAGATACTAGTTGGGCACAGGTTTGCCATTCATGTCAGGATACAGCATAGCTGAATTTGCATCAGCTGCTTCCACAAACTATTTAATAGGGTATGGTACCCAGCAGCAAAGCTGCACACCTTACAGCCTCTCAAAAGAGGCCTCTCCAGCTTCTTGCTTCATTTGCCTTCCCTTTTGATGTGCTATCGAACAAGTTAGCAGGGGAAAATGTTCCCAATAAGAAAAAGAACAACAATTAAATGTTGGGAGAGTGTTGATACAAAGTAAATGTCAGGTTAGTGATTACAACCATTAAAAACAAACAAACAAACAAAAACATTTAAAAAAACCAACAACGGCAAGGAACATAGTTTTGACAAGAGGAGTTTGATAAGTAATATAATCGCTTGAATGTAGTCAAAAGGTATCTTATTTCAGGCTTTTAAGGGCTGTGATGTACTGTGTGTTATTTGCTGATCAAGAATAACTCAGTGAATAACAGTGAAATAACAAGCCAATTTCAAAAAAATCATGTTTGCACAGGATTAATGAACAGAAAAAAGACAAAAGTCATCAAATACGTTATTTTTTAGAAATTATTCACTCAGCTTTAGCCATAATGATTAATTACAAAATTAACAGGCATGTGACAATAGACTGATTAGTTTATAGTTTGCCTACCCTGAAATACAATTAATTAAGAAAAGACAATTGTGATAACAAGTAGCTGAGTTGTACAATGACATTAGATCTTGTCTTTTAATTATAAGTAATTACATCATCACCTGTCTGTTCAACCATTCTCCAAGCCAATCACTACCCTGCAAAAGAGACAACACAGTCTAAAAAGGGTATAGAAACTAGAAACCCTTAAAAAAAACAAAACACTTAATATACAAATAGCACATGCTACACTCAGTGATCTTAGAGGTCTTTTCCAACCTAAACAACTCTATAATTCTATGTCTTTTTCAGTGACTGTTACAGACATTAATAAAAAATAAGAACAAAAATCCTATACCTGAGGTCAGCAATTGTGCTTCCACTTCCTACCCCCAGAGCAGACTGCAAGGAAGTACAGTAGTCTTAAGACATGTATCTGATGGAAATCAGGTCAGCTGTTATTAGCCAATGTACAATAAATATATTGTACCTCAGAACCTATTGAACTGATGAACATGAAGCCAGTTATGCCATGATGGTTTCTCTTGCCAGACTGGCTTTAATGCAAGACTGATCATCTACTCAGGGAAATTCTTCTCCACAGATGAGGGACAAAGGGAACAAGCAAATGGTGCCATGATGTCTGAACTAGTAAAATCAGGCTTCTGCAAACTGTAGCAGAAGATTTTTCAGAGTTTGGGACATCTATAGAGTACTCCTTCCATGTACACACCAATGCCAAACAATGTACAAACTCAGCATGTACCCTTCTACATTGCTAGAAAACTTACAGTACATAATTATGGGATCTTGTTTATGTATATTCCTCTCATCTACTGCTCAACATTTTGGGAAACCGCTGTCTTTCTGATAACTCATCCCTGTGAAACTGAAATTAACCACAAAGTATAATTCCACAAGCCTTATTTCCTTAAGAAACCAGATGACAAAGTATTCTAATTCATCTGCTTCTGAAATTCTGACTCCGTTCAGTTTCAGGCTTTTCATTCATTCCTGTTAACTTAGGAAACTTGAATATTCACCTCAAAACCAGGGGTTTGGGGTTCTGATCACATCACAAACTCGGAAGCTTCAGAGATTAACTGCCAATGAAAATACAGCACTGGGAAACAAAGCAAATATTTGAAATGATAGCACTAACAATTTTTTTTGGTAGTGGTACCAAAATATCCCAATATATTTCTGGATTGGTGCCATTCCTACATTGCAAATTCACAACTATTTTAGGTTTGTGCTTTTTTTTTTTCTACTTCAAGGCTATCAACTCAATGGTTTTGCTTAGAGATTTGCTCATTTTGATGCTTTTTTAAAATGTATTTGCCTTTATACAAATGTTGGATCTCTCAGTTTTGCTTACACATTCAGTGCTCAGATGATTTGCTCCGATGGTGCCGGTAATCTGTGAAACTGAAATATGTGACAAAAAGCTCAGGCAAAAGCCATTCAGAAATAAATCTGAAAACTGGAACCAAGGCAAAAGATGATGACATGCCTATATCCATGCTATATAAACACAGAAAGCTTTGGTAGCCTTCAGTTCATAAGCACTCACATGCACAAAGTGTGGGAACTAGTTTATAGTTTAACCTTATCCATTTTCCCCAGAAACCTCTATGGATCAAAGTCAGAAAGGAGTAAGACTAAAGATATTAGGAGGTTCTACAGCAGCACTAGAACAGCTGGTGCAAGGAGCTACTACATCTCAAATTAGCATAGAAAACAAATTACTAGCCCCCTCTTCTGTGTTTACAGAGGGAGGAAGATGAGGAATAAAACCAAACTCAATCAGAGAAATATTCATTAATAAAAGCAAACATGCAAAAAATATAAAGTATATAAAAGAGATTAGATTCTGTCATGAGTTGGCTTTCTGGAAGGCTGAGACCTTCAAAATATCACACATCTTAAGGAAATCACACTGAAATAATTCCCGCATATTTGGTCTTTGGGGAGTGTGATTTTCATTTCAAACACCATTAAAATGAGAAATGGATCATTTAGGCACTGATCAATGGACATGACATTAATGAAATAACACACCTCATTTTTCTGTCTCTTTTGACTTTAAGAGTTTTGTGATAAGCATGTAGGGAGACAGCATGCACTCTATCAATATTATCTGATGATGATGATCCTTCTTTGATAAATGCATGAACTGTGAGATTTGTGTATTTCCATGGCAACTTTAAGTCTTTGTTTGTCTAGTAAAGAGAAGCATCATCAGTAATATCATTGGCAGGTCAGCTTTCTTTACTTGAACATCGGAAGAAAGAGGGATAGATCGAGAGTGACAAATATGAAGACTGTCATACTTGAGATACACATTGTTTCAGTAGTCTAAATTGCTTCCTAGCTATTTTAAGTACAACAGTTACATGCTCTTTGCCGTATTCAACTTTTAACTCCCATCTGTTCATTGACCACTAATGTAAAAATTAAAGATGTGTAACTTATCTCCTCCATCTTGATTTGCTTGTACACACTCAAATATAGCTTCAAAACTCAAAACACTCAGTGCTAAAGAGAAAAAGCATTATGATACCTTTAACTGCATCCCAAGTCCCTCAAAACCCCTCATGTCATGATCCCTTAGCTGCAGCAGTGAAGATACAGATTACTGGCTTCACTGTACACTGTGCTGAGATAAAGGTAAATGAACACCTACAAAGGAAGGTGAAAGCTTTCTTAAGATTCAGAATAAGTGAAATATGAATGATCAGGAATGAGAAAGCATGTAGTCTCGGCTTTAGCAAGGTCTTTCATTTTTACTTAGAGTGAATGTTTAACAAATAAGCCAGTTACAATAAGCACGTAGTAGTACAGTTGGTCTGCAGGTGCAGAGTGCCTGGGACTGAGGACACTCACGGCCCATGTGCTGAACAGGATCGTGGTCCACAGGACAAACTCTCATCTTGCCATGTACAGCTGTTGTTGCCTTTGGCTCCTGGAAAGGAATGCCTTGCCATAAGCAAAATAATGTCTTTAGCAATTGGAACGTTCTAGCATTTGTCATTCTGGATGCATACATTTCTTTTGATGGGTTTTACCTGCAAAATGCATCTTCGCAAATTTAATTGATTTCTTGTGCTGTGTGATGAGCATGTTCAGATGATTCTACTTACAGTTGTCTCTGATTTGAGAAAGGATCCATACAGCAGGCATACACTTTTTGTAATGGTGTTTTCTACAGCTCGCCATATGAGGAGCTGTAAATTTCAAATAAAATCTGTTTCCTTCTAGATTTTCAGTTCTGCTCCCCATGTCACCTGTTTATGAACCTGATTTGCTGTGGGTAGGTTCCTCAAGGATATGTTCAATGGCTCTAGTTATTTTTTTTTAGTAAGTGCAATAAAATTTTTTTGAATACTTGAAAAACTTAAATGGGACCAAGTTGTTCAATGGTTTACAGTGCCATCATTCTGCCAGGCTTAACAGAACAGTGATGATTTAAACCAGTTGCTTATTTAGTCCATAAAAGAACTTGAACAGCAGGTAAAAGTATTAATTACTCATTATAAAAAATCAAAATTCAGGAACTCAAATCCTGTCCTTTAAAACCAATAAAAGGGGAGCAAATCTTAAGTATGTTTTTGAATAATGACTTAGGAGACTAAGTCTTTAGTACTTGCACCATTGTGGATGATCACAAAACCATATTATCTCTGAAAAAAATAAATCAGCACAATATCATAGTCTCTCTACAGCTCGAGAAAGGGAAGGAGTCCACTAGGGTTAGCATTCTGTGGTTTGGTGAAGAGGGATCCCCAAATTTCAGCTGATGGTTTAATGGGTATTTATTGTATTCTGCAAGCACTCTTATATTTTTGTGCAAAAATGCAGAGATTATTTCTGGAGCAAAAGATCTCCTTCTTTCTATGTAAATAGAGGGAATATCTGGAGAAGAGTAAGAGTTACTACTTCTCTCTGACCTAAGGAATATGAAGCAGAACAGTTCTGAAAAGAGAGGAGGAGAGAGTCCACTGATCCTCAACCTCCCTGTACCAAAATAGGTTTAGAGCCTGCTGGACAGAGCAGCTGAAGCAACACACTTTGAACCCTGCTTAGGATCTGATTTCACAGTTTGCAACACAGGACAAGGGCTCCATCCAGGACAGATTTACACGGAAGGCTAAATGGGTGATCTCCTTATTACCACTTTCCTCACTTGCCTCCGCAGTTTGCAATATCTGTTCAATTTGTTTCCCCTCCCACGTGTCACCAAGGCTGCATCTTTCCCATTAGAATTACAAAGGTAACTGATTGCAGGGAAGGATTTACAGATCCACTGTGGTTTGTGCAGAGCCTTCAGTTGCTGAGCTTTTAGCAGGCAGGTGAGCTGGGCTCTTGCACATCATGAGGTGTTTCACCTCTGTCAAAGTACAAGCACCAGACAAATTTCTGACTATCTGCAGCAGAGCTCAGTGTGATGCAGTAGGAGAACAGGGAGCGTCAGGGATGCTTCTGAACATCTGATAGAGAACAGTTATGCACCCTCCCTGAGCCACTGGGAGTAGAGTTTTGAGAATTGCAGTTTGTGGTTTAGAAACCGAAACTTGTGTTCAAAGGGATATATACCCTTCAAGCCATCGTTCGTGGAAACTTAGGCCCTTACTTTGTGAAACAGTCCCAAACAAACCAGAAGTGATCTACGACCACTGTAGTATACTTGTTCTACCTGAGCCAATTTGCATTGCATATACCAGAAAGAATTCACACTCCTCTATTTGTCCTGTCAAGCATGCATTTTTACCATCAGGTTATAACTGTTTGTTGTGTCTCTTTCACCTCCTTTTCCTGAAGCTGCTGTGTAGGCATTTCCACCTACCACTCAGACTAAATTTGAGACATCATGCTTAGTGACAAAGGATCTTGCTGTGGTCCCAAAAGCTTTGCTCAAATCTCTGTTAAAGGTTTGCTCACCTGAAAGGCTAATCCCAGTTGATAGCTGGTTATTACAGCTGACCACACGTCATTGCTCTGGGTTGTGTCAGCCATAATGGGCCACCTGTCCTAGGGTGGGTCTTTGAACTCTGTAAAACCCTACTTGCAGTTGCTCCTAACCCCTGCACAGTGCTTACAGACCTTTTTTAATCCTTTTGTGGAGTTGTGTCCTTAGGGAGCTACATTCTGTCTGAAACATCTGTATTGCTGAGTTTATTGCACAGTCAATTGAAAGTACTGCCTGTTGTTCCAGAGAATAACTTGGATTCAGATAGTAGGCTTCATGGATCTGATACTCAAGGGGATGAGCTGAGATTAGCAAAGAATAAACCATTTTATCTGAAGCTGATGAAGTGAACCCTGTTCACATATTTCTGTGTCTCCCATGAAGGGCAACATATCTGCATTTATTAATTCTTCATGAAATGACTTGGGCTGGCTGCAGGGGAATATCTTCATACCAGCACACTGCTGATACAGACACATTACCATAACAGCTATGTAGTCAGCGCTCTATCTATCAGAAAATTTCCATCAGCTCAATTAAGTGCTGTTCAGTAGTCTCTGAAGATAGGATGATAATCAGCAGTCGTTGCTGGAGACACCAGACAGTTCATGCACTTATAGATCTGTTAAAGCCAAACACAAACACCAGCAGTCAAGAGAATCAAGCAGATTGCAGATGCTCCTTGGAGAATAAAGCCTTCAAGATGCTATTCAGTGATGTCTACTTGCTAAAGAAATAAGCCACTGTGTGCACAGTGCTCATACATTAAGCTGCAGGAACATGTCCTTGTACTCCTTACTCAGGAAAGTCCGCCAGTCATGTCTCAGCCCGAAAACCTCTTAGAAACACCCACAAAAATTACTTTCCATCATTAAAAAAGTATTCACACCTCAGCAAGAAGCTAAATAAGGACACTGTTTTGGGAGTGTCCCAGACACTGAACTACTGTTTTTAATCCTCTTACTTAAATACGCACAAGCACAGAAATCTCCTAAGGTGCTTAGCGCTGTATTTGACAGAAACAATCCCTGCCTGTACAAAGGTAAGGGAAAAGGAACTGAGCAGACAGGCCTGAGTTCATGAGCAGAGAAAGTTCATGGCCTGGGTCAGCAGACTGCAAGCACAGAGATCAGCACCCAGGGTAACAGGCGTCCTGCCTGCTTTCTGACAGTTTGGCTGGAGACGTCTCAGGAGGCTCATGCACAGCTTGGGTTTCTAAGCTGACCTTTCCTGGAAAATCCACTCAACAGTCACAGTGTGGAAGGAGATCATCCTGTGAAGTAGATTCTAAACTAACAGCAAACCATTTTTTTTTATTCTTTTGTTTACTTTTTTATGGTTTTTTGTTTCTCAAAAGGTTGTCTGAACCCAGCAGAATTTCTGTTTGCAACCTCTGCTACACAAAAGCACTTGGATCCACCCAATACATCAGTGTTTTCCAGAGCAACTTAAACAGTAGCCTAAGCAAGGAGAAAAAGAACAGTTCTGTACCTCTGCATCCTTGTCTTCTCTCACCTCTTTTGTTCTCAGTCTTTACCCATTGTATTTTTTCCTTCTTTTTGCAATTTCACCTCCACTGCCATCTGTAACTCATCTTCCCTAATGGTGCTACATCAGGAATAGTTTACACACGCTACAGAGCTACCCTATAGCTACTGCCATATATATCAGTGGCACAAACCTTCCTCTTAGGTGTTGGAATCTGCTTGTACTTGCTTTAAAATATCAGTCTGGATTACTGATATCTAATGGGAGGAAAAAGCGAATCCAAACCTGTCTGTAAGATTTCAGATAATAATTAAGGTTTGTTTGTTGGGTTTGTATTTTTGTTTGGGTTTTTTTGCGGGGAGAAGTTGGGTTTAATATTAGGAAAAGCAAGTGAATACACATCCATGAGCACTTAGAGGTCCAGAAAGATACAACTTAGGGAAAACAGGGCATGCAAGACTAAAGAAAAGACTAAACATCTATAAAAAGACACTACACAATATTGCAAAATCTTGGGGAGGCTTTGGCTGGTTTTAATATCATAATCTAGTTTTTCTGCTTCTATAAAGATTATTTTTCTAGGTCAAATTCTCACTATGAACATCAGAAACAGCAAAAGTACATACAACTAGGAAGCATGAACATTTGTGCAACTTTGAAAAATGTCAGAAATGGGAAGAAAATAACTTCTGTGTGATGAGACCTAGAAAATCTGTTTGTTCCTGGTAGCTACTCCTTAGCAGCCATCAGCTCTTCTGTTAAACTAAACATCAAAGGTCTGAAATTCCACAATGACTTTTGATGTCGGCACAAGTTCAGTAGTTAAAGTTGAAGACTTGTCACATGAGGAGTTTATGCCAATTATGAAGCATAAAAAAGAAATCACACACATGCAAGCATATGTTCATTATTAAAAAAGTAAGTCCACCAACTCTCCTTCTCTGTTGAATGCTTAGCCTATTTTATGAGAAAATAAAAATGAAAAATAGCTCCAGTTTTCAAGGTAAAATACTTGAAAGAAACAAATAAATGTCAGTAGTCACTTCGCCTATGTGTATAAACTTCCTGGACTCCTTTTTCTACTGAATTGTGCTGGTACATTCTTCAGCTTAACCCTCACAAGCCCTCACCATTTTTCTGTAATGGATACTTTTTTCTCTTAAAATATTCATGCCAGGCTCACTATTTTTTTACCATTGCCCAATGGACAAGTTGGTTTCCAATGACACACAAGAGCATAAAATAGTTTTCCCTATGCATCAAAAAAATAAATAAATTACAGATTGTCTAAATTTTGCCCATCATACATCTTTTACCCACCCTTTAATACTGCTACGACTTCACCAGGCTGTATTTATCCCCTAATGAATGGGTGAGCAGCCACCAAATCGGTGCAAACTGGCATAGCTCTTCTTTAATCATTTTCCAAATGTTCTCACAAGCAAAAGCCATAATATCTTGAAGTTTACAGGTATATAAAGTATAGGAAAGAGAATAGATAATCTGCAAAGCATAACCACTAATTGAATCCAGCCAAAACACTCCACTGCCCAGTCAGGTGATGGGGCAGGGAAGAGAGGACTATGTTTACCTTAGATAATTGTTAATGGGCTCATTTTTAGCTTCTAGTGAAATTTTCCAAAACATCATAACAACTTAGTATCCAAACCTCACCACCTTTCCAACAGGTGATTGGGAATTTCTTGGTGAAACAGCTTATAGGGAATTTCAGTGTATTAATATCTCACAGACACAGTGTGACAGCGTCCCAAGACAGGCAAATTCCTGTTGGAAACACAACTGGGTTTTCTTCCACTTAGCCTGATTCACTGCTGCAAACACACCCTCCCAGATCCTGCATTGGACAACCACCTTGCCATGATGACTGCCAGAGTAAACTAGCAGGAAGCCCTCAAATCATAGCTGACACATTCAGGTCTTCCTGATTTCTTGCCACCCATTTTGGAGTTTAACAGACATTATGGCTCCAACCTGAGCACCCCTTTGAACTTCAGGGAGCTTTCCAAGGTGCTTCCAACAGGTTGGGAGCTTCCCAGAGTGCCCCAAGGAACCATGGCAGAGCCAGGAGTCAGACGTTATGACTGCTGTTGATTCTTTCATTTCAGAAAACTTCAAATGCATTTTTTCATTTTCCTGAACTGAAATTTTTCCCATTTTCCTTTGAGTGGAAAATTTTGAAATGTCACTTTTTTTTCCAATTCAGTACAAGAAACATACTGGAGTTCATGTCTCCACCAGCGCTGCTCCCCATCATAAAACTACTGAGTCTCAGCTAGTTCTTCTGTTTTCAGTGCCTTTGAAAATCACCCCTTGAGCTCTCTCTAATGAAACTGTAAAAACAAATGCACACTTTTACTTCATATTCAGTCAAATACCAGATGTTTAAGTATTCTCATCATATTCAACACACAAATATCCATTCAAAATTTTGTTTCACAATATTGTAGGAATTACTCTTCTTCATACAAATGCCCATATTAGAATGCTGGAAAGACAATTCATGCATAAGTAAGACCATTTATGGTTATTCATTGTTTGTTACTTGGTGTTCATTTTGAGTGTTGGTGAATAAGGGAAGAGCAACCTAAACTTGTGCAAAGCATTTGCCATCATCCTTGGAGTGATGTATTCCTTACACACCTGGTAAGCCAACAGTATCCTGGGCCTCATCAAAAGCAGCATGGCCATCAAGTCAAGGGAGGTGATTCTCCCTTCCTGCCTCTACTCCGCTCCTGCAAGAGCCCAGCTTGAGTACTGCATCCAGCTCTGGGGTCCCCAGTATAAGAAGGATGTGGATCTGCTGAAGCAAGTCCAGAGGGGGCGACGAAAATTATCAAAGAGGTGGAGCTCCTCTCCTATGAAGACAGGCTGAGAGAGCTGGGGTTGTTCAGCACGGGGAAGATGAGGCTCTGGGGAGACCTTACAGCACCTTCAAGTGCATATAGTCAGCCAACAAGAAAGCGTGAGGGGGGCTTTTCACAAGAGCCCATAGGGAAAGGATTAGGGGTAACAGCCTTACACTGCAAAATGGTAGGTTTAGATCAGATATTAGGAAGAAATTCTTTACTGTGAGAGTGGTGAGACACTGGCACAGGCTGCCCACAGAAAGTGGGGATGCTCCGTCCCTGTAAGTGCTCAAGGCCAGGTTGGATGGGGCCCTGTGTAACCTGGTCTAGTGAAAGGGGTCCCTGGTCATGGTAAGGGGGTTGGAACAAGACGATCCTTAAGGTCCCTCCCAACCCAAACCATTCTATGCTGATTCTGTGATTACTCTTCTTGTAAAACAACTTCATTTAATCAAGCAAATAACAGTCAGTGATTTCTGTGACCAACCACACACTACATATAATGTACAGCAAATGAAGCCAACGTAAGCAACAATTTGGAAACCTATTTCCCCAAACTGTTCTGTAAACACTTACGCAACAAAGTTACAAAAAGTTGGATGTACAGAAAAATAATGAAAACTATCTTCTAAACACACTACTACCAGTTCTTCAACCTGCTTTAGTAAAAAGAGCATGCAGCAGGAAGGAATTAGCTCTGCCTCCTCTCCCCCCTACCAGGGCATGCCCTTCTGCCTCAGCTGAGGAAGGGCTTTTCCACAGCTGTCTCTGATCTCCCACTGCTCCCTGGATTGTGGGAGCTGCAGGGCTGCTGAGGAGCATGCCATTTGTGCTGGAAAGAATCCTAAAGCTTTTGAAATCCCAGCTGCCACAGGCTGCTCTTGGGAAAAGAGGATCTATACAATCTTGGTGCAAAATTGTGTCACTGCAAAATAACACAAAAGCATTTTGTGCCATGGTAATCGGATCCCATCTACAGCATTCACTTTAAGACAAATAGGAAGTGATGAATGAGACTCAAATTCTTTTTGGTATGCACCAATAGCCCAGATTTCATTAAGACCAGAGATATGGCTAAGGAATGCAGTGGTCATATCTTTTTTTCCTATGAGCTGTTTTTAGTGGTTCTTTTTCTAGTATTTCTTTAGCAATGAACTTAGGTCTGCTCTTTGTTTTCTGGGCAACTGGATCATGTAGGCTAAGATGAAAACAGGGGCCAGGTAAGGTGTGGTATTGTGTGAACATCATCTGGGAGCAGTATAGTGAAGGTGATGTGACTGTGACATCTCTGGGCACTCTGCTCCACCTCATTGACATCCATCCCTGAAACAGTTATGCATTCTTGGCCTCACATCTTTTGGTACTGCTGGACAACATGGAGAGTCTGTTGGCTTTTATCAACAGATTAAGGACTCTGAGCAGTTCACTGGATTATGCCTTGTCACATACAAGAATTAGCTAAAATTTCTGTTTGCTATCTAAGTTCTCAAATTTCTCCCCACCCCTTTTTCAGGAGAGGAAACTGCAGGGATCTCCTGGCACTGGGATATTGTAAAAGAGAGTCAACCTGCAGGAGGCAAAGAGCAGGCAATGAGACAATGAGCTCATGAGCTCCTCTGCTTCAAATAACACCTGAAAAGTCTTTGGGGGAAAAGAAGGGCAAACAGAAATTGAATATTTCTGTTGATCCTTGGAAACCTTCCAACTCTGGCTTTTCAGCTGATTCAGATGCATTTCAGGGTATTAGTTACAGGTTTTAGCAATGACATGTCAGGCCCCAGAGATGCAGTAGCAAGATGTGAGGCTGTTCAGCCCGCTCTGTGCTCACCTGTCTCACATAAGGAGAAACAAAAGCACAGCCACTGCCCCACTGAGTCAGCACAGGCTTCTTCTGCAGGATCCTGGCAAGCATCAGTGCAGCCAGTCAAGCTGAGGTCAGTGTGTCAGAAGTTAGACTGCAACTGAGCCCTATATATTCCATAGGAAACACAAGCAAATTTTCTACCATTCTGAGAAATACACATAGCTGTCTACACCACAAAAGCCTCAGAGGATTACTTATCACAAATCAACAAGTCCATCCCAGAGCCACAGTCAGAACAGCTTTGGGCTCAGTTGCAGTTCATCAGGGGCCATTTTTGGCAACACATAAGCAATCGTCCCTGTTTGAAAGACACCCTCAAATATAATGTCAGTGTCACATCAAAGGTTTTGGCTGGGGGGGAAAGACAGTAAAACTTTCATACAGATTTTCCCATGAGTGGAATGTAGTGTAGGAAATATTTTTGCTTCTTAGTATTTTTACACACTTAAGAGCGGCTCGAGTCCCTGAGGAATGTACAGTTTAAGCCTTGGATTGTCAATGCATTATCAAGCCAGGCATTTAGTTGCAGCAGCAAAAATGACACAAACAGAATCTGAAACTGCAAACTCAGAAGTCAGGTGTCAATCAGGTTTGGTGGGATACCATGAGATATTTTTTAATTACATTATTCAGAAATTTTTACAGGTTTAATAACTTCACTGTAATATACTTATTATTTTATTGCTGAATGAATCATCTGTTGATATGTTCTTGTGCAACTATTTTTGAACCATTGTAATAATATTAGTCAAGACCAAAACAATTATTACAAAGCTAATTATTCTAAAACATTAGAACATTGAACTTCACTAAGCCTGGCTGTTGGCAGCTACATTTATTTACTTTCTGGCTTCTGAGAGGCCATTTTCAGAAACATACTAAAGGTGCTTTTGCTTTCACAAGTGTCCTGTCAGGAGATGTGAAGCATGCTCATTCTCACTGCCATTAAGAGCAACTTCCCAAAGACCATTAACACACTTACACTGCTGAATTCTAAAACCACTTTTCCTAAAGGATGTTATGGTGCTACTTATTCACTTATATAACAGTATTATCAATTTTTTGTGGTATTCTGCTACTCACATTAATGTTTTCTAAGGTGCTTCCAAAGCAGAAGTTCCCTGTGGTCTTAGAGTATTTTTGTTAGTTCCTCAGGAAGCCAATAAATTGGAGCACTTGGTGTAGAAAATTAGATCCTATGCCCTATTTGATATGTGTTTATGTTCTATTGGAATAAAGAAATGCACTACAGATAGTGAAATTCTGTTCATTAGCTTGTATTTATTATCAGACTGCAGCTGTAGCCGTTGGGCTGGCTGACATATTTAAAGTGTTTTCTAATGTAATAAGTACATAGGAGAAAAACAGTGTTAGCAACATGAAGCCAAATTCTAAGACAGTTACAAAAAAATTATACTCTTATTTACTGAGTTAACTTCCTCAAAGTTGAGCAGGCTTTAAAAGCAGACTTTGGGTTGCATACTTTAATGTATGTTAATGCCCAGACATAGAGCATAGTCCTAAGCTGTCTGATATTGCACAGACTCCCACATGACATAACATAATCTGTCACATCAGGAAGACTTAACAGCACTGGTCCAATCTAATCCAGTTGGGATCAACCTAACCCAGGCACCTGAGTAAGGCCTATAGTTAAAGAGCTTTTTGCTGCTGGAATGCAGCACATACTGGCCTGGAACTTGAACCAGTGCTTGACACCAGTGTTGTCCTTCCTCTCTACTTCCACATTCATGCAAATGGGGTCAGCTCAGGTTCATTTTCAACAATTAATTGAGACTTGTCCTCAACTCTCAGAGGTGTGAGCTGCCTTTTTTGTGCAGCTGTGAGACACACAGTAGTCCGAGCAAACAGTGAAAAAACAACTTCAGGAGACATGCTGTCTAGTGCTAAACTAATGCTACCACTGACTGCTACTGAAGAATGGATGAAACCATTATTTATTACAGATGACTCACTTGTTACATCCTCAAAGTCAATCTACCAAAAGGTGAAAAACGCCTGCCTGCACAGCACTGAGCACCTGCCAGTCCTCTTCCCTTTGAGATCCTTGTGCTGTTCCCATTGCCACATACGGGTGCAGAATAAAGCAAGCTTGCTGACACTTCAGTGTGTATGTCACTGTGATGATAGTGTGGCAGGAAACTTATCACATTCTGAATGTACTTGTGAAAGTCCCAATCTCTACATGCTGGCATTTATATGTATAACATTTTAGGGAAGCCAATTTAATTACTGAGGGCAGGTCACAGTGCTCTGTGTACAGAGGCCCTTTGTCCATGCAGAACTACACCATTTTTTGACCTTCTCTTCTTCACTTCAGATGTTACAAAACTGCCAGAGCCTGCTATCTCATCCCTGTCACCACCATCTGGAGCCCTTTTCTTGTTTTCCTGTTACTCAGGAGACCCTCTGGTATTTTTAGGAATATCAATTTACTCTTTTACAGAAAAATATCTGTGGGAGTATGCAAAAGAAATACTCCACAAACCCAGTAGATGCATTATGTGAAGACACCTTGCAGCTATTAAATGAGGTGACTACTCTCAAGCCCATCACTTCCCACTTCTTTTCACATCATCATGATTTTTCAACCTCAGTCTATACCCTTTAAGAAGGATTTAAATACACTAAAAACAGCACAAAACCCTCTGCCTGCAGTTTGCCTTAAATAAATAATTTCCAATTTCCCACTGTAGTTTTCATTTTATTCTTTTACTCTCATTTATAATGACTTCTTGGCATCCTGTTTCCTAACAACATACTATTAGCACTTCAGTATTGTAATCCCCTCTTTAGCTGCCTAACTCAACCTTAGTATTAGCATCAGTGTTATCGTGTTATCATGTAACATAGCTGCATGAAAAATTTTAACAGTTGTGCAGCAGTTACAGTGTAATTACTTAGTGCCACTCAATGTGAAGTGCTGCAGTAACAGGTTGCATAATCAAATTTCTGAATTCTGGTCACATAAGAAGCCTCTGAAACAATGTCACTGCACAGGTTTCTCAATTGTGTCTCCAACTAGATTGCAGTGGTGCTGTTCAAAAGGCAGCCAAAACTTGAGGACTGTGGGAGGACTTGCTACTCCCACTAGAGCAAGAAGAACATACAACTGTGGTCTTGTGAACTGCTGCAGTTACTAAAACAGATATTAATATGGGAAAAAAGGACTTGGGATGGGGGAAAAAAACAAACATAAAAGAGGTTAGATGAGTAAATTTACACTCTCCAGGAGTGTTCTTCAGCCTTAGACACTGAAATTGTAAGGGACAAAGTAAACTACTTTTTCCAGCAGACTTTTATAATCATGTTACTGTTCATAAATATAAATTGTACACAAATGAGAAACAATTAGGCATACTGATGCCTATACACTTGACTTCTACAGTGCCTAGGCAATTTGGAGAACTGCTTTAACAGGCTGCTGACATACGTGGGACAGTGATCTTTCTTGAATAACAATGTTTTCCATTTTCCTGCCATATATTTGTTAATAAATACTGTGGAAGAACTAAAATGTAGCATTAATCATAACACAAATGTAATAAACTTTTGTAACTGATTTTAATTGGTTAAGATTTAGCTATTTTCTTTACAGGCTAAAACTGGCTACCAACTTTGCAATCTGTAAGATTCATATGCATCATTCACAAAACTTGAAAAATATTATTTTGTGAAACTTGAAAGATGCAAATTACAGTTACCCTTGAAAGGTAGGAACTCCAGTATATAAATTTTCATACCACATGAGTGTTCCTGCATCTGTATTTTGCTATTAGAAGATATACATGCACACAAACAAGGCATATATATACCTATACACACACATACTTTCTATAAGATAAACACTAGCCTAAGTAACAGCAAGATTCTCAGTCCTCAGTTCCTTCCAAATTCTTAACCTTGGAGTCCCAGGTAGTAGCAGGAATGGAGAAAACAGTGGGAATTTTACTATCCATGCCAACTAGAAACTCGTGATCTTTCCTCTTAAATGTAGCACTTGCCTGATGTAAATTTCTGCAGCATTTCCTGGTCAATTTTCAAAGACCATGTATTACATTAATGAACTAAAAATGTGGTGGATTGTTTGTATGAAATTGATTTTTCCCTTTTGCTTAGATTGGATCAGTTTCCCATTGGTTACTTGGTGCAATTCAGTTTTTGGTCTATAAAATTTTATAGTAGACTACAGTAGTAAATTGATATTTATTCCTAGTTGGTGCAGCTCTATGTTCAAGACAATAACATTAGCTTATTTTGGGGGAAAAAGGAAAACTACCTTATGGAAAAATTTAAAAATTCTTACACAGTCTTGTGGATTGAAGCACAGCTGCTACTACATCTCTGTGATATGAAGTTTGAGGTTGTTCTCTCTTTGGGAACAGATGAAAGACATAATTTCCATTAAAATAACAAAAAGAAGTAGGAAACTCAGTCTCCACCAAATAAAACTTAAAACAGGCACCTGTGAATAGCTGTTGAAGCCATTTCACTTGGCAAAAGAGGCATCAGCATTTGCTGGGCTAGAAACAGACACCACAGTAGTGCCATGTCCAAGAAACCTTATCTGTATTTCACTTATTCCTTGAAGAATCTCTTGAGCATTTTTGCCCACTGAAAAATTCACAGAACTAGTAACACCTGTTATGGGATGACTATTTCAATCTTCTGTTCTTCCTGGTTTTTCACTCCTGTTCCATGAAAAATTTTGCACCAAGAAGATACCCTTCTTTTCCACATCAGTTTGGGTCTGTCCTAAAACTCAGTTTCAGCTAGTGCCAACAATCTCTGAATTGAACACTTCAATGCAGAGACTAATTATAAGATTAAAGTGTAGTTTTTTCCCCAACAACTTCTATGTCACTATGTTCTGTATGACTTGATATGCTCTATATGACTTGATAATTTTTCCAGCTTTTATAATTACATAAAGAGTGAATCTGTATATAAAGTGATCTTATGATGTTCTATTATACAGTATTTTTAAAGATTATAAATTACGGATAACATTTCTATTTTGCTGCATGACCGGCACAGTGTTCATAAGGGGTTCCAAAGAACAACCTGAAAATTTTACAAAGTTGTAAAAGAGACGCTACTGTTCAAGCTCAGGGAATTGTCTCCTGCAAGCTACCCTGAGTCAACAACTCAAGGTCATCTCCTGCACGCAATGTCCTTAGGAAGCCCTAGGTCAGAGAGAGGTAAAATGTTCTTCTCATTTGTTCCTGCCCATACATCTGACCATCAATAAGCATCAGTGGCAGAGACACTCATTCATGTTCAAATCCTAGGTTATGTTTAAAGTATTTTGCCTTTTTTTGCCTGATGACATTACACTGGTTTTGTTGCTTAAAAAATGGGGAACACCTTGTCTTCAGCTTGATTTGGTATTCCTTTCCCTTTACAGCTATTCATCCCTGTGCAAAGTGAGAGCATAAAGTCTTAGTAAATTAGAATTTACATTCCTTGGGAACATTTTACAGGTATAAGGTATAACCGAACAAAATCATCAGCCCCGTCAGTTCTGATGAACACTAAACTTTTCAGAATTATACCAAAATTCAACTTTCATCATTGGTGCAAATAAAGATGCTACTGGAGCAGATTTCTGTGACTAATGTTGTGACATTAGATTCTTCTGCTTCTTCTCTTCTTCAGTGCAAATATGAAAATAATTTTAAAAACAAAACAAGAAGACCGCATTTCTCTTACATTCAAGTGTTCAACCAGAAGCTCCCCAGAGGTTTCTGTGATGGTTGATTTATAATATAATTCAACTAGAGCAGTTAAGTGATGCTGTTGTACAGTTTAAGTGCTTTTGCTAATTTTCCTGGCCCTGGGGGGGTTTTGTATCATATATTTCATTTGAAGCAATATAAATTTCAGTAAGCAATCAGAAACATTCCCTAAGGAGTGCAGGGGGACATCTGGACAAAGAAGTTCCCTTCATAAATATATGCCATGCATTCTTTGTAGCCACTCTTGCAATAATCTCTACACTCAATTTGCTCCACTTGCTGTTGTTATCTGCTACAGACTTAAATACTAACACACGCTCATTGTGGATATACATACTCACACTATTAACACACTTTAATATTTATGATCAAATACACCCATGAAAATGAAATTAATCTTTTTCTTGGTAGAATCTGAAATAGCAAGCAGTATTCCTAACTCTGCCAACCCCATGGCTGGAATCCACACACAGATAGCACTACCTCAGAGATAAAAGGAAGAGAAGCTCCAGGAGTGGTCTGCAGATTTCCCAGAAGATCCATCATCCCGCTGAAGGATGGTGATGGGTTGGACATATAGTTCAGTCCCAGAACAACCTGGCAGTACCAATGACCTCAACAACTCTAACTGTTTCACAGCTTCCCACAAGTATTAGGATTACCTAGACCTTCCTGGTGTGTCTGTCCACGATGACCAAAAGGTGTTGAGCTGGAGTACCGCAAGTATTGTATGAAAAGATGTATTCAACTGGGTCTTGCTGAATTGGTGCAGAGTTACTCATTAAAATTTATGGCCACCTTCTGCAGTAGACTAGACAATCATTCAAACAGCTATAAAATTTACAATTGCAGGAGAGACTAAACACAAGGAAAAGAGCAGGAAGTATCATAAATCATAAACATAGGTCCTTGGTGTAACACAAACAACCAGAATCTCCATTTCCACCGACAACACTTAAAACCATATCAGTTTCATATTGCTGTAATTGCTTTAATACGCTGGATACCTAGAAGGTAGGTACCCTACAGTCCTAAGCCTAGAGGACTCTTCAGAGCAGTAATGAGACATAGTGAAACATTTATTTGGTTCATTAACTTAAAGAGTTCAGTGTTTTTCATATTATCTAAAGTGGAATCTGGTGCCTCCCCTACACAAGGTGGCCCCACATCAAATGCTGGGACTCCAGGACATGCATTTAAGATATAGGAAGTCCTGAAGTGTTGATGCTGCCATTGAAAGGGGAAGGACATCTGGCTCCTTGGACCTAACTCCTGTGAAAGGTCTGGTAGATATGCCAGGTGATAAGAAGTGTTGTAGACACAGACCTAAACAAGTTTAGATCATACAGATGAGATTACCTGCACATTAAGAAAGGCCCAGTAGCATCCAGCCAAGTACTGTGGCAATCCAAATGATAACTAGACTGTTAGATTATTTAGAGTATTCTGTGTACTTAGGTCCAATGTAACTGCAAGTGAGCAGACCTAAGCAGAAGAAAACAGTATAGGAAAATTTTTTTCTGTCCTTCAGTTAAAGCAATCCAGTAGATCAGCAGTATCTCAATATTAATACACACTCAAATTTCATGTCCTTCTCTGCTTTCCATTTAGAACTGTGGGAAAACAGATGGACTCTCCTGCATACCTTCTAGTTAACAGATTTTGTTGAACGAAAGAGAAAATGCCAACAAACACCCTCCAGTAGCTTTCTGTGGTTCTCCTCAGTCTGCTGTAAGATCTAACTTAGTAAGCCTGAAATACCAAAGTATTGAAAACATATTGAAAGAGGAGGGGATTTTATCTTTTTTTTTTTTTTTTTTAATACCTGCAATGGTTCTGACTGGTACTGGCCTTTGAGATTAGCAAGAGTCAGGATTTTTATCTCAAGCAGCTGCAACATTTCTCTTCATCATCTCCCTTTCCCTGCAGATGCTACAGTGTCAGACCAGCTGAGACCACAAGCATGAAGGCTGAGATACCATGAGAATGGCTGTTCTTGCACAGAAGTAGTGAAATGCATGCAGAAGTCACAAGAGATATGTCAGTAACACAATTTGTCCTTTTCAATTTAGCAAGTTCATTGCTTTTGGATATGGTTGTTCCAACTTCTGGGAACTTACCCGAACTAAATGTTTTAGAGTTATAAAAAAGTGCATAGTATCAGCCAGAATAAAGTCTCTTAATGTACTTTCTTCTTTTTGAAGTTTAACACTAACACCATTTCTACAGAACGTGTTTTTAAAATAATTATTGTCATTAAATAATGGCAATTTGCTCACTGAAATAACTGGGGAAACCCCTGTGTACTCCAGCGAGCACTGACTGAGGCCTCCAACATTAAATTGTATCATCCTTAAAGACTTGACCCTGCACCACTAAACATTACTGGGAATTACGCCATTGGCTTCAAAGGGAGTAGGAACAGGCCCTAAATAAGCAAAACTTCTAGTTATTACTCCAACGGGAGTAATCCTGTCAGGCCACAGAATGTGCCCATATAAGCCAAAAATCCAACAGTGCTTTCTAAATGATATCCATAGACTCTGCATGAGTATTCTGTATTTACATATGCATAAACCACTCCAATGTGTGTATCAGGTAATTGTACAGAAAGTCACAAGGGAGTTCTAAGAGAGCCCATGTATGAACCCCAGCCTGTGTGCCTGATGGGCTCAAAGGCCTTCTCCAGTATTATCTCTCCAAAATATACATGTACAGACAGACAAATAAGTCTCCTCACAGACCAAATTACCAGAGCAAGTCAGGGGAGTTTTATAATTAAGCTCTGCCCATCTTCTGCCCTCCTCCCATTTGAAATCAATTTAAGAAGGGTGGAATTGCATAAGGTTTTTCTTCCATAGCAGTGTTATTTTCAACAACACCACTGATTGATTTGCTAACAAGTGATGAAAATTTTGTTTGAACCCACTGCCTTAAGCAGAAAAAGGCAGAACAAATGCCATATACAAATATGTGAATTGCCTTTGCAGGGTGGAACCCGGTGTCACCACAATAGTGTTCGTTGCCCACGTAGCCACACATGGCAGAACGTTGAGACAGACAGGACAAAAATCTGTAAGATTCATATCTGGTGACTGTGATTGCAGGTATTTGAACCTGGGATTTGAACTCAAACAGTGGGAAAGCAGTTATCAGTCTTTTAGAGAATGTTCCAATAAGCAGGTAAAGCCAGGAGAGTCAAAATTAGACCACAACACTAGTAATTATTGTTTAAAAATTACTACAACTCTTGGTTTTCTTTTTTTTCCCCCCCTCTCTATTATTTATGCCTCACCCTTGCAATCCAGGAAGTCACCAAGGTCAGAAAGCTTTATTGAACAGATATCTAAACTTCATTTAAATGCAATTTCCAGAATCTATGAGGGCAAAACAATCTAAGGTTAACACACTTTTGAAAAGTCAGGCATTGCACTTTGCTTTTCTAAAGTTAACATCTCCTCCACTTTACCAACTTCCTCGATGCTCAAAACATCTCCAGAATTTTGAACATCTAGGTTTTTTTTGTACTTCATATTTCTCTATAAACATAGTCTTATGCTGCACAGCAAAGGAATCCAGGATGGATATAGGCCAGGATAAACATCCAAAATATCTCATGGTGGGTTTTTCCTCCTCATTTCAGTATTCATGACTGTACTTTAAAACTATAGATACGTAAAAGAATTACTATTCTTGATATGAAAAAGCATATTCAGGTACAGTTTTTAACCTGAAGGAGCTCAAACCTATCTAATATGCTGAATGAGTAGAGAAAATTTTCAGCAATACAAGAGACAGGTAGAGAAGAGGTTTATAATATTTGAGATCATTATATACTTCTCTTGGGAGAAAATGGGCTGATTCCTCAGGGACAGAAAGGCAGTGCAAGAAGTTTGAATTCAGCAGCTCAGGAGTCAAACTAAATAATGAGTTCCAAGAAAGGTGATAGAAGATACTAACTGCTGAGACACCTACCGCACCCAAACCTATCCTTTGCCAGAGATTCCTGTTAAGTTACTGATTCAGTGAGAGTGCAATTTTTAAAGGAAATTAAATCCTCTTGGAGAAGGACAGATCCAAAACTGGTAGATAAAGATTATCGTAAAGGGAATTGAACATTGGAAAGGGAACATGCATCCACCCTGAAGACAGGGGATAGCCCATAGATGCCTGGAAGACAAAGAAAGAGGGAGGAAACAGCAAATATGCTGTTTGATGTTATCTGAGACGTGATGAAAGAAGTGTATTCTCATCTGGGACTTTTTGAAAACAAAGAACTTGATGGACCATATGTATATGCTACTCAAAGGAAAGTGCCTTCTCTCCCTTAACAGAACACTGAGGTCTCCACCCGCAATAGGTTAATTAATAAAGATCATTTTTGGCAGACACCAGGATTCCACCAGCTCAACTGCCTTCCCAGCCCTGGGCACGGCCCTGGATATATTTGTTCTGTTGGTAGGCGGAAAGGCAAGGATTTCTCCCAGTAACTCTCCAGCTGAACTTGCCAGAGGCCTCCTGTGGCAGGAAGTCAATTTATAGACTTCTGACATGCAGCAGCTGCTGTCGAAAGCTCCCCATAGCTTTCGAAGCCACACTGACCAGTCTGCTACCACAGCCTCCCTATTTTAACAGGATCTTCAAAAACAGAAGTTTATGCCCAAGGGTTCAGAGACTTCCATGGTTTTCTCTTTTCTATATCAGATTGCTCACATGTCACCAGAAACACCTCTGTGGATCTTTAACTCCTGTACTTTATACCACTCCCAAGTGGTACCCACTTTCAAGTCCTGTGCTCTATTACCTGTTTAATATTTGTGCTAAAGGAACAAAGCACAACTAGTGGAAAATTTCTGCATAGGCTTATATAACTATCACAAAAATAATAAGTTTTATATTGCTATTTGAAGCCATTATTTTCTGAGCAGACATAGTTAGCATGCAAGGTTTTCAATGAATGGATTTGGCCCATTCAATAGTTTTAAAAACAGGCCACGCTGTCTTCTACCTTGAAATAGACCCATATATCAGTAAAGAACTGTTTGTCATCTCTGTATCTATTAGCCTGCATTTTGGATTTCTCCCGACCCCTCACCATCTGGCATTGCCACCAGTACCCATGGTATTACAATTTCAACGGTATCCTGTCTGCCACGTTATTTCTCTTGGAACTCAAGGATACAAGAAACTGAGGAATTCCAAGAGCTGTTAATGGTCATTTTCAGTTCAGCAAAAGTCAGAAAGGTTTTACCAGTTGGCATTTTTTATTGTTCCCATCTCAATGAACAGCTGCTTTCCCCCTCTGCTGGCATCCTGCCAAGAAAACAAAGCCATCTAGTTAGCACTAGAACTGTCAGTAACCCACAGACTTTAACCTGATAAAGTGATCATCAAATCAAGTCCTAAGAACAGTGGTAAGTAATAGGGATTGCTATACCAGGTAAACAAAGATGAAATCTCCCTGAAATAATTTAAATCAAATTTATAGAACACTGGTAGAAACCTTACTTGTAGGGCAGAAAATTTCCATGCAGGCATTCCCCATTAGAGTTGCTATTCTCTATGTTCAACACGTTGATTTGACAAGAATCTATTTTCTCTCCTCATGAAGCTGGCTCTTTAAATGCCAGAATTTTGCTTCAAGTAAAATACTAATTCTGGCCAGGCTCTTTGGAGAGCACCTTCTTCAATAAAACTCTCATAAGGGAGCAGGGAGAACACCTCAGCATAACAGATCAAAAAAATTCTTTCAGACTGACCTAAAAATCTTCTGAAAGCACCTAAGGGTCAGGTGCAGGTGAGTCATGCCCTGTGACACTTGATCAGCTAAATGGCCAACCAATATTTACAGCACCTGAAGCTTTCAGAGAAAAACCTATATATTTTGCCAGAGAAAAATCACTCAGAAAATGCATGGTCAGAGTAAATCTAAATTTACAGTTGGATACTGTATGCTAGAAACTCAACTTCTTACCATCCCAGAAAGTAAGGTCCTTGCAAAAACTTCTATGACCTTGTTCTTCACAAACATTTCTATTCACTCAGATTCAATTCTTTTCTTTCCCATTGTTTTAAGTCAGCCAAGCCCCTTTTTTCATCATTGCTCTTGTTCACTTCATCTTTCACTACTTTTAAAAACCAATTACCACATAGAATCTAATTACTTCTTTTCCTGCTCTAATAATAGTCTGCCACTGTAAGAAAGCACATCTTTACACCTGCATCTACTCAGCTTCTTAATCCATGAAAATGAGCACACACAACTTTCCCACTATAGTCAGTCTACGATACTTCTGGATGACACTTGTTTGTAGTGCTATTATTGTAATTTATTACATCCCATCCTCCCTAAATACCATTTTCCTTGCTGCAAACCAAAAATCTTTTTCCTGGCATCAAGCAATCCTGCAGTATCTTTGTTGACACCCTGCCAAGATCTTTGCAGGTTCTCAGCAAATCTGTTAGTCTCTGCTGGGGCCAGCTGCTGTCTACAACCCTCACATATTCTGAGCTTCGTTCGATTAGAAACCCCCCTGAATATATTATGTGCTTCTGACCTCAAGGGTAATCAGATGGAAAGACACTTCTGCTGACCATTGCAGAATCCTTAGCTCACTAGCCCTGAAATTCAATTTGTATAATATCACAATGGGTGAGAAGAGATCAGGTCAGAAGAAGAAAGGAGTTTTCATCCAAGTCTTCCTAAAGATTCAATCTTGGCATCATGTCCAGAGACATTTATCCCACCCTCCCAAAGAACCAGATGAAATCTCAGAAGCTGATGAGATTTGAACTGTTACCAACTTTTAAAAAATGCCTCAGAGCTGTCAGCATTCCAGTTCTGATCCATTACAGACTGCAACGTATTCACATGATTCAGCATTATTTCATTAGATGTCGAATTTTATACACATCAAGAGATTTTTTGTAAAACTGGAAAGGTTGGATTGGTTTTCCTTTATTGGCCAGCTAGGCTGCTTTTGTGAACAAAGACATTCAACACAGTATGAACATGCACTAAACAGTAGGCTTCCTGATAAAGAGATAACCATTAGGCTACATGGTACTCACAAGGCATGCTGCAGACACACCTGCTGGATCAGGCTCTGGAGCTGAAAGAGAAAAAACCCATTCCTCGAATCCCAGATCATAAAAGGAGAATGTGCAGGTGGTATGAAAAGCAGTGGCTCCAGGACTAGACAAAAATTTAGTAGGAATTCAAGGATCAGTGTGGTGGATTTAAATGCCAAACCTGGTAGTACTGTCTGTGTTCTATATAGGAATTAATCCAAAAGACCTCATACTTTATAATAACCAAAAATGTAACAGAACAGGAATTTTTACCACTTAAAGCTCAAAAGTTTGATCTCCAATAAGTGAAAAGTACCAGGGAAAAAAGACACAGCTACCAATCACGCACAGACCAGAAAAAAACCAAAACACTCAACGCCTAGAAAACAGGTGCACATCTGCTCTCTAGCCCTTGCCAGGGATGCTCAGATACTACAAAAACACCACAGTCCCACGGGCTCAGGTTCAGAGGAACTGCAGGTTTGTAGCTGTTTCTGGGACTCAGTTTTAAGATGGCCCATTTGTGGCCTTTAAAGTGGTAATTGGCTTCACGGTAGCACTTAGGTATGCTTTTCAACTAATTGCAGTATAAACCCATGCACTGCAATTCTTCCCTTCCTTGGATTTCAGTGCTCGATCAGACCTTTGTGTACCATCCTTTCTAGAAACTGGGTTTGGCAGCTCTACCCTACCCTCTGGTTATTGTTGTTTTGTGAGCATATGAAAAATGAAAGAAGCCATAAACACAGCAACTGAAGGGAAATGCAAAGCAACTGAGCCAGTGCTTAGAGAGTGATCTGGAAATGCTTGATGCAAGAGATGGTCTTTGTCTATTCTGGTTTAATGGCTCAGTGTGGGTGGGTGTCACATAATAGTGAGGTCGATATTACTACCAACTGTTATTATGGAATAGCAGTTATGGCACACTCCTGCCCAACCTGTCAGCACTTAGAGTAGCACAGGCAACACCTTCCAGACACATGAAGAAGAGTTATTCTCTAGTTTTTAGAGCAAATGGAGAATCTCAGCGAAGAATGTCTCAAAAAACTGCATTCATATACCTGTCTCCAGATCTTTAAGAAATTCATTGCCTTACGTATTTTGTAAATATTTTAAACCAAAATGCAGTATATATTTACTGATTCATAATACATCATTAGTTAGCCTACCAGCAACAGTGCATAAGCTTAATGTGTGGCATAACAAAGTACACATCAATACTTGATCAGCATCAGCTCTTGGGCTCTGCCCTGTAAGTGTCCCCTGCGGGTACAGTGACATCATTTGTGCTAAATACCAACTGAACTCCAGACCTCAGTTCTCAGTTGAACAAACAACCCCACAACATGTTGTGGGGGAACCACAGGACATGCACATGCTCAGAAAACTCACAAACCTTTGCTAACATGATTTCCCCTTCAATCCACATTAGTTCCAGCTACACAGCATTTGTGTTATGGGAGAAACAGACAAGTGGATTAAGGGAGAAGGATTGTACCTTTCTTAAGCACTGTTGTATTGATATCATGAGGGTCAAGGCAAAACCATTTTTAATCTGATAAGTCAGGTGCAAGACTGAGCATTACTTCTGCAAAGGATTGCACTAGAAAACGTTTCAGCTACAGTAGTGCCTCTTTCTTTAAGCATTCCACACACAATTGTATTTTCTGAGTGTCTAGGAAATAATTTGCTTCTTCCCAGTGATGACATATTCCTAAATTAAAAAGCTCCAATGATATCTCTAAGACAAAACAAGTAAACCCAGAGAGTAATGTAGTAGGTTTTGTATATGCTTGTGGAGTTCTGAAATTCTGCATCTTGAAGCATTAGGGTACAAGATCTTAGAGGAATGCTGTTAAACAAGTCTAATAAATCTCTACAATAAGTTCTACAACTTTAATGACTAACCATGAGGCCAGAATCATGGAATATTCTGAATTGGAAGGGACCCACAAGGATCATCAAGTCCAACTCTGAAGTGAATGGCCCAAACGTGACCTTGGCGTTGTCAGCACTGTGCTCACCTCACAGCCACATAACTACAGAGCTTAGTGACCTCATCTGAGTCTGCCCATGTCAGCATTCCCATAGGTATCTTAATAGGATGCACATGTATGTTTCCACTCAAATTTTGTTTCTATAACCTTGTGACAGTAGCTTCAAAAAGCAATATACTATAAATACAACTGTACAGTTTGAAGATAGTTCCAATTTTTGGGGTTCAGGACATGTTCATTGACACAAGTGTTTAATTTTTCTGGATGGTTCATTCCATAGCTTATAATCATACATACACTGCTTTCCACATTGGGGGATGCACTGACTCTCCCATAGGTGAATACTCAACAGCAAAAAGGACATGACTATTTACAAAGATTATTAACTCATTTGTTGGATTGATGCTTTGAACACTGGCTACTGTTTTCCAAATTTGCTTTTATAGTGATAGGAGTACCCTACTGGGCAGATACAACAGACAAGTGATCAGAGATACATAATCACACTTTTTATACAAAATGCATTAAGGAAATCTAATTATTGTCTGAGATTGAGGAGGTGAATGGCAATGGTATTACATACAAGAGACTTCCTGCTCAGGTAAACAGCACGTTTAACAATTAAGTAAATCAAGTAAACATGTTGCAGATTATTAGTAACGTCCCCTTTAGGTGATTAGTCCAGGGAAAAATTTAGGGTTTAGTCCAGAGAATGCATTTCTTATATTAACTGAGATTTTTACATATGCTAGATCCTTCATCTGAGAGAATTTCAACCATGGCAGTATTTTTCTTCTCACTCCTTTTACATATACTTCTCTCAAACATTTAAGCACCTGCATTTTATCAATTTACTCTGGTAAAGTCCTGCATTCGTTTTTGTTCCTGGGAGGTGTGACAATTTCTTCAGCAATATTCACATGTTAAGTTTACAGTTATGCTTAGATATACCTTGGATTGGTGTTTAAGAGAAGTAGCTACATGAATTTGCTTGCATATCCAGCACATCCAACTTCTTTCTGATTGTGATTCAATCAGAATGAAAATGCTCAAGTTCCAAATCAATTGTTCCAAAGATTTGTAAGCATATTAGGAGGATGTCAGTCACACTAATTTAAGTCACCCTGCTGTGCAAAAGAAATTATTCAAAAAAGTCATGTGCTCTCTCAATCACAAAGTACTATAAAGTAAATCTGGCATAACCAATTCAGAATATATCAGACCCATAACTATACAATGTGAAATGTAGTGTTGCTAAGATGATTTTTAATTAGAATTTAAAGCCCATTTTGCAGTTACTCTACAAGACCCATTTTCATCTTTAGTCATCGAGTATTGAAAATTAAAGATTTGCTGTATGCATTATTTAATAGGTCAAACACAATGAAATTACAAATGTAGATAATAAGGGAGAATCCCTTACTCAATGAGAAAAAAGAAAATCTAATCTAGAAAAGACTACATATAGAGCAGAACTGGTTGTGTCTGCCCTGGTCTCCTGCCTGTCTCTCTCTCAAACCCCTCAGCAAATTAGAAAAACAGTACAGACAAAACTTTTTATGAAAAGTTATCTGGGGAAAGTGATACCATTGGAAATTACAGAAATTATTTTATTTTCCAGTCAAAACTACTTGAATGAAAATAGAAGATACCAATATTTGTTCTAAAAAATGAAAGTTCAAATAATTTTTCTTCTTCTCTGGGTGTAGAGAAAGGAGGAATAAGATTTTTAGTTGAGGAGAGTTTGAGATGCTGGGTTTTATTCCAGTGAGATATACCTGTATGTCATTTTCCAGTTAATCTTATACATTTAAAATGTAGTTTAAAAGTTAACTCCAATTAGTGGGAAGGGAATCTTGCAGCTATGAAAAAAGTGTTTTGCATCAGTGTTTAAAAACAGCATTTTTCCTAAAAAAAAAAAAAAAAATCCATAGGAAAAGAACCAACTTTTGCCCTGGCGCTCACAGTTGAGTTTGGCACCTAACACTCAACTGCTAATTGTAGGGACACTATGTTTGTGTTTGCACCTGACTCTTACAGCAACTCCCAGCTGCTTTGGTAAAGAAAACAAAAGCCAATTCCCAAATTCAGCCACTCAACAATCTTGACATTCACCTTTTATGAGCAGGCAAAAAGCCTATGTACTAGTTCAATTTTACTTTAGTCTGTTGGGATTTTTGCAAGGACTCTACTGGTTCTTTCCATAGATGTGATTTTCCTCTTCCTGAGTGAGCTCCTGTACATAATAACTCAAGCAACCAACAATTCCTAGCAAGATCTCATTTGGTTTGATTACATCAGAATATTACTGACTCCTCTCTGTCCAAGACCATTCTAGGACTACTACAACTTTAAAAGTAGTTCCTAAATATTGAAAACACCTAGGTCAGCAGACCTTTGTGGCTTTGCACATTGACTCACATCTTTCTTTTCATTTTTTTTTCCTTTCTGCAACTTCAAATGACTGTGAGGGGATTTTTGTCAAAATCTGTCAGTGGCAAAATCAGGGCTACAGCTTGTTAAATAAACAATCAGCCCCTAAGCCGTAACAGAAAAGGATGAGATTTCTCATACTTACATCTTTTGTGAGTTAAGGTTTATTTAGGTTTTGAATTGCTTAAGGCAAGCATGCAATGTGTAAAGCAGAAGCCTATAAGAGAAACATTTTACTCCTATTGCTTACTGAGAAAGAACAAGGCTTTTAAAAACAGATCAGAATGCCACACTCCATTAAATAACATCAGCCTTCCTTGTCTAATAAACTCCCTCCTTTGTTTTGCTATTGCATTCATTTGTATCTATTTTTAAAGGTAGCTTAGCTTTCATATAAACAAGGTACTAGGTGACCAACAGCTTTTAATGCTCACACTGTAACAGGAACAGCCAAATGGAAGGAAATTTCTCTCATTTTTATATTTTTCCTTTCTGTTAAATAATGTCTGGTTATTATTCAAAAATAGTCCAGGCCGTGTAGTCAAAAGGAACTGTTTTGGAAGAGACAAAGAATTAACAGAATAAATTAATTCTTGTTGGTTAAAACATCTAGGATCTCACATACTAAGGGTTTTGTTTAATCATCTATACCTAGATACATGCAGAGATATAAAAGACGTTAATTTTCCATATGATTGCAAAGGTTTTCAGAAAGGATGCAAAGAAACCTGACACCAGAAACCTTTCTCTGTTTCAGATTTGGTTAAAACACTGACACTGGAATGGCTGGTTGAAGTTCACAAAGCTTGAAAACAACTCTGGACCTGTTTTCAAGTATTCATAGTTTCTCACTCCCATTAGAGATGAGTCTGAAGTTTCTTGAGGTTGAAGGACATTCAGACTCAGAACGCAATGATAAAAGAAAAAGCCAACAATACACTACAGTCCTAGATCTGAACATCTCTGCGTTCAAAAGCACTTGGGTCCTAGCTGTGTATAAGAGCTCCTTTCTAAATAAATCAAAGATAAGAAAGCTTACTGAACTGTCAGTCTAATTGAAATGCATACATGAGCTGAGGGGAATTAAAATACCCTTATTTTATTACTAGGGGGGAAATTAGACTTCCATAGTGACCTCCAGCAGAATAGCTGCATGTCTTACCATGATCAGTGGAAGTTAATGGTGACCTACTACAACTGGAGCACAAGTATATTACCTCGTGGTGAGGAGAGTAATCTGTTTTCATTTTGCAGCAAATAAAAATCGCACCGTAGGTGGATTTGGTGTGCTTATAAAGGAGCAGAGAACACAAGTGGTTCTGCAGGAAAGGAAAGCCACATCTATAATTTCATTTAATTTCCTTATTTAAGAATAGCAAGCTTTTCCAGAAGTTTCCCCAGTGTCTCTTGTGACCACTGACTAGCTCTATACTGCATTATTTTGTGAAAAACAGAAAGAAACTTTTTATAAAGTTCACCACAATTCGTTACTGCTCAGCAGGAACATAATCTGAACTTCTCGCAGTGCTGTAACCCAATTTAATTTCCCTGTCAGAGCACTTGATGGATGTGTCTATAGCGTTTGCAAACAGCAGATAAAACTTTTTACTACTGAAGGCAGATAGTACTTTCCCTTTCATTTGCTATCCAGGGGTTCAAGCATCACCTAACTCAGCAGGGCTTCACTAATTCAGTTCTCAATTTCTTGAACAATATATTTTTTTCATTTAAAATTAAATCATAGAAACAACATATAAAAATTAAAACCTTGCATAAGTGAAAATCTCCAATCTCTGGAATTTGTAGCCTGATCAGTACGTTATTGCTTCATTTTAAATCACAGCAATACTGACCTTAAATACTAGCCAAAGAATGGCTATTTAGCCCAGCTGCACTGAGGGTCTGAGTGTGATGTACAAGCCAAGAGGGTCTGGGAAAAACACACATGACATCTGCACAGGAAAGGGGAGAACGTCAGAGCCCTCAGTCACAAGCAAATCAGAAAATATGCAGAAGTGGATATAAGCTGGATAAGTGGGAGGCCAGAAGTAGCACCACCTTTTCTAAAGGAAGTAAACCTGGGCGCAGTTTTACTTGTACTAGAAGATTCCATGAAAAAGAAATAGACACATGCACTCAAAATTTTCCTACTATATTCCCATTTAAAAGGGTGTTAAAAATATGTCAGCTCTCAATGCTGCCTTTAAACTTTGAAAAGTACAAGCACACCTACACATGAATGGGAAATCCCCTCAGAAAATGTATTAAGGCATTTTAATAACAATCGGTTTATGATTATTCTTCTCATCTCTGTCAAATATCTGTTTTTCTAAGCTTAAATGCAGGTAATAACATACTGTGTAATGACGTGGTGCTATTATTTAAAACAGTATTTCTATTTTGTGTCATAAATAGTTCAACCTTTTCAATTTATAAAACTGAAATTTTAGAATGGAACCTCTGAAAATTCACAATAGATGGAACAAGTTCGGATGACAAACTTGCTTCAAGGGAAACACAGCTAAAGGCAACAGAATCTAACAGAGCTGGAGGACAGAAATATCTGGATACACCCAGTTTATACCTTCAGTATCATATGATTATTAGCCACCATTCTAATTCCTATGAATAGTAAGCAGACATGAGAGCCAAACATTCTCCATGCAAGACAAGTAAGAGCAACAACCAGCATCAACATTGCTGCAAGAGGTGTTTTAGAAGTCCATCCCACGCCTATGTACTGCACCAAGCTTTCATCAGTAACATACCCCAATTTTTAAAATCGAGTAGTTGTTCTTCTTCATGAAATTATCCCCTTTTCCCAAGGACTCAGATATTCACTTAAGGCTGGAGCAAAGGAAATCAGCCTTTGTTAGGAGTCTGAAAGCAAGGATAAAACTGCACATCACAGTGTTCTGTTCCTCTTCCTCTTTCCCCAATTCCCTTTATCAGTCCAATAGCAATACTGAAACCAAATGCAGATCAAACTCTAGGGATATTTCTACTTTTTTTAAACATCCAAGAAAATACGAAGTAGTTTTGCCTTTGTCAGATGTGCATCTAGTCTTTTAAATTTAAGAAAACATAACCCAAAGCTTTACAGGTTGTCTTACTCCAATTGGAATGAACTCCTAATGAGCCTGTGTGGTCCAGTTTGCTACACTGAGGGTTAGATCAGATGACACCATTCCACTCTTTTGGATCTGTTGTTTTAATGAGACAATTGCTCAGAAATCCTCAGAAAATACATGCTTTATGCAGAGAACATCCTGAAATACGTGCAGTAGATGCTTTGATTTTCACACCAAAGTCACAACCTCACAGAAGTTCAGCTCTTGCTGTGCAAGTAAATCATATTCAGCCTTTATGGTGACATTTCTGTGTTTCCAACAGTATATCTGAGTGTATATAAGGTGTTTCTCTTCCCCCCCCCCAAAAAAAAGAAAAAGTCTTCAGTGCTTTTCATACACTATTTGCTTCTCCATGGAAATATCACCAATATAGAAATCAGCATATCAACAGCTGGATAATGTTCCAAACTTCTCTTCTTAAGTCACAAATAAAACTGAAAAGATAGTTAGGTCACTGAACTTGTTGCATTAGAGATGATGTCGCAAAATTGGAAAAACCTTAATCAATTTAACTGGCTCAATAAAGTTTGACCAGCACTCAAGACTGAAAAGACTATGAAAAGACTGGAGTTGCAGAAAACAGGACAGCATTGATTAAGGTATTAAAAGTCAAGATTTCTCTCTCATAATACCCAAGGGCAAAGTTTGTTTAAAGCAAGAGAAAAAAAAAAAGACAGTATGAGATGGCAGTTTCTCAGTTTTCCAGTGTCAACTGAATTAGGTTTGTATAAACTTTCTTTACAACCTACCATTCCCCCAGCCCAGCCCTGTGCATACTCTTTTTGTCATTTCCAAAATAACTCTGTCTTCCATACTTACTGAAGGTTCCCACTCCAGAAATCCAAACCGGCTCTCAGTTCTTAACCTTTCTCTAAAAAATATTTCTCTAAGGAAATCACTTCACAACAGAAATTGCACCTCACTAATCTCCCTCTTCATTATACGTCTGTCTTAAACCTGAATCCCTTTAGCTTCCCTCATTTTAGTAAGTGGGAATCAATTCAGTACAAAATGTTTGTCCTGCATGAAGCAGGACTACAAAGCAGCTTTTCCTTCCACAACTGTGCTATTTCAGGACATTTCTAGGTAAAAGTGACTCATAAAATACAGTTTAGCTGACAAGAGTTCTTGCCAATTAAGATATGCTTAATCTGAAGTAATAATGTCCACACAGAACTGCATAAAGGCATAAATTAAAAGATCTCGATATTTTAGCTCAAATGTTGAAAATACTCACTTTGAACTATATTAGATACATCTACAATGCTATAAAAATGGTACTTGCTAACAAAAATATTATAAAGAGTCTATAAATCACTCAAAATTAAATGTTATAGTTTTTTCATAAGCATCTCTGAAATTCCATTCAATCTAATGGATAAAACTAAAAGTATACTCTTTTTCTACACCTTTATTTCAGAAGCCGAGAATTATCATAATATTCTTAGAGCTTAAATGTAAATCTGTATTTAGGAAAAAATATACTATTTCAGAGTTGAAAAGCCTGCAAAAGCAGGTTACTGGTAGTAAATAAAGAGTACATTAATTATTTCAATGTCCATCAATATACATGTAATATTTTTAGTCTTTTTGACATGACAAATCCCAGTTAACAGTTGAGCAAGTATATAACACTTGACATGGTGATTCCACAATTAACACCAAAATCATATTTTTGCTTTTGCAATGCCAACAGCTATTGTAAGAAAAAGCTATGCTACAAATTACTCTAACAGTGGGATTTTACGATAGATGAACGCAGGAGTCATTTATAATGCATTTGTTGCTATTAAAAAACAAACATTTATAGCCTGTGCTAATTAACTTTACTGCTGAATTACTAGTATTCCTCAATCTTCTTAATTAGAAGAAATATTGCAAGTATGGTATTAAAGTCAAACACTTTAGTGCAGTAAAAGCTGAAGTGTTTTAAAATCTTTCATCCTCCAAAACACATGGAGCTTTTGGACATCTGAGACCCACATGCATCAGGTTCAGCACTGATGCCCTCCACTCTGCAGGAACACATGATGGAGCAGCTTAGGGAGGGCATTCTTACGTCAGAAGTAAATTACTGTAGTTTGAGCACAACATCTAAGTATAGCAGCTTAGTAGACCTGCCTCACCAATACACAGCACGTGTTCCCCAGAGTTAAGGAACTCTCTCCTGGTACAATGGTGGGAAGTCAATATACTGAAATACCAGGGAACATTCTGCCAGCACATCTGTCCATATAAGTGGAAATTCAGCTTGGCCATGACTACAGACTTCATGAGCTGCCACAAAGTACATGAAGCATTTACATTGTGTATCAATAAACATTTCACCTTTTGTGGATTTTTTTTTCTTGCCTTGCTGCTGCCAATCCCAGTAATACTTTGTGGCAAATCTAAGGACATGTCCAGGTTGTTCTTATGAGAAGAAGAAACAAAGCAACAAATATATATCATCTTTCCTTTGCTGAAGTCACCAGTAATGTCAGGATCAAGCCTGTAAGAAAGCAGAAAAGTATCTGACAGCAGAACCTGAGAGACCCATTGCAATGATTCTTTTCCTCATCTTACTAAATGGCCTAAGGCCTGGGCTGTGAGGGCATGGTGAACACTGACCATTAGAGAAAGAGTTCCTTAACTTCCTGAATTCCTTCAGCTCTCATTAATGCCAACTAAGTCAATAGTTAAGATACAGAATTCTATAGTTAAGATACAGATTCTGCTTTGCTCTTCTCTAGACAGTTATAGTCTTCATCTCTTGACATCAGAGGTTGCAGTTATTCATTAAAAGTTATTTATCTCCTAATTATATAGTAGTAAGAATTTTTTATAATGCCTCACCAAATATGTCTGCACACTGTGGGCAATACTCAAGTTTGGCCTAAAAAATAATTTGAAATACAAACCAAACCAGTTTGTATTACAGTCATGAAGTATTGGCTAATAACCTTATTGTGCAAGAATCTGAAGTTTAGATCCTTGCTCCATATCTTATAATTTTTTTTATTTTATTATTTAAAAGACATCCAAGATAAACACATTTCTGCTGTACTACAAGACAGAATGAGATCCTAATGCGGAGAAACATAAATGCTACTACTTAATGTGCCATAAAAACTGGATTGGATTCCAGACATTATCTTCCCTTAAATTAAAGCAATACAATTTTTCTCATTCACAAGTAGTCTGATTTTTTTCAACCTACCTACCAATACATTTTTCAAACTCAGTGCCACTCAAGATCTTCAAACTTTTTTTTCTTTCCTTTTAAATGAAGAAAAGCAATTACTCCCAGCTTGGCCAAGCACATGATTCTATAACTAGCATTCCATGAGCACTGAAGACCATAAGAGACCTCACCACAGGTTCAGAACCTTAGAATTAACTTGTGGCTCGCTCTTTTCTGCATTTTCAATTTCATGCCTTAGAGAAGGATGTTGTGTTAGAGCTCTTATATTAAAGTTTGTCCCACTTAGTTCGGTTTTTACGGTTCTAAGAAAAGCACCATAAGTTTTGAGTGCTTAGGTGAGACCTCAGGTCTTGTAGTGGTCCTGAACACATGGATCCAGTGTTTCAGAACTGCACCTGCACTCATATTGCAGAAGTCCTCGTTGACAGGAAGAGAAAAGTTTGCTTCAGAATCAAGTAAAGACATTGCTATTACCAACACAAATGCATGGCACTGAATATATACAAATGCGAGTGCACACCAGCATATTTTTATATGACTGTCTTCAAAAGCCTGGAAAGTGTTTTATATATTAAGTTTTCTAGTGGTTTTACTGCAACAAATCTACCTTGTATTAAGAAAAGATACACACAATTGCACTGCTTCTAGATTAGACAGCACAATACTGGGAGAAACAAACTGAGCAACTTCCCATGATCTCGTTTATGAACTAACCACGGTTATAAGTTGATGTAACTAATCAAGTATTTGCTGCACTACTACTGATTTGCTCAAGTGTGAATAAGTTGAGAGTCCTGTCCATGTGCCTAGAAGACTGACACACACAAACACCCCAGGGACCATGCAACAAAGTGAATTTAGAATTCCTTGTAGTGTTCAGTATCACATCTACAGGAAGTAGACCCAGACTTGTTGCAAAGAAGCTGATCAACTCCTTTAACTATGGTTATCAAACCAGAGGCATATGAGTGACAGTGCAAGTGATACAAACATTCAAAATGTCCAGACACTAAGCTGGCACCACTTGTTCCTTCCAGGAGATGGTAATCAATGCAAATCTATGCATTAGTTATGAGGTGTTTTAATTCCAATAATAAAGATTCTGTGATTGATGAATTTTTTACAGCTGTTGTCTATATGGCTGTTTAATTAGAGCCTGCTGGCAGAGGTTGTTAATTCTTCATGGAGTGGCCAGCTCCATTGCATTCCACTTTCTGCAAGGCAGGATGACAGTTGGTAGAGTGACTTGAGCGGCTGGTCAGGGGACCTGACACTTGGCAAAGGATCAACGCATTAGATGACAAGCCAAATTCCATCAGCCTCCTAAAAATACTAGCAGACTGACAAACAGAAAGTACTTTAATTGCTGGTGCTACTGTCTTTGATTTTCTGTTATTGATGGACATCAGAACCAACTGCACAGGAATGTCAACTTCATGTTACTGTTGTTCCCAGAGAAGAGAGGAGCCAGACAACCATAAGTACCAGGAAGGAAACAAAATCAGCTGCCTTTAAAAAAAACAAAACAAACAAACAAAACAAACAAAACAAAACAAACAAAACAAAAAAACCCCACCTAAAAATCCACACACACACACCTGCCAAAAGCTCTGGTATTTGCTTTAAGTATTTGAGCTCCTGAATCCACATGACTCCCTTGCTAGAATATTCCATCAGGGAAAGGGAATCCCTCTCTTAGGTATCATATGACATATGCCTAACCAGGGCCTTAGAGGAGGAGATTCCCAAATGGGTACAAAACAGAGGAGCCCACACTACTCCCTCACTGAGGCACTTAAGACCTGACCTAAAGAATTACACCCAGAGGCCAACAGGACACTTATTTTCATCCACTCTGTGCCTGCATCACAGGTGCCAATAGAACTGCCACTTGTGAATACACCTCCTGTGCCACATATCTGCCCCTTGAAAGCTGAGATTTCCAAACTTAGTCCACACAGGCCAACAAGTAGTTTTTAGATGCTGGTAAGCTCAGCAATATTCAGTGGTCACTTACAGATGAAGGCAACTTATTAACAATACCCTGAGCCAACTGGACATTTAGGATGCTGACCTAAAACCAAAAACATAGTTACAAAGTTTCCTATTATTAACCTTGATTTTGCTTTATAGAGACTGTACTGACTCTATACTCTTCACAGTATCAAGAGGTTCAGAATTCTGTCGTTAAACTGGGTCCCTGAAATCAGCCAAAATTCTTGTCACAAATAAAAACCCCTATTGTATTCCAGCTACAGGGAAAAGTTACCTTGCCAGCAGCATAATCTTTGATACTGAATGACATGTACAAGTTCATCTATGTGCAAATACAATAGTGTTGAAAAGTTTATGAATAATTAAAGTATATCTGTTTAATACTAAGTAAATTTTAACTTTTAACTTCTGGATGTTTAAATCCCGATTTGACACTAAAAGTTTTTGATCTCAACTAACAAACACAATCTCAACTGCAAAATACATCCAAAAAACTTTTCCCATTTTCAACAGGAAGCTTTTCAACTCAATTAAAAATGTTCATGATTTCTTGCTTATGGTATCATGCCAATATATAGAAAAAATATCTGTTCAAAAGAACACTACTTTGGCAAAAGAGACAAACATGAGCATCTGACCAGTTGAAAATACTTGAAATGTCAATGGTTCAGCATAATCATATCTGAAGAATAAAGACATTTTAAAAAACTAAGCAGTTTAAACTTGGACAGCCTAGCAGAAAGGTTTGTTTGTAATTTGAGCCTCCATAAAACACATTCTCCGCTCCTCGATAGCTCAGCACTCTGATATGGAAAGGTTACCACAAGCCAGTCTGACATCCTGATTTTTTTTTTTTTCTGCTCCATGATAATTTTCCTCATCAGGCCACTCATGTTTGTCACTTCAAGCCTCCCACACCCAGCCAGTGGGAAGTAGACTGTATACCCTATTTTACACAAAATACCAGAACAACCCTCTTGGGTTACTGTTTCTTGCATGTGGTAAATGCTTCAATATAATGAACAAAATGAAATACTGATCTCACCAAGTTCTTACCCACCAGGTAATTAGACATTTTGTCCAAGGAAGTATCATAGTTCCATCATTTTAAAGGAAAGTAACTAATAACTGCAGATTATATGGTTCTCAGGAGGGGTTTAGATGTCTATCTCTTCTTCCTTGCTTCGTCCCTAAATCTAAAACAATAAGACAAAAAAAATAGCTTTTAATATTTGAGATTACTATTTTAAAGAAGGGGTTACAGCAAAAGGTCTTTTTGTTGCTTAGTGGTTCAGTAACCTAAAGGCAGCTAAATAACTTCACTCACTACTCAGTTTACTATTTGTTTCTAACAGAGTTGCAAAAGACAAAATTCACACATAGGAAGAAAAGTCACAATATGAGCCTGGTAAAAGCTGCAGAAACCAATAATGCCAAGTCTTATACCATGCTCTTCAGTAGCTCTGCTGGGTGCCTTGCCTGCAGCAATCAAAATTTTGCAAGCAGCAACACGAGCTTACCTTATCATTTGTCATAATACGTTTCTAAAAGGCAAGTGATCAAGTTCACAAGCTTAGGAGAGCTGTTTCCTACAGTTGTGTTACCTGGTGAACACTTTACTAAACTTACCAGAAAGCTGAGAAGAAAGACAATTTTATAACTAAAGAGAAGATGGCAAAGTTTTCCCTGCTTTTAGCAATAGTAGGATCCTTGGACAACACCATTTAGCATTTCATACCTGAGAATGAACTGTACATATACATGAAAGCAGAGACTGACCCTGTAAACCATGATTCCAGAAGTTTAGCACCTGCCCAGTGTATTATCTGCATACTGCATGTTTATATTTAATCTTAGCAGCTGAGAAAAAAAGGAATAGAGGAGAGAAGAGAAAAAAAAAAAGAATAAAACCACACAAAAGTAAAATGAAGGAGATCATTTATTTGCTGGGAGTTGATCCCCAACAGGCAGCAGAATCCAGTTTCCTTGGTCACCAGGTATTCATTACAATATCAAGTATAAGAAAGGAAACCTATGAGTTGTGTTGCACATGCCTCACAATTTTTCCATTAAGATCCCAGGCTACTTGGAGTTCATTCTCATGGTTCCCATATTGTCCTATACATTATTTAATACACACCAGTATTTTCAGAGCACAGAGTTGTACTTCACTGTTTTACACTTTCTCCTATATAAACTAAGAGATACATCTCCTGGTTTCCTTGAATGAGGTAGTAGACAGTACACCATTTTTAAATTGAGTCTTGATATCAAAGAAATCACCACTTAAAATACTACCTCTATTGCTCTACACCTCCTCCATAAACACAGGTTTTTGAAACTCCCACAATAAAATATGGGGTGATGATTATTCGTAAGATTTTGAAACAAGGATCTCCCATATATCTACTGTTGTCTTTTAAACCTACATACAGATCACCTGCCCAGGAACAATTGTTTTTACTAGAACACCAAATTTTCTGCATAAATGGGTGGATATAAAGCTTTTCTAGTAATCTTTGCTGTACAAGCGTGTCTTGATGTCTTATATTTTCCTAGCTAAACAGCACAAGTTATCAATAGTGCAAGCTCTCAAACGAGCAACAGCCCAGCTCCCCAGAGATCAAGATATGCAGTGTGCCACCAGCTCCAGGAGAGCCTGGGGACCAGCACCTGCCCACACCTCCTTCTTGCTCCTCTGGCCATGCCCCTCACCTTCCCTGGGCTGGAGCAGCAGTGACATCATCTTTCCCAGGATAGGATTTCTCATGCCACTCAGGGTCATTTTGTCACCCTGCTCCCTAACATAAGCCAGAATCATGTTACTTGCCATATACTGTTCAAACACACATCATCCTTCATATCTCTATTTTATACCCTCACTGCTCACCTAAGCCAAAGCTACTGACAATGCAAATCACAGAATGGATACGTGTTATCAGCTTCACAGATGAGGAGAAGGATAGTACATGCAGAAATCACTCTCTGTTCTTGGTTTGTTATGTCTATCAAGACAAATTAAAGATCACAACAGTTTAATTTTTAATGCAGTCAGGCCCTTCCCTATACCTAGTTGCTTTGTCTCCATCGAAATATGAAATTTCTCCTCACAAAGCACAAGATTAGAGCATTGTATAAAATTTGCAGAGAAAACTTCAGGAAAGAAAAAAAATGAGAACAAAAAAATAATAAAACAAAACAAAAAAAAAAAATAGAAAAAGCCACCATTCTCACATGCCTCCTGCAACATGCCAGGGACCAGAAGCAGAAATTTTAAAAAGTCTTCATACTGTAACTACTGGAAAGCGGAGCTGCATCCAGCTTTGGTGCCCTGACCTGGTCTTCTTCTTTCCTTTCTTTTTTTTTTTTACTACTCATTTCTGCCAGAAGTATCCAGCTTTTGCTGTTTCCCAAAACAATTCAGCATATCTGTTAGGCAGGCTCAGATAACAGAAGATGTTCATCCATCCCAGAGTCCAGGCAGCCATGTTTTCAGAGGAAACCCCCTGGGACTCAGTACAGCTGCTCCCTCAAGAAGTACCCTTCTGTTTTCAGTTCCCTTCTCTCTTTCAGTCAGACAGGAAATATCTAATAACAATCCCAAATTCGGAAGTCCCAAAGGAATGTAAAACAGCCTCTAAGGCAAATTTATTAAGAATCTCAGTTAAACACACAGAGATCCAGAAACATGCTAATAACATTTGTGAGGAAAAGAATTTCTGATTTTGAGATAGATCTTTGCACTAGCACAAAATTTAGAAAAAACCTTAATGAAAACAACCACTTTGCAAAATACCAGACAACAAAAATTGAAGGCCAAAACAAAAGCATGAGAGATCAAAGCACATCAAGACACTATGTGAAATCACAATTAATATTTTTAACACCTTGAGACAGACTCTAAACTTCCACGCTGGACAGAAGGTGAGAGAAGTTCTTTCCTATTGCATTTGTGAAAGACCCCATAGATTTCAACCAACTCACACATGCACAGTGCAGCCCTGACTGCACAGTGAGCCAAGAACCCTCTCCTGTTACTATAATACATTGGCTATCACTCCCTTGCCTATCACAGAACTTTGGTGCTCTGACAAGCAGTGCTTAAAACCCACAGATAACCAGTTTGTCCCTGGATGCTCCCCTTTATCTTCTCAAAGTTTAAAAGAACCCTCTCTTCACATGGACTTTAAGTCACTGAGCTTTGTGACAAAATTACCAGTACACATGTGTAAAGAAAGGCAATAGCAAAGGGACTATCAGCATATAAATCTCAGTTCCTTTTGGTTCTGTGGAGTTGCTACAGACTTAAAACAGTGCAAGTGAAAACAGAATTGACTACTCTAGAATTATTATTAAGCTAAAGTGGCCATTCCTATTAGTCTCTACTTTCTTTGGAATGAAGTAGTACTATTATTTTGAAGTATTTCTATACATAAGTGTTCTTTGCACAGCCAGAATATTTTTTTCTCTGAGAAACCACCATTATAATCTTTGCTTAGTTGAATTTTTAATATTCATGGCTTCTAACATTACCTAAAAAGTTACCTAACACGCAAAACAAAAAGAAAAGCTGCTGGATTTCCTTGGTGGAATACAGAAGCATTCTAAGGAAAAGACGATGATCACAGCATCTAAATGTGTCATGGAAAAAAGGAAAAAAAAGGAACTTAGAAACAAAAGTCAGCAAAAAAAAAAAAATCAACAATTACTTCTCACAATTCTCTGTTATAATGGAACCTCAGTTCTAACCACTACCAGGTGGGCATTTCATGTTGCACCAACTGGCACAGTTGACACCCAAACATTCACCATGTTACAAAAAAATATTAACATACTGGCTTTCATGTACTTATAAGACATCCAGAAAATGCTACTCTCTCCTGGAAAGAAGTGATAACTTAAATTTATATTTGTGGGGTTTATTTAATAGAAATAGTTTATGTATATTTATTAATATAAAAAGGAGAAATAAGCAATTACAGCATTTACATAAATTCATATGTCCACAGGCATGTATACAGGTGCTTTTTTAGTATCTTTTTTTTATCACTTCCCTCCACCAGCCCCCTCTTATATCTGGTCACAAGAGTTTAGTCTGCACTGTATGCTTTCACCCATGCCATATAAGATACCAAGGCCACCAGCCAAATTCCACTCTCAGTTACACGGATTCAACCTTTAACGTCAGAATATTTGCACCAATGTAAACCAATAATAGATTTTGGCTGCCCTTATAGACCTGATCTTGGCAGGTGGACGGAACAGGATTCGAAAGTTGTATTTATTTACCTCAGGAAACTGGAATTCACGTCCAGCTTAAAAGAGATTTGAAAGAAGTTTTATGGTCCAAAAAGCTAATCTCTAACGGAATTCCCCACAGCATAAAATCACTATAAAGAAGAGTCTTGCACAATTCATTTTTATGTGCTTAATCCCTGCTTGGAAGAGGTCTGGGAACAGACGAGCAGGATACTGCAGTGCAGAGGTAAGGTGCAATTGCAGCAAAGGTACTGGGGCAGGACTTTGGGCCAGCGCTACTTATTGTCAGGCTGCCTGCTCGTGGAGAGTTGCCATTCCCCTGTGGCTTCTGAGAGCACTGAATTACAGATACAAGGGCTGGGAAAGGGAAGGGAGGCAAAAATAAAGCGCCCTTTGAGACTTTTTAATAAGCCTGACAAAGAAGTCATGCAACTTGGGAAGATGTAAATCACTTCTGAGCTGAAAAGCTTGTTATTTATGCAATATAGACAGCTATTTTAAAATTGCCAGGGAAGTCATTAGGAATACAGTTTTTAATTCAGTAACAAATGCAATATATGATGTATATAAATAAAATGTATAAAATTGAAGACAGATTTTCAATATCAACACACCATTAAATTGCAAGTAACAGACAAGCTCTACATTATCACTAGAAGGTGGGCTGCTTCTTCAAATTAGTACCCCTGGGAAAGAAAATAACACATATTCAAAAAAGAAGCTGCTAACCAGTACACCCTAATGGGCTTAAGATCAACCAAGGTAGGATCACTGCAGTGAGGCAGAGTTATGGCATTAGCAGAAACATAACATTACTTCACCAAAACAGATATTTAACACTTGGTAGCCAGGGCTCCCTGTGAAAAATGGCCATGTTAGGCAGAAATAAAAATAAGCTTATGTTTTGGAGTACAAGCAGCAGAGCAGAGGAAGATAGCCACATTTTCTGTGGTGCTGTCCTACAGCTAAGAGGAATATGTGACATTAACGAGCACTTCAGAGCTTTGCTTTGATTTGCAATTGGCAAGCACACCATGCTTTCAAAAGTTTAGAGTCTGGACTCACTTAAATAAAAAGCTAATTAGTAGTACTTGGGTGGTGACTGTCACCCAGTAAGAAGTGATGCATTGAAATTCAATGTTTAGGTCAAGAGATTCATGTGGATTATGCAGAGTCAATTCTATTGAAAAGGATGGTGTGAAGTTGTTTAAATGAGCTTCTCTGAGACTCCTCCTTCACACTGCGGGTAAAATGTGGAGGCAGGTTTGCCTGGCAAGGTTTTGCACCACGTGAAAGTCATTTAGCTCCTCAGCATCGGGGAACCTTGGTGCAATAAGTCTTCAACTTCTTTCAACAAGTGATCACAATGGAGCTTTTGAATTTATTTCCATAATATTTAGGAAACGCCTGTAGCTTCAAGCCACATAACTTACTAGACCCAGGCAAACAAGAACACTTGACAGCAGAGCCAAGCCAAAGAGCTTAGCTGGGATCAACAAGCTGTTAGAGCTGACTATACACATTTGAAAAAAAATATTACATAAAGAGATATGTATCTAAGGTCACTATGGGAGCCAGGAAGCAGTGCCAAGACATTCTTGCAGGCTTCTCCCTTCCTTGGCTTGCCCTCATTCACGGACAGGGAGCCCAGCCCTGGCCAGGGCTCAGTGAAAGCTTTCACTGACTTACCCACCTCTGATGGCTATCAGGTCATGTTGCAGAGTCACTTATATTTAGATGAACAGGTGGGCAGCCCCTTCCAAATTTAATCAAGTTAACACTTTATATTTCTTCATGGTTTTCATAATTCTAATTAGCTTACTGTTGCAAACTAGGGATGGGCTACTCCAGCCTGTTAGAAGTTACAAATCCTATTTCTCTACAAACATTAACATTTTTCTTCTCTTTACATGGACAAGTTTCAATGCTCAAATTTGAAAGCACTTGGCTTTTGTAATATCCCACGTGAAGATTTAACAGTGAAAAATGCCTCAAACTCATGTTAAAATTGACCTTAGACAGAGGAGATACAAGTTTAGCATTACTTCTGTATACAGACCTCTGTCTTAATGCCATAACAGACACTTATTTTCCCACTTCCTACTGGGAATTCAATGGAATCACAAAAGTTCATAGAATTATAGAATGGTTTGGGTTGGACAGGACCTCAAAAGATCATCTTGTTCCAACCCCTTGCCATGGGCAGGCACACCTTTCACTAGACTAAGGTGCTCAAAGCCCCATCCAACCTGGTCTTGAACACTTCCAGGGATGGAACAACCCACAACTTCTGTGGGCAACCTGCTCCAGTGCATCACCACCCTCACAGTAAAGGATTTCTTCCTAATATTGAATCTAAATCTACCCTCTGTCAGTTTAAGCTGATTATCCCTTGTCCTGTCATTACATGTCCATATGAAATGTCCCTCTCGGCTTTCTTGGAAGATCCTTTAGATCCTGGAAGGTTCTCTAAGGTCGTCCCAGAGCCTCATTTTCTCCAGGCTGAACAACTTCAACTCTCCCACCCTGTCTTTGTAGAAAAGGTGCTCCAGTCTTATGACCATCTTCCCGACCATCCCCTGGTCTCACTCCAACAGGTCTCCATCCTCATGTTGGGGACCCTAGAGCAGGATGTAGCACTCTGGGTGGGGTCTCACAAGAGCAGAGGAGAGGGAAAGAATCACCCACCTCAATCTGCTGGCCACACCGCTTTTGATGAAGCCCAGGATGCTGTGGGCTTGCTGGGCTGCAAGCACACATTGCCAGGTCATCTTGACCTTCCCATCAATCAACAGCCTTAAGTTCTTCTCCTCAGGGCTGCTCTCAATCCATACTCCACCCAGACTATTTGTGCTTGGGACTGTCCCCGCCCAGGTGCAGGGTTTGGCACGTTGAACTTCTTGAGGTTTGCACAGGCCCACCTCTCAAGGTCCCACTGGATGGCATCCCTTCCCTCCAGTCTGTTGACCCCTAGAGGCTTGTGTTCAATCTCTAGAAACTTAGAGACACCATGTCTTGCATCAGAGGTCCCAACAAAGCCTAGGAAGCCATCATTGGCCTCCCAGCCCCCTGTATCTGGAGATATGCCCTGGAGACTTCTGCTCATAGCACGTGAAGAATTAGAGCAACGTTCCTCAACATATCATGTCACTGGGCTGGCAGAGGCCCAGGACTCTCCACTCCCAGGCTGCCAGCATGACACCTTTCACTAGCAGAGCTCCCCTGACCCACACATCTTTCTCAGATGTCCAGAGCCAGACAGCATAGCCAGAGAGGTGACAGAAACACTCACCTCACCTGCCAGCTCTGCTTGGCAACATAGTTCAGTCCTGGTTTCTGTTAGTGCAGTCCAACACTGGGGGTAAATATTTACCTCATCTTAATTACTGGAAAAGATAAATGGAGAGAAAAATGAAGGTAGACTAGCCTTTTCATGTTAAACCAGTTGGACATCCTACTCTCTCTGGTACACTGCTTATTTCTTTCTTTCTGCTTCTACAAAAAGCAGAACTAGCTTTCTGGTCTCAGAGATTTTTTATACTGACCGACCCCATCTCAGGTTCATTGCAGTAAGTCAGTTACAAGGGTATCAAAGGTGTATATGCCCCATGGGAACTCCAAAGTCTAACTGATGACTACTAACATTTCCCCTCTGCGTTTGAAAATCTAAGAGATATGATCATCCTGAAGTGTTGATGGAAAACCGCAGGTGACAGTCTCCATTTTCACTCATGTTTTATGATAATTTAAAATAACAGTGGTAGTAAATGTGCTCACAAAATGACATGATGAGGGGGCAACTCGTCCCATCGCCCTGATGACAGGTAGGGTTAATGTCAGCAATGTAAAGGATAATTTATCTTCTCTGTCAGTGCAGCTGCTTCACATAATTTTATTCTAATAGTGAATATCACATATCTTTGCCAAGTTAATTTAAAGGAGTAGAAACAGAACACAGCATTCAGATGTAGTTTACTGTGATCACTTCCATTCTCAATGTAATGAATACTCCAAATTTGTGAATTTATAAGCTTTCTGGTGCAGTTTTATTCCTATGAATGTCTGAATAAAGTTGGTAAATTTATTGTCTCTACTGACAGGAGCCTCCTCTGGGCATTCTAATAAAAGATGTGGCCTTTGGAAATCAGGATAAAGAATCTAAGTTTTTGTTTGAAGTCTTTGCACATATTTTTAAAGCAACACCCACATGGCATTCAGCTTGTTCATACACATTAAGAGATAAGACCTTTGGAAATCTACTCTTGCTGGAGTAAGGAGATGGACAGTAATGGAGCCAGTGACACTGACTTTCTAGCATGAGAAAGAACAACCTCTAACTGCTCCCACCATCCGGATAGAACTTTTCCCCTACAGGTAGAAAGTTGCTCCTTTATAAACAGCTCCATGAGAGGTCAAGGTGACTCATCCTTCTTTTTGTCTTACAGGCATTTACTGTTTAAGACAAAGTTGTTACAGAAAAGGTAGAGTCCTTGGAAAGAGCCTCTGAGATGCAAAGTTGATAAACCATCCCCAGAGAAGCTGGAAGAAGCTGCAGGATCCCTGATGACTGCTGCTGTTTTGCAGAAAAGTACATACTGAGGATCCCAATCCCCACCTTCTCTGGGCCATCCACAGAGCTGATTGCATTTCACTTAGCAGGAACATATTTGGGTTTTGTTGTATAATTTTGCAAAGTCCTGTGGCTAAAGTAAAAAAAAAAAAAAAAAAAAAAGGAGATAAAAATAAACCTTTCGGAATGCAGAGTACAAAAAAGTTTAGAAAGATCCAGAGGTGAGGGAATGTAAGGGAGCAGAAGCTAATGAGGATTTAACCTCTGTAGCTCCAATAGTTCTGCCACAGAATTGCAGAAGTAGATGAGAAAGTAAGAAATTAAAACCAAGGGTTCAGAAATAGAGCAACATGGAAAAAGGTTCCAAATGCAAATCTATCACCCACTGGGTGGCCTGGATCCAACTTCATGGAAAGTGGCAATCAATCAGCTTTTGACAGTGGTGTTTAATGTTACTTTGCTAAGTGGCAGATTCATAAGCAAAACTGGCATACTGAGAAAGTGACAAACTCAAACTTTGAAGACATTAATTAGGAACAAATCTGAGAAGCGTTTTCAGGGGAGGTCATGTTCAAAGTTTCAGCATCGGGCATTGCTCCTGCAGGATTTCACACTGAGTCCACGAGGAATGGTGCAGACTTTAACAAGTTTTTCCATGGGTATGTACAGGTGCTGATGGGTCCAGGTCCCAGTGCAGATGTGAAACTGTGCTCCCAGTTATATTCAACAGCTGAATATAAGCATAGTCAATTTTGCAAAGTTACTTTGCCAAAACATGAAATTTTCACAGCCAAAGAGCACAAGATTAGCTAGCACCAGGATGTAAAACTGGCCTGACTAGCTCTGTAGTTTCACAAGTAGTTTAACATGCAGAAACAGAGTAAAAAAAAAAAGATTAAAAAATAAAAGTATATGCAGGTATATGTCTCCTGTTACTGAGAGTGGGAGGTAATGCAAACAGGAAGTTTGAACTGATGGAGAGAACTGCCAGATATACAAGGGAGACCAATTAAATGCTTGTAGTAAGGCTACTGCAAAATGCCAGACTCAGGAAACTGAGAAAGTTCTTAAGGAAATACCTGGGCATGTCATTTGGCCTTTTAGAAGCAATTCACAACAGTAAAACCTGTTAAATATATCCAAGGGCGTGTTAAGATGACAGGTTTTTTCCCCTCAATTTCCCAGAACCTTTTAACAATTCAGATTTCATCTAGCAAGTATCTGCTATAGCTAATATTCCCAGGTATTGCCAGAGCTAATCTACTTTTTTTTTTAAACACACATACTAGGGAATCCATTTTTATTCCTCATCAGAGGTCATGTTTTAAAGATTTTCTTGTCTGGAAGGTAGTCTTTGCATAGAAAAATCCCATTCTTCTACCTAGACATGCACCCTGATCATTTCTACAACAAATAAACTCAAGGAAACCTGTGTTTTAGAGCAATGTCATGTTCTGGGTTGGAAGAAGGGTCTCCTATACTCTATTGGTATCTGTAGATACAGGATTCTGAGATAGCCACACGTGAATGACTTTGACTTATCTGAGGCAAATATCACCAGACCCTCACACGGCTGGGGACATGATCTAGTGTAAGACTACACCAAGGAACAGGAGATATGAGAGGGGCATAAATATGAGTGAGTGATATAGGTTCTTCTGCTCAAATCCCACAGCAATTGAGGTGTACCTATTTTTTGCTATATACAGAGTAACCAGGAGAACACTCAGACCGAGAAACAATTGGGAATTATGAAGCTAGAGCTATTACATAAACACAGTAGCCATTATCCCTTTAAATATGATGAAATCTCATTTTTGATGGCTACAAGTTTATTAGGTGTGAAGATGCTTCTTCTGCAGGCACATTGTTCTACACTCACTTTCACTCAGAATCACTGGGCATTTCTAAAATCAGACTCTACTCAGAAACATGCTGGTACTCAGTTGGATATTGCTAATATTTAGATGGCTCCCTCCACAACAGTATTATAGCAGCTGGCAAACATTAATCACAGCACCCTGTGTAACTGTAAACACATTGTAGCTAAGGAAAGGGAGCAGAAGCAGCCCTCATCCAAACAGGAAATCCACACTGGAGAGGTAAATTGACCCATGGTATCTCAGATCTTCAGCTAGTTCTTAAACAATAGATTATACACCTCCTAAGCTCTTGTGTAAACCATGATATTTTTCAATATTGCTGAAAGTAATGTCTTTGTTAACTTCACATGCAACAAGAATATATTGCAATGCTTTCATATGCAGAGCAAACATCAGGTTTTCAGAGAAAAACATGCAAAAGTGAAAATTATTTTCTCAAAACAAAGTATGACACATTAGGAATTCTCCTGGACAATGACAATATGCCACTGCTTCTCTCCCAAAAAACACCACTAAAGTGAAATAAGAGGAAAAAAGTGTCTAACTATCAAAAAGCTGAAGTCAAATGTTTGTCAGAAACCATCAGAACTGAAACATTATAGAAATTCTGCTGATGAACAAAACAGGATGTTGATCAAGCAGTTTTGCTTCTCAATTTGATATTGATAGAATACTTTTATCCCACACACACACAAAAAAAAAGCATCTACTTTCATAACTGGCAGCTTTTGGCCCATACATCAGGGCAGTAAAGAGATGGCTACCTCTCAAAGTCATTATAGGAGGTAGCAATATCTGCAGCATTTGAGATTTACTTTTATCCGCAGCAAAAACCAAGGACAGTACACATACGAAGCAAGTGGTGATAGTCAGGAATTAAGAAACTAAATACAGTTCCCAAAGTAGTTTATAAAAAATAGAGACAAAGCAAGAAATAAAAGCAATATGAATGAGGAAGTGAAAGTAGTGCACAAAGCAGTCTGCAATCTCACAGGGGAAATACATTTGGCCAGACTTGCTGGAACGCACACGGGGTAACATCATTACTTGAAAACTGCATATGAGCTACCAGTGTCACCCTTGTAAAAGAGAAGCTGCTAAAAAATGAGAATTGCAGCTGAATCAAATGCAGCCATACTATAAACACTGCATTTTAGCAAAGCCAGACATAGATGTGTCTGGAGACTCAAAGGAAAAATTAATCTAGTAAACAGCAGAGACAAAAATTTCAAGTATTTGTTATGTTATTCCTTTGTTAGTAAGGACTCTAGACAAAACAAAACCCAGTATCACAAAGGCAGCTTTAGAAAGATATACCTGACACGGACAGAACAGAATTCAACATAAATCTGTGATAACCAGGTAAAATAAATCTTGAGGTCACCTATATATAGTCATTTCTTTCTGCTGTTTGTGACAAAGGAAAAAGAAACTTTTTTACTGAGTTTGTACTACAGATTTTCTACACCTGCTTTCCTACACAGGCAACAGAAGGAAAAGTTTCCAGTCTCTTCCTGTTCTACCCAAACCAGAAAATATTACAAATATAGTTCCCTCTTACCTTTTGAACTTCAGTTTGAACCTGTTTGACATTGATATTTCCAATGACAGATTGTTGTCTGGTCTTTATGGAAGGTCACAAATAATCTTCAGTCTCACTGCTCACACAGAAAACAACTTCAAGAAGCAAAGACTGTTGCCTGTAGGGAGTCTAGGATGGGCTCTTTCCATTGTTTTGCTCAAAAGGCTGCTGGGTCACCAAGGCAGAAAATGTGGTTCTCCTCCATCTTCCAGAAAAGAACTCCCAGCACACAGAAATAACTTAAGACTATTTCAGAGCACAAAGAAGAAAATTCTGATTTACTAGAGAAGTCTACACCTGCAACTAACCTTATTCTGTTAAGGTAAAAATCTATGTACCTAATTTAAGCCTTTCTTTCATACTTTATAAATCCATAGCAAGTCCAAGAGGGGAAAAATATCAGGATATACACTCATTGTAATTAATAAAACCAGATTTTACCACTTCAAAATGCGTTCTCTCAGATGCATCACATTTGCTTTAACATTCCTGTAGGAATGCTAAGAGACTAGTTGTTGTGGGCTTTTAAAGCTAATATCATATTAGTTTTGGTTGATGAATAATATGAACTGACAGACTGCACACAAGATGTTGATAAACAAAATGAATATTTAGAGTGAAAAGGTATCTGAACTTTGTAATGTGGCCTCAGGAGTTACATACCAAACCTTAAATATTCATGAAAATAATTATTGCACAAGGCAAAAAAAAAAAAAAATCACCTTAACAGCACATTTCAAAGGAGATATGCTAACAAGTTGGCTGTGATAGACAAGGAATAACTATGGTCTTAGTTAGAAGCCATGTTTTCTTTTCCATCCTTTTAATAATACGTTTAAACTCTAAGATCCTACGACAAAAAATGCTGCTTCTCCACAGGAGCACAATCATCACAAGCTGCCTAAAAGCAGAGAGAAAGGATCCCACCATTTCAGAGTTTCTTTTTAGTGTCCAGTTAATAGTGTACTCTGGGTGCCCATTAGAATATTCTGTGGTACTGGAGTGGAAGCCTTAGGTGCCCAGTAGGGATTGAAGTCACTATCAATTCATATTACCTACTGGATGGTCATCAACTTGCAGAAAGTAGTACTTATTCTCAAAGCAATTACATTAGAGCAGATGAAAGACTGGATATTCCCTTTAGAAATCAGAGAGATATTTTTAGTTCCATCGTACAGGAAAATCAGTACCTCAGGTAAGGCGGTGGATTTGCAAATCACAAAGTTTTGGCTGTGGTTCAGATCATCTCCCTTATTCAACAACAGATTTATTCCTGAGGTTAACCTTTAGTATGCTCAACATGCTTCACTGAATAGCACAGACCTGCACAAGTGATAGAAAAAGTAAGTGTAACTATGAAACAAGAGAAGCATTGCTACTGCATGGATTGTTTTCAAATTCCTCACTTAGTATGACGTTTTGAATCAAAGTTCCCTGAATCACCTGTGAAGCTATCCAGGTAAATTCTGAAGTTAATTCATTGGAGAAAGGGGTCTCAGACATATGAGAGCACAAAATTTTCCATGCATGCTCATACATTCACATATAAATAAATGCAATCAGGCATTAGAAACAGTTGGGAACATTCTTCAGGAAGGCAGAGAAATGCCACAAGTTTGATGCATCAAAGGAGAACTACAGGAATAATAGAGCTGACCATTTCAGTCCTCTCAACTATAGTATTTTCCACAAATGTCTGGTAACTTTTTACTCCTTTTGTAATGGGACATTGACAAATGAGTATATTATTCCCTGGAATAAGATGTGATGCATTAAGTCTTTGAAAGAACCTCCTATAATTGTTTAAAAAACCATGTAATAAAAATTTTATTTAGACTCCTTTATAGACAACAAAATCTATCCAGCTGCAATAACCTCTTCTTCCTGCACCACTCATACAATATGAACAGATTCCAGTGCTACACAGTTTTCCATTCAGAACCACCTGTTACAGTAGCAGTTACACTTCCTCCCTCAAACTCTGTTTTCATAATATTTGTGTGCCAGGTGACTCTAAAATTATGAAACTGAATCAGGAAGAGAGTAAGGAAGCACCAGTACTTCCATGTATTGGAAGCCACTGAGGTGCAACGAAGTTTTTTTAAATAAAACCTCCAAATTTAAGTGCTGCTCTGAAGCATATCTTAGGACTCATCCTGCAGATCTTGTAAGATAAAACATTGCAGAGTTCTAGGGAGCTGCAGGCAGGCCAAAACAAAAGCTCTGCCCATCTTGCAAACTGACTATGTTAGCATATGTTCAGCACTAGGCTAAGATAATCTCCACAACCTATTAGACAGTCTGCCTCATCCTCCTAAGCTTGTACCATGATGATTCAAGCCTGAATCTCCTTCCAAATGACCATATAAAAGGTACAACTCAGTTTAAATCAGAGTTCAACTGTAAGAAGAGGATTAAGCTATATAGTCCAGACTCCTAACAGCAATTTAATGGCTAATTCCCCTTAGACTTGTAAACATAGTACTCAAAAATGTACTTACAAATTATTCACCTCTCACACACATGGTTGGAAAATATGTGAAAAACGTTTTCCTTGCAGGAAAACTAACACTTCTATTTCCAGTAGGACCAGATACAGCACAGAAAAACAGGAATGTTGTGGCTGCTTTGCACCTCTTCATTTCAGAGTAGCACAAACTCTCTTACAGACAAATTCATTATTATTTAAGTCAGATCCAAATCTGGACCCAAAAACTAAGTGAGATCTACCAGGTGAGTTTCCAGGGTCATCTTCCTGCATTCCAGTCTTTTTACATCAAGTAAAATATGACTACAAATCTTCTGGATGCCAGTCAAAACTCTAGAATTCAGCCAGCATTGTTGGCTGTTGAATGGTTTTAGAAGTGGGTTAAGTTGCCATTGTCCCTTTAGCTCAATAGTGTTTAAAGAAGTGTCACTACTAAAAATGAAATTTCATTGGCAACAAAACAATCAGACTTGGACATCAGATGTTTAGCTTACATGTAGCATAGATGGAGGTGGAAGACATGTGAAATAGGGAACTATGTATAGGAAATGAGGTGATTTCCTCTACCTTCTCTCTGGCTTTTGCATCTCAGAGATGCCCTAAGTATTTGAGATGAATATTGTAGCAACTGGGAAGGACTCCTGTTATTAAGTTAAAGGGTAATATTGCCTTTATTGTGTCTTTTAAACCTGTAATCTTTTACCTCCACTTGTAATACAGTACTTCAGTCTCAACAGAAACATTTTTCCTTTGTTGGAGTTTTGGGTACCTGAGGGAAGGGCTGAAAATTAGCATGTTGGGAATAAACAGCCCCCATTGAGGCAGTAGATAGAGATTTTTCTGAATGCAGAATGTAGAGACTGGGCAATACTTTCTGTTGATCCATAGGTTGTCCCGGGGGACAATGGCACCAGCTGGGAGATTGTGGGCAGCCATTCCCCCAGGCAGGGACAACACAGTGTTTTCCCTCTTGAAAGAAATGAGTACAAGAGTCAACCCACAGTTCCAGACAAACCCTGATGTATCAAAAGCATTTTTATAGATTAGTAGGAGGTGTCTGAGTTGTAGCTCCTAGTTCATCTCCCATATGGAGCAAGCTCTATATTCCACAATACAATGGTGATTTAGAGTGAATTGAGTTAGGTGTTTTCAATTAGCAGATTAATGATGACTTTATATCAGCAGAGAAATTGGGGGGATGTAGCAGCATCTCTTGCTGATTCAAAAACCTGTTTAACATGCGAAACATTTAAGTTTATATTCACATAGAAGGAATTCAAGCTTGAGTTATATTCAGTTTCTATACCTGAGCTGGAGTGAGCTACGGAAATGTCATGCCTGCCCCAGATCTGCTTCTGCACATAAAGTGCTGATATATTCTGAATCTTAACAAAGAACACAGCAGTCAGAAATAGGTTTTGACCAAGCATAGGAGTGTCTCAATTTTGAGGGCATCCTTATCAGTTTTTAAGGGTGGAGTGGGAGTAATCTTTGGACAGATGGAGAAACCTGTGTGTTAATGATTGCCAAGTGTATGTTTTGAAGATTGTTTTGAGGTTAATGCAGATGCTCCTTGAGGGACATCTAAGCTTTGGTGCACATCTCTAGTTAACACCTGAAGAGCCTAGATGGGCTGTCAAAAAGTTTTTATTTTGCAGATGAAATAAAATTTCTTCTTCATCACTACTCTTATGGTTGTAGACTGTTGCATAGTCAGCAATTAGATAAAACAAAAAGCAGCTATAGATTCAAGAATAACCTTAGGATTTCTGCACTTGGAAGCTGCCATTTTAATACAACTATTCCTTTGTTGCAAAATTTGCTTTGCATGAAACAGTACTATTTACACGCTAAAAATGTAAAAAAATGTCATGTTTTTATATAAAAGTATCTTGACCTTTTCTGTTTTAAGTTTTGTGTCTTTAAAATTGAGTTTTCTGAATTTGTCCCATTTTTGACAGAAAATATCTTATGCCAAACTGTTTTGACCTAGTTTTGAGTTCCCAATAAAACAATATGGAACATCACTGGAACAGGCTCCTAGAGAGGTGATCAGTGTCCCCAGCCTTTAAGAGGCATTTGGACAATGACCTTAACAGTTTTAACTTTTGTTCAGCCCTGAACTGGCCAGGTAGTTGGACTAGATGATCTCATGCCAACTGAAATATTCTATTCTAACCTAACTCTGCCCAACACTACTAAAACCAAGATGGTGTATACTTTAAAATCCTTTGCAAGTCAAATCTGTACTATTTTCTTACTTTATGCAGTAAAACATCAACAACCATTTGTTCAGTTCAGAGTGGAGTCTTGTTTTGTCTAACTGATAGATAGCTTTTCAAGCATGAGTACCTCCAAATGATGCAGAGCAAACATTTTAGGGCTCATAAGCTTCATTTTGATCAGATCTAATATTTCCAGATATTTGGTGAACTTTGTTTCTTTCTACAATGTGATATTGACTAACTTGCTACATTATTCCTTTGGAAAAAATACTCATTTGGGCTTTGAAAGACATTTAACACACTTCAGCTTTATCTTAAATAAATATTTACCCTAAAAATAAAATTTAAATATAGCAATATCATATATAGTATAAGATATATATATACTGGTTTCATTAATTGCCCACCTTGAAAATTCTGGGTTTTTTCAGTGCTGTGAATTTATGTTTGTATGATGTGTTAGCATTAATGATGTTTACCTGTTTAAGATACACCTGTACAACCACAAAAGAAATTTACATTTGTTTTTCCTCTCCTTGATTGGGGCAGCTCTGTCAGAAGCCAGAGCTACTGTAATGGTTTTATACAGTGTGTCCCCCTCTCCAGCAGAGCACTCCACTTTCTGATTGATTGTGATGGTGAGAGGCTTCTATAGAAAATGATCCAAGGTTTGTTTTCATCTGGTGGCAAGGAAAAAAACATTTGCTGCCTCAAAGTGCTTGGTCATTTTTATCACACTATGATTGGAATACATTCTTACAATTAGAAATTATGTTGAAAGCTCTCAAAGAAGTAAATAAAAAGGAAATAAGTAGTAAGTGGGTAATAATTTTTTTCTTATGCAAAAAGTCCATGTGATGTCACATCTACAATGTACAAAACACCACCAAGACCAAAGAAACTATGCTGATTTATACTGGGTGAGAATCTCCCCTAGTATCTAAAAGTCAATCTCAAAGCCACAGCTAGTAGGCTATTATTCTCAAAAATGAGTTCTCCCCTATGTTCACTATTCTGCCACAGCTGGTGTCAATATTGGTTGTTAGTCTCCAATGGTAGAATCATACTGTATCTGTCCTGTAGACTGCCATGAATGCTTGTGATACTACATCACCTGCAGGGTAGAGATTCTCATGAAGCTAAATGTTTGTACAAAGTGGTAAAGTAAAACCATTTTGGACAACTGTATTTTTGTGTAATAATAGGAATCAGTAAGGGAAATCATGCACATTGAGATTCAGTTGTTTCGAGAAACTGCATCAGAACTGAACACATTTCTCTGTCTTTTGTGGAAGTTTGTCATAATCAGTGAGGGAAATATTATTTACGAATTTTAGAAATAACACAAAAAACTCATTTCTGTAGAAATTAATCCTTCATGACATATCAATAGAAGGGAAATTTTACCCATGTGCTTTTTCAAGATTTTTACTAAGTGCCATAGAATGTATTTGGGGTATTTCCTAAAAGGCTTTCTTTTCCTGATTTGCAACCCGATTTATTCTATGTCTTTATTTAAAAAGAAATAAAGCCCCTGGAGCAAATCATATGATTCATGATATAAACAATCAAAACTGAATACAATCAGCAAGACCTTGGAAAGAACAGCATGAAGCTGTCCCATACTAATTCCATCAAAAAGATGCCTACAAGGAAGACAATGGGCTAAGATATGTCTAGTGTATGATGGATCTAAGTGTAAAACCATTTTGTTATCCTGCTTTTCTCTGATGGCTAAACACAAGTTTGAATCAAGGTACAGTTTTCCATAACAGTTTCTTTACCTACTTTTGACTTAAGAAATTATTTACCTCTGATGTAAAGTAGAAAAATGTTTATCTTTTAAACCAGGGAACAGATTAGGTGCTACATAAGCAACTCCAAAAGTAACTCCTCTAAAGCCACATTTAATTTCATTTTTCTTTTCCTCTGGTGCTTGCATGCTGACAGATGGAATGACATGTTTTGGGTCAGGGGGCTTTTCCACCAAGCAGAACAAGTCAATTTACATTCTCATCAAGATGTAGCAGTCTGTGTTTGAGTTTCTTTTATTATATTGATAAAGTATCCCAGTTTGGAAAATACAAATTTACCCTGTGAAAAGCAAATACTTGAACCTTCTCACATCTTTCTTTAAAAGGCTCTAGGCCAGACTGTCCTAACCAAAAAACTCTTTGATTCACTTAATCAAAAGCACAGCTTGTTTGATGCTGCATAAATTCCCACCTAGGTACTTAGTGAGTTCAAGTACAACTCATGCACTTCAGGTGCCAAATTTACCCTTCACCTATGCTTGTGTAATGCCACAGACAAGGGGAACACATGGGTGTGAGGGTGGCTGTTTTCTGCTGGCACTGAAATTACTCAAGCTGTATGACAAAGAGGATGAGCAACTGGACAGAAAAAAAGACACCAAGCAAAGGACAAGCAACAAGTTGGGCTTAAAAAAAAAAATTACCACTAAACTCATATGCAAAAACATGATTCCCTTAAATAAAAAAAAATAAAAATGAACAAACAAAAAAAAACTTTCAAGGAGATGGTGAACCTAAAAGTTATGATGCAAACCTGGAACGAGTAAATTTGGCACAGGAAAGTAGCTGGCCATTATTTCAGGAAACTTTCAAGTCACTGACAGGATTTCATTAATATTTGAGGGGCATCCAAGCCTCTGGGGAGTTGTGGGAGTGTCAGGGCACAGAAGAAAGAAGTGAATCTCACTCAACATGCAATATTATAATCTTACTCAGCAAGCAACATTATGAGTTTGGTTCAAGATGTAAACTGCTGAAGAGTTACAACACATTTCTACAGACATCTAACATACCATTGCATTATAAAAGACACACTTATCCTGCAAAACCCTCATCAACTCAAAAAGAGAATGACCTAAGGAGTAGGGAAGGTTATTATAAGGAAATTAAAAGGAAAAATGTAAATTGGTAAATAGTTGGTAAATCTCTAGACGCTACAGGTGGCATGGATTATTATTTTTTTCTGGGCTTCTATTACAGCACTTAAACTTGTGTTCCTACAGAGAACTTACAGATGGCTCCCACACCAATTATAAAGTCCTGATGACTTACCATAGAAAGATATAGGATTTAGAATAAATAACATACTACAAAGATTTCTAAAAAGAATTAAAATCAGTTGAGTAGAAGAGTTAAACAGGTACTTAGACGTAAAAAGACCTCTCAAAAAATGGACATTCTGTGCAAAGAATACAGAAAAGAACACACAGGCTAGCATGTTACGTGCTAAGGGCATAGTAGTTAACAGAAGATGGGTTTGTTTTGCTTGTGGGGTTTTTTTCCAATGAAACAATGTAAGTAGGAATTCTATAATGCTTGGCAAGGTCATCAGATGATCACCATGAAAGCAGAGTTTTTAAGATAACACTGCAGTAGGAAAAAAGTGCCTTAGTGCTCACTACAGAGGCCACTGGGAGATTTTCATATCAGAAATAAGATTAAAGCTCTGCCTGACATCACTTACTATCTCACACCCTAAATAATCTGATCAAAATCACTGAATAAGTCAGATAGACTTTTCATATCTACTAAAAACATGACTGCAGACAAAGGAACCATGTAAAGTACAAGGTGTGAGAGCCACCTGGCACACTAAATAATTAAGTCTGTTTTCAACAAACACAATGGTATGGCTACCTGTATTTACTTCTTGAAGTAAAAAATCACAACATTAAGGTTTGAGCCCGTTATACAAATAAAATCAGTGTGAAATTTTAATTATTTCAAGACAATCAGGCCAATCCAAGTGTTCTTCCATAGGTACAGAAGTTTGAAGAGAACAGTAAGGTCAGGAAAACTCAGAATTGGATCTTGCCGATGCCACAGTTTGTCAGGCTCACAAGCTGATGAGCATGGCAGCCTGAGAAACCAAGAGAACTCAAATATAAGGCAGGTCAATTCTTTCAGTCTTCGTCAAAACAATCCACACATTCCATGCCAGACAGACAGAATGCACAAGTCCACACAACCTTTCCCCCACCGTCCCTCTCCCAAGCCACGTGGCTCATGTAGGTGCTCTGCATGAGCAGTGACACCACACCTGCAAACTTCCCCACGGCATCTGAAGTGCAATCATTTAGCAATTGCCCAGCACAAAAATACAGATCACTAGAAAGCAAAACTGGGAAGATACAACTACAGTCAAAACCAGTGAGCCCAGAGCACATCAAGGAGAAAAAACAACACACCAAAGGGAACCAATATGATTTATGTTGCAACCCAGAGCACTACTACAAGACCCTCACTCCACAAAGCCAGAGCCTGATGGTCATTGACCAGTCTGACTGTTCCCCATGAATCACAATTACAGCAGAACTTGTGATAAATGGCTAAAACTCACAGTGCTCAATAACCCTTAACACCTTTCATTTTTATTTTTTCTATGTAAGGGGGAAGGAGGAAGGGTAAAAAAATACACATTTGTTTGTAAGAAAACTTGCCTACAGACAGTTGCTCAACGTTTCTTTGTTTTCCCAGCAGAAAAAGTAATTTTCCTTTTATATGTCAGCAGATGTTTATATCCTTGTTGCTTCCTAACGCATTGAATTATTTACTGTGGCAAGATTAGTTGTGTAAAGAGATCTACTCTCACTTGCTAGACCTGTAGGCTCGTGCAAGACGGGGGCACTGAGTATTTGAGAGGGGGTAGAAGGGAGAAAACCTCCATTCTTTCCTCACTTTGTCAAGATTGCAGTTTAAGGACACCCTCCAAAACCACTCATCTTTTACCACCATCACCCAAATTTTAGCTGTTACATTGATTTTATAGTTTTGCTGGGACATGACTGATGGAAGCAGAGAAACAGGGAGGAAACAGCAAACACATCTACACCACTGTAGATGTGCCCATTCTCTTAATTCCAACTGACTCTGCTTTATTTTCCAGCTGTCAGACCCACAATTTTAAGCAAAACCAAGACTTCTTTTTCTGCTGCTCATAATTCCAAGTTCATGACAAGTCCAGAGACAAAACTCACCTGACACCACCACTAAGTATTCTCGTGGCACTCAGATGATCTTCGGCACTGAGCCAGGTACAACCAGCACTCAGCAATACCTGACTTGATGATTGTCCCTGTGCAGACTGTTGGCTGACCAAAGCAACTCACAGTATAAACAAAGTTCATGAACCCTTACCAACCACTCAAACCTGGCTTTTATATCTCACGTCTGGAGCAAAATGCCAGTGACACACATTTCACACTCGCATGAATTCACATGTAAGTGAGTAAATGCACTTGTGAGAACTTCTAGAGATTGTTCTATCACAATATTTTCACCTAAAAACTTGAGGAACAAATCTGTTGTGTGGTTCATGAATTGAAAAAAGAAAATTCATCTAGAAAATTCCCACAGGACAACCCCTTACTAAGTGAATGTAAAAGCAAACATTATGTAAATATTAAATGAAACAGGAAATCATGAATACTGAAAATAAGAGGACACAAAAGCCACTGTTTCTACAGGTATGTACATATTTTGTTTTAAGTAGGGTTGTAACAAAAACTCTGAAATTACTTCTCATTATGTTCTAAGATATCCCTGTCTCCAGGGTTCTTTCACACTCCAGTCAAGCTCCTCACCTCTGCCCAGGTGTCTATTGCTCATTCCCTTTGATTCCTTTTACCTTCAAGCTTCTTGCACCACCTGGCTGGGGTTCCATCTTCAAAGGCAGTGACATTCTCCCATTTGCCCCACTTGGATTTGCTCAGCCAGGCAAAGGTGGGTGTCTTGTCACCACACACTGCCATGGTTCAAACAATGGTCAGTGATGGTTCATAAGTATTTTTTAATTACAGTATAATGCTTATCATTTTATAATTAATCCATTCTGAGGAATGAATTCAAAGCTGTCTTGAATTACTCCCTCAGAGCAAAGAAGAGAACTATTTAATAAGAGGTCAGAACATTCTTAGGAGCAGTGTTTGTATTCCTTTGTCTCAGCCCAGACTTTTACTCTAGTCCACCATTTTCTGCCAGTTTTTACATCATTGCTGAATCTGGGCATGAAAATATTTTAGTCCAGCTGCCCCAAATACCATCTAGCCTGTAATTAAAGGCAGTAGCACACAGTTCTAGTTGACTGCCAAGTAAGTGATCACGTACATGGAAATTAAGTCTTCTCCTTAAAAAAATTAGACGTAGGTAAATTAAAAGTTTAAAAAAAAAATCTCATAAGGTATGGACCTGAGGTCACTCATAAAAGGGAGTAGATGTTCTAAAGCATGGTCTCTATTGCCTCTACACAGCAGAGGCCATGAAGCAGGGGGCTAACACACCGCTCACGCAGGTTGAGTGTGGGATTCAAGAGGGTTCTCAGACCACAGAGAGAATGTGACTCCCAAGTGAGCAATACACAAGTAACATGAGAACAAGTCAAAACTCCAGCAAGAGAGCAGCAACCAGTGAGCCTTAGAGAAGTCTGAGATGACTGTACAAATATCTCTGTGATCAAGCATTTCTGATGTTACAATATTCCTTAACTCTCTCTGTGAGAGAAGACTCCACATACTGCATGGGGAAGTGAATCTGCAATAAGTAGGCAGGGAAAGTTTTAGTGATTTTTTTGTTGGTGTGTTTGCTTGGTTTTGGTTTTTTATGGTGGTGTTAGTTAATCATTAATGCATATCAAATCTGAGGATTTATTACTTCTGAGTAGCCCTGATGCCGTACCCTAATTCTCATTAAAAATACTACATATTCAAACGGCAACAGTTTGTCCACACTGAGTCATTTCTCAAAAGCAGCATGAGGAGCTTCTAGCAGATGACATGTTAGATCACTGAACACAAAGGAAAAAACATCTTCTCTTCTTTAAATATTTTCCTCAGCTGCCCCTGTCACTCTTGTGGAGTTACACAAGTGGCTCAGGTCTAATCCATGGAGTCTCAGACCAATGATCCCCTTCTCCAACACATCAAAAACACCTCAGAGGTGAGTGAGGTTTTCAGTTCCTGCCTACCTACGTATTTAACTTGTTTTTCTGCATGAGGGCCTTTCTGTTGCAAACCCCGTGGAAGCTTCATATGAATTAGAGTGGGAACAATGGGAATGCTGTCCTTAGTTTTTCTTTTAATGAACTTCACAGGTAGCTTAGACTCAGAGCCCTGTTGGTACTACACAAAACTCTAAAATAGAGTGTAAGTCTGAAATCAGTCATGTAATTCCACTGTAAGAGAGAGACCTTTCCTTCTCATGAAGTGCAAATCCAAGAGCCATTACATAGTACCAGCAATTACATTTACTATTTATTACAAACTGTAATACATCACATAAACATAATAAGATGTAATATATTACTATAACATACTATTGTTAAACAGTAAATATTTTTTTACATTGCCAGAAAAGAACATGATATGCAGCACAGTACTGTGTTAGTTACTATGATATGAGAATTGCCATCCTAAATTAGTTTGAAGGTCCATCAAGCATGGTATTGACTGACACCAGTATCAGATGTTTAAGGAGGGAGTCCCTATGGGGGCAATTATAGACTAATTTACCCATCAGGGAAATTCCTTTCTAAACTCCATCAATTATCCTCCTGAGGCACAGGGATTTATATCTCATGTTTTTAATCCTTTCTAACTTAACTCCAGGTTATCTTATTACACTTATAAATGCCTTTTTCAAAGCCTACTAAGCTCATTTCACTTAGTATAACAATTATAAATTATGCATAAGTTTCCAAATATGTGTAGATAAACATAAAAAAAATACAAGTTAACTGGGAAATTACTGATAGGAATTGTATAAAAATCCATCATATATATTATTGAAAATTCAGCAAGGTTGATCACTGAGAAAGCTATCATGAACATTCAGCTTAATGTCTTCCAGCAAACTTCTGAGAATCAGATAAAAACTGCATCTAGAATAGCAAACTTTTATGTCAAAAGTCAAAAAAAGGCAGGGTTTGCTATGTTCTCAACATATCAGTAAGCCTATTTATGTGAGTGTTTCCTATGTTACAGTATCCAGTATGTCATCCAGCTTCTCAGCACAGATTCACAGATGGAAATCTGTTTTGTCAGACCTGTATTTCAGCAATTTCATGGAGAATAACACACGAGACTGCTGTGGAATTCAGCAAGAGACCCCACATTCACATGGAAAGCAGAGAAAATGTCTTTGGCAATCCCCCTTGGTGGCCCCTTGACAGGAAGGCTATACACAGCTAAAGTTTCCTGCTTGCTGCAAGAGCTGCTGGAAATGGACTGAGGTAAGGAAGCACGGGAATCAGATCATTTTAACAAGCACTCTCCTAACCAGCCTTAAGAGCTGAACAAGAAAGGTTTATAAAATATGAGGTAGAGGTCCTGCCTGCTCTGTATGTGCAACAGAACATAGGTCACATCACAGGATTCAGCAAGGAAAACTGCATGAGCAACAGGACTTTCCACCTGACCAGACTGAGTTCTGGAAAACTTATATTCAGATCTGGAGAAAAACCTGAAACAGACATAACTAATCCAACATACACGTTAAAGAAAATATTAATTCTTTTTTTATTATTTTTTTAGTAGCTTTGAAACAGCACATCAGTTTTCTAAGGACAAAAAAGGGAGTTTGGAGTCACATTAAACCATTAGCAAATTTTCTCCAGGTATGCAAGGCTACCAGGGCAGTGGAAGGGCTTCCTGGCAACAATTTAAATACACTTCAAGGAATAAAGCTCAGCTGCCTTCTGACTGCTGCAACTGCCAAGTTTCAAGTGTCTCCTCCTACTTTCCTACTCTTACCCTGGGAATTTGATGGATGCACAGATACCATTCCTAGGAGCCATTTACATCTACTAAAGTGCCAGCTCTGTACAGGGCTGTTCTCTGCTCTCTTGAGCACAAACAAAGAGCCTCTTCCACCTCCAAATCTCATCTCCTGACAGGCAGGCAGGCACAGCAGAGACACAGATCGTGAAAGAGAGGCACTTATCTCTATGGTTTTTTACCTTGAATAAGTTATTCTTAGTCTCTAGGAAGAGAGATTAGGTAGACTCCATTCTTGTCCACAGTTCTCAGAAGCCAAAAGTTAACATAAAACCCCCCATGAAATGCCTGCCTTTCTAACACAGCAAAAATAAAAACCCCTGTGTGAATAATTGATGTCATGGCTCACCGGATGAAGAATCAGAAGTATTTCACATCAATCCCAAAACTTAATTTATCATAAACAGCATGCAAGATGAAAACATTTCTTTCAGCTCAAGAGGCCCCTACTCCTTTCCCTACATATAAATTTGTTTGATTTGGGGTTCTTTGTCGCATTGGGAGGAGGGAGGGATGGAAGTTACAGTAGTTAGGGATTTTTAATAAAGGCTGAAGAACTAAAATCACCAAACTATTTGCCACTGGTTGGAAGGATCACAGTTGTCACAGGAAATCCAAGTTCACGTTCCCATGCTCAAGCAAACACAGAAGCAATCTGAGCCCAGGTATCCTATATCATATTCCTGTACTGCATCCAGGAGTCTACAAATCATAAGGATGGAAGGACACATTAGCAGCACCTCACACCATCCGGGCTGGCTCTCTAATCAGCACTCCAGTCCTGACATGCTCTTCTTCAACTGACACCACTTCCTGGATTAGAACAGTCTAAGGATAATTTCATGTGAAACAACTCTGATTTTTCTAATGAACACATTATTAAGCAAAAAAAAAAAATCACCCCGTATGAAACTAGAGTTGTAAAAACCTGGTGGGCACAACTTCAAAACAACATTAGTGGAATAGCATAGGGAGGATTTTTCTATGGATAAGAATTTTTAGGATAGAATAGACCATACCAACTGTGATAGTGAGACTGAGCAGGGGAGCATATAAAAAACTTCCTCACACAAGACACTCTCCCTCTGTACTAGGTACAAAAATCTCGCTTGCACCTGCTCCACTGTGCCTGGAGAGTTACTCACTAAAAAGGAAAAAAATTACTATGCCACTGCTACTGCACCACCACCCCCAAAGAGAAATGCACTCCTAGGACCTGGTGGATGCACAACAGATACCAACAGAAGCAAGATTATGGCTACTTGAAATGCCACAGGCAACTCCATATACAGATGATGTTTTGTTGTTTACCAACAGAATGCTATTCAGGTCAAAAAGCATTTCAGATGCTGCACACTGCCATTTCTGTCTACATTCTACCTATTTAAACAGCTTCTGCCAGTCACAGAGAAATGAAAAGGTGTCTGCTGGCACTGCAATACTTATTCTCTCTGAAGCAGCAAGGATATTATTTAGGAATGTCATTATTGGCAACATTTCAAAGCCATTCAGTGCCAGATTTTTAAAAACCCCATGTATAATTAAATATCTCCCTTCCATGGCCAGTGTCAGACAGAGTGGGAGCAGTGCAGTCAGATCCAGTCCCTTGAACAAGAGGTCACTGGGAGGCATTAAACCTGCTTCTGGAAAAATCAGGATAAGCTTAAATATTATTCCTTTCCTTAGTTATTGTTGCTAGCAAATAGCTTATATTTTGTTGCTGTATGACTCAAGATAAAACACCTTTCCCTATGGGATATCACCTAAATCCTAGCTGCTCATCCACTAGAAATATCCTTATCTCTCAAATACCTGACAGAATGCTGCATTTCCCAGCACAAAAATCCTTTTTTTTTCCTAGTCCTAACAGGTTTCCTAGCAGGAACACCACACTCCCTCTTCGCAATGCTTTGGTGGGCTTTCCAGTTCATTGTCCACTCTGGTAGGTGACCCACATTCACCACAGCTCTGCACTTCACTGCCTCTGAAGGTCTCTAGAGAGATGCTGTGCACTGAATTAAGGCTCCCAAGGCAGCAATCTAGTCACAATGAACAGTGAAGGGAAATCCTGCTCTACTGACAGACTGACTCGAAGGCTATTGAAGCATTTTCATCCATTCCTTCAGAAAAACCCCAACATATTGAGGCTCTTAAATTAACCCACAAGGTACGAAGATCTGAAGTCATACAACATATGTCTGCTAGTATCCTAGACAGCAGCCTTTCAAAGATCAAAAGGCCTACCTGGTAAACTATTACATTCCAAATAAAAATAGTCTGCATTAACTTTTTGGTAGGAAAGGGCAAACTTGTAACCCAAGTAGAAAGGGCAGTCAGGACATCTTCCAGAATTCTAATGAAGCACAGATAGAAACTGTCCACCATGGAACAGGGAAAAAGTATCACTTGCAGTCACAACAGTTTCAGCTCCCTTGCCCCCAGAGCCAGACCTGGATTGTCCATGCTGGGCAGGCACAAGGGGAGCTGCTCATGCCAAAGGCACACAAGTGAGTCATGACACATGGTCCCAGAGCTGCTGCTGCCTGCTCCCAACACACAAAACAAAGGAGCTGGGGAGCATATTGCACATAAAGACATTTACTTGCACTCATCTGTCAGTAGCACGGTAGTCAAACCCAGAGAGAAGACTTGCAAGAAAGACATCCAAAATCTAAGATGACATTTTCCCACTCAAACAGAGTTTAATTTCTTGGGTAACCAACAGAAATCAATGAAGGGTCTGACTGAGGAACTATAGACACCGTACATAGCTAAAGACTAACATAGTTGCTAGCTAGAGACACTTATAGCTAGAGACAAATCCCACCCAACCCCAGACAAATCCCACCTGTTCCACCAGAATCAAGCAAAATGATTGAAGTGGGATTCACCCCTCGTTCCCCAGAGGGAATACTATTGGGAATTGCATAGGAGATAGTTTTCGCTTGCTGCAGCACTGCCACCAGAATGGGGAAGAAAACATGGGTATGAGAAAAGATTCCAGTGCAAGTTCCAGAACTCTACTTCCAGGCATTAAATCTGAGTGCCAAAATAGCTGGTTTGTTGGCATTCAGATCTAATCCAATACCTCCCCTTCCAGGAATAACATCGAATTTTAGTCGCTAGGCAGTGTTACTGCAGTGTTTATGTCTAATAGTTTTTCATCCACAGGAACACCAAGAATTTGGGTTCACTGGACTGTATATTTCAGAGCTAATTTCACACTCCCTCCTACCTTTAGTCCAGTAATACTCAGATTTTTATTGCAGGTGTATTAAAATGAATTGATCAATGTGTGATCATTAATGTTTTAATTTTAATAGTATGACTTGCATGGTATCTAAGTCCTATCTTGGAGTTTTCTTGGCTGCTATAAAGAGAATTTTCATCTCATTGGCTTTTGAAATGCAAAATACTTTTTAGTTAGTTTTCTTCCATAAAACTGTTTCAATGCACTTAAAATTTTCATTATATTTTTGAAGAGTCCCTCTACTTCAATTTAATTTGCATAGAAGATTCCTTAACTTGTCCTTCAGTTATAAGTGTGTATTCCACAGACTTCTTTTCCTTATTCATGTTTTAAATTCCCTCAAAAGTAAGTTACAAGCTTACCAAAATTTAATTTCAATCAGTAAATAAGATCCTCTTGTTTAAATTAATTTCTGGGAGAAAAAAAAAAAAAAAAGAGGGACATGGGATTTTGATTGTAAAGCACACTAGGAATGATTTTAAGAAGTCTGAAATACCATATTTGATTGTCCCACTTCATCTCACTGTAAGTTACCTCACCCCTCTTGAACCTTTACCAAACTGAGCAGTAAGCGAAAGTCTCAACTACAGCAGTAGAATTCACTGAAGTGATTTAATCAAAAAGCCAAGAGTAAACTATGAAGAACATGTAATGAGCACTGAAGAACAAATACTTTGGACTGGTAGTTTCAGAGAAAAGATACATGACCTGTGATACACAGTGAGCATCACATGGTCCAATGCTGACTGCTGATTTCTTTCTGGCAACAAATAAGAGGGGCAGGAACCATTACAAAAGCAAATAGATCACTCTTCTGCTGTGTGTGTACTGGAAATGCTGCAGACTGATGCTACATTTCAGAAACAATGTTAAACAGAATGGTATTTAAGCCATTAAAGAGATGTTTAAAAATTGCATTTCTTTATGGCAAATTATTGTGCTTAGAAGCAATGAATAGAACCAGGGTACAGCCACGCCAGCCTGGTATCAGAGAAAAATATCAGGAGAGAAATACCTGGAACAAAACTGCACAAAGGAAAACAAAAGAAAAATTTCCTTTTAATTTTCTGATTCCGGAAGAGTGGAGTCTTCACAAAGAAAACCCTTCATTTCCAGTGCAGCACAGTGTTGCAAGCAGAGTTCCCTCACCAACTGTTGCCACAAATCTACCATTTTCAACCTAAGGCACAAATCAATGAAACTTTCATTGATTCCATTCCCATTAGCACATGCAGAGAATCCAGACAGGTGAGAGGGTAAGAACAGATGGATGTCAGGAGGGACACTTGCTTCCTCACATATCTAGCTTAATTAAATGGATGTATAAAGATGTTAAATATAATCTGCCCATCTTTATGAACATCACTGGAAACTTCCTTTACAGTCTAATAAACTCATTCTTCTTTCCAGACAACTGAAAACTCATTCTTATATGCTAGTCATGCTAAGGAGGAGTTTTATTCTTACTTTCCACAAATAACAGCTGGGCAGAGACCAATATTAGCAGCAATACAAAAGTTCTATATGCCAGTACTTTCCTTCCTCATCAAAAACACTGTTGGGAACATCATGAAGAAAGGAACGAACACTCAAAGTTACAAAAGGAACTAACACTCAAAGTTACAAAACCCTACTTCAGCTTCAAGGCCTAACACAAGCACATGGCCAAGTAAACTGTCTTCATTAGCCAAAAAATTTGAACAAAACATTGCATTGCTCTTACCAATAATTAAATATACTCTTAAGCACTTCAGTTAAAGACCAAAAACTTGCAAATTCAAGACTTGACAACAGTGAATTCTCAATTTCCTGGAAGCAGGAGAAAAAAAAATCACAACTACAGAACAGTTGGACAATCTAATTACTGCTGCACAAGCACTGATTTTGGACAAGGCTTCCAGCTACTTCAAGCCAAATAGCACTGAAAGGTGAAAAGCTAAAGCCCACTGGCCCCAATATGCCAGGTCATTCCAAATAAAATAAGCTCAGTTGTTTTCCCTTTGGTTCAGTGGAAGATCAGTTGACAAATTTTTCTTGCAGAGCAACAGCAAAGTGTGACTGATTTTGTGATGGCAGAATATGAAAAATGTTCCTTAGGTAAGGGGTGGAAGGGAATATTTAGCAACCAGCCACAACATGCACAGTGTAGCACTAGAGTTTCCTGTCTGTCAAATTAAGGAGAAGTCTCAAAAACCGATGGGAAAAAGGATCCTTGGAGAGAATTATTATCCAGGAAAAGATTAACAGGAATCTAATAATACACCCAAACAAAATTATATATTTCAAATATCACAATTTTGTCAGAAAAAGATCAAAATTACAGCTTAGGTACAAACAAAAAAGATTCTAGAATAATCTTATATTTCCCACTTTTGGATACTTAGCATCCTTAGCACAGTAAGTAACAAAGTACATCACAACAACAGACTACCTCACAGGCAATTTAATTAAGGAAATCTTTAAAAAAAAAAAATTAAACAAGACATTTTCTAACACCCTTTGCGAAGATATGTTAACTTTGGATTGTCCATTTCCCTCCTCTCTTCCTCCCTGTGAGAAGTCCCTGCTCAGTGGCAGGCAAGTCTGTTACAGTGTAAGTCCCCACTGGTTTCACAGCTGATGTGCCAATGGAACAGAGAAGTAGAATTTCACTCCACCCTCCCATTTTACACAGATTTCAGTGTTAGTAATAAAGACAAAAAAATTACTAAAGACACTCTCTCCAGGTGAGATTGATACAACACACTTTAGTGTGATGAACTTAACCAGGGTGGTTTTTTCCAGCCTTCTATTTATTAATGCACAGTCCAAGGGCTGAGCAACTCCACACAGCTGCTGTCTGAGGAAAGCTCCAAATCCCTCCTTATCTCTGAATGAAAGTGCCTTCTTCCTATTGTCAGTTTATAGAACATTTTATTGCAAGTTGCCTTTTTTTTTAACAGGGACATTATTTAGAACCCAGTTCCCCCACTAGGAAAGTCTCCCCTTTCCCCACAGGCTCAGCAGGCAATCTGTGAGGTGACAGAAGTGAGATGCAGCCACTCAAAGGATACTCAGAGAACGAGGCACCTCTTGAATTCCACTGACACCCAGCTCTGCAGCTTCAAAAGAGCTGTGAGTGGTACATCTGCTGTCTGCTGGCCTTCTGCACAGGGCAAGTGTCATCCCTGCTCACAGACATACGCTTGGGAAGACACAGACTACTGAGATGATACACTCGGTTTCCTTTCAACTGTATCTCAGTCTGTGAAATTCCCACATTTTACACAAAGTAGATATAGGCTTTTCATACTGAAACAAATATTCAGTACAGATAATCTTCTCAATTCTATCCCCAAGTCTCATAGTGTGTTTCTTTTTCAGTTTATTTTTAACTGCTTGAGTTTTTCCAGCAGTATGACTGCACAGAAACGAAGATTTCTTTTATTTTTTTTTTTATTTCTTTTGCTTTTAAATTAAGTCAGACTCTCAGGGCTAGAAAATTCTTGGTCACCAGATCCCAGCATACCATAGTCTCCAAGACTAGAAAGCAAGTAAAAAGACTGCTATCTTTTTTTTTTAATCTTACTATTTAAAATCCCATATCCTTATACCACTAGGCAATGGACAGCGCTGCAGCAATGAGTTAAAATAATAATTTCCTTTTCTTTTAATAGAGAGCTTTACCAGTTGTGCATATTCACAGAAAGAAATGGACAATCCAAGGCAGTAATTTCTTATTGAGGTTGTACATTAGCTGGTCTGCACATGTGCATTGATTCACTTGCTTTAAATTGATCTGAGTCATTCTTATGTCAAAGTGGTAAAAACCAAGACCAACCACATCTGAAGTCATGGGACCAAGTAGTCCCTTGGTAAATCTCAAATTGATGCCTGTTACCTACCATGTGAACAGGGCCCCTGCCTAAGGCAGGAAGCTTTGGGAAGTGCAGCAATGGAAATAATTGCTAATGGACAGCCTTGATGATGGGTGCCCCTTGAAGCTGCACTGCAGCAGCCAGTGCAGGCAGTACAAGCAGCCTCCAGACTCTTTATCTAAAACCCAGAAGCATCTGGAAAAAGCCACATTTCAGCAGTGCAGCAGAAAGGCACCATCATTCCTGCAGCTTATCTGCAGGAATCTCCCGGGAGTGCTTCTTCCTGCATAAACTGTAATTACAGGGGCCTAATCAGTAAATTCCATGTTATGTTTCATCTCTTAAATGTCTACATTGCTTTCAATCCTTCTCTCTCATAACAGATCTGAGTGAATATGAAGAAACAAAATAACTGAAGAATTAACCAAGGGTACCCCTCGAAATGGAGTGGGCTTGTTTCCAGAGCCACACAGAGAAGTAGAGGGACATAATACTGTAAATGAACTACTCCTTCAGTCACCCAATACATCTGCAGCAACTGTTTTGGCACCATGTCTTAGAGTCAACAAAGGATTTATTAAACAATATTTGTATATACAACTTCTTTTTTAAATGACCTACATAGAGGATACTATGATATAGTGGTTGCATGTGGACAGGCAAAAAGCCTCAATTATAGATGCTCTCATTATATTTAAAAAAAAAAAAATCTTAGTCTCTGTCTGCCAGTCTAGTGTAGCAGCCAATTTGGAAAATCACCCTGTGTGAATACCACAGCAGTCTGAGCACTCTTGGCCTCTGCCATCATTTTGCAAGGCATAAAGTCCACAACTGCACAACCAGTCCGTCCACCAGAGTACATTATGCAATAATACCTGTTTGCATATTTTCTGCATTATATTGAATCCCTGTGGGACAGTCATCTCTACCATGTTTATATGTTGCAGTTTGGAAGGCAATTCCTTCCAGCACGCAAAAACAAAGCAGAAAGGGAAGCTAATATTTATTTTACTCCCTGATAGTTATTCACCTTTCAAAAAGAGACCTCCTTTGACACAGTTCAATTAAAATACACAGCAGAAGGAGAGAGGGTTGGTGAAAATTTGAAGATTTTCTTTTAAAATTTAATTTTTTTACATTTACTTAAAGTATTTCAGTGTTGCAAATTAAATTCAATGAGCAATTAAAATAGAAATTAGTCTTGGAGATATATATATAGAAAGAGAGGGACAAACTCTTGAGAATTTATTTTTCAGCAAGTTTTTGGGAAAATCTGGCCATATTGACTGTGATATTGTTACTCTTCCATCTTTCTCATAGGGTTGCACATTAGTCAGAATTTTGAACCCATCTGTGGAATGACCTGTACTGCCTGAATAGATTTGAATCTACATCTTTCGGGTGAATGCTCTAACATCTCCTATGAAGCTGTCCTATGAATGTTTAAATAGTCATTTCACACTGCTAGTACCAGGAGAAAACCTTCCCTAATCAGGCTTCAAGTGTCTGTGGCCCCTTAGTTGATGTCCCGTGCCCTTTCCCAAGCCTAAAGGGAACAAAATGGAAGATGAATCTTGACCACAATCTCACAGTCAGTTAAGGACACATCCTGCCAACCTGAACTGCACCTGGAAAACAGCATATCAAACCGAGCTCATTGTTGCAAATCTGCATATTTAAGTGCTTACCTCATGTTGTGCCACTCACTACACATTCAAGTTGATGTGCACCCAAGCTGACTTTTGTACTTCTGATATTGTAGAAACACATACCTTCAGGTTTCATAATGCTCAATATCAGAATACTAATTCAGATGATATTTAAGATATTCAGTGCTGCAATACGAAAGATAAGTCAGTTACTCCTTGCTCTTCACCCAATATATAACATTTTTGGTGATTTTTATTTCCCCCACAGGATTCATAGCTCAAGCCCATACACCCAGCCAAGCTTTGGGAAGCACACACAGTCAAGTGTGTTATGGAGCCACTGCAGGGCAGCTTCATGTTTGCAGGTGGAATTCTGTGCTCAGATACCTCAACAGCTTTGAGGGGCACAGTCAGGATTAAACCATGAGAATACAAAAAAAAAAAGAAACTGGCCTGTGGACATTTTGATCACAGCAACTTTGATCAGAAGCACAGAACTGATACTTGGTTATTGATTATTGCATACTTTTCACATTGATTACAGCCAGATTCAAAATGGTAGGCACGCAAAAAACCAGACTGGAGCCACACTAACGAGAAACTGTCACAAACAGCAACACAAAAGCACTAAATACAAAGTTGTGGAGAGTAGTTCTTGACATAATTCTCCTGATGCTGATACCCCCAATCATATTCTACATTATATGCGTAAATATATTTATTTTGCCAATACAGTGGCCACAATAACACACACAATTGGTTTTGACAGCAGTAATAGGTTTCTTGGCTTTCTCCCATGATTTACAACCAGAATAACAGTCTCACTCACTTTCAGACAAGAAAAAAAAAAAATCAGTTTGCTCAAGTTTATTTGAGCTGCGCTTAGCCACAAACTCTCCTTTCTCCCATTACATCATTCCAGCTACAACCAGACAGAACTTCAGATGCTTTCACTCAGCAATTATGTCTTTCAATTTTTTGTATTGTCATTTAAAACATTAACCATAATTTCCCTCCTGAATAGAAAAGTTAAAAGAGTCTGGCTACCATGTATCAAGAGACTAAATAATGCCTAGACAAATTAAGTTGCGTTTATTTCCATTTAATTTCTTTGCTTTCCAGTGCTGCCACTGGCCAATAGGATGTACTTGAACAGGAAGAAAAAACCCAGCACAACCTTCCGAATGTATAGAATGCACTTGAACACAATTGATAACAACTATAATTAACATGAAAATACATCATAGTTGAGGAGCCCAAAAATGTATGATCTGCCTTCATACACAGTTTCTTCCATTTAAAGAAATGTAAGTCACGAGGGCCCAAAATGTCCCTGACAGTCCAGAGTGTGGTGGTTTCCACAAGCAGCACTTGCAGGTAGAACCTATTTTACTACAGTAGCTTCATTAGAAGTTACTGAGTGTCCCATGCCAAATCAGAAATATAGTCTCCTGCCAATGACACACACAAAAAAACCCCAAAAAACCCAAAAAAACTCAAAACAAAACACAACAACAACAAACCCCAAGAAATCCCAACCAAACAGAAGCAAACAGGCACATTAGTCCCCATTCAGTTCCTGCTCAGTACTGTGACTAGGATATGATTATAGTATGCCTACACTGTGGACAGCAGGCTGGCACAGGGATGCCAGAGCTAGTGCTAAATAAAAGAGCAGAGTACCAGAAAGTGTTCAGTCGAAGTGACTCTGCAATCAGATATTCAGTGCAAGAGTGGTCTGACTACTTCAGCAAATTTGCATGGACCAAGGATGGCACTGCTCCCCAGACACTGCAGTCTGCAATGGAAGAGTCCTAACTGCATGTTTTGATTTCCCTACTCAGCAAATTGCAACAAACCAAATGTCAGGTGTTATTAGACAGGAACAGATTACAGCAGAAAAACACCAATATTCTACAGTGCAACCACATCTCAAATATCCATGTCATATTTTACCCACATGCACACACTCAAAAAGTGTATGATAGCAGTGGAAAGGGTTCACAAAGTACAAGAATTGAGGGCTGACAAATGAAGCTAAGGAGAGTTACGTTCTAAACAAACACAACAACAACATGGACATGTCACAATTTCTAGTTCAACTATGGTAAAGACAAATCCCTGACAAAGGATGCTGCAGATACCAAAGTTTATGTAAGTTTAAGGGGAGACTGCACAAGTTAATGAAACAGAAACCCCCAAAGGTAATTAAATGGCAGAAGCCACCTCAGCTCGACAGTCTCTGAGCTGCAAGAAAAAGCTAGCAAGAGTGTTTGGACGAAGTATTCCCATGTACCTGCCCTGTTCAGAAACTCTTTAGGCATCCACTTCTGGCCATTGCTGCAGACAGTAAGTAGGCAAGGTGAACAATTAGTTTGAAGCTGTATAACTACTCTTATGTTTATGTCCTTACAATGGTATCATTGGAGTGCAGGCTATCACAGCACTGGTTTACTGTGGATGATCAAGGAGGGCTGCAGAAGTACATCAGCATGGGCTTTAGCAGACAGTTCATGCCCAGTCTAAATTAATGAGTGGCCAGGAAGCCAGGAAATTAGCCAGTGCTAAACTCGGTCCTGCTGTGACTGGACAGTTTTTGGCACTTCAGCAAAAATGTGGTGGATTCCAGCCATACATACACTGAGTTTACGAAACAGGGACCAGTAGGAAGCACTTTAGGTGTCCAGCTCTGATACAGTGGAAGTACGGTCTCAACATAATATTTATAAAGCACATGTGAGAACATGTAAAAAGCACAGGGAAAACAAAAATAAAAGACATGAGAAGTAGGGAGGGCTTTTTGCTTGTGCTTGTTTAGTGGGGTTTTTTGGTTTTTTTAATCAGATCCTGTCTTCAAAGTAAGGATTTAAGACACTTCCCATGCATAATTTCTGGCAAGTGTGCTTAAAACATCTTGTTGACATTTCACAGTTATACCTCAGCAAATACTTCAGGCTGTTGGTGATTATTTATTGTTAGATATACATCAACTACGGAATACTTAATTTCAGTAAAATATTATTCGGGGTAAGGAGGCCTAAACAGAGTCTACACTACAAAACACTTCATGTAATCCAATATGGCAAGCAGAGAAGTATTAAAAATTTCCCTCTAACTGGCTACTGCAAGCTGTTCTACTCTGATCTTTTAAGTCATAATGACCATGGCCATATATAAAACTGTATACTCCCCCACCTCAACTCCACCTGTGAACATATTTATTAATATTTAAATTAGTCAGAAGTTTAACATTCTCCATCATTGTATGGAGTTTGATCCTGCACTCTAACATAAAACCTTTTGTAAAAGAACATAGACCTGTGCCAGTTACCAACCAACATTGCCAACCAGGACTATGACCAAAAAAAATTAGAAATCACATGTCTTGGGACCTCTCAAAATCATAAGTTTGATTTTTCTTTTCAACCACACTGCTGCTTGATCATCTCCATAAGATTTCAGGCTGCTTTCTCAGGAAGCATCCTTTCTATGTGTATATGATACTTCAAGCTGTTTCTTATGTTGCTTATTTTCAAAGCAGAAGTGAACAAGGTGACAATAACTGGGATTGTCTGAAGAGGAAGTTGTACTATAATACAGTCAAAAAACTGACTATAAATTAATGTACCTATTGCTTAAGCATTATTCATGCTGGAGGCCCACTCTAGCTTTCTCCAGTGCAATGGAAATTCTGTCATTGGCTTCAGTGGAAATAGACACAGATCTCTTTGGCAAGATCCATTGATCAGATGTCATCAGTAAACTTTCACTTTGTTTGGGCTTTATGTTACATTTCAGTGTCAACTCCTGACAACCTGGTCTAGGTTAAAGCTAAAATAGTTTTGCTGGTACAAGACTGCAGGCCAACATATTCCATTTCTACAATGTACATCAGAATTATCCACTCCAGTTAGGCCCATTAATTACTACAATAACTGATCTTAGAATAATTTAATAATTCAGTTTATTATAGGATAATTACAATAGTAAAGCTAGCATAAAAGGAAACAGAGGACAAGCACTGGGTCAAGGTGGAAGCAGGTACAGAGCAATAGCATCAGCAACATCTTTGCTGCTTGTGACTGGGGAGCAGAGAGTTCTCTAAAAGAGGAGAACTTTTCTATGTATGAAATTACTGGTGTTTATGCTGTGAATCATACTCTTTGTTTTCCTACAAAAAAATATTTTCTCTTTCTTGCACTAAATCATGCACACACTATGTGACCTGGCCTTCTTTTCAGGGAGCTGACTGCATTAGCATAAACAATAACAGCCTAATGTTTGTCAAGTCATTAATTCCTCATGAAAGCATACAGCTGTATAAAGAGTCTTTTTTTCTTAGAAAAATTCAAGTGTAAGTTATTAAAAAAGAAAGCAGTTGCATAACTGTAGATCTTGGAGATTAAAGATCATCAGGGCTAGAACATAAAGCAATCAAAACACAGGAAATTTATGGAAAGATATATTTATTGATTTTATATTAGTTTCTTTCTGCACAAAAGTTATATTTACATATGAATATTACTTTGGATCAGAAATAACACTTTACCCATTGTATTTTTTAAGTGGCATTATAAAATAGTAAACCAGTAGGAAATTCTCAAAAATATGCTTGTCTACAGTTTTTATAACTGAGTCAGTCGTGGTAAAAAAATCTACCTCTGAATTTTTTCCTCTATATCTTGTCAGTTGTCCATTCATTATTATATCTTTTATATTCCAAAACCAATACTATGCTAGAAGTGTATAAAAGTCTTCAAAAATAACAAATACAAAGCCTTATAACTGTATACAGGTGAAAGTGATAACTTTTCCACAAACTTCACTCAAACTTTGGATTTCTCCTTTTGCAGTTTTACACCCCAGAATTTTACTTGTCTGTTAATTTTCATGGGGGAAGTTCTTAGTAAAAGACTGAAAAAAGACTGAAAACATATTATTCTTCTACTATCGATTCTCACTTTACTGTTGAAGTTCCTTCTTCCTTGAGTGCCTGGGACGCACTCACACATACATGATTCAAACACTAGCCTATAAGATATAATTATAGCAAGTCAGTTATAGCGTCCATAATACATCCTGCCAACAAACAAGTACTGACCTGGCATTTCCATGGGAAACAGAGACAATTTCGAATAAAAGTTTGGATCCTGCTAGGAGGAGACTGAGGTTATAACTCAGTCAATGCTTTCAACATAACAAAAGGCAGGTGGAGTTAAAGAAACACAGGAAAGGCTGAGAAAGCCAATTATATCCTGTCAGCACCCCAGAAAGATTCAATGAAATGTCCATGGGAAGTGGTCCTCTCTTTGTTAAACAGAAAGGCTTCAAGTAAGTGCCAGAGGCTTGTATCAACTCCCCACACTAGCTGCAGCTTTTCCCCTTTCTCTCATTCAGTAATATATGTAGTCCAGATGTGTATCACCCTGCTGATACTGAATAGCATCCCTGAATATGTCAACACAAACAATTCAGTGAAATGTATCTGGAGATGAATACACAACCTCAGTGGTTACTACATTGCTCTCCAAGCATTTAACTGGCTATATAAATGCTCTATTCTGGGACAAGGGCTGAAAACTTTGATTTAGCCAGCTTACTCTACAAAGGCTTGAGTTCAATAGGAGTCCATGGAGTGACACTTCCCAGTCAGGACAGCAGCAGCCAATCCAATGCAATTAATACCTTGCAACCAAATAAATACGTAATTCAAAATTCCTTAGTTTTCAGACAGTTTGGAAAGTTGTAAGAGAAGTGGAAAACATGGCCTTTCTTCCCTTATTTTATAAAAGGTACTAAAGCCTCTACCAGCAAGAGCCATTGCCATAAATCTAAATGAAGAAAGCCTGTTCACTGAGCAAAGACAAAACAAGTTACTGTATGTCACAGCAGAGGAAAGATCTAAAGATCAAAGGGTAAATACCATTTCCTGCAATGTGTTTTTCCAGGATACAGCTTACTCAGCTTCTGTTGCTCTACAGTAGAGAAGAAAAAGCTATGAAAGGGTGGGAGCACTGCACATTTAGGCTCTGGTAGATAAAAATCCAGGCACCAAAACAAGAGCCATGCCTGTGTAGGAGAAACAATGTCTGTAGTCATACAAAATGGTCCCTTAATTGTTATATCTTCCCCCCTCTCCCTATTTAATTTGATATATTCTTCTTCCTTATTAGCTCTTTCAGGCTCACTTGAAGTTGAACAAATGAGAAGTGTGGCTAGGGATTCTAACTCCAAACTGCATGTCTTGTTTTCCTACAAAGAGCAGTGCTCACTTGATGGCTTCTGATGGTCTGTGGACCAAGGCCATTTCACCACTCTATTCATAGCACAGCAGGTAGCTCTCTCCTCAAATATAAGAAATGTAGCAACATCATACAACATTATATGATGATGAAGATGTACAGAGAGATAAACACATCACAAAAAAACCCACAAAAGTAACAGGAATTTTGTAAGAGCTTTCTGAAGGGCTTTAAATTCCAGTTCTCAAAATTAAAGTAAAGCCTTTCTCATCACTGCATTATATCTTTTACTGGTATTGATTATTCTCCTGCATTGCAATGCTGCAAAATTTTCCCAAGAGGTTCTTACAGAGTATTAAGGACTGAAGTTACTACAGATTCTCACAAAAAGCTGTGGTAGGGAGAGCAATTGTCTGGAGTCCTCCTCACACACCAAACCACTCAACAACACCTCCCATGCAGTTGTTTCAAGGGACAAATATGCTTCCCTATTGCGAAGAGAGAGGATGGGTTAGATGTGCTGCCATTGTGGGAGGATTAAATACCAGTGTGCTGGCTTTCAGCTGACACACACAGCCATGTGGTACCACAGCCTGAGGCCAGGCAGCAAGATCCTCCTTACACTGTGCCCACACCACCAGTGTCGTGGGAGAGCCCCTGAGTGCCCATGGCATGCAGAGTGCTGGGGAGCCAGGAGGCAAAACTCATTTTTGAAACCATTCACTCTGTCAGGACTACATAAACTGCTCTGTTTGCCAGATGAGTCCAGTTCAGCAGTGAGAAAGAGTATCTCAGCTCAAAGAAAGGAGATAGAACAAATTAATCACGGAAATTGGTATTACTAGCCCACTCAGATAGGGGAGGTCTGCAAGTCTAAAAAATACACAAAGTCCTGCAAAAGCCAGTCATAATCTCTCTCAAAAGCAACGTGATTAAAAGTCTTTAGTTTTGCTTTTCTATTTTTTCCTCCCTAGGAGGGAGGAAAAGAATCTACCTTGGCCTCTGAATATTGAACAGTCAGAAAGTGCCACAGCTTCTGCTGGGCTGAGGCACACACTGCAGTGCTGGTCACAATTCAGGAGTCACTATGTATCCACGGTTCCCACTTGGCAGACAGAGATACCTCTTTAAGCACAGGGAGAACAGTCATTGCCATGTGGTATAAATGTGGGTGAAATCTAACTTTTTCAAATGACTACCACAGCCAGCCCAGAGCAGAGAGGGCTTCCTTTTCTGTTTTTACCCCAAAGCAAGAACCTGAGGTTTTTCTTGATTTCTTTTCCCCTGACAGCTGGGGACTGCACTCCTTTTGTTCTGGAAGCCAAAGGTGGATTTGTTTTGCATTCCCCTGACAACCAAAGCCCTATGGCAGGTTTTCCTGACTCAAGACAAAAACTAGTTATTCACTTCAGTGAAGAGAAGCTTCAGGTGTGCCCAAGAGGGAGATACCCCCTGGTTTAAGAAAAAGTTTAGGACTGCATTTATCCTCATTTGTCAGAGTAGCTAGCAGTGGCAGAGACACCTTCTTGTCTGCTCTTCACCTTATCATCTATCCAAACCCTTTGGTGTGTGAGTAACCTACCCAGGTGCTGCCCAGAGAGTCCTTGCAGCCAGCCAGTGTAGCTACATGGCTGCAGCTCTGTCCATCTCTGGTCATCATGGTCAACATCCACAAAGAACAGGTGATTCTCTCCACCACTCCTACTTTTAGCAGTCCATAAGCTGATGAGCCATTTCTTTCTGTCAATGTCTGTCACATGTCTCTGCCTCTAGAATCACAAATGCACCCCCCTGACCTTACCGATAATGTTGATGAACTGGCTTCACAATTATCCTTTGTCTGTATTAGCCTTCCTCTATATTCAAGCCACCAATACCTTGTATCAGTATATTTAAATATAATCCACCATGCAGGAATCTCCATTCCTCCTTAGTTTTAGAGCAGCTTTCAGTCCATCAATTTTCATGCAAAGGTTTTGTTTCAAAGCATCAAAAATAAACAAAAAAAAAAAAAAAACCAAGGAAAAACATGGTGGTGAAACTGAAGCTATACTGAAATAACATCAAGTAAATGAAAATCAGTAAAACACAATGACATTGTACATTGACACTAAGGTGTCTTAAAATCTCACAACTACAACCAGTTTTGGCACTGTTTCTCTGTCTGAAGCCACAGTTTTTCCCTGGTTTTATTTTTAGTGTATTTTCTGAGCATTAAACAATTCAACCAAGCACTTAACTCTAAGCATGTGAGTAGTCTCACTGAAATAAAAATTAAATTCTTTCTGAATGCGAATTATCTTTAGTTCTCCAAAAGACATTCACACTGTATTTAAATGTAGAGTACTTTTAAACCTACAAAAATCTAAAAGTAAACAATTTACTATCAAAGTTTATAGCAAGCACTTCAACTAGGCAGTAATGTTGACACTCATTGGCTTAGTTTTTTATTTTATGGAGAAAATGCACAGAAAAACTCACTCCATTTACCAATCCTTAGGGAGACTTTCATTACTGGTCTTATATAACAGCAATTGAAGATAGAAACAAAATATTATTTAACAAGGTTTTATATGACAACATAAAGAGTGACTGCTAGCTGAGTGTTGATCCAGACATGTTTCTGCCAAGGTCACTTCGCTGCCAAAATACACATCCAATAACCATACATAAATTTTATTTTTAATAAATAACCACTAAACGGTTGTATAAACAGAGTAAACTGTGGGTAACTGTAGTTTATAATGAATATCTGTTGTAGCAACATTAGCCAACACCTCGCACAGACTGACTGCAGGTCAGTGTCACCATCACCAGCTTGTTGGTTGGTGGCAAACCAAATTATGTTGGAACACACCAGTGGTTTCCCTTGGTGAGAAATCTACCTCCTTGCTACATCAGCTTTCACACTCTTTAAGTGCCCCTCATATTTGTCCTTTTCAGACATTTGGGTTTGGAAAGCTTAAAGTTTGTAAAGGAACAGTCACTGTCCCGGAAAGTCAGAGTGGCAGGACTGTTCCCCATACCCTGCCCAAAATATAAACATGCTTATGTGGGGGACATGTGGTCTCAAGTCTGAAACAGGAGTCTGGGATTGAAAAAAAAAGTCAGCTACCAACTCCTTGTGTGCCCTTGGCCAAATGTTTTAACACCCTCATCCTTCAGTTCCCTAACTGTGTAACTAAGAGGGATGGAGAGGGCTTTGTCAAGGTTATTGATGGATCACTGTTTGCAAAGCCTGCCGAGATGCCACAGGGAAAAAGCATTAAACTGTATGTGTTTAAAGAATCAATGTATGTTATTACATTATTATTGAAATAATGGTGAATATATTGTACAAAAAAACTGAGGAGAAAGGAAGAGAAAAACAGTTGCAGACCAACCCACAAAAGAGGAGTTATATTTGGTACCTGATGTCTGATCTTGCAGCAGCAGTTACAGAGAGCACAAGGAGAACCTTTTCTGAGAAGGGGTCTGATGCCAAGGGCACTCAGCACCACCCAGAATTAGGCACCTTCACTCTTCTCAAGGATTTATTTGGGAGCCACTCATTTAAAGTCTTCACAGTGGTGACCATTCATGCAATTTTCTCCAAAAAGCTGCCTTGTAATTTTCTTGTTACAAGATCATTTTTATTTCTATGCTTTCCTCAACCACATGTATATTTAGCTAACTTCTGATTTCCCACCCATGCAAATGCAAGGGGCATTTTACACTTTTCTTAAGTACTGACGCATTTACAACTGCAATTTCTCTAAAATGTCATTCAGCCAAGATTGATTATTTGCTGCATAGTGAAGAGAGGAAAGAGAAAGAAAGGAGCTGTCAAGCATTTTTGCTTTTCTCTTTAGGGTGGAAAAATAAGCTTATCTTTGGAAAGACAGACCCTTTTATTAATAGTATGAGGAGTTACAGTTATGCTGATACCAATAGAAGAAATAGTTAAGGATGGCAGGAAAAAAAACTTGTGCGCTCAGAGACTTCAAATGCATTTGTACTATGTGGGCCTTGTCCTACCTCTCCCTCCCAAAAATAACCAGGCCATGTTTTCCCTATTTTATTCCATTTCTCAGTCTTCCACTTACACGTTAAAATAGTCATTCCTATCTCCCTGTGGCCATTGAACTTCTCCACTACAAATTATTAGCATATTCTATCAGCATTTTGTTATTGGTGTACTGTAGAATTATTACACAATCAAGATTTGCAACAAGCTGCATAGAATATAAAAGTGGGTTTTCTCAAATATTTCTCTCCCAAAAACTACAAACAAATAAAGCCACCTCAATTCCCCGTGACTAAAAATTCTGCAATAACTGGTTAGATAGATTAACAGGATTCCTCTCCTTTTTACTGCTCTAATCCTTGTAAAATAATGGCCAACAATCAGATTCTGGTACCTTTATTGACAGAAAATCTCATTGAAATCTGAGAATCTTCCAATTGATTTGACAACTTGCAAAGGCTATTAAATTAACCAAGTCTGTGAATTCTAAACCAAAATCCCAACAAACGGTTCAGCACCTTTGCCACTGCTGTTAGAAAACACACACATTTACTTATTAAGCTTAAGCATTTAAACAGATTATTGCCTATTCTAACAACAATAATGAAAAGATGTGTCTCCAATTCGGGAAAAAAATCTATATAGCATATGTATATGCTATATAGAGATTAGTCAAGATGTGGGCATTCGAAGCATAATAGTCCCACTAAATCTGTAATATCACCTTTAAATGAGTTGAGTCTTCTTCCCACACATCCTCTCCACCTGTCTCATACAGAAAGAGCCAAAATGTGCCGCACTTAGTTTTGTTAAATGAAGTAATGGCCATTGGGGACTGAACAGAAACTATTACACCTATTTTGCACATGATCCTACAGTTGATATGTGGCCTAACATGTTTTAAACTAGAGCTATATAAACAAAGCAGAGCAGCCAACTCCCAATATTTGACATTCATTTTATATAATGTATCCAAAGATAGATTTGCCAAAATTTTACAAAGACTTTGCAATTCATTTTACTTTTTTTTTATGGGACACTGCAGCAGCACACTCAATGGCTGTCATGCTTTGCTAAGTTTAAAATATTTTGTCTGCTTCTCAAGCATATTGGCTCATTTCAACTCTAAATAAACCCCTGAAAGATTTCAGTAAGCTTTTCAGTATTACAGTACACACAACCAATTTGCAGCAACTGCTTTTGCATTGTGGGTTTGATTCAGACTATGGGCTTTGGGCAAAGCCAAGGAGATGGAGATTTATATATATATATATATATATATATATTTAAATATATAATTTTTAAGACACAGGGATTCTTTCCCACAGGCAATATTTGAAAGCCACCCAACAATCCCAGAAAGATGGTAGGTAAGATGGAGGGAAAAAAGCTGGAGACCAAACCATGGTGCTACGTGAGAAATGCACATTCATAGAAAGGCCTGTGCAACTGCAAGGAATGCTCAGCATCCCTTTCCTAGGGGCTAAAGGTACTTTGCACTTTCCAGTGCTTGACTGCAGCCCTGTGTGACATCCAAGCAGAACATTTAACTGCCTATCTAAGGCCTCTGAATCCTTCAAACTCAGGCTTAGGGGTTAAGTAGGATGTGTTCCCCCCTGGATTCCTGCAGAGAGGGACAGTACAGCACAATGTCCTACAGTACAATGTTCTAATCTCGTGTTTGGTATAATTTTACAGAGGAGATACTACTACCTTGTGAAGCAATGGCACGGTTCTGGCACAGCTTTGAAAACATCTCTTTTCCACACCAGTTCTCACAGTCGTGCTCCTCCATCCCCCAGGGTTGCAGCAGCTCTGCCCATCACTCACAGCTGCTTTCCAAGCCCACAATTAGAACACAAGGTCTCAAGGCACTACAGCATAATCACTTCAAACATTACAACCTGTGTGGGTTTTAAACACTGCCACTGGTTCCAGAGATGACTGTTAAAAGTACTAATGACTGGGATAAGGCTCTGGAAGAAACAAGGAAGCACATTCACATCTTCTCTTTAGAGTGTTATTTTTCACTTCATATTGTTCAGTCAAAACAACTTCAAAGGCTCAAGTTGTAATAAGCATCATACAGAGGAAAAGGAGAAGATATGAGAGCTTAACTCCAAGCTACTTGGAGGTGAATTCATACCAAACTAAACACAACAGAGCAAGTCTTAAGTCCCTGTGAAAGGCCAGAGTTTATCAAGGTTGTGGTTTGGCCCAGTTGGCTGACATTTTAACTCTCAGTTTGAGCCCAAAACTTGGCAGACAACACAACTTTCTTTTTCTCCTCAGTGAGGTATCCTGTTTTCTTCCTGAGCATTCAAACAATTTGGCCTAAAGACCACTTTTGCTCTATAGACATGAATTGACTTGACAAGACAAATACCAAAAAAAAAAAGTTTCAAATTAAAAGCATGATACAAAAATAGTGCTAAAGCTGACTCACCAATAATGTTCTCCTCACAAGACAGTTATTTCCTGGAGGCAGCTCCAACATCAGGCACTGGCACAGGGATGGGCTAGGCATGTCTATGGAGAGCTGGAAACCAGCACTGCTGTGCCACTGCCCAGGAAGGGGAACTGGCCCCTGGGTTGGACCTAAATAGGGCTCCTGGGCCCAGGGTAGGTGTGGAGAGGCCCCAGGTGAGGCTTTTCAGGGAAATCAAGCCCCTCAGGCCTTACCCTTTGTAACCTGTTACTGGAACTTCAGAAAGCAGGTGTGAAACATTGGGCTGAGCCCTACCTTCCACTCCCACATCTGGCATCAATCCTCTCAGAGCTTCTCACGACCCCCAGTTTTAAAAAAACTTTTTGTCTCTTTTCTCAAACACCTTTGCAATTATGCCTGATTTTGTAGGCATTGTTTAGGCCTGCCACTAACACATGAATGTGATGCTGTACACAGAATCAGGTAAAAGAAGTGGGGAGATGGAAAATACCTCTTTGGTTATACAGTGCATCCCACATCAATGGAGAGTTGTTCCCAAAACTTTTCTGTCCTTTTAAACCATTCAAGCCATGAGACTTTCACCAGCTCCCTTCTCAAAGTAATGTTTCCTGATAGACTATTTTTTTGCTTGATTTCATGAAGGATGCATTTATTTCTAATAATGTAGCCTTCAGCCATCCTGAAAGTCCTCTCTCCTCAACGTTTGGACCTTTGCAGTATGCTAGACAGTTCACATACTGTCTTTAGTCATTGTTTCCTCATTCAGATATTTCTTTTGGAAAATAAATTGGGCAGAGAGCAGAAGACAGCTCTATTACCATCAAGCCTCCAGTGACTGCAATTGGAAAAAGAAAAGCTCCTTAGTTAAGTACTTCAGTGTGCAAATAACACATTTTGGAGTTAACAGCAATCCCTAGAGTGGTGATTCTCAGAAGGTCTGTACATGGAAATATCACTCCAGGACTGAGAAGGAGCTTTAACCAGCCTAGGAATTGAGGAAGATAACATGTTTTCATCACTAAAGCATGAATTGGATTATCTGAAGCTACTCCTGGCTCATACAGAAAACTACTGTGTGGTCTCCTGTGCCTTTGTTTCCCTATCTATCAAATGTGTTTATGGGAATTTGGCTTCTTCTTCTTCCTCTTAGTCTTTCTTATGAGCCTCAGATATGAACCCTCAACCGAGCAAAAATCTGGGGGGGAAAGGATACCACCAAGTTCAAAATACCTTAAACTGCAAAAGCATCAGCTCATGTACCACATATACAGTTCAAATACTGAAGAAATTAAAAACATCACTTCCCAAACTCATGGAAGAAAGTCCATCAAAAGTCTGTAGGGTGGTGCTGCCATTCCAGGGTTAACTGGGAAGTGAACAGGAGAATGGAAATCTGGCAAATGATGCAATGGACTGCTTCCTTGCTCTCCATCCAGCACGTGTGACCACAGTACTTTGTTTAGAATCACTCTTGGTGCAAATTTCAGCACCCCTATGCTCGGTTGGTATGACACTGACAGACCAGTTTAGAGGAGATGAGAAGCAACACTCAGTTTCCCCTAAACAGCTCCAGCAACCACAACACTCACCAGAACCCAAACCTCAAGGTAAATTCTGTACTGAGTTTGCAGCACCCATCCCTGCTCATTCATCACTGCCTACAAATAGTATGCCCGTAACCACCTCAGTCAGCATCAGCACCCAAAACCAGCTGCAGGTTTTTTATCATGACACAAATTACACAGTGAGAGCTGGATGAACTGCAAGAAATTGCTGCTGGATTTTCAAAGCTGCATGGGTAGAAAACCAGAACAACTTTCTACAAGCCAAAGGGAGATTTCTCCACTCCCTATTTTCCAGGGCTAAAAAGCTAAAATAGAAAATAGTTTTGACAGAGATGAACTTTATGTGGTAGAGGCACAGGGACCACCAGTCTGCCTCCAGTTTGTTCCTGTAGTTTAATTAAAAATTGGGTTTGACTAGCCTGAAATTCAATAGCAGCCCACTATGATGAGCAATTGTAACAGCTCCTCCTACACTACTTCTATCAAAAATATTATTATGCCATAACTTCATGTTTATACCCAATTATTCAACTAAAAAGGAGGAAAACCATCCAGAATGCCTCTCACCTTTTGGCAGAGTTACAATGTGAGACTGAGTTCTTTCTTCAAAGTTGTGTCTAGGAAGAAACTAATTTGTCTCTGCTCTGAAATGAAAGCACACATGATTACTCCTCTAATCAATCACTTCCTTTGTATTTATCTGGTTTGGTATGGTTTGTGTTTTCATTATATCCTTTTTATTATAAGGAATTCAGACTCCTGTGTGTAGTCAAAGCTAGTTTATCAATGCACAAAATGTACTGGTATCAATCAATAGCTTGTGTAAAGAGGCAGCAATGTTATTACTGCTCAGTGACAAATAACACTGAGTGAATGAGGTGTATATTTCTACAAATTCCTCTATGAAACTAGTTAGATTTACAAATATGAAAGCACAGTGGCAAAATCTTTTGAACTGATAAATCAGAGTAACTTTGCCGAACATATTCCAGTTCACAGTATGGGGGTTCTTGGCACACAGAACAGACCATCAGTGTTCTATATACACCTTCCTGTCCTACCATATGTATAAAAGATGTTGTATTATCTTAGTATGTATCATCAGTACTAAAGGGCTACAATATAAATTTTATATAAATATATTTCTACTGCCAGTAGTAGAACTACAACAGCAGAAAACAACTATAACAAAGACAAATCAAGTGCCATATGGACACATAAAATTTCAACGAAAATTACCCTCTCCATCTAGACAAGTTAACTGACTCATCTGTAAAGACATGATGTACTGAAAGTAATAATTTTAATGAAGAAAGGAAGAATAAACCTCTACATTAGAACTCAAAACAAACAGTAGTGAAAGTAGTAAATTGAGCTAATAACGTCCAGCAAAAAAATGAATCATCCAACCCAGCAGACAACATTTGAAAAATACTGAGTGGGAACATGCCACAGAGATGAGACAAAGTAAACATGTCATGTAGAACAGATGCTCAAAACAAACACAGTGGTAAAAATAATTTTATGTTAATGAAAGTCTCAAGAGAAAAAAATATCAAGCTATTGGCAAGTATCAAAGCAGCTGCATCTGGTTTTGGACAACAGAATTTGCAAAAATCACACCTGCAAATCCAGCCACAGAGGAGATTGAGGTACAACCTATGCCAGTAATTCCTATACAACTCTTTCGAGTTAGCTGGCTGATAGTGTCTAACAGAGTTGAATATCTGAAATCATGAATGAAAACATTCACCTATTCATAAGGAATTTCCAGGTGCATCATGTGCTGCCACAGTCTTCCTATCAGAAGGGGACTGCTGAACTTCGCCTTACCACTCTATACTTCCCAATTCAGAAAACCAAAGATAGACCATGGTCAGTCTTCAGCCTTCCTGGGTTACAGAAGAAATGTTAAACATGCACAACCAAGGAAAATTCTTGTCCAGTAATAGATGAGACCTAATCCATGAGGCCTGAGCAGTACATATTTAAGTCAGGAATTAGCACTCAACACAAGTAATGCCTCCAAAAATGGAATGTCAAAAGAGAAAAACATTAAAACAGTGCAAAATATTCCTAATTCAGTTAAAGATGTTAACAAGTGTGTACACAAATATGACATTTCAGAGGCTCTGAAATTTAAAAAACTCATTCAGATGGTTACAGTTCTGTTTGTCCATGATTATGAAACACAGACAAAGCAAAGTTGTGGTTCAGCAGAGCATAACTTGGTTTCTTTAGTTTCTGGAATCAGAAACTGGACTAGTTTTTAGCTCTGATGCAACATTAGAATTTTAACCTGAGGGAAATAAATTCTCCTTTTGATAATCCTGTTGTGATGATTATGTACTCTAAATTATCAATAACAAAGACACAGTCCTCATAACTGGAAATACAGAAGACTGAGGTTTGATCCCTCCTACCTGAGAGCCTGAAAAATAATTTCCCTCATAATACTGATTAATTTTTACAAGAAACAATAACAAGAGAGCTGTGATCAAGCAGAATCATTGCAATAACACAGCACACAATTTCTGCCAGGGTTTAACGTTCCTCAGAAAGCAGAAAGAATTTTTGTTCTCCTAATTTTTTTTTGCTATTAAAATTCAGCCTCCCTTTTTCAGAAATCATAGAAAAAAGGCTTTTTCTCAGCTTCACATTCACCATGGCAGAGGCTCAGCCAATAATGCAGAGAGTAAGTCTCATAATAAGAACACAGCAAAAGCCAACTATGGATATTTCAGAGGAGAAGGGGGGAAAAGACTGGGCCAAACATAACTAAAGACTGAATCTGACCTCTAACCATAATGGATTTGGAATACTAATAGGGGTGAAGCTGAGCTGGACACAGCTGGAGAAAAAAGCACCATGTGACCATGCTTATGCTCTCTGTCCATACACATCCTCATACACATGCACAGAAACAAATTCAGAGAAAGCATTCACGTGAACAGGGTTTCATTACTATTCTAAGCTATCTTTAGCCAAATCTTCACAATGTCAAAAAAAAAGGCAGCTATAAAGCTGCAAGTCTGTCAGACAAACCTGTAAAAAACCAGAATCAATCCAGTAAAACACCAGACTTTGATGTATTTAAGTGCTTTGCTGAATTAAGGTGGAAGAAAGTGTTTAAGAAGCTTTCACATCTTTTCTGTTGCTTTTAAATGTACTTGCAACTTACTGGCATTTGAAACACTAGATTCCTGTTCACACATAATATTATAAGTGGCTTGGTAAAACACAAATAAAACTAATTAAATGCCATAGCTAATTTATTTAGTCACTTCTTGCAAGCTAAATGAAAGAACACATCTAGTGCATGAACTTGTACATGAAAAGTCATCTCTCTGTAATAAAACTTTTTTTTTCAACCTCTTGAGCTGGACCCAGCTGCTTTTCATACATCTATAACAAACTTTGTGCCAAATGAACTGCTTATATATTTTTCTAAACAAGCCCCACTTTACTTTTTCCAATCAGTCCAGACAGATGGCAAGTAAAGAAAACACTTTAGTGTCAATCTGGTGGAGACCGTCACTGAAGTGCTTTTGCCAAGAAAAAACAGACTAAACATTAATGAGGCCAAATAGAGAAGCTTGTTTTACAGGCTGGAGGTACTAGATTTCTCTGGACTCACAGAAACTCAATAGTAGCTTTAAAGTGCTTGCAAGGAAACACTTCTCCACTTTCCTGCAGCACGTAGCAACCGTATTCTAACTGGGCTAGCAGTGTTCAGTCCACACCAGAAAGAATGGGTATTATATTTCTAAAAACATTGGCAAGGAAGTGTTTATTTTCTCTCTCTTTCTTTTTTTTCTCTTGGTGTACACAAAAGTTTTGGCACCCTTGTAATGAGTATATTTTCCACTACAAAGAATGAACTTTGTGGAATTTGCCTACAACATTACAAAGTCACTCCTATTGAAAGACCTCACTACTAAGGTTTTGAACACTACCTGAAATAATAGCACTTTGGTACACATGTATTGGGTGTACACTCCAGCCTAATCTCTCTTGTACCTGCTTTTGTGCATGTATCTAATAATGCCAAGAAAAAGGAAAGAAGATTAGGAAGATCAAAAATAAAAACTCTTTTTGACAAGGTGCTAGGTTTTTTGCCTACAAGACAATATTCAAGTTTGCATTATCTAGTATGCCTTGCACCTGAGATACAATTCCCTCCAACTACAGCCCTTGCTAAGACCTGACCAAATACAGTAATCACCGAAGCAAAATTAGTCTGAGTGTAGCATATAAATCTGTGATTGCCTCAGGAGGTTTCAGACAGGTTGGTTAGATCCTTGGCATCCAGGCTTCCTCAACAACAGAAGGATCAGTTAAGGAAGAAGTACAGAGTGTATAAAACAGGTTTTAAAACAGTCACATTCACTTTAAAGCTTTATCGCAAAACTGTCAGCAGTTATCTGTATGTCTCAAACTTGGGGCTTTTTGTAGAAAACAATTTCTTAAGACACTCAAACACTGTTTTTATTGGTAAGTTTGAGATTCTCTTTCCTATGAAGGGAAAAGGCCGCTTGATAATTTGTAGTTCTGTTTTTAAGGCACCTAAACTCCATGAGAAAAGAGGAAGCACGATGGGTCCATGCACTATTCACACTGACATTGCCTTCTTCAGTAACTGGTGCAGTTGCTACTGTGTCAGGTGAGACATGTAGAGTATTTTGAACTACCAAGGCAGAACTGTATTGATCCGTTTCTAATGGTCAGAAAGATCCAAAGATAAAACGGGCTCACTGTATTACATTTCTCACTGCTTTCATCTTTCATTCTTCAGCATTTCTTTTGTAATGTTCTTTCTTCATCTTTTTTTTTTTAATACAGTGGCTTGTAGGTATTTTCCAAGATATTTAGCCATTTGAGGATGAATTGCAAGGTTACATTTCCTCTTCTGTACATCTTAAGCAGTGGTTCTGATTTCAAGGACTGCATGTTGGATGGAAAACATCCGGACATCCAAACTGCTGTGTGATGATCACTGCGGAGACTGTGGCAACATTTGGTGCAAGTGTAGCTCTTTAGAAAAGTTTTACCCCTTTAATACAGAAAATTATTTTTAAGCCTAAAGAACCATGAACAGACTGAATTATTTGCCCTCACTAGCTCATTACGGTGTTGGTTTGCCTTACTTCCCCACAAGAGTAATTAGTTTATCATTGTATTCACCAGACACTGTAATTTCATGCCAAAGCAGATACAAGTCTAAAGAAAAGGATCTAAAGATACAGATATAGATAAATAATCAAGGATCGGTTTCAAAGATATATCCAGAAGACAAAGCTTCAAAAGATGCTGTTAACTAGATTGCTTTGTGGTAAGGACATTCAGTAAACAGATTATCTCTAATAAGCTTATCCTGTATTAAACCACTAAGGAATCAATGCTGTGATAAGACAGTTTTCAAAGGCAATGAATTATAGACATGCAATCCTAGGCAGGGAGCAGAGCAGGCTTTCCCTTCTCCCACAGTGCTACTCAGTGGCTCCCTGCACACATTTTAACTGCTGGTGAACAAAGACACTCAGGTTGGTGCACCATGTAAGTCACTCTGGCAAAAGCTGATCAAATTAAGCATTAGAAAATTGTTAGACAAGATAAAAAACTCACTGCTTTCAAAGCCACCTGTAGAGAGTTTTCAGCACTTTCACAGAGGCATGGGAAGCACAACCCAGTGAAAACTTTGCCTGAGAGCAGAAGTGTCCTCCTCAGATATTTCAATCAGAAGAGAGACAAAATGGTTTCACAAACACTCAGACATAAATGGCAATAACTGAAAACTCATCCAAAAATAACAATATGATTTTCTTTTCACTAAAATTTTAAAATCAAGAGAATTAAATGATCAGGAGTGAAGGGGCAAAAATGACATGAACACAAGTTGCCAAAAATACCAATTCAGTCAAATCTATAGTATTTACAACTGTTTTTTGAACTGGCAGATGCATTAAGACTTGTGTAAGTCATGAGAAAGCTTTTAATTTTCACGTTGGAAGGGGTCACACTATTTCTGGGGCTTCCAAGTGTTCAGTTTGCAGACAAGTCCTTAGACATACTGCATTTAAATTCTGAATACACAAAGCATCATCCAATTTGTTAAAAATGTTTCTATGACTGCAATAACAAAGTCAGCATTGATACAACATCATTTGCTGCAAGCTATAAGGAAATCATTCCATCACTTCCAGCACCTGCCAACACATACTTGATTTATGAAAAGGTCAGGGAGCAAAGAAATTCTCAAACCAGTGAAAAACATGTGAAATAATCAGAAGGATGTCTAGATAATAAAAGAAGATTACAAACGCTGAAAGTAGACAGGCACAATAAGGAAAGGAGGCTGGTAAACAGAAAGATTTGGGAAAGTTGAAGCAATTACCCATTAAGAAGTAAATTCTTGAGTCATGTTACAAATCAGCATGTCCTACCAAATCTAAGTAGGAATGTGCCAATTAGCAGAGCAAACATTGCAGTTCTGAGAATATCTGCCTGTAATGGCAAACCTTGGAAGGCTAAACAGCCAGGTTCAATCTGTGGACTCAGACGGTGGTACCAGAGCTCCAGCCAATTTTCAGGGTATCTTTCAGAGTCTGGTTGGGCAAACAGCTCTAATGATGGTTGAGAGACTGGCTGTCATGCAAAGCAGTGAGAAACAGCTTAGTGTTTCCATAAGCTTTCACTATGTATTTTTCCACCCTCCAGAAAAAGCATGTTTGCTAAACACAAATCATGTAACCTTGTTGTCGTGGATAATGCATTAATTATACAGTTCTACAATTAGCAGCTTCAACTTAAAAATAATAAAAAAAAAAACTTCACAGGTTTGCAGGCTGTCACAAGAAAAATCCACAAAGTGCTTCTTTCTGTTTACTTAATTTGCTTGTGAAGTTACTGTGGAAAGAGAAAAATAATGATGCATAGAAAAAAAAATCCTCCTGAGAATCCAGTCATTGATTAAAAAAATGTTAATTAAGAAAGCCTTCAGAATGATATCTAATTTGGCATACAGGGAAAAAAGCATCTAAGAGAGAATTAAAGGCAAGTCCCATGATATAGATGCTTTGGTTTGGATTAAACTGCTAAAAGCCTCAGACTTTAAACACTGTAGAAAAAAACCCCATACTCTACATATACCAGAGGGAGTATTAGCATTGTAGGGAAAAAACTCTATACAATGTGATAGCTTATAATTGCAAAGGCAGTGGAAATAAAAAGTTTAATAAATCACTTTTCTTCCAACGTTTTTGCCTTTAAGACTTCTCTCCTTTTTGTCTCAGCACTTATTTAAACTTCAACTGCAGTATAACAAATCTTTATTCTGCAAGCTTCACTTCTGGCAAGTTGTTGGAGAATGAAATTTTGATATATAAATGAAAAAACACAAAACCTACATTACAACAATTACAACACATGCCCTCAGCTGGTAGGTCGGACCTAATTGTTTCCTCATACTCTTTACCTTGAGCACACTCAGGACAATGTGAATTCCCTTCCCCATAATGGGAATATATCAATAAACACTACCAAGATCCATGAGCTGACTGATTACCCAGTGTGTGAGGAAAGGGTGAACATGCTGACACATATAGGAAGTAGATTCAGGTTTGTGAGTGCATATAAAGGATCCATAGAGGCAGACAAGTACAAGCTGAGAGTGTTTGAACAGAATTCCACTGCTCCCCCAAATCTTACATTACCACAGTGCTGTAACAAGAAGATTAATAGCCTCCTGCACACATTGGTTACCACACACCACATCAGGCTGACAATCCATACACATTGCACAAGTGAAAAAGGAAATGGCTGATGTAGAAAACATTCCAAGGGTTTCATATTTGTGGAATTTCTCTTTTGCATTAGGCAATTCCTTTATTTCAGTAATCCACAAAGAGGTTACACATGCATCCTGAAAGGGCAGACTCAGCCAAAACAAAATGCTCAACTGAGCATCTTTATTTAGCATCGTAGATATAAAAACATTTCTAGCCGTGCCAGCATATGTTCAGTATCAAGTCAAAATGTGCCCCAGATTTTTTTTCCTCCTAAAAAGTGGGCAACATAGCCACAGAGGAAACTATGTATATATTTCCTCAACGTGGGTTTCTGTGGAAATCCTATCAGCAACTCTGTCTGGTTTCTCACAGTGATTCATCACCGTGCTGGCCCAGGAGGCCAGAATGATGTAAACTAATCTGGAACTTTCAAGGAAGTATAAGGAGCAGTGGCACAAAGCTCTCATCAAATTTCATATATGGGCTAACTCGTTTACACCCCTCCAAAATCCCCAACACAAAGCTCACATTTTAAGCACGGGTAAATGCTGCCTGCTGACCATTAACTACTGCCAAAATAACAACTGCTGCATATGCCAACACTCCTTTTGAGAGTATCAGTGGCCTCTGGGGAAGCAACTAAACAGAGATACTGATGCTATGGATTTTTGGATATCAGAGATACCGATGCCTATGGATTATGAGGAAAGCATGTTCACCCTTTCCTCACACTGGGTAATCAGTCAGCTCATGGATCTTGACAGTGTTTATTGATATATTCCCTTTATGGGGAAGGGAATTCACGTTGTCCTGAGTGTGCTCAAGGTAAAGAGTACGATGGATACAGTTAGGTCCGACCTACCAGCTATTATTGTTTATAAAGCCTGGGAGCAGCCAAACCAAGCCCTTTGAATCCAAACAACCCTTAGCTTTGAGCTCAGAAGAAGAATAAAAGTCACACTTTGTTTCCAGATCTGGATCCTTTCTTTAGTGAGCTGAGCACAAACCAGATCCAGTTGTCTTTCCTTTTACTAACAGGAGATCCTGCTGTAGTAGCAGGGCCCTGCCAAGAGAAAAGTGAGGGTCCAGAAGTTTTGCAAATCTCTGCCTTTGAGGATTTGATTTCTCAAACTCATACAGTGACTTAGCAGATTTCTAGGTAGGTATAAAAATTTCTCATAATGGTATTTAAGGAAGTGAGAAGATAACTGTTAAGATTAAGGGAACCTTTACCTGAGGCGCATAGAAATAAAGTATTTTCAGTCCAAGAGAATGTAGTCGAAATACTCTTGTTAGGGGGAAAAAAAAGTCGAAATCTCCAAACTCCATAAACAAAAATGCTGAATTAGAAACATTTTGGGGGGTAACTCTCATATGCACCTACATTCTTTGGCAGTATTTTGGATACATACAGGAAATTTCAGTGTAAGCTCAGCCAGTATAAAATCCTTCAGTATTGCCACAATGATAATGATTTTCCAAGCATGCAAACTAAAAATAATTGACTCATTTTTTTTTCAGATTACTACTGCCCTTTCTTTCTAACTGAGAACTATGAAACAGAGGCCTAACTTTCCAGATTCTACTACTAATGAGTTGTGGGCATAAAAATATTTCACTTTGAACATATGACAACACTAGAGAGGAAGAGGGATCACACTCACAAAAACTCCAAATATGTCAAACTTTTGGAAAAAAACCCCACCAGACATTAAAAACATCAGTAAGGAAGTCAAGAAGTTTTGAGTAGGAAAACCAGACTTTTTCCTCAGTTAAGGTCTTCAGATCTCTAAAGAATATTTTATAATCCTATTTACACTATAATTTCTTTTAACGCTCCTCATCACATGTCTTGCCTCATCTATATTGCTATACCAGCAGAGACACAACTGTAGACTACAATAATCCCTCTACACCTTAGGATGGGATACTTTCAGCTAAGCAATTATTTCTCCATGGTTTAAATACACACAGAGAAAACAATCTTAAAACTCCTTGTTAATTCTGTATTAGTTCTTTTTCTTCAATTCATTCAGACATCTAAGAATAGCACATGGGAAAAAGATATTCAAATGTATGCAAATACATATACACATATTTACACAAATACAGCTGAGGTTGGATAGATATGATCCAGCAGAATGAATAGGAAACAAAATATAGTTGCCAGCTTCCCCTAAAGTAATAGTTCCCAATGGCATCAGAACGACATGAACCAGTGCCATCATCTCCAAATTGTGAGCGCTCTTTCTGGTGATATGACCCTGAAAACTGTCTTTTTTTCAGTGCCAGGACCCCCCACTGCACTGACTGATATCGGTGTCAAGCTGGTTTCTTAATGCCCCCCTTTTCTGGCCCATCTCACCTTATCTAATAGAGCCCATTGCTAAAGAGAGGGAGGGCAGACCTGTAGGTGCTGGGGCTCAGGAAGGGGCAGCAGCAGCCCCAGAGTGCCACTGGAGCACCTGCTCCATAGCCCAAAGGAGGCAGACCCAAGGGGGTTGCATCAAGGCTCCTGATCAGGTTTGAAATGTGTCTTCTCTTGAGAGTTAGAGTCTTCCACAGTTCTACAACAAAGAGGAATAAAAAGACAAAGATTTGTCTGGAGTTTTATGTTATTTAAGGAATTGCTTGTCTTTTTGAACAAAAATGAAATATTAATTTTTTAAGTAGTGTGTTTTCACATTGTTACAGTGTTGTTCATTAAGCTTATTCTTTTGGTTGCCTTCCCACAGCCAGAAGGACAAGGAACTGCACCAGCTAAGAGCACAACAGGAATCACAAAGGCTTGATCATGGCTTACATGATGTCCTGCTAGCATAGGAAAGATCCAGTTCAAAAATTCTCTGATGCTTAGGGAAAGACACCTCTGGGCAACCTTAGGGGAAGACTGGTCTCACTCTGTGAAAATCCCACACACATCTGCCACAGGCTACTTGCTGGCACCCCTCACATCACCAGCAGCTTTGTTTTGTTTTCTTCTGCATCTCATTTCTTTACTGCTGCTTTTGAGACAGGCCATCCAGAGGATCCCTTCTTTACCACTCTTATTACACTTCTAAAGCCATTCTGAAATCAATCATTCTGAAACTCAAAATGACTCAGTCTTTTTCTGTATTTCTAAATTGGTTACCTAAACAGCAAACAAAACCCATTATCTCTAAGTTCTGTTGCTCTGTGGAGTGTGCCATACAGTATAGCTCATCGCAGATACACAGGAGAGATCTTCTCACAGGATTGTTCCCTGACTGTTGAGACTCATGTGCCAATAAGGAAAATAAAGAAAATGCCAAACCACTTGCTGCTTAGTATTTTTTAAATGAAAAACCATGATTAAAAGGAGGATAAATATTTGCATCCCCTGTTCTCACCCTTCCCCTGCTTACCTTCTCCCAAACCTCAGCAAATTTCTCACAAGGAGAAACAGCAGTGACACTAATTCTGTGAAGGTGAACACACCGAGTCAGCAAAACACAGAGCAAACTCTCTTTCTTCTCCATCTTGTTTAGAATCAAACAAAAGAGAAGGAGGCATGTGTCCTTTCCAAAGGACACCTTCTGTTAGCAGAAAACAAAGCTTTTAATATTAAACAAAGCTACTAAAGAGCAAAAGAAGCAACTGTTTACGTACCTCTTAGTCAAGCTAAGAGGTAGAAGCGTGAGGCAAAAAGAGGCCATTTCCCCTCTCCCAGCAACAGATTCTCCTCTTCCTGCGCTTCGATAGCCAAGCCCACAGGTCTCTGCTGCTAGGTCTGTTGTCACACACACGAAGATCGTAGGGCAGACAGTCCTTTCAGATGAAAGGAGGCCATCACAGGCGACTTGTAAAAACTCATGTGCATCTACAGGACATCTGCCCCTAAATAGCCCGCCCACAGCAGCAGCACTGGCTAATGGGACTCAGCTCTGCCTGACACATTTGAACCACACAACCACTCATTCAGCCTTGGCACAGCATGGCCATCTCAGCCAGCTGGGCAAAACTCCTCAGACTCTGGGAGCAATAAGGCAGTGGTGCCTCTCAAAGGGGCAGCAGCAGCAATACCTCATTTGCTTTGCTGGGATAACTATGGTTTTACAAGATGTCATTTTGTGTTACAAAACAGCTTCAGAGATGGTGGACTGCCTGGGCACATGGTGAACTCTAGAATCCGTTCTTGCTGGCAGAAAGCAGAGAGTCATCAGTCAGCATAAACAAAAGGGACATTTGAGGAAAAGGACACTACAAGACTCTCTGCTGAAACTGGAAAAGTTGTGAATTCATCCCTTAAACTGCTTTTTCGAAATAAGCCAACGGCTTTGCTCTGCCCTCAACACACCTTCTACCAGGCATGCTCAGTGGAAAAGAGAAGCTGCTTTTAATCACACAATTCCAAAGCTTTGCTGTCCCATGAGAAACAAGGCTAAATGATTTTCAAATCTATGAAAGAAAATTGGGGCGGTAGTCACATTCCTCCACAAGTCCCACCACAAATTCCTTCAAATGGGAAATGAAATAAAGCATTAAGGAAATGAAATTAAATTGAAGAGTTGAAATAAAAAAATTGAAAACAAACTTCTAAAGTCAGAAAGCACAACAGACCGCAGACTTCTCTCAAAATCCTCCAAAAATGTTTTGAAAAAAGGTTTGCCAAAATTACTTGGTGCCAACAAATCTTATTTTAGGGTGAAAAGCAGAATGACCAAAAGCAGACTCCTGGAATGTACTGATGATAACTTCCTTCTCCAAGTGGCAGAGGAGCCAACGAGGAGCGGTGCTGTGCTGGACCTTGTTCTCACCAAGGAGGGGCTGCTGGGGAGTGTGAAGCTCAAGGGCAGTCTGGGCTGCAGTGCCCATCTCATGGTGGAGTTCAAGATCCCTGGAACTGAAGAGGGCACACAAACACAACAACTGGATCTCAGGAGAGGAGATTTGGCCTCCTCAGGGATCTGCTTGGCAAGAGTACCATGGAATAAAACCATAGAGAGAAGAGAAGCCAAGAAGATGGCTAATACCCAAGGATCATCACCTCCAAGCTCAGGAGAGCTGCGTCCCAACAGAGAGGAAGTTGGGCAAAAACACCAGGTCTGTGTGGATGAACAGGTTGCTCCCGGACAAACAAACACAAAAGGGAAGCCTACAGAGGGTGGAAGCAAGGACAGGAGCCTGGGAGGAATACAGAGAAATTGTCCAAGCAGCCAGGGACTTGTAAAAAATATTATACTCAATAAGTACTTCTGGTGAGCTCCAAAGCACTAGAGAGCCATCATCAAGATTACACCAGGAATGTAGTTTAGAATCACATGGAAGATTAATATTTATTGTGTATTCTATTTCGACAAAAACATCTTTCCATATTCTCTAATCCTTTTTACAGTCCCCTAGCACACATCCTGACAATCTTTGGGGCACATTAGAGCACCAACATTTACCACTATTACAACAACAGTTTATAGCTCTCTGTTTAGACTGCAAATACAATTTTGTTGGTGCTGCATGAGCTGCATTTTAAGACTACAGATTTCTGGGTACTGGCACATACTTAATCACATGTTAAATCAAACAGTTGCATGCTCCCATCTGTGCCACAGAAGACTCTAATCTTTGTTGGGTAGGTAACAGCTTCATCAGACAAGTATTTTTAGAACATCACAGCTGAGCTGCCATTTTTTACCATTTCCCAAGAGGGATTTGACCTCAGGACCTCATGACATTCTGCAGCAGGTACTATTTCCACAGATCCTGTGAACTGTGTTACAGAACTGACTTTTCTAAGAGAAATTTACCTTCCAATGTTTCCAAAATCATAGAAATGCTATTGGAAAATACATCTGTCAATTTTACATCAGTACTTTTTTACAGCATTTAAGATGCTACTGGATATTATAGTACTACATGTTTTTACTTAGTTCAAAGCACACACATATGTCATAATTTCCAAGGAACAGAAAAGCATCCGAGGAATCAAAAAGCAAGTACTAAAGTCAAGTATACTACTGCTGGAGGGAGAGGAATGGAAATCAGGAATACACCAGCCTTAATTTTAGTGGGGTTTTTATCACTGCAGTATCAATGACTTTGATGAGAGAGAAGACCAGTACTGAGGTGTTACCACATACACAACAATCCTAAATTAGATTTACTGTAGGACAGTTACTTATATGTAATGTAGGAAAATATCCTCTTTTACTGGAGTTCTAGTGTTTGTATGGCATTTTCTGACATAGGCCAGACCTTGTAGTTCTGGGACAGAACTCCCACTGGAAGATTCTGCATTTCCTATGTATCCTATGATATCAGCTCCTGTGTTGGGAATTAACAGTGCACTGAGTCTGCTGTGCCTACACTCTTCTTCACTGAGCAATCTAAGGCTCTACTGGATATGACAGCAGGTTCAGTTTTGCAATTTCCAGTACTTCCCAAGTCCATCTGGGCCACAATTATATTATAAACTGTCTTTTCTGTTTTGTTTTTTTGTTTTACTAAGTTACAGTCTTAGTAAGAATAAGCTGGTGCAGATAATAAGGTTAGTGAAAATATCAATAAAAATTACTTAAACACGATCCCTCACTTTTTTTTTCCTTTTCTGTAAAGAAAAAAACAATAAGCTTAAGCCAGAGATGGGCAGTTAGATCATTATTAAATAATATCAGCTAGCCCAGCTACTTGTTGTTCATGTACCACTCGTTCCTTGTTTTTGAGGGAGGGACAACAGAGTATTATTTTTACATTGCATATAAACATTCCCTGAACAAAGGTAGAAGCTTGGGAGTCACTTTTCATTCCTGATAAATTCAAAAGGCAGCACAGCAGTTGACTGACTAGATCAACAAGCCTGTTTTCCAGAGATACGATTAAATGGTGTTGAAAAATCACATCAGTAGGAATTACTAGGTACTTTGGACTTCTGAGTTCTTGAGTTTGATCCAAAGCCTGTGGCAGGCAACGCAAAGACTGTCCTTGACTTCTGTAACATTTACACTGGGCTCCTCATGAAGTATATAAATGAGGATTTGGGAACCCAAATTTAAACATCCCTGGTTTTTAAAGTCTTGGACTATATCTTTCCCTTAATTCATTTTTCTTTGCTTACAGAGCTGGTGCCTTATGGCATGTCTACACTATACAATGCGGAAATCCCTGCACCAGCTGGTGTGAGTACCCAGCATAGCACCATGCTGGGCCATTAGCTCAGGTCCTGGGAGTAGTATAGATATATTAGCATGGCATCCCGCCCAGGCTAATGAGCTCAGGCTAGCTCTGCATTATCCTGCTTTGATCCAGACTAGCTCCTCTGCAGCTCTGCACAGCCCCACACTGCACAGAGCAAACGTGTCTCTGCACTGCTGAATGTTATCTGCTCCATATATCACACTCCTGTTTCTGCAGACCCACTGCTGTTTGAATGCCATTTCTTTGTCTGAATTCTAAACACTCTAGTATACAAAAATGTCTGATCCTAAACTGGAACTTATTTATCTATCCACACATTGCAATCTACAAATAAACAGAGCACCTGCATCTCACCACATTTCCTATTCAATACTGACGACATCATATGCTTATATTGTGACTGAAACAGTTTTAAATTAATACGAGTAATCATCAGTCAGCTCTTTTGCCTTTAGTTTTGTGTGGAGAGGGAAGAATTCTGCATTTTATTTTCATCACCCAGGTCTAAATGCTGCCTCTTAAACTAAAACTCGTATATTCTCTCTCTGTTGGCAGAAGCTTGTCTCTTGAATAGAAGGGAGTTGATCACTGAAATAGAAAAAATGTCATTGGTAAGACAGGTTGACTGACAGCCATTGTAATTAACTAAAAGATTTCAATTGTAATGCATTTCTGTGTCATGGGTAACAGTAATTATTAGAGGGACATGCACATATATGTACATAAATGTATTTGTTACTTAGCAGTTATACCATGTCATCACTCTTAAGAGATTCCTTTCTTCCTGCTTATTTATCCCAAACGACCAAACATATGTCTTTGATCTGCCTGAAAGGATAAGTGTCTTACCAGGGGTTTGAGCACATGAATAGCTAAGTACAGCTCCTGACACAGCAGAAAGCATTTGCACACACCTAAGACAAAGGCTAAATGCTGAAATGGAACAACCAGAATAAAAAAACACTGAATGGAGCAAACTTATAATTACCAACAGGAGCAACATCCTTTCCTCATCAATCCTCAGGCATGCTTATATGAAGCCATAAAGGGTTAGACAATTCTGGAGGGATAGTCTTTCATGGTTTTTTGTTTAATGCTTCGGAGCTAAATCATGCTTTCCTTTCCCAGGGGTGCACAAGACAAAGAAGAGGCCAGATGGAGCCCTCTTCCCCTCCCTAACACACCTGGGCAGGGGCCAGGCTCAGCACAGCACCCAGGGGAGTGTGTGGAGCACTGGCAGCCCTGGAGTGCTCCCAGCCAGGTCACGAGGCTTGTGTTGGCTCCCACTGACCCATGGACAGGAATGGTGGCAGGAGCAAACATTCCCTCTTGTATGGCCAGGCTCAGGGCACCTCCACTCTCACTGCAACACTTAACTTGTTCAAGGGCCACAATTCATCCCCTTTGAAGCACTGACATCTTTCCATCCTGCAGGCAGCCATTATCCGGCTAAATCTCCAGAGCCAGTCCTGCCTCCAAGCACAGACACAGAGCCACAGCAGAGCCAGAGGGGGCTGCCAAAGGAGGACAATACACCAGAGCTCCCGAAGCAGCAGTGGCTGCTGCCTGCCATGCTACCCAGGGATGGGGCTGCAGGTTCCCAGCAGGACACTTCAGAAGGTGCAGCCAGCAGCTGGAAGGACTTCAGAGGCATACCCTGTGAGAGAGGGATGGTGCTTGCAAGAGAAACACATGAGACAAGCTTCCAGGACTGCAAAACATCTCCCTGGAGCCCTAATAAACAAACCAATTTAGCTTTATTCTGATCCACGACGCAGCTGCAGAAGCAGCAGCACACTGCAGGGCTGACAGGAGAAAGAGGGACTCGGCTTGGCTGGATGTGTTGCTTGGCTGCAACACCCACCTCCCCACCACAACCTGACTGCAGTGTCAGAGGGGCACTGTAAAGTTTGCTGGCTCCCAGAGTGAGCCCTGCACTCATAATCATGATAGAGCACATGTGGGGGAACATACATGGAAGGGGACAACATAGGTAGCACGGTCAAACCATATTAATGAGGAGACCACTCTGAAGCACAGAAACAAGGACCATTCTTGGCAGGAATGCACAAAACATGGCACAGCCCAGAGAAGGCAGGAACAGCAGTCACTAGAGCTACATCACTGCCACTTTAAGGGCATACACCTGCTCCCCACACATAGCCAGCCAGACCCTCTGCGTGCTGCAGGGAGTCTGGGGACTTCTGAGGCCCTTTAGGACCACCAGAAGCAGCATGGTCAAAGTTCAAATGTGATCAGCTCCCAGCATGAGAAAGCTTTCTTACACCAATGAGCCACAACCTGACTTAAGAAGAAACCAAACTATGAAGAAAAATAAAGAAAAAGCTAGAAAGGGCTGAAATATTTTATGCCAATGATTGTTTTTTCTCCTTTTGTTTTGTTTTGACAGCACATAATGGAGATACTACTTTAAGCCAAAAAGAGAATCTCAGAGTCACTGCTGACTGTCAGAGAATAAAGACACCCTGTAACTCTGCCCTCATTTTAGCACTGATTTCACTAACCACATTATTCTCAGCACAGTAAAGTGCTGAGGCCAAAGCTACTAGGTGCAGCTTGTCTCTCTGCTGCAGAAGAGGCTACAGCCATGCTCCAGATTCTCTCTCTTTCTCACAGGAATACTCTAGGAACACTGTATTTTACATCTAAAGTAGAGCAGGGCTAATGTACACTTTTCCTTGTGTGAAAAAATACTGCAACAGTCACTGCAGTGTGCAGCAGCAAGAACCAGTTCCTCATATCACAGCTATAAAATTCCCACCTGTTCCTCCTGAGCTGCAGCACTGGCAGAGTGTGGAGGGCAACCACACCAGGGCTTGTATAAAGCTCCTACTTTGCCTACTCATTTCTCTAGAGAGGATGGGGATGTTCCATAGGCTCCTTCAAGGGACAACTAAACTTAAAAGACAAAACACATAACTCAAGAACCTGAGAGGCAGCAACAGATCTCCAGCTTGACACAAGTTGGAAAGAATTCCCATATGTACAGCAAATTGCTCAGCCCTCTTCAACTGCACTCAAATAATGTTTTCACACTGCCACACCTATATGGAGCTCACTACAGGTTTTGCATGGACACACATAAGGTGAGCAAATCCCACTGCTGTCAGCCACAGCCCTGGCTGCTCTGCACCCTTATCTGGGTCTGTGCTCACTGAAAGGGTTCTGGCAGAGTCAGCCAACCCATCAGCAATTCCAAAGAATTCCCCCAGCCAGTGGGCAGCCCAGTCTCCACGAAATGTGCAGTTTGCAGAGGAGGAACCAACTTCAGAAGCACAGCATGTTGTGGGGCAGACCGCTGCCCACTTTACCAAATCACACACCACCTTCACATGCACAATACAAAAGCACATTTAACTGTTAAGAGGTATTTGGGGAAGGAGACTAACATATGAAAAGGATAAAATTCTGCCCACCCAGTGTTCACTGAGAAGGGCTTTGTCCATTGCTGCGATTATTTGCCAAAATTCAAAATAAATCAGTTTTCTTGGTGTTGGTGGCATCATCACCATTTCCTGTCCCCCCTTCCCAAAGACCCTTAATAGCAAAGGTATTTCACAGGCAAACATTTCTTTTTTAAAAGGCAGAGCTCATCTTAATTTAGAATCCAGCATCTATGCCAAGACTTCACACTGTGCTGAATGTATTACAACATCTACCAAAAGTGCAAAATACATTTTAAAAATGGTCAGGCAATACACTGAATAGTTGTGGTTTCTGAACACTCGCCAGTTTTAGTTAGAGGAGTTTTTTTACCCTGTGTAACTTATGGGCACATTGAAAAAGATATGTGTAAAGTGTTCTTGCAATCTAATATATCACAGCAAGTAGATTTGCAAATACTTTTGTTCACTGAAGCACAGCACATCCACGGCTACCTCCGTATTTGCCTTACCCATCAGGTGTTGTTATTCCTTTTCAACATAAAATACCATATAAAGAAATTACCTTTAGCAGTTCCAAACACCCAAAGTCTAGAATACAAGAATCTGGTTACTTGGGGAAATAGGATGCTGTGACAACCAGGGTAAAAGACACTAATTTTTTATTAATTTTAAAACCAGAATAATTTAGCCCCAAAAAAAAAAAAAAAGTGGGAATCATAATATGCAAAATCTTAGCTTCTGATGAGTCAGAATAATGAATGGCTTCCTTGCTAGAATTACTTGTGGGTACTGGTTTGCTGACAGTACTGCAAGCACCAAGCAGACAGAGGGTTCAGGATTCTGGAATCATATCCAGATCTTATAAGAAATTGTGATCTCAACCTTTCCTGAATATCAGCCTGGTATTCTGGAATATAATCCTGTTTTGAGTTTGCAAATAGGTTGGAACGATTCTTTTCCCATTTCACTTTAGTTATGGGCACTTCTGGTGAAAAAGAGCAGAGAGAAAAGCCAGCAAACCAGCAGGCAGCCTTTGTGAAAAAGACTGAAACAGGATCAGGGTTCTCCCTAAGGAGAGGGAAATAACTGCAGATGAGTCGAGTAAGAGAGAAATCTAGAGGAAAGCAGAAGGCAGCTTAAAAGATTTTTAAAAGCCCAGCAGCAAGAACTACTGGAACCCTGATTTCATTAAACAGGTCAAAGATGACAGATCAGAGGGTGTGAAACCAGAGCTAATTGGTCATTTTCTAAGTTGTTTTTCAAAAGAAAATGTCAATTAGTTGAAACCAAAGCTTTTGGCAGGAATATACACACTGACTTTGTCTGGAACATTTTCTTGGGTACAAGGTGGCATTTCTGATCAGAGAAATCACTCTCCAAGAGCAGCCAACAACCCCACCACTAGGACAGTGCCCTGGAATAGCACTGAAATCCCTATACCAAAGGTGAGGAAATCCCAGGCTAACAGTGACCCCCTAACAGTGAGTCTACGTGACCTCATAGAGCAGTCTGTGGATGTACCAGCCCAGAGAGCTTCATTCTGGTGGACCTACACCCAAATTACTCAACCCTACTGCTCTTCTGACGCACCCGGATCATTATCACAAAACAAACTCACACCAACCCTGTCTAGTGTCTGCAACCACCTTCCAGCAGGAACTACCTTGAGTCTGTCTGGACCCACTGCTGTTTTAATGCCATATTTTAATTTTCTCTGTGTTTTTCAGTTTCTATTTTATCTTTTCTTCCAATTGTCCAGAGAGTTCTACTAACAAACCTTATAAAGTTCCTGTAAACAGAAGACAGATACAGTTCATAGCAAAGATGAGATTCCATGTTAGTTCCTTTCCAAAACCAGCTCCCAGGTATATGCAAACACCTCAGGAAAGACCCAGCATGTGTACAGAGAACAAATACCTGCAGATTTCTACCTTTCTGACTCAAAAATGCCTGGCTCCCATGACTCGCCAACAGGTAAAATTCCTGAGGATTCATGTGTTCTGAGCTGGTTCCAGGTCTTGGAACAACGACTACATCAGCCACTTTCTTATGTTTTGAAACAAGTATAACCACTAATTTTGAGAACAGTATTACTCACTCCTGCAACTGAGCATGCTGTTATTTACAGCATAATTTACAGCTTGACCATTAGTCAGCTGTTACATTATGCCTCATGATAAAATAAGGTTTAGATCTGCTTCTTGAACAAATAGGATCAAACTTGCAAAAAGTGAAAGCAGATGGGAAGTTCTATTGCAAAATTGCTGCAGAAACAAAAAAAGGAAAAAAATCAATGGTGTAATATTGATGAAAATAAAATTCAGATGGAATGAGATAATGTGCAAATCATTTGGTGAAAAATACATCTCCAAATATGATTTAAGAGACATTTCAGTGCCATGGTTACACATTCAATTTTCAAAACCATGAAATGTTCCATTATTGTAATAGCTTTGATTGGCTGTGATTCTGCCAGCAAAACTACTACAGTATTGTTATAATGATAAATTTTGCTGCAAAAAAGGGCTATTATATAAGAATGACTCTTTCAGATATTTATAGAAAGAGTTTTTATTTATTTATTTTAAGAAGCTATAATGAGAGAGGCTGGATTGAGAACAAAGAAAGAAAGAAAACTGGGGCCAATCAATATAATGTTTTCAATTAGCCTAAGTTTTTCATATTTTAAATTGTTTCAAGGCTTCATAAAAACACAGAAGGAATCTACAGCTTTTATTGGTTTTTTTAAGATGCGTATTTTCACCTCTCTGTTATGACTATTCACTGATTCCTTTCTTCCTTCCTTTCTGCCTCCTCTCTCCTGTCCCCACTTTCCAGCCACATGATAGTTCAGAAATTAAAATATATTTTCCTGTTATCTTTCTTTTTCTTCTTTTTCCCCCATGACTATTCAGACAGGACAACAGTTGCCCAGAAACAAACTATAAATATATAAATATTTAGCTAGCTAGCTCCCCATCGATGTATATAGATAAACATTACATATATGTGTGTATCCAAGGCAAAATTAATGACAAAGGTCAGGAAATACCACACAATCTCACCATAATAAGCCTCTGTAAGAATATCCAATAAATGTAATACTACATATAATAATATGTATACATACTAATATAATAATAATTTAATTAGAGACTAATTTTCATTTAAATTTCACAAGTGTTGTGGCAAATACTTTTCGTCACCATTCCCAACACCTGAGAGCAGAACCACTACTTTGTGCTACGAAGTTCAAGTGTAAATTTGTAAAATAGATCTTTTCTTGTCCTTTGGGGGTAAACTAGATCAGCAGACAAAAAGTAGCAGAAGTAAAAATACAGCTCCAAGAACTATCAGCAACAAATAAATGCAACAAACCAGAAGGTGCATGTTGCAAGCAACAGTTTGGTAAAATTATATATTCTTTTCTTTTCAAGCATGATCAAAAAAGTTCAGAATTAGGATCCATTAGTGAATAAGTTAATGGATTTGTGACAAGACCAGAGAACAAGCTTCATTGTGTTAAGCTCTCTATCAATCTGATTCTGCTGGTATTTTCTATTCTCCAAGAATGTGCCTACCTTTAATAACCAAAGGGAGACTCCAGCTGGCCCAGTGCAGCCCTAATGTAGTAGCAGAAATCTGGCATTAACCCAGTGACTGTTAGTGCTCTTCCTGAAGAACCCAGGAAAAGATAAAGGAAGCCTGTCCTCACAGCTTTTACTGTTTTCTCCAGATTGCAAGGCATGTTTTAATACACAGTTGAGCATACACAGCACAGTATAATTGGTGAAAGTCATAAACTTGCTCTACAGACATGTGTCTAAATAAGTTTTCTTCTTCTACTTTGGGTGACAGGTTAAAGACATTGGTAAAAGATAGTGCCAGAGCAGCAATCCAAGAGGTCCTCACCACAGGGCCCTGTGCCTCAGTGATAAACCACCAGATGCCTTCAGTGTACAAACAACCAGCACAGCCCTGGAGGTCAGGGATTCCTGGGCAAGTCCTACTGCTCCTGCTTTTTCCAAGCTGCTGAGACATCAAATTGTCACCAAATGGTCAGAGACACAAGCTTTTGTTTAGCAGCTCTGCCACTTTTCAGAGGGCTCTCATTCCCAGACTATGGTACACTCACGTTTGTGTAACTGGGGGGGTGCCTACACCTCCAGTACCAAACCTGCTGGATTGAGTCCATCTGTTGTTGCTTCCTTCATTTTGTGGCTGTTGGGAGCCTGGACAGACAGCTTGGAGTGCCTCTCAAAACACGGTGTAGGCAACACCATGGTCTGCCGGGCCAGGACCAGATTTACAAAGCCATCACCATATGTCTCCAGTCAGAGCGCACAGCATGTGTGTCAAGTCCAAGGAAGAGTTCTCTCGTTACACATTTTCAGGCACATCTTAGGCCATTTGGACGTGCTTTTATGGTTCCCACCACGTATCCTGCACAGCCAGAATCTTGGCAACAAAGACTTTGCATTCACAAAGGAGCGTGGAAATTTTTCCATTAATGGCTCTGTACAGACACTCTGAACCACCTCATAACAATACTACCAGTTTTTCATTCCAGAGATGGCTTGAATGAATGGATATGCATCCCACCTGTGTATTGTACTCACAACCTACTTGGCTGAAGTAGTTACTTAAACTCCTTACTGAACATCTCATACTACTACTGCACACAGAGCTGACTCAACATCCTCCCAATGCCATGCTCAGCAAGGCACGACTGTGGGACCTTGGGGGATGACAGTGTTGTTCACTGGAGGCTTTCAGAGTAAGATGATTCACAATCAGTGATTCCAAAAGAGCCTCTAGATTCATTCCCATCTGCCCTACTCCTACACCACACTCAATGTGTTTCTTCCCACTCACTAATAACAGCCCTTGCCTCCTACATGCTATCAACACCTGACTGTCTTTTCTCACTGCAAGAGAGTAAGCGCTTATAATGCATTCAAAGCACAATTTTGTCTGACACGTTTGTTTTAGCTAATTCTGTTAAGGTTTTTTTTTCTCCTTCCTAAGGCTGTTTCATTTGTAGGAGCAAATAAGCCTGAATGTCTCCTGCCACATTTGCTATCATCCCGTTATTCAATATAGGAGGCCAAAGGCTGCTAAAGGTTACACTTCATACAAAGGGATTGCCTTTTCCCACATACACCGAACCTGATGAGGAAATCATGGCTAAACAGGTACCTCTCTATTTGCCCCTTCTGTACCTATCTGATATGCTGTGACAAGCAAAAAGCTGTGAATTAATTCCTACGTAGGCAGTTCTACCTTTTCCAGCCTTGCAAACAAAATCCACAGATGTCAGGCAAGGTTTTTTTCTCCCCCTTAAAACACTTCCACCTCTTTCTCTTAGGCTTAGGTCTTTATAGTTATTATAGTCACCTTATAGTTCAACAGATGGGGTTCAAATGAAAAAATAAGATAGAAAGAACACAGTTGACACTCTCCCTGACCATGCTTAACAGGACACAGCCCTGCTCCCAGATGTAGAACATCCTATTCTAAGTAATATCATCAAGGTGATCGGGACTCCTGGTAAGCTACAAGGGAATCTATTTAGCCAGAAGGCTTTAATGCTGGTTTAGGACCAGAACGAATCAGAAAGTTCTGCCGACATTAAGTTTTTTACAAAAAAAAAAAAAAAAATCTAGCCAGCAACATTTTCACACCAGGTCCTCTGTTTTTAAAGTGTTCACTTTTTTCCCACCTCAGCAAGGAAAAATGAGGGAAGACAGAGAAGCTAGGTTCGAAAAAATTCAGCATATGGAATAAAAAGTTTCCAAAAGCTCCAGGCTGACTAACACCGTCATGCTAGAAAAATTGAGAGAGAAATACAGGCCAGCATGAACTCTAACCTTAATATTACTGCAACTTTATCCACATATTTTACCATGGTTTCCTAAAGAAATGAGGCTCACACAGTCACATAAAGCCAGCTTGTCTGTGTCTGATTATAAATTCCCTCTCCTCCAGTAACTTCTGAAGTCATTGGCCAATTTTACCCAACTTTGCCAGAAAAGCAGAGGTCTGAAAAATAAACACCTCCTATTTCTAACGTGAAGATAAGAGACACCCTCTGAAGAGCAAGGCCTTTCTTTGTACTTCCACATGTTCTGGAAGTTTGGGAGCAGTTTTCTGTTATCTGTTTCACAGAATTCTGATGGGCGGTGACGAGACACAATGTTGGCAAAGAGAGTCGCTGTAAGAGGCACTCACATTACATTACACACAGGACCTTGGCTATCTCCCCTCAGTTAGACAGAGACCAAAACAAGGGATAGGAGCAAGAGAGACATCCAGTCTGGTAAGTTCAGCAAAAAACTGCCAATGATTTCATCAAGTTGGGCACAATGGGCCCTCAGCAATAAACTGTACAACTCCATCCACTTTCCAAGGCATGTCAGAGCTGCGGGGGGATACTCTTACATCAAGCTTCCCAAAAGCTGCCTTCATTTGGTTCCATGCTATTCTCCAGCACAAAGTCAGCAAGTGCACTTTCTGAGCATGACATCTGTGCTTGCAGGAGGGAGAAGCCAGCACTCCAGTACACACAGGTGTTCAGGTTGTAAAGTATGTGTCTGGAAAGCTGAGTGCACAAAAAAGAGGTGCCCTTTGTGCACTCTTTTGGGAGCTGGGAGCCACATTAACAGCTGCACAATGGGAGGAGAGTAAGCTAGAAGATCAGATAGGTTAATTAGATGCAGAAGTTGAAAACCTCATCTCCAAATTTTCTGTAGAACCTAGGTTCTGAAGTAGCACACGAATTCACCAGCCTTGCTATTTATTTGGAGTTATGCAGGTTTTCCATGACCAGGATTTTCCAGCTCTCCTATAATTGGTGTACTGTTCACTCTTATGAGCCAGTTGTTTCCCACTTGGTTAAACAGGCTCACTACTTATTATAAATTCCACGTGTTTGCAACTGTGATCAGCTGATCTTATCCCTGCAGAGTTTTGACAGGTATAAGAATTAACAGACTTTACACTCATGCAGACATAGGAGAAGGAGTACCAAGAAGACAAGCCCCTTCCATCCCCACTCTCTAACTACATACACACACACACAACGCCCTCTGCCAGACAGCACAGGGCATCCAACCCTTACCTGGGACCAAGGCCTCCTCCACAGCATGCCCAGCAAAGCCCTGGCAGAGGTGGGGGCAGGAGCAGGGTTGCCCAGGGTTCTGACCTGCAGCCTGTGTGTGAGGGAACCTTGGATGATGGGGGCAGAAATATTCCCTGGCATGACTTCATTTTCTCCAGGTTCCTAATTCCCTACTGCCACTGCAGACTTTCCCAAGGATTCTTTCTATACTTGAGCCTTCTAAGGGGTGGGAGGGGAAGGGAGTATTCCATCTTCTCATCCTGCTGCCCAAGCACAGCACAGTTCAACCAGCACCCCCACCATAGTTATTCTATAAACAACAGCTGGTAGCCTTGAACAGTCATGACTGAATATTAAGCAACAAATCACCATGATTTACTTAAACTGATGCTTAAGGCTCAACAAAACACAAAGCTCTTGAAGCTAGACAGTGTACCAAAACCCAGAATGAGGATGTCCCTCCTTTGGACACAGGGTTGCCACAATATATCAATGTTGGCCAAGAAGATTCCTTCAAATCTGTTCAGCTCCATAGGTATTTTTGGAAATCTGACTCCTCTGCTCCTTGACTTCTTCAGTCCCCCTGCCAAAGTAGGTCATCATGCCCTCATGTAGAAGCTGGCTCTAGACAAGATATTCCATTCAAGACACTTCTGCAAAGCTGTGACTGCCACATAGTTAAATCAAAGCCACACAGTTTAGTAGATTGATCACAGCAGCGTGATGCCCTACACAAAGGCTGTAAAACACTAACAACCTGCCTGCTAAATAAATTTAACTGGGTTGATCTTCAAATTCTTGTGGAAAGATTACTTCCAAGACTTGGGTTATCTAGAATTTAGAAAGCTCAAATATTTCCATAGCATGCTGCAGTCACATGTGTAATTTCTCCTTTGCCTGCAAGAAAAAATTGCAGAACAGGCCAGCAACCAGGCCCCAAACAGTTTTTAATTCGAAGAAATAAAGCTGAATCATTGAAAATCTATGCTGAAGTTGTAGTCAACACAAACAGTTGTGCATACACCTCTTTCTCATTATATTGTGATTTCCTTCTCTGTTCATTTGTATGCCTTTCCTAAGCCCTCCCAACCTGGATACTTTAAGAATCCCTTGCTTACCAACCTGCACCTTCATCAGCACCCCCCTGCTTCTGTCTCTCCCTGTTCCTCCATAGAGAAATATCCCTCCTCCCTGAGACATAGCACTGCTCCTGTTGTATTCCAGAGTACCCAAACTCTGGGTTTTCCTGTCCCTCTGTCCACTAGACAGAGGAATTCCCCTTTCAGATTATGTACTCTTTAACTTTTTCTATCATATGAAGAAAAACTTTCTCCATCCACAACTTTTCTATCTAAAACAGTCCTATGTTAATCTGGGCACAGTTCTGTTCACGTGGGACACTGCCTAACCCCTCACTGGGCTGTCACATCACAGACAAGCTTTCAGACTCACTTTCCCTGAAAGCCAAAGAGGCAGATCAGTTTTAGGACACTTAAGAGATACAGACTTTGCTACCTGTTGTTCTGCCCTAATGGTCCTCTCATTCAAGAGGCCTCCTCAGGTCATGGTGGCCATTTATAACCAGGATTCTCCTTCAGTTAAAATTATTCAAGTCACTTAAGTTTTGCAAAGAACACCAAAAAAAATCACCAACACTTCAGCACAGCTTCCAGTGAAAAGGCACGATATTGCTGCAGCCTGAGAACAGTGAGAAAAGCTCCTGCTGTCAGTGGTACAGAGGTGGGGAACAGCATCACCCCCAGGACAAAGGCCTCCACACTTCTGGCACATTCCCTCAAAGAAAATGTGCTGTAAGCTGCAGTTTCAGAACTGACGCATCCCACCCTTCGTGATCCTGCACTGTTTTGCTGCCTCCCTCATCGCAGTGTCACACCAGCTACATGTCAGCAAGGGGGTGGAAAGTACCCTTGGACCATTGAGAGCTGCTACTCCACACAGATTTCACAGCAACACGGACCTTGGCAGGAACTGCTACTGCAAACTGAGGATAGCAGATAACGGCACAGAAGGGCCACAGGAAGAGCAGTGTGCAGCTTCTGGTTTTGCAATGAATCACAGAATCATAGAACCATTTAGGTTGGAAAAGGTCCTTAACAACAAGTTTGATTAGATGTTTTTTGAAGAGATTTGCTGTGTTTTCTGTGTGCTTTCCTACCCTTCAAGCAAACAGACTCTATGGCCATAGAGGAAAACCCCTGAAAACTGCTAGTAATGATCTCTTACCCTCACAAAATAACAATACATCAGAGCATTCCACAGTTTCTGTGTTTACATAAATACGGTTGTACGGTTGATTTACCAAATGTCAAATCAGGATTTCTTCATTTTTAAATGACAAAATTTCCTTTGCAAGTAACTCTACAAAAATCAAGCTTCCAGAGCTTAGAAATGGCAATTCTTCTGCCAGTTTTTTCAACCTCCAAGACAGTCTCTCTTCATATTACCAGGAGGACTGCTGGTCATTCCTAGACAATGTTATCTTCTGGGACACTGACCTGTTCTGGTCCTCTGAGTAAGGCTGAATCTTCTATGTGATAAGAAAGAATGCAAGCCCTTTCTGAAAGTGTTGCAAGGCACACAGGTATTTCTGAAACCGCTTAGAAAATTCTTCCATCCTGTAGGTATTTTCCTAAGCAATTATTTATTTAGCTGACTAAAGTATTAGAGATAATCACTATAATTTTATTTAAAGACATAATTTCAATTTCCATTTAAAACCACTTTATTAGTTCACCATTTAAGACATACTCAGCTGAAGCATCACATCAAATTGCTAGTGTAGATGCAAATGTTTTATTCTAAAAATTGCCAAGTAACATTGATTTCTACCACAGATACATCAAATAAAGAGTGAAAGTTAGTAGTTTCAAAGTTTTTGGTAGGTTTTCCTAGCAACAAAATTTGTTTTATTCTAAAAGACTAAAAACTGACAAGTATTTACTCTTGGATACAGTGTATTTTGTTTTTATTTTTCACACTTTTTGTATGCATGAAAGAGATTCTTTTTACATAGTCCCTTGCATAGATATCAATAGCACTGCACAAGAAAGTCAGCTTTGCCTCTGAATTTATTCACAGAAGCTGTACAAACCTACTTCAGTATCTGAGTCTCAGAGGCTCTTCCAACACTTTCTAGGACACCAACAGTGAGTACTACAGAACTAGAAGGCTATTATTTTTCTGGAGATATTCCAGTATAAAAGACTAACATACTGTAATTGCAGTTGGTGGAAGGATTCAGAGAACAGAAAAGCAAACGAGGAGCAAGTGAAAGCAACTGATTCCTATCGCCATTCCCAACAAAAAGGCCAATTCACCCGACTATTCACAGATCTATTCAGTTAAAGGAGACAAAACAGCATCACAGAAACAAGCATTTCCCAAGGGAGTTTTAAGTCATACAGAAGCCAGTGATACCTGGTAGCAAGAAAAGGCTCCAAAACCACAGGAGGAGCTGCTGCTAATTGTACTAACAAGGAGTTAATTTAAAATATGAGAAGAGCAGACAAGTTATTTATCTAAGATCTTTTAACTCAGTACCACAAGGAATAGGAACATGGAGTACTCTGTCAGAAGACGTATTATGTCCAGTAAGAAATTTGTTAGCATTTTACATCTAAAGCCTCAGTTTGGAGGATTTGTCTCTTTGGCATCTAGTAAAGTCATGAATCAATTTACAAATTGCAACTAGAAAATCTATTATGTGGTTTAATAAAGACCTAAGCATCTCTACTGCAAGCATGTGCTAAACAGCAAGGTACTAAATGGGGCCTGCTGAGATTGCCAAAGTAGCAATAAAATAGTTCAAGTCTTCTTTAACCTTCACATCTCTCAAAGAAAATATGAGGCATCTCTTAACATTTTCAGTGGGAATAAGGCAGGGATTGCAAACAACAAAACCTGGCCTTGTAGTAAAACTTCTTAGGAAACACTGGCCCTTTTTCCCAGAAGAGCATCATCATACTTTAGACTCTATTATTCTAGCATTCTGTTCTCCAAAGCCAAGGCAAGAAAGAGAAATCCCAAACTGTTCATGAGGACCAGGTGCTTAAAGAAACAAACAAATATTCTAAGAACCAGTATATGGTTGAAAAACCAACTTTGATAGAAACTGCCTAATCCACCTCCCAATAATACTGAAGTACTCAGCTTCACTCAGGTTTACAGTTATGCAAAACCCAAGGAAAAGTTGAACCAGCTACACTCAGTGGAAATACTCAGTGAGAGTCCCAAATCCTTAAGTGCCTAAAGATGCTGTATAGCAATCTGAGCTAAAACCACGGATGAATTTGCTTTTTTAATGGTGAGGCTACATACACACCTTTTCCATGCGAGAGGATCAGCTGAACTGGAATAAACACATATTCATTCCAGGAATATGGACTGGACGGTTGAGCCTTTAAAACACATGGGTCTGCAGCACGGTAATGTAGAAACAGTGCTCTCCTGTCAATGAAATATTTTTTTCTTAAAAATGTTCAATACAAGTCTTGATAACACCACCTACATCCCAATAAGCTCATTCAGAACTGTTGGAATAGCTGGCCATAAAACAGGACAAAATCACCCCAAGCAGAAGCAGATGGAACTTAACTGAAATGGTGGCAAGTGCATCTTACACAGCAGCTACAGCATGGATTGCCTCAGGGATTTTACATTTGCTCACACAAATCCTACCATAAACAACTGAATGGGTTGTAAAGATACACAGTGAACTAGATCATTTCATTTCAATCATGCTAATCTTCCCCTGCCTAGTGTTGGCTCCTTTCTCTCAAATTTGCCAATTTAAGGCATTTTCTAATATCTGTAGAATACAAACAAGCCTTTTTGGTAAGAAGGGTGTTCTTCAAACCCCAATCTCAGTGTTTGAAACTATATAATCCTAAAGCCTTGATCCTACCAAGGACTCCATGATGTATGCAGCATACTGCAAGAAATCCACTGCTTCCTAAGGAGTCCTTAAAAATGTCTTCATTGTTTAAAATACCTTTTCTCATATCCCATTTTCATTACCATCCTATCTATGGTAATGCTATCTACATTCCAGTAGAAAACTGCTCTCTGTACTCCTTTGCCAGTGGAATGGAACCTGTAACAATTAGCAGTTTCTGCTTGTCTCTGCTCTGCCTCATTTTTTACTCCCCTACCAGTTGCTGCTTACAAAGTAGATACCTGTCCAATGCTTAAAGCAGTTACTCAAAAATAAATTAAGAGCTATTTTTTAATGGGCATTCATTTGTGGAAAAAAATTCATTGCATTCTAATATGCTTCACTTGATGCAAAGCAAGAGCATTTTAATAAATAATTCATACCAACAGAACACAAAATTTATTAGTCTAATACTTTTAGAAGCATGACTACAATGAGATGGGATGTACACACACATACATGTACTCAGCTGTATTGTGTTCTTATACACTGACATTATGACAACAGTACTTATCATCTCTGATACATGAAAGTTCCTGCCTGCACCAGGATAGAATACAGATTTTTACTAATGTATCTCTCAGTAAATTAGATAAGGAAAAGCAAAAGAGAGCATACTATACACTCTTCACTCTGTAATTTGGTCACTTATGCAAATACAAGTAACACCAAAAAGTAAAGACTTTGGAAGAATTATTATCAGCAGTTCTCTTTCTTTTTTATTTACCCTGAAAAAAATGAGGATTCATGGAGACAGATCTGCAGGAGTGGGTCTATATCTGGTATGTATGTCCAAGCAAAGCCTGCAAGTTTTCTGTGTGGCTACAGTTCCCACATACTGTCCAAGAAAGAAGGCTGAAATAGAAGCAGTCCCCAACCATTCTTAGCGCAAGCAAGGATCCTTGCAACCCACGAAATACAGAAGAATTTTAAAGCATTTAAAAATCATAGAGATAAAATGCATTATTTGTGGAAGTATGGGTCAGTCCTCGGGTACCACTTGAATTCTGATGTCAAGCAACAAGACAAGTAGGGTCCACAGGCAAAGTAAACGTGCAGAGAAGAGCATCAGCGAATATGGGCTTGGAAACAGACTCTGCAAACTGAACATGGTGCTTTGAAATCCTCAAGATACTGCTGAGGCTTGAAGCACATGCACTCTACTCCCTACCCCCAACACATAAAATGCATCACTAGACTCATTCCTAGTATTCATTTGGCCAGTGACCTCAGCGAGAAGAGCGTTAAGTCCCTGTTGAAAATGCAGATTTGCTACAGAAACTCTATAAAAAGTAAACTAAATTTTAAAAAAATCTGTAAAAAGCAAGTGTTTCTTTCATCTGTTCCTGACTTCCTTATTATTTCAGTGTTGGATGTAGAAGAGTAAATAAATCTCATTTTATATCTGTGACACAATTCCCAGCTGTGGTTTCCTCAAGCCCTTCCAAAGCAGCTTTTTGGCAACTTAAAATGATTTGGCACAATCATAGTCACAGAAAATATATTTTATTCCTAAAAGGATTATTCAAAGTTTAACTGGCTGTAAGAGCGCCACATCCGCTGAAACTCTCAGAAACAGAACCCTAAGAGAACTGATTCTCTGCTGCCTGATGTACTCCCCTCACACACATTATGGAACTTCCTCCAGTGTCCTCAGATTGGAAACTGTCAGCTTTTTTCCAAAGAACAAAGATACGGTGACAGGTATCGTGGCATTGTTCATGACTGGGACACTTGTTCATGGGAACGCTGCTGAAACTCCATTGTTAAGTCTCACTTAGGCTCAACAGCCATAATTTAGCTCTGAGTTTGGATCTTCCTGCGCTGAACCCAAACCACTGCTATGGGGTGAAATCCATTAAAATCCCCCAACAGCTTTCCCATTAAGATCGTGACACAAAAGCGTTTCCATTTCAGTATCTCCTGCATAAGAATCATTTATTTTTACAGCGCGCCTCCAGCATTTCCCACACATTTACCAGCTGAAGAGAAAAATCCTCAACCCCATTCTGAATTTATCATCACAACACCTGCTCTCTGTCAAAGCTCACTGAGGACCCCAAACAAACCATCCTCAATGGGCCTCCAATCACTTTGCAATTTTGTGTTGCTTTTCAGCATGCCAGGCATATCCCAAACAGCCTAACCCACAACCAGATGGTCAATACACAGGGGAAGACACCCACAGACTTTAAAAACAAACAAACAAATAAATCAGAATTACCAGTGTTTAGTGTCTGGTTGTGTTGCAGCATTTAAACCAGGACCCTGAAAAAAGCGCCTCAGAGCACACTCACAACGTGGGAACCCACTCCCAACCTTGAGCTTATTTCTGCCAACAGGTTGAGTGGGGGGCAGAGGGGGGAATAAATCTAAAAAGCACTTCCTCTCCCCCCTGTTCCACAAATGCATTATTCATAAAAGCCAGGGATTTTTTTTATTACCTGGGGATTTCTTTTTTATTATGTTCAAAGGACTGTTTCAGTGAGCACTCACTCCCCTGCAGGCAAATATGCAAGGTTTTTTTACATGGCAGTATAAATTACAGTGAATACCTAAATAATACGGGTAAAACCTCAACAAAATCAAATAGCCAAAAACATTAGGGACAAATTGCCCTTGCACAATTTATTCCATTGTTTGGTGGAACTCCACAGAGAATCTGGGGCCCCTCGTATGCTGGATCTAAATTGATTTATTCTTACTATCACAGGGGAAGTCAATAAACTACTTCTTTGCATAAGTTATACCTACATTTTAAAAAAATCCTAAAATACTACGAAAATGGCTATTTTTCCTTAACTCCTGAGCTTCTACAAAGAGGAGAGCAGCATTAAGATGTATGTAGTTATTCTCATAAATCTGATTAGTGAAGACAAGGAATAACCACAGCTTAAAACACAGACAGAGAGAGAAAACAATGCTTTTTTTCACTCTCAATAGAACATATTTCAGATGCTACCTCTGCTTGTTGTAATCGCATTTCCACTCTGAATCACAAATACTCCAGAAATCTATCTTGCTCTGAAGAGCCAAAATATTTATTTTTATTTGACCTCCTACTAGGTGCATTCATGGGAAAACAAATGGATTCTACTTGGGGCATGTCCATTTGTGCCTGTATCCCAGAAACCTGAAACCAGGCCAGCATTCTTCGGATTGAATAAAGCTGAGTTGTCTGGGTTAAATCTGTTGTCAATATGCCTCGCTTATACAGTGAAATAGTTTCTTGTTAAGCAAGACAGAGATTTACTGTAGGCAAGATACAGACTTCAAATGCATCAGCATGGAAGGGAAGGATAGAAATGTATTAATTCTTCAAGAAACACCGGATAAATGCACTGTATACCTTTGCAGGAAGCTCCTTTTTCTATGAATAATCATGGTCTTGAGTCAACAGACTTTGCCTACTTAAGCTATCTCTTGCATCAGAATCCAATTATAGCAAAGCCTACAGAAAACAGGTTTGGCACACTTTAATATTTTGGTATTGATCTAATTTAGCTCTGGTTTCAATTACAACAGGGAGCATTTTATCAAGAGATATACTTTGTTGGACTCTAAATTGCTTTTTTCCTTATTGTCTCTGATCTCACTATCTGGGTACTTTTTCCACGCTTACTGCTACAGTTTTAGAGGTTTCACCCCTTTTATTCTGAACTTTTTTACAGGAAAGAAATCAAATCCAGCTTTTCTAAGTAATAAGAAGAGAACTCAATACATTTAAAAACTGGGCTGGGGTTTCTGTAGCAACCATTCCACAATGATGCAACTGAATTTGACATCAAAGAACAAATGTATCAAGTCATCCTGACAACTAAAACACTTGCTTTAAGAAGAATGCCTACATATATCTGGAACAAAGACGGATTATCCTAAGTAAAATGAGTATTCCATTTAGTAATATATGTATACCGTATCATCCTACTTGAGGCATCTTTTCTCCCATCAATGTGCATAACTGCCACAAAAATTAGCTGGATTTATCCATAGAAACTGAGAGGAGAATAGACCTTTTTATTTGGTTTTCAGATGTATGGAAGAATTATCTCATTTTCCATTTAATGACATACAGAAGATATATGGAAGTAATTTTCTTTCTTCCTGCTGAATTTGGCTTTAAACTCTGCAGCTTTATGTCTTACATTCATTGAAGGGAATGTCATCTCTACAACCCAAAATAGTTACACGTATTTATAAACTACATCTAAGAAATTACCCCTGGTTAACAATATGCACCTTTCAGCTACAAAACCCAAAAGCCTGACAACAGGAAAATTTTGCAGCACTGTGCTCTCCCAAAATACAAATTGCACATTGATAATCTGGAATGTTTGCTGAATTAAAGGAGGATTATGAAATCATATCAGTGATTAGAATCATACATTGCTGAAGGCAGATAGCTGGAGTGTTGAAATTTCTAAAAAGGAAGCTGTCAAATAGTAGGAAGCAATTTGCAATGATCCAAAGCTTTGTGAATAAAATCACAAACCTAGTGCTCTGTTAAGCTCCACGAAGTGATAAAATTTGAATTCAGAGTTTGTAATTCCAAACCCAAGTTCATTTCATGGGCTGCCACAATTTCTAGAAAAACATAAGACTTCACAGAGATAAAGGAACATTACAAACTCACTGGAACTGAAACACAGTTCCTAGTGTTTCTTCAAGCTTGAAAAGGTGCGACACTCAGGGTACACTACTTTTTAAAACTCCCTGTTGGTATTGCTAGATGTGAGATACAACTGTTCAGCCCTAAAGACAAACAAGCAGTGCATCCCTCTCCAGTCCAAACAGCAACAAGAAATGTGCAATTTTTTAGGCTGAGGTAACGTATATCTGTGACTTCCCTCTGATGTGGAAGAAAAAAAGTGCACCTGAAAATTGCAGCTTGTGCTCTTGAGACCATTTGTTGATGACTTTTCCAGGTTGATTTTCAAGCCCCTCCCCTACCAGAATAGTCTTGAAACACAAAACAGTATAAATCAATTCCTAGCATTAAAGAAAAAAAATCAACCAATACCTATTTTGCAGACACTGGGAACAGCCCAAAGGTCTTGCACAAACTATTCATGTTAAAAAGAACAGCTGAATTTGAGCTGTATATAAAAAGGGGAAAAAACCCAGACATTTAGAATATATTTTGAAAGAAACCCGTTTCAAAATAATTCAAGTGCTTTTCAAATGTCATTAAAATAAAAATAAAAATTTATTTAGGCTGCAGTATGCCAAAGGCCTTGTCAACTACACTGGAAAAATGGATGCACTCCCGTATAATCACTGCACCTGCCCTAAAGGCTATAGTTCTTCCAATACAAATTCCTGTAGTAAGATGTCAGGTAATCATTAGTTGAAAAGAAAAAGCTTATTCCAGTAACAATGGTCATTTGTGCACAATCCAACCCTAACAGGCCAGAGAGACACCACTTAACAATTCAATGTTACAGTTTTAGCATTCCTGCCTTCTGAACATGGAAACAAACACCTTTAAATTTTATCCCTAAAGTGAAGAACTCGAGCTGCAATATTGACAGTGTCACATCAGCACGTGCAAGGCTTCACCCAACAAGCAACTATTTCCCCAGAGCAAGACAGCAGGAACAAGCCCTGGTGTGGGGAGGCAGCAAGAGGCCACCAGACATGCTGCAGCCAAGGTTTCTGACCTCGCTTTTACCATTATATACCAGCCCTGGCAGCTGCTTCTTTCCCAGTCACCCAGCTTCTCTGGGCTGCAGTCAGTCAAGGTGGGCACTTCTCCCTAAGTGACATCAGCAGGGGCTGACGAACCCCTCTGGAGCCTGTCCTGGCCCACGTGGAATTACCCTGGCATCACGTCCTTGCACATTTATGCCCAGTTCAGACCACAAGCTCAGATCTAAGAGGAAACTCAGGACAGACCTTGTCTCAGAGCTTCCCTGAGCTGTGAGGGGGCATCCCCAGCACCTGCCTGGCTCCTTTACAATCGCTGTGATTGTACATGTACAAGGAGGTAGAGGCTTGCCAAGTTTTCCCTGTGTTCACGTTTAATTGCTGCCGTGCCCCAGGTGATGCAAACGGCTGCAATTCGAGCATTTCTGTCCTTATTGGTTTATGTTCCATATGATTTCCTCGGCATCGCTGGCATCTTGGGCAACCTAAGGCCTGCTTCTTGAGCAGTTTTTATATCCATTGCACCGACAGGGTGGGGGGATTTTTTTATTTCAAAGCAATTCACTCAACAGCGCCTCTCCCCCAGCCCCAGCCCCTGGCAGCAGGTCCCCAGGCCGGGCTGCGCTGGCCGGAGCCGCACGCTGCCGGAACGGGAAAGCCCTCATCGCTCCCAATTGTTTTCCTGAATGCCTCTACGAACAAGGGCGAAAGGAAATATCCCCGGCTGGCCGGCGGCCAGCGGCCCGCTCGCTGCCGAGGCCAAGGCAAACACCCTCCCGCCCCGCCGCGGCCCCGCCGGCCCCGCCTCAGCCGCGGGGTCCCGGCCCGGCGGACGCGGCCCCTCTGCTCCCAGCGCGGCCGGTCCTTCACGGGCACCCCGGGCCCCTTCGTGCCAGCCCGGGCAGGGGCAGCCGGGGGAAGCTCCTTGCCCTCTCAGAGCGTCGTTCCGCTCGGAACAAAACCTGCCCGCGGCCCGGGGGTAGAAAAATAAAAGCAGTTTCCCTTCCCACGAGTGTGGGGAGGAGCACCCCGGGGCACAGGAGGCAATGCCAGGGGAGCCACCATGAGTCCCGCTGCCCGACTCCATCAGGATCAGGTCCTGGGAAAGCCCGGCAGCATCTGGGCTCCCACGGCAGCCTCTGGCTCTTACAGTGCGAGGGGAGAGGAGCACAAGGGACAGCCAGAGGTCCCACTGTCACTGTAAGGCTGCAGGGTGCCCCGTCCAGCCTCCCGAACTGCCGTGTCCTGGTCACCGGCCAGCTGCCCACGAGGCAGAGCCGGGCTAGGATTTCACCTTTTGAGATGGGCACGGTGGAAGCACATGTGAAACCAGTTAACTGTGCAGTTATTTGGTCACAGGAATTTACATGCTCAGCTGCTGAAGCAGGAGGCTGTATGGTTAACTGGAGATGTTTAATAGATTTGTAGCAATGGGTGGTGGGGCTTTTAAACACAGCAATCTGTTCAGCTCCTGACCAAGAAACAGTCAGTTTCGTATGGGTATTTCGTATCTAAACCCATTACCTTCAGAGCAAGGGCAGAAGGGTGAAATCTGACACAGGGCAGAGGCAGGACCAGCCATGCTTTACTCTCAAATCCAGTCATCGGTGGGATCAGAGCAGCACACAGAACCACAGCTGGAGATCAGGAGATCACTTCCTCCCATTACCATTTTCCAAGGTCTACAGGCAAAGCTGGGGAATCATCATTTTACAAGCATAAAGAGATTTGAATTTCTTGCAAGAAATTTTTCAAGCTCTACCAGCAACATGTTTTGAGTTTGCAAGAAGCTCCGTTACAGAGAGAACTCTCTAAAAAGTAAAAATTAGGGGGATCAAGATAAGAAAACAAATACTGCTGACCTAGCATTCCATTGCCGGGGTGAAACACAAGGCAAATCGGGCATTTCCTACAGCTCTTTGCAAACATTGCTTCTTTGAAGGTGAGATGGATGGAGCAGTGGACGAGGGCTCACGACACCTGGACTTCATTTCCATCTGTGTCACTTATCTGCTGAGTAACCTTGGGATATTGCTGTAAAATGACACTCAAAAAATCTATGAATGAGAAGTACTGCACAGGAACTAGGCTCTTTTGCCATCTTCCCACAGCACTGACATGGAATCCTATGTCACAGCTGGCATTTCTGTCACAGCTTGCTTACAGCCCTAATCCTACACAGTTCTCTGTGGAAAGGCTTCTGAGAGAGTAGTTCTGTTTGCAAGAAATGAGTCCAGGAGAGATGTGTGAAGCCAAAACGATACTTCTACCTGGATTTTTAACAGAGTTTGGATCCATGTTACAAATTAAAATTCACAAGACCAAGACAGCATTTCAGCATTTCAATTTCAGGCACATACTCTGTGTCATTGACATTATTGTCAATGGGACTTCTAAAGTCCCATTCAAAACTGCAGCAATAGAAAAACCCCAATAATCTCTTCAGCCAGAAAAAAGTACTGGTCAGATTCAATTTCAGTGGACCACTGGGATTTTATGCCATTGAAAACAGTATCCATATGGCTGCAAGACCAGTTTTCCATACTCTCAGGTAAAAGCTTCGCAGCAACCAAAATATGGGAGAATCTGTTTCAACCCTGGCACGTGTCACGTGCTAGAGGACACCTGTTTCCAAGTAAATTCTTAGCTGAAGCCAGTGAATCGATCTGCATTATACTGTAGGACTGAGGCCTACATTTTAAAATCTTTAAGGGATACTTAACTGAGCTTTATCATCAGGAGACGATCAGTTTAACATCTGAATTTCCCAGGAGCCATGTACATGATTTATCTGTCTAAAGGCTTGGAATCTCATCCAGTTTAGGAAACAGAACCTTGGACAGGCCACAGGACATATATATTACCTTAAGGTTTGTTAAATACCCATCACCAAGCTCTCTAAATATTGACATTCAAAAAGATTAGTCAGAAAAACCTACAAATCACACTTATCTGATCCAGCAATATCAAATCCTTCATGTTGTCTACCAGAGTGAAATAATCAAACTCTTTTGCCATAAAGCCTTTTTTTCTCTTCTGAAACAAATTCAAGTTTTTGTAAGTTCAGAAAGTGCAGTTCTGGCCAAGGTAGATAAGTGATCAAAACAGCAAAGAGGGGCTATATATACAAATATATTGCTTTGTAGATAATTTTTATCTATTTGCATGAAGTTATTTATTAGCTGAACATCACTGGCATGTACAGACTGGATCTAACTAAATTATTTGATGATTTTTTTCCATGTCTGCAAGTTGTCCACACATTGCAGAATTCTCAGATTTATAATGGAAGACCATATAGGTGAACATCTCAAACCAGCAAAAAGTCAAAATGATTGTGGGATATGTGTCTTCAGCTGCAACTTCTTCACTGTAAAAGAGAATAGGCGCACTCACATTGTGTTAGTAAGTTAAACAAGCCTTTAATTCAAAAGCAAACTTTAGGACTAATATGGTTCACAGAACACAAATTCTGAAATATTCACCAGTAAAATTCCAAAGCACAGTTACTCTTTATATAAATGTCTGTCCTGGTGGAACTTGAAGAAGCAAACACAAAGAAGGTAACACACTGTAGGAATAGAAATGTGTTCACTTCCTTGTTTAGGCACTGTTCAGGGCATTGCCAAAGAATATACTCATGTGAGGCTGAGTATCTGCAATCCCTGAGATCTACAGCTCCAAAGCTGGAAACAGCACCAAACACAAGGAATCCCTTCCACAGCACATTGCCTGGGTGGGCTGCCCCTGGGTGGAGTTCTCAAGGTCTCCTGATGCAGGGCAAGCCACTATTGGTCAGCCTGAGATCCAAGACATTGAAGCATTGAGATCACGTTCCCAAGACAACCATCTGCCAGATGCAAGATTATATTCTCTAGCAAAGCTGTAGTAATTCAGCAAAAATGCATGTAATGCCAAACATTTCAGCCTCAACAGATCTGTGTTTGTAGACCTTGGCATCACTGGAACATTTCCAGACAATTCCCCTCCCACCAACTTCATTCATCCCAAATCTCTGAATGGTGCTACACTTCGGACACACAGGTACACATGAGATAAAGAGAACACATTGGAATGAGGTTACTGTCCAAAGCTTCAAGGGCCTAAATAATGGATGCAAATCATTAGATCAGACCTGGATCCACCTGTGATGTTCAACAGGTCCTGGCTTCCTGGCTGACAAGTGCTACTGGGAAGTGCTGATAGGCACAGGCAGATGGAAGGGAAGAAGAGGTAACTAACAGACTCCTTACTAAATTCATCCTGGTGAGGTCATGGACAAATCACCAAGGCCATCCCTGTTTGTGGCATATCCAAACACATCTAAAATGAGATGATATTAAAAAGTCTAAGATAGAAACAGTTTATGTTTTATTTGGGGAGTAGTTACTTATAATCTTTACTCAGGTGGGAGATTCTGCATATCATAGTAGAATGTGACGCAGTGAAAGGAGATGTTCCTGCTTTATTCTGAAATGACAATCTGGACCCCATTTCAGAAAAGAGGAAACTATGATTAAGTAAACAATTTTTTAAAAATCATGAGGTAGCTCTGCCTCTTGTCTACTAGAAGATAAAAAGGCTGCATATTACATTGTGAATAGTATTATATCTAGTAAAAAGCTATGTTGTTAGCCCACAAATACAGAGAATGGCATGGAGAAAAAATTTGTTTGGCTTGCCAGAACTAGTTGCAAGGAATAGAAAGAAGGAGAAAAAGCTGTAAAACATTGGGTTTGCTTCTGTCATTGCAGGAAGGGAAGCATTGCCCAAGGCAGGGATATTTCCTGGTATGGCACAGGGACTTTGATAGTCAGCTGGTAATACATTTACCAACTATCTAGTTTTCCCAGAAGTGTCTTGACCTGAGCTGACTCCTCCGTGTCCCAAGAGGATGACTAAATCTGATTAATTTATTATGCTGTGGCCTGCAAGCCATTTCCTTGCTTTACATTGGTGTCAGTACAATCTTTTATACAGGGCAAACTAGGTTCTATATAGGCAGAGTTATTTGGACTAGATTCAAAACCAAGAAGAATTCACCACCAAGCATCCACAAAATTTAAATAAGTACAAAATGACAGTCTGGGAAACATTTGAGAAAAAAATCTGAAACTTTAAAGGGTAGGCAGAGTTACAAGACAAGATAATCAGCTAATTAAGCCTGAAGTTAGTTGATAATTGTAGGCACCTTCCAATGAAATCACACAATCCTGAGGACTGCATGTAACCTACAAAAAAAGCCACATGATTATTTTTTACAAGGAAGCAGTGGAGTACTGTGTTATGGGAAACAATCTCAATCCTATTAAATTAATAGCTCTTGGTGGTGAGCATACTACAAACCACGCTGTGGAATCCAACAAAAAAAGCCTCTTGGAAGAGCCAGCTCATGGTTTAGAGAGTGTGGGCCCATAAGCCTTTGTTTGCACCAAAAAACATACTTGGGATGATGCTCTACAAAAAACATCACTGTCCATATGTTGGCTTCGTGTGATACTGCTATAACCTGCAGGCAGCCGTCAAAGAAACTTTCATTTATGAGACCTAAAGTAGACTAAGCAGAGGACTCAGCAAATCATGGGGAAGAAAAAAAAGTATAGCATAGCTGACAGAGTATTTTCCAAAAGCAATCTAAAATCCACATGCTCAGATATACAGCAGTACCTCACTAACTACAGTAGTTTGGTTATTCCCACTAGTATTACACTTGAGATTCCACACTGTTTGTATCTTACTGATTTACACATAAATTGTGCTCAATCTATTTTACTTTGCTTGCTTTGAAAGCTCAGCTTGGGATCTGAGAATCACTCTGACAAACATCTTTCTCCATCTCAACCCATAATAATAGTTTGTGGGACAAATAAAGATGCTGATTACATCTCTGCACCGAACTGCCACACTGAAAGGTTTTCTGCCCCAGAATTTTGTATAGAAATTGAAAGGAGAGGATGATTTTGCTTGCCTAGAACTCCTCTACTGCCCAGTCTCAACAGGTGCACAAATTGTTTCTGAGCTGGCTCTGAGCCCAGAGCAGGACTAACACAGTGTACTCCACTCCCTCCCTGGCCCACCAGGATGAGAAGGGTTGTGGGAAGATGGACAGTGAGAATGGGGCAGAGAAGAACTTTGAGTTTGTGGTGCAGGTGGAGGAATACTGTGAGGTAGGTCTCTAGAGCAGAAAAATTTGGAGGTTGACACGGGCAGTTTTTTCTGAGGTATTTCTAGCCAACCACCTGGTTGGGTGATGGGTGCACGTGCACAAAACTGTCCAGCCAAGTCCTTTCACACATCACTGTGAGGCCCCTTCACACACCATGTCTGATTCTCTCTTCCCAGCTCACCACAACCCATCAGAAATGTGGCAGTTGAGTGCCTCAAGTATGTTGTGCTCTCAGTAACACCCAAACCATCTGAGGCCAGCACTTCCATCACTGGATGAGACCACGTTACAGTGCCGTGGAAGTTGCACAAAAGGGCACTGAATACCACACTCTTTCTCCAAGCCAGGCTCCGAACACTTCCAATAGAATCAATAAGGAGCAGAAATGTCACTGTCATGAGAATCAGCAAGTTTACAATACAAAGATGAGATACACTGGATTATTGAAAAAGGAAAGTGTGTGCCCAGTGGAAGCAAGGTCAAGTGACATGGGAAGACTTCAGAGATGCTGCTTGCCACTGAAGGGAGAAAATTTATGTGACCAAAGCTCAGCTGGAGTTGAAGTTGGCCAGAAACGTGGGGAACAATAAAAAGAGCTTTTCCAAATACACTAATGGCAATAGGCAGTATAGAAATATCATCCTGTTCCAGGATGAGGATGGTCATCTCACAAACAGGGACAGAGACAAGGTAGAGATGTTTAATGCTTTCTTCAGATGATGGACCAAGGGGGTCTCAGTGTCCTGAGCTGGAGGCCAGGTGTTGGACTCAGTGATTCTCATGGATCCCTTCCAACTCCGCATATTCTGTTCTATTCTGTTCTATTCTATTCTATTCTATTCTATTCTATTTGAATAGAATAGAATAGAATAGAATACAAGAAATTTCTTACCTTTTCTTTATCCCTGTTCATTTTTTGTGTGCCTCTGCACTTTCTGGTTCTGACTGATGGCTACCTACATACTTCTAAAAAGACTTCCTTCCTCATACTACCTCTTATTTCTGGCCAAAATAGAAGAAAGAATTTTCAAGCCAAACAAATTCAGAATGAGAGGGGTTTTTTTCTTATACTGATCAACACCTTATGTTGTTCACACAGTCAAACTTTTTACATGTTTATTGACTTTTGCATAGTCAAAAAAACTCACAAAAACATTGAGATTTTTCTTAGCAGATTATCTTGTTTATAAATTAATGTTTAAAGAGAAAAACAAATCTCTTGAAGAATGTGCCCAAAATTTGTAATCTTAGACTCATTTCTGGGAGAACTGGATTGCTTACAGTGGCCTTCACATAAAAAAATACTGATGCCAAATGTCTGCCAGCTGTACAAGAGAAACACTCCTTTTATTGCACTGAACTTTGTAGTATTAGTGATGTTTCTAATAGACATCTTCAGACACTGATAAAAAATATTTTGTATTTTCTCAACTCACTCACATGAAATGGTTGTTTCAAGTGGATCTGTCATTGTGGTTTCCTGGACTTCTTCAGTCTTGTTGGAAAGCTTGTAAATTCCCATGGCTGATAGTAAGCTAAGGAAGGAAATAAAAAATAGTAAATACCACTTCAGTGGTGTAAGTCCTTTTCTGCTCTTTTTTGGCTTAGAGTGCATTTTAGGAGATTATTATCAGCTTTTACACAGACTTCAAAAGAGTTCCATCTGGAAATCCATCCATAGGACCATTTTGCACCCTCAACTGAACTCCTTTCCACCAAATCAGGCTTCACTAAAGATATATACTGGCAGATCAGCATTTGGCTGAATTAAGCGGGTCTGGGCTGTGAGTTTATTTTACAGGAGTACTTGACAATATCAATACAATAAATGGCTGAATTAACTGGAAGGAAAATCACTCTTTAATATCATATTACTTTCTACAGCTACACAGCAGAATATGTGAAAAAAAGAATAAGACAAATTAGATGATCTATATCAATGTGCAGTGACTAGGTATTTAATACCTGCTATACTTTAATTATTTTTTTAAAAATTGGAGATGTTTTAAAAACTGAAAACAAAATGCATACAGAATATTTTTACAACACAGAGGAACAACAGCAGATCAGCTTTCTGAGGCTATACCTCTTTTTGCACTCAGATCATGTACTAAAATTGCTTGTGCTGCTTACTAGTATTGCTGCAGATGAGACCAGGATGCAGCCCAGCACAGTTGCACAGAGCATGAAATACACAACAAGGACTATTAGTTACTAAGTCCAGCTCACTTTTCATACAGCACCTCACTGTCTCAAAGGCTGTAAACAATCCCATGACTCCTGGAGAACATGAATAATAGTGAAAGGATCATGCCTTCTGAACAGAAGATTCCAGATTTTGCTGCAGTTGTTCCAAGAGAAGACGTAGGAAGAAATTCCGACTAGCATAATGCTGCTAGAGGAATATTGACACTGAGCTGACCCAGTGACAGCACTCAGAGCTGATGAAGAGATTTAAATGGTGCATTCTGGTGAGGGGTTCAAAAGTCAGAAGTCATAACCCAAAATAATTGTGTATACCGGAAATTCAAACTATTTCACTCAGGGTCAGAATAATGAACTCATGGAATTAGTTGCCAAGTAAGAACATGGAAACAAGCACTGCAGTCTAAGTGGCTTGGAGACATCTTGGCACTTTTATGGAGAGAGAAGGGATTAAAGGATCTAGTGACAAAACAGAAAAGTGGGGGTTAAGAAAAACTTAAGGGAGGACAAACCCATGAGGTCAAGTGGCATTTTCCCCTCCAAACGTCATTTCCTCTCTTTTATGTCACTCTTCCCAAAGACATCATGTCACATTGAATAAACAATCACTAAAGCTTAGATGAGGAATGGACTTCTACCGGATTGAAACAGGGATGAAGCAGCACTATCTTTTCCTCTGCTCCATAATAAAAGTAACTGCTAACCAACAGGAACAGACTTCTTTATCTATAAACAACGCCATGCATTTGACCCACTCAATCTAATGTAGCACACGAGGTTTTCTCATATCACCCTCTTCCTGTTACCATATCTTCTTCAGTCCCATCAGAATACTGCAACTGACCAGATAACAAAATTAAACTGAAACAGCTTAATGTCAGAACACAACCCAACTGTCTAATGTACTTCATTGGTGACACACTTCTTTATCTACACTACCCAAGATATTTGCAGTACTAGCATAGGCACATCATATGCAATTGCAAGAAGTACATGAAGCTACTGATCATTGTTTTAAGTGATGAAGCACTAATAAAGGCATTATTTTAGACATTTTTACCTTGCTCTCATTATAGAAGAAAACCTATTCCCATTAAGAGGTGGCATCAAATATAAAAATATTTCAGTTGGAAACTACATGCCTATAGAAAAAAGATGTGTAAAAGAAGGTGCATTTTTAATTTAAGGTCAAGTATTAAAGCAAGATTGTAGTAAAAGTTCTTACTATTTGACTCTTCCAGAAATTGTTTCTACAAGTTAGCTAATTCTTTTACATTTTAGCTGCTTTCCTTTGCCTCTTGCATGACTTGACACATACTGCAGCAGCTGAGGCACATAACAGCTTCTCTAACCAGCTTTGTACTGATCTGTCCCCAGGACATGTGGGATACTCAAATATTCTGTGACACTAGCTCACTGCATTGTACTCTGTCCTAGTTTGTTGAGTTAGGCTCTAATTTCTTGGTCTCCAATGTACCTGTAAAAATCAGATCTAAGAAGGAGAGTAGGTAGATTGTGTCAGGGGTTACACTTACCATAGAATTACGAATACACTGATAAAACTATCTTGGAAACTGACTTTTCTCAACAGCGTAAATCAAATTACATTTTCCAGAGACAGGTCCACCTGGATATATATCATTGTAAAATCACCCAGCCACTTCTTTACCAAAGGCGTGGGGGGATCCCTTTGCTGACATTCTGTGAAACACACAGTTGTGTCTCAGCAGACTCAGTAATGTTTAACTGAATTGTCTCCAAGTCTTGCTTGCTGAGGGGCTTCCTCACAGGCAGAGGCACTGGATAGGTTTTGTACCTTTCTAATCCTGAGGAGAGTCCCTGAGGATGCCTGATATGTGGCAGCAGCAACCTGTCAGACCAGACAGACAGAGATTCTTCAAGCAATACAGGAGCTTAAGTGGGAGCTAATTCAGATCAGGAATGAGTCAAAGCAAGAGAGCATGGGCCAGGCCTGTATTAAGGGGGATGCAAGGGGATTTGTCCAGAGGTAAGAGAGAAAAATTTCAGAAGTCTTCTCAATTGCAGGGGGTCTAAATGGAGCAAATCTTTGAACTTTTGGAACATCACAATCATTTTACCAGAGGTCCAGTCTTTTTTTACATACAGCATAAAAAAGATTGTGTCTTATGCATCTTGCACAGAAACCAGCTCAAATCCTGGGATGTGGCATTAAAGAACATTCCTCTGATTCTACCCACACAGACAGCTCAATTTTCCCAAACCCTTCAGCTTTCAGTTACCACTAAAGACAGATGTCAAAATCTTTGCAGACTGTATTACTAGAAAAGAAAAACGTTTATTTGTTTTTCCTCTCTTCTTAAAAACATTGTAGAATCACACTTTGTTAAAACATCTCTGAGCTGCCCTAGAATTTCAGCTAACCTATATTTGTTTCTATCCCATGTCAGTCTCAACCCCTACCTATCTCTGCTGAACCCCGCAGTATTATACAAAATGCCTCCAAAACTTATCTAGGTTTCATGTAATAGAGAAATTTTATATTTTGGCACTGATAAAAAGATAATTCAGATAATAATTATAACTATTTACCCCAGGTAAAGCTTACCCCTTACAGCATAAAACTATTTTCTCAATTTTAATTTTGTTTTGTTAAACCTAACAAGTGGCTTGTAATTTAATTTACAATTACTTTCAATATTCTGACATCTTAGGCCATTGAAGCTTCCTTTTAATTAAAAAGAACTATTAATTATAGCTTAATATTCAATTAGAAGCTATGTATTAGTAATATTTTGAATTCTGAGAGACAACAGTTATACAGACAGAAAACACATTTGTAAATGGATACTTCAGAAAAGTAGATGTAAGATGGAGTTCACCTGTCTAGAACTCTACAGTCCTGATTCTTAAAAAAATTGTACACAGACATCCAGACAGAGACTCAGCAAGTTTAAAAAGGCCAAGTAAGGTTTAATCTCCTTATCCCTCTCCTTCCAGTAGTGTGATTAGGTGTAGCACATGGGTCACAGAGCCTACATATCCCTGGGTTATGTACCTGGCACAGTAGGACCAGCACAAGTGCAGCAGGGAGGACATGCAGAGTATCACTCCATGCTCACCTCCCACACGGAGCCTGCTCGGCGTCTGGGCTGCAAGGATTTCCTGGGCCTGGGGAGCCACATGGGCAGTGCCTGCACAGGGCTCACTGCACTGCAAGCAAACAGAAATAGGGGATTTTTAAGGATATTTTCTGTTTTCACATGATGTGTTTGGTGTCTTACTGATACAGAGGCTCACTCCTGCCTGCTCCATTTTGCCATTTTGGTCCATGACTTTGTCTGCTCTGTAAAGGTGTGTCTTTAATGGAACAACTCTCATGAGCTTTTGTCTATGTACAAGATCAGTACTTAAGCTAAACAAGTCATCATCCTCTCTGAATCCTCCCATACCATTGCTACATTAAAGTGATTTGTAACAAAGGATTTATAGCTCATTATTCAATAATCATGTCATTCTATCTGGCTCCTTTAATTACATGTCAATGACTTTTTTTAATCCTTTTCCAACAAAAAAATAAGGTGCTGCCACTAGCAGTCTGCCTGAAAGGTTCAAGTGTCAGGGCAGTAATTTTGAAACGAATGGATTTGACTCAACCGATGCGAGAGTAAAAATAGCTATTAGAGATTCCCTGACAAGTTGCTGTGACAGGGAAAAGGGTAGAATTGCTTTCACCCTCCTGCCTCTATGACTTTGCCTCTGTCCTGAATGGCACAGCACAAAATGCAACACCAGAAAAATAAATAACCTGGCCTGAAATCTCTGTGGCTTTTTCTAGGGCTGGGACTAGTGGTTCCTCCTTTACTTTCCCAGGCAAGGGATTGACAAGGGAATGACACAGCCTCACCTTGGCCAAGCCCTGAACACAGTGGGCAAAGGGACTGAGTGTGGTGGGCCACAGCCAGCAGGACATGATACTCCTGCGTCAGGAAGGAAGCTTCTTATCCCTCCTGAAGGCTCAGGGACACACGAGGAAAGCAAGCAAACTCACAAAAAAATAAAAGAACACACATCCCCACCCCCAAAAAAAGAACAAAAGAAAGAAAGTTTAAATGCTGGAAATATGCAGAGAGCAAAGAGAAGGCTTTAAATTGCTGGATGCTACTTAACCCAGACAATTCAATAGCATACAACTTCAAGCCATTTAACTTCTCCTATACATAAAATAAGTGTCCCACAGCATTCTACTTACAGCATTTAAGGAAAGTACAGCAGAGGAAATATCCCTTGGGGACCAATTCACCTCTTAAACATTTTCACGTTTGTCAGTGTCACTTTTATCAGAAAATTTACGAGGACAACATGTAACCTGAGCTGCCTCCAAAGAGACCACAATTTGCAATGTATCAGGTGGCTGCTTCTGATGAGCAGGAGAGAAGGGGTGAGGGAGCTTTTTCCCCAACTCCTCTGATACAATGGACAAACAGCCCCTAAACATTTCCTAGAAGAAACTTCCATTCAGGTGGAGTAAAGGGCCCAGAATGAATAGGAACACAGAGTTGTCAAGATTATTTTGCCTCTTTGAGCCCCACCTTTCCTACTGTAAGATGAGCCACGCTGACATTCATTGTAAGGCACTTAAAAAGCTACAAATTAGAAATTATAAATAAGAATTAGCCATCATTATTCAATAAGGATTCAAGAAAAAGGTGAAACTGGGGTTATAGAGGTAAATGAGATGACTTTAGGAGAAGACTGCCCCAGAAGAGGGATATTTGAAATAAGGGGCTCTCTGTATTTTTTCTCTCTTCCCTTGGGAACAATTGCATTAGGAGGTGGGAAAGAGGCTGATTCCTCCTCAATTCTGTGTGTCTTCACTATAGCAACTGGTAACTAAATATTCTTGAATTAAAAACAGACCTGGACAGGTTATGTCCTGACAAACACAATGTAGTATGATGTTTGGCCATTTTGTCAGCCACTTCATATTTCCTTGATACCATCATTAACAGGCTGCCTAAGCACCACAAAAACAGATATGTGACATTAAAATAGCTTAAAGGTTTCCTGGGAAAAGTATATAACTGTATGAGACCAGCTCACACATCCAGAACTGTCACATGTATAAAGAAGGTCCTTTTAAACATTGAAAGACTGTGTCCTCCTCCACTTGAATTTTACTGACATTTTTATGATTGCCTTCCTCTATTTGCATGTGACTGTTTTCCATCTACCACTATCAAAAGTTCTTCCTCCATCAGTGTTTTCATTGTTCTCATTATTCATTTCAGTTCTGCAATCTTTCAAGACATTTGCTCTAGCCAAGCTGTCACACTAACCTGGCTTCTCTGAAGGCACTGCCTGCAGCTAATTCTGTGTAGAAAGGCCACCAGCCTGGAAAAGCAGCAGGGAAGGTTAAATTAAAGACAGCACAGAAGACATGCTTCATGTGCAACCTCTCTCCTGCTCTGCAATGACATATCAGTCTCCTTGATCATTTCTACAGATAACAGCCAAGCCAACAAATGACACAAGAGAAAAGGACTTGTCAAAGTAGAGGGTGACCCGTGCCACCAATTTCTCTATTAAAGAGATGGTTTTGTTTCTTGCTGGCACTTGTTTTCCACTAGGGACATATCATGGCTCAAAATTCCCAATCTGTTTCTGTTGTCAGGCAGGAGATCTTTCTTTAAACTTTTATTTCTGTAGTGGGGTACAAGACTAAACATAAAATTAAGCACCAAAATACTTTTGCCACTTGAAAGGACAAAATTTGCTGCTGAATATTTCTAACATCTTTGATTTACACCTCGTCCCCACAAAATGTGTTTTCCACTTGTCTCATGTGGGTGTCCTCAGGCTTTTCCAGGTTCTTTCCTTATCTGCTCTTCTTTGTTTTATCCCAGACATAACCATAATTGCACCAGGACAGCAGCATAACAGTTGCCATAAAGATGAAAGCCCTGGAAGAGTGTCATGTTTAACACCTTTCAACCAATCTAAAGAGCCTGGGAAGATGAAGAGAGAGAACTCACTGTCAGTGCATATTGTTGGGGTATAAGGAAAATCAGCTCATGACTCTTGACCTTTAGGCTTTCTTACTCTGGTCACAGGCTTATGCCACTGCTAAGCTAACGTGGTCTGAATTAAATTCCAGATAAAATGGTTAGAATCACTGTGCATCCTTACATGGTCTTACTGTCCCACAGGGGACAGCCTCTATCTACTCACCCACACACAGATTCCCTGTACTTGGCTCTGTACCCGGAGTCGTAAGAAAGTAATTTCAGGAACGGTGTTCTAGATTTCTTAAACAAACAGTATACATTGGAATAGTTACTGCCAAGGATTAAAATAATGCCTAAGTGATTTTTTCCAGGCACTCCACAATACAATAATTTTTTCATCCAACAGTCTTTCATGTGACACTTTTATATAAAAATGTTTACAGGAAATAGCAAACTTTCCTTTCGTTCTTCAGGTTACATGTACCCCCATAAAATGCAAATACTGAGTGAAGTCATTGAACTACCTGACACTTAAAAATGAACACATCTAAGTATCCTGCTTAAGATCAAATGGTGGCTCCCAGCAGCTAAACGGATATTTCAAACACTGGATAACTGATTTTTTCCTGGCCTCCAACTGCCACTTTTAATGGGGAGTTGCACAGTGAATCTTTACTAGCAAAGACGGTGGGCCTTAGGGGGTCAGACAAAGGCAGTCTCCATTTGCACTTGTGCAGTGGGATGCTCCAGCCTTCATCTTCGTGCACTTTTAAAATCTGAAATGAGGAGTGAGGACTGTCACAGAGCAAACACATGTACAGGAACACCCAGTCTCACAGCACACCAGAGTCTATGCACTTTCTACCAGACCTGCAGGAAAGCTGGCAACAGCTGCTGAGAAATGCCAGCCAAAAACATAGAATCTACTTCTGCAAAGACTTTTCCAAAGAAATGAAAATGTTTCAAATCAGAGAACTTTCAGGATCCTCTCTCATCAGAATACTTTAATAATGATGTAAAAATGTCTGTGGCATTCAGTTTTCCCTTTCTCCAAAGTTTTAGGAGGAGTGTTTTTCCACAAAAGTAAAAGCCAAAAAGCCTCAAAACCAATTTGCAATTAATGCCTTTACCAGTAGTACATACAGAGAGAGGCACACTGAGCCTCTGGCACAACAAACATGAAGTTCCCAAAGCTGAATTCAATGGACATGGGCTTGTGAGCCCTAAAATTTCTGTGGTAGATGCTTTGGCTTCTTCCCATGCTGAGAAAAAACAACACAACGCCCTCCAGCTGAGTGGGAGTGACTCCTAAGGAAGTAGCAAAGCTTTCCTAAAAAGGACCTATCATTTTCCTTTTTCATCCTTGGTGGGGAGATGTCAAGGCTGTGCTTCTCTTCCCTCTGCCTTTCCTTGCATATGGGGCTTTTTTAATCAAGTGATTATGTCACAGTCTTCTTTCCTCTCAGTAAAGATAAACATCCAACCCTTCAGCATTCCAACCGAAATCGCCTGCAAAACCAAAGGATGAGAACTACTTGTCCAACAAGGTGGGAAGGACACGTGTCCTTGGGCTATGTTGGCTGCCCGAAGTGTGCTTGTGAATGTGCCTTTTTGCTCATGATTATGCCATGCTCTCCATGCCAAGGACACGGACACACCTGTGTGTGGGCCAGAGTGTGCCCTGGCTCTGTGACGTGCCAGCTCAACACTTTGAGACAGGAACAATCTGCTGGAGCAGGAATTTCTTACGTGTCCTTTGCTGGCAGAAGAAATCAATCACAAAGCTACACACTGGGTACAAAGGAGCTTCAGGGTCTCTTCAGGTCTTCTCCTCCACTGCCAGCTGTGGGAAGAGAGCAGTTGCTACTAAAGAAAAGGGGCTTCATATTTTGCCATGTTTCTTGTCATGTTTTGTCTCCCTCCTTATCCCAGCTACTATGGAAGTAAATTGGCAAGCAAGAAATGCTGGCAGGTAGGAGTCCTATTGCCATAGGGCTGCTTTGTTTCTCAGTGCAAATAATCAGTGTATTTTATGTTTTATATTTACCATCAGAGCGGCAGGTAGCCACAAAGGCTGCACTTCCAGCCTCACAGCTGCAAGGGGAGATACCACAGCCTGTGCAGAGGTGGCTTTCCAGAGGGAACGCTGAGGTGCCTGCCTTTGTGTCTCCCTGAGCACACCCAGGGAAAATACAAAGTTTCTGGGCAGCTAGGACGAAGTTTGCTTCTTCTGCACAAAGTTCGCTTCTTCTGCACAACAAATCCAATTGACCAGCAGTATGAAGTATTAGATATTTTAAATCATCAGAATTTACCCAAAGAAAATGCTGTTTATTTGAAATACTTGGTTCCAAACCTTCCCCAGGTCAGAATCTGAACCCAGCCTTGATTTCCACTTCAAAGCTGGTGATCCTAAAAATTGAGGTTCCAAACCAAATTAAAAACCACCAACAATAAAATTTTCTACAAACAAGAAACTCTGTTTTCCACCACATTGGAATGTGTTTCATTGAATGCAAAAATGAGAATCTTGGCAAAGATACCAGAATTTTATCACTTACTTTTTCCAGAGGAGTCCTGCAATATTTATTACCTGCACGGGATGAGCATAATGGAATTCATTCTAACATTTCATCCAGAAGAGAGTTCATGAGAAAGTAAGAACATATCTTTTAATGAGTGGAACCAAGAGAAACGTGACTGAGACTTGGCCAATTCAGCTCTTCTAAAAGCTTATCCATTTGCAGTCATTGTAAACTTCATTTCCTCACACTCAGGACACACACCTGACAATCTGACCACACAACTCCACTGTACTTTGATGTAAGGGTGAGCCTGCAGTCAGACAAACAAATTGCTTCAGCTCACATCTCTCTTTCTGGCATTTTTTTCTTTCATCAAGAAACAACTTGGATAAAAGCAAATCTCTTGAGAGGAAAAGTATGTTTCCATTTAGTGAGAGACCATCCTTTACCCATCCTCAGACTGAGAAAGGAGTAGCATTGAGCTCTAGGACAAGAAAAGGCAAAAATGTTGAACTAGTTGATGAGCAGCATTTTTATGGGAAGGCAGGAAGAGTGTCAAAGTGCAAAAAAAAGGCCTCTGCAGCCCACATGAGGTGTAGTGCAGGGGGGTTTCAAAGAAAGCACATTTTGAGTGTTCAGCAGGAAAATTATAACTGCTTTGGAAATAATTCCCAAGAAAACTGACAGCACTTTTAGAGCTGGAAGTCTCAATGGGGGAAGAAGCACCGCGGGCTACAGGAGAGATTCAGAGAAGCCAGCCAAGCCCAGATTCAAGGAGGCACTGCCACATACAGACCCCTGGCCTCTCAAAATCAGCCTCTATTCCCAGCTAGAAACGGACCTCTGGGATGTAAAAGGGGAAGGGGCAGACCAAAAAGGAGGAAATACCTTCCCCCTGGCCTGTGCTAGGTTTGTCTGCAGGCACAAGCAGGGCACGGGGTCTGTGAAGCAATAAGATACGTGACCAGCTGATGACACGGCAGAGCTTAAAAATAACACTGCTGATTGGAAAATGTCAGTGTCCATTACACAGGACACACTGCTGGGGCTACCTGCAAAAAATGTCAGAAGTTCTGTGTGGGAGGAGTTTAAATCTTTGAAACTGCCTGTTATATCAGGCTGCAAAGCAAGTAAATGCTGAGGTCTCCAACATGTGCATTTCTATAGCTAATTAGATCTTATAAAAGTGTTTATCTATACAATAAAGGAGCTCAGGAGAGTCAGCGTGATCGGGATTAAAATTATTTCAGAGTTTGGGCATGGATATAGCTGAAGGAAAAGCCACTTCACAACTCAAAATAAGTTGTAATAAAATAGTTTAGGAAATGTCTTGTTACTTTGTATGTACTGAATAATGGGTAATTTCACAACTTTCAATACCCATACTTAAGAGGAGCTTTTATAAACGAAATTCAATGAGTTCTGCTCAAGGGACTCTCTTGCAACACTGTGGAGCATGCAATATCCACAGGTATTGCAACATCTAATTGCAAAATAAAGGCTGTTTTCCTCCAAATCTCCTCATGCTCTCCTTCCAGCCAACAGTGACAATGTTACATGGGCATGGTTTTCTTTTGGGTAAGTTGAATCAGCTCAATAGTCATCTGACAGGCACCCAACATATCCAACTCAAGGAAAGGAGCAGAATTGCAAGGCCAGGAGCTCAGACCTCTCCTGTCAGTACTTAGCACAGCTACTCATGACACTGCAGTGCTGCTCACAAACTGCTCTGCTGTCCCCTTGGTTAGAGGAGAGAGTTCTGCAAGTCAGTTCTGTGGCCAGGTGCTCCAGCATGGACAGGAAAGCAATTCTGCACTCCCCACACACATTGTGGCCACACTTACAAAGATCAGGGAGAGGCAAAATTGTCATGAACATACATTGGCCCAGAAAAAAAAAAAAACAAACACAACTATCTGTGAGTGACAAGCTAACTAGAAAGGGAGTTTTTAAATACTCAAGTTCGGAGATCAAGCACAGCAGTTCACAACCACTGACTACAGTGGGGATCTTCAAACAACTCCAACAAGGCAAGGTTTGCTGGTACCTCTTCCCTTTCCTCCATGTCCTTAGCTGATCCCTGTGCTCTGATCACTTTTCAAGGCACACTCCCCATTTTTCCTCTATATACTCTAGTCAACTTCTGCTTCTTCCTCAAAATTCCAGGTCAGAATCACTGGGAGGGAAGCATCACTCTGCCTGCTTACGGAGAAACAAAACACAGCACTGTTTATTTTATGTGATAAAAGTGAACACAGCCCATGGTGATCACAAGAGAAACCAGTATCTTCCAGAAGAGTTTGGAGTGGGACCCAGCTGAAGGTGAGAGGGCTCTGGAGGACCCCCAAGTGCATGGCTCAGTGACACAGCCAGGCTGACCTGCTGGCTGGCAGTGCAGATGGAGGACTTCTGTTCCTGTGTAACATTATTCCCCTCTCCCCTGAGCCTCCCACTCCAGGTGCCACCTGTGCAGCCCATCCCCTTTCATGGCAGGAACCCTACTAATTATCCACTTCAGTCCATGGGCATGGCAGAAAACTTCAGCTGTGAAGTCTTACAGGCTAAGCAGGTTGAGCAAGCCGTGGTGGTCCACCAGAGCTGATGCAGGGAAAGCAGTGGGGGACAGGAAGGTCTGAGGAGTAGGATTGGCCCCTCTCACCTGATAAACTGAGCAACATCATCAAACTGTAGGTGACTTCTGCTGGTGGAGCCTGTACTGAGTCTCTCTTTATATGTTTGCATAATTCTGTCATTGGGCACTCAGACGCTCTGAAGTGGGAGTGAGAGGAAGAGGTTACCTGATCAATCAGGTATTTCCTTCAGCTGCAGTTCTTTTTCCTACAGGAAACTCTGGCTTGTATAAACCACTCAAGAAGCAAACATCAAAGGACTCCTCTATCACTTAGTCGGGGTAATAGACTGTACTTGAACTCTACTCAGTGAAGTGAAACTTCTTAAACTGAGAGCTGAAGTTAAATTTGTTATTCCTGGCAAACTGCCCAAGAGGAAATGGATCCAGGGCAGAAGTTTGTTTGTTAGATAGCAGTGAGAGATTGACACTTTTATAATAAGCCACAAAAGCAGAAAGAATAGAAAGTAGTTGCTGAAACTACTGATTATTCTCAGATCTGCTCTTAATGCTGCATCAGTTACAAGATTTCCTTTTAGCAATTGTCAAATAATGGAAATCAGAAACCATGAAACATCAGTAAGAAGGATTTTGAGCAAAGATTCTGCACATGAGTCTGATTCAAAAGGAGAATAAAACACATAATCAGCTGCAGCAGGTCCTTTGCATACAGTAGTTGTTACCTCACAAACAGACTGGGATCCTTCACTAAAGACACAAGGTACTGAGTGCCAGTTCTGTCCCCACTTTCAGTCCATTGTATGCCCATACCCTGCCCACCAGTGTCAAAAACGTGGTGCAAGGAGCTCTCAGTTGTTTGATAAGGTAGGCTACAACATGACAGCCAGGGTCCCACTCCAGTGTGTCATCCTGCAGCTCTGCTTGCCCATGTGACTAGAGATACATAAGCTCATGGACCCTCTGCCATACTGTGGCACGCAGCCTCAGTCACACCAAGCTCTAGAAAGACAGCAGAAAACTTGGGCTTTGGTGAACAGGCAGGAAAAATGGTTTCACTGCACTGAAATTCTTTGCTATGTTTTCCATAACAACCAACTGCACCTGACAGACACACTTTAAGCAAAAACATCACACAGACTTTACCCAGTCATCTCCCAGGTGGAGCTCAATTAAGATATCATCTTCTAAATAAGAAATCTGAAGTTGCATTTTGACTTCAGGATAAACGACGGTTACGTCTTCATTATAGATTAACAGTAAAAATATTCCATGTGCCATTTTGGAATCTTCTTTACTGTCAGTTATTTTTTATCCGCATTAATTCAAACTAATGAAACCTCTCAACAAGAGGAAAGCAGAGCATTTACCATAAATAGCATGAGACTTCATTCCTTCAGGCATTTTTTTAATATTTCTTTCCACTCCACTATGCCTGGAGCATAGTTTAAAGAGCTGATTAGGTATATAGATTTAAGAACAACTCCAAATATTAAGAAATGTTACTGAGCACATCTGGTAGTGACTCTTCCAAAGTTTATTGCACAGATTTTGCAATGTGGAGGAATTCTAAATATTGTTATACCCCATTCCTTAATATTTTGTTCCTTTGGTAAAACATTTTATTTGGAAAGACTTTGTCTAAAGGTTAAACAATCCCCATGCAACCTATGAATGAAACAGAAAAGCATGCTTAGATGTCTGGTCCCACCTGCCAAAACTTCCCAGGCTGTGTGGACACTGGCAGCTCCCAGAGTACGTTTGCCTCCAAGTCCTGTCCTACCATGTGGACAAGGCAGACAGGGATCCAAACATCAGACCCTCCAGAGATGCAGGAGAGAGTTTTCAGCTGTTTGGAATGAATACTGACTATAGACATTCCTCATATTTCAAAAAATAGAAGGCAAAGCACACGGAAGCATCCTATGGATCAATCTGAGGCCCTAAGCTGCCAAGGTGACCCACAGTGGCTCTGCCATATGCCACAAGAAGAAATAAAACTTGAACATTGTCCAAGTACATTTCCTGTAGTTTCTGCCTAAGTCTTGGAGAGATTGTCTCTTGGGAAGAAAGAGTCATCAATAAGCATTCATCCATAATTAAGCAAATAGCCTATTGGACAAATTTAATAGCAAATAGCTAATGAATGATTTTTATACCATAAGAAGACAAAAAGAGAAACAGGAAAGCATGAAATCATATTTTGGCTTTCTGTGCAAGAACCACAGAATAAATCATATGCTGTTGATACACTGCTTTCAGATTCTCACCCAATAGCTGTAATGATCAAATCTACAGCAACTCTGTGTGAAAACAGAGGAACGGGGCTGATGGAGAAGGTTCGGTTCTTCAAAGCCAAGATAGCTGCAAACAGGTAACATCTTTAGCTTTAAATTAACAGTTTTACCTAATTGGCCTGTCACTTTTCCAGCTGCAAATCACTAAGCACTTGCCTCCTAAGCTCAGGGAAAAAGCCTCCAGAGACCGTGAGTCAGTGAATGAAAACTGTTTTGGGTCCCATGGCAAAGAAAGTACTTTGCTCTCAAAAATAGATACATTTCTTGTGGGAAAAAACAGCCCAGCTCCTTCCTCTCCCATAGATAATAATGCAAAATGTCAGATACCTCCCAGGCTCCGTTCCCAGGAGATCAGGAGCATTGCAGTGATTACTTTGGTGGGTTTTTTCCTTAAAGGTTAATTCATATCTAATCAAAAATCATGACCTAACAGTTCACTGCCTATGAGAGCATGAGGTGTGGAACGTAAGGCTGCCACCGGTGTTGAACTGCTACAGCTGCAAAAAGCTACAGCAGGATTTGGGCACTTGGAAAACACAAAGCTGGGGTGGGAAGGCAAGGCTGGAAACAGGTAAAGATTGGATGCAGGGGAATGGGCAGGGCCTGTGTCCACTGCACAACAGTGAGAGGCTCCAAAGCAAGGGAAAGCGCTTCCATGAGAGGAAACCCACCTGCCTGCTTGTGCTCACAGCAGAAAGCCCATGGGATTCATTTACTGTGTTGACAGTGTGTCCTACAGGTTGGGGGCTGTACAGTGACAGCCCCCAACTGTAACTGGTTGGCTGGATTTGGGCTGAAACAGTAGAGCAACATGCAGTGAAACCCCTTTAACTCAAAGATCATATTTAGGGTAAAAAGTGTGCCATGTATATCTTTTTAATGCAAAGGCTTTCAAGCAGTGGGTTTGCTGACTGTAGCAAAAGAGCACTTGTGGCCCTTACACAGTAACAGCTGTGACAGTGCCACCAAGCCACATCTGTGCAGCTGGTCATGTTCCCTGCTGCAGTGCAGGGCAGCACAGGATAGGCTGAGCCCTGCTGGAAAACTGCACTCAGAGGGGCTGACACCATCTCAGGGCATTGCTGAAACACCACAGTGCCACACCACAGTACTGCAACATCAGGAATCCCTGCTCATCCTCACCCTTCCAGTCCCCTCCACACTGCACCTTACACCTGCATTAAGTTCTGCTGACTTTGCAGGCAACAATCTCTAGGGTAGGGACAGAAGCATGGACAGACGTGAGGACACTCCCCAGAAGTGATTCTGGTCCATTATTCTCATTTCACTGGATAAATCCTACACCAAATACCCCCGAAAAAAACCCAAAAAAAACCCAAAAAAATAAATCCCAGACAGGCCGTTAAACTGAACCCCAGGCTGTGCAGCACCACAGCAGGCTTGGCAAAGCCCTTGCAGTCCCAGGGGAGTTAGGAAAAGGGGGAGGAAACATCCCAAGAGATGACTTTGCTTACTCACATCATTGGTCCAGACACACTTGTTTACATTTGATTGGCCTCATCTAAACTTTGCTGGAGGTTGACCATAATATTTACAAGCTAAAAGAACAATTATGTAGCTGAGAGCAGCTAAATGGAACAAAACAAAACCAGAGACACAGAAATCATGTCATTTGCTAAAGTCAAAAAAACAAACTGAGCCATCAGACCACACATCTGCCTCATGCTATATAAATTTACACCATGGTACAATTTGTGCTGCTTTACTGCAATATGGATGTTCTTCGAGTTTATAAACACTTATGGTGCTTATGTGCTCCATGTACTGATTTGTACCATAAAAATTTATATGGAAAGATATTTCCTATGCCTCATCTGTTTGTTTACAGAGTCCACCTTTAAAAGACCAATATTCTTCCCTCTGGGGCCTGTTTACAGTCTGCACCTGTGATGGTTTCTTCAGTTTGAACCTCATGGGCTGTATTTCTTACATAACTGTTTTCCCTCTTTCAGACACCATTAATCATCCCTCTGCCAAGATCTTCTTCCCACACCAGGCTTTACTGTACATTCCTTGCATTTCCATACCATGATGTCAGTCCAGCATGGAACAAAGATAAGAATGGCTCAAGATTTTCCTTCAAATGATCCCTTTTCTACAAAGCTATATATAAAATAAAACTTGCCATGGAATTTGGAAAGCACCAGGCTTGGGGATTTGTGGCTCTCTGTGGCTCTCTCATATTCCATATCCTTATTTCTTGAAAACTAAGAGAACATGTGCAAAATTATTTTAGAAAAATGAGTGCAGAAGTACAGCAACCAAAGCAAGCACAACAGAACTTTCTAATCAATGGGGAAGCAACTAGGAAAGTATAAAAATTAAGCTGCAAATGTTTTGAAAATAGTTTGTCAACTGTGCTTGGAAAATTATGACTTTTTTTTCCCACACTTTTCAATGTTTGGGAAAGTTAGATTGTTGCATATATTTAACACCTTTTCGCCACTGTAAATATTTTTTATGTTTTAGAATAGCATGAAGAAAAGAGTGCTGAAATGCTATTTCCATTCATTTGCATGTTTCAGAGATAGGATGGACTCCAAATTTTTAATTATGATTTCCATTTTATGAAAGAAAGAAAACTAACAATCTGGCAAATTCTTGCCCTATTCCTGGGCAAACATTTAGCCTACTATGGTTTTGTTTGACTCAAGTACTCAGAGTAGGTAGCTTCCAACTAAGCAAAGATCTCTGCCTTATTTTGTTGTAACACTAACACTGTAAAGAGTGAAGCCTCCACATAACATCAGAGCAAAGTGTCAGAGGAGCAGTGTTGTAACATGCCTGGCTGTCAAACATCAGCCTATAAAAATACCCAGGCAGCTCTGTTCTTCTCTTGGAGTGAGGAAGAGAGCTGTTCAGGCAGAACAATATTTGTTTTATTGACAGATTTTACTGTTATCTGTTACCCACCAGTAGGCTCCGTTTGCAGTTTTCATCATAGAGTAATTGCTTATTAGAGACATTAGCAAGTTGTTTATTTGAAAACTAATGTGCTAATAAGGAACGATCATATTAGCAAGGTGTGCTCTTTACAACTTTATTTGTTTATCCTCAGGGACTGAACTTCTGAAATCCCAAACCTTTTGTTACATACTGAAAGATTTGAAAGTAAAATGCCTGAAATTTTTTTTGTCCAATAATAATTAGTGGGTTTATTGCTGTCATAAATACCAGGAGCTGCCTCTGACAGAAAGATGCTCATAGGATTGAAGGCTATTCTGCACACAACCATTTGCTTGCTAAGCAGCCTGGAAAAATTATGTTGCTGCTGTATTTGCATATTTTCTTATTATAAATGTTACCGTGGCTATAACATACCAACTTTAGCACTTTATTAAGCCCAAAGGAAAGGAAGAAACTAATTGTAGCATAGCTTCCAAGGCTCTGGGAAAGCACCTGTTTCCCTTTTCCTTTGAGCCTTAGGGGGTTTCTAACCTTGGGCTCACCAATAAACTCCCTTTATGACAACCTAGATGGGATCAGTTATATTTACACATCCCAAGATTTCTAACAAACCAAGAAGTGCTTACAGCACATTTTCACTCTTGCAAGAAAATGCTTTCACCATTTGGCACAGCTGAAAGTTTTTGTTATGCTGTTGCTGTTCATTATTTTGCTGTGCTGGGGGTTATTTGTGCTGTACACAGTATCACTTTCAGGCAAAAATTAAGAAAACAGTCTTGCAATGAGTAGTGCCCACAAGCAGAGTGGAATCTCAGTGATTCCAACCTGACTGCATACCAGAGCAACATCACATTATTATTTATATTCCAGTAGCACACAGACTCAAATTTGGGATCACAGCCCAACATGACTAGATGCAATGTAAACATGCAGGTAAAGAACCTCCTGACCCAAGAAGCCCATATGTAAAATTATGACCGAAAAAAAACCCAACCCCAAAAATCAGAAAAAAAGCAAGCAAGCAAAAAAAAAAAAAAAGAAAGAACAGCAAGCAAACCACAGAGCAGGGGAAGAAAAAAAGGAAAGAACAACTTGCATGGGGACTGACCAAACACAACTCAGCTCACCTCTTGCCTGCTGGATCACCTCGGCACTAGCTGAGAGTAGGATGCAGTTTTGGATTAAGTAATCGGACAAGTCTGTGTAAAAATGGAAACAGAATAAGCTGGATTTTGTTATTCAGATATATAGATATTAAGCACTCTAAGTATCATAATGCATTTCCTTTCTCCCTGTTTCTATGTACATACAGGCCTGCATGTGTGCTCATGAATGGCTCGTGATAAAGTTAATTTAATCTTATTGCAGTGTAAGTGAAACACTGAAAAAGAAGGCAACAATGCAGGGAATCAGACATGTTGTATCAAAATCACATGAGTCTGTGGGCTGGAGTCCAAAGCCAGCAGTCCTGGCATATTTTGGAAACTCTTAGATTTGAAATTGAGTGAGCACACCCAGATTACTACCTGAACCATCACTGCACTGACTTCAGATGAGGAAAGAGGGGCAGAAGTAGATGAATTCTCAGAGCAAAACTAAAACTCTTCTCACATTATTCTTCATAATGTAGAGGGAAACTGTAACTGCAAGGAAAGAGAAATACATAAAAGGCATAATGCTTTGTTCTGAAGCCTCAGCCACTCTTCAGGAAGGAGACCTATCACTTTACATAATACTTTACAAATCAAAGCTCGCTTCAAAACACGGGAGATCTTGCAGTCTGCAAGATCTCCAGTGCTGCCTTTGTGCCAGAAAAGTCTCTGTGAGTAAGGGCTGCTTTACTTCACAGCATGTGCAGAGTTCCTAGGGCTGAAAGCTCAGCTAAATATCTGTGCACTGGGTGCCCTTCCAGCCAAACCCCTGCTCTGCCTGGTACTCAGGCCCCCTCAGCTACGCTGGAGGATCCCAGTCTGTGCCAAAGGACTATCCTGCATCTGGAGTGTCAGGACAAAAGCCAGTTTTAGACAGCTGAGAGCATACAAGAACATGTGATGTAGTCCCATATTTTAAGAGATGATTTCAGCAACCCCTTAAAACAGGTCATTAAGGTTCATCCTTTAAGCCTTCAGTGTAAATCGTGTGCCAGTGCACACAGTTCCTGCATGTACTTCAGCAGTATGCCTGGCTCACAACACATGATCCAGGAGAACCAGGAGCAGGACAATCCCTTCTGCTTATCCTCATCTGCCCCGGATTCTGCAGGTTCTGAAACCATTTCATCCTGCCAACACACAAACGTGGCAGCCTGTGGGCGACAGCTTTCCAAACTCTTCCTCAGATACTCACATCAGCTGGCAGAAATTCTTCAGAGATGGCAAGAGGGCTAGATATTTACAAGTGGTGTTTATTTTTCTGGAACAGCCAGCTGCATGTTCTCTTCATCAAAAAGCTTTGTGATCTGAATACCCTTAAGCCAGTCTCCTGTGTCTCTTGTCCCTCTTGATCATCTTGAAAAAGAAAAAAAAGAGCACACTTTATGGTGTGCTCTTACAAGCACAGTCTTGTTGGTTAGCACATAGTAGGAGTACAAGATGGCTTTGAGAAGAGCTCTCTGTTCCAGCAGGTTTGTATTTGAAGGTGACAGTAATGAATGGGATCAGCCTGTTTCTCACTAGCAAGAGCTGAGCCTCAGGCTGAAGACAGGCAATGCAGTGAGGCAGATTTGTGTCCACTTGTGCTCCAACACAAGCAGCTTTAAGGCCCTTCTCTCGGACTCACCCTCACTCCAGTTCATTGTTAAGGGAACTCGCATGTGGGGTTTGTTTTGGTTTCCCATCTATAATCTACTGACTGTTCCTCTGGTCACAGTCTGACTTAGGAGGAGAGCTGTACTGTGTTCCTGCACAAGTAACTACAAGTGAAAAAATATCAGTGATGCCCTGCACTCCTGCCACCACTTCTTGCAACCATGGTGTCGGGGCCCTGCTGCTTTTGCACAGGGTGTGACACAGTGGGAACACCTTCCCCTCTCACAGCAGAGCAGAGCACACCTTGCACTCACCCAAGAAAGCAGCTCCTCTGCTTCACCATCGTGCAGCTGTGGGATGGGAAGGACACATCCCACCAGAGACACTGTCACTGACCAGGAAGCTCAAGGTGTGAAGGGAAATGGGAACACCACATATCTGAACAACTGCAATGAGCCATCGTGGCTCAAAATTGCCATTTTAATTTTTGCCCAGTAAAGTAAAACTTGCACAGAATAAATTGCTGAAAATAACTCCTTTTTCCTCCACTCTTTCCAATTTCTTTTTTTCTTCCAGTTTTGCTAGGTTTTATTTTTAGACCAGTTTTAGTGTCCAGCAAGAACACTAGAGGAGCAAAGAAGATTTTCCTAGCTGTTCAACTGGACTGAGCAGCCCCCAACCTCTCAATTCTGGTTTTGCATTACTGCCCCGCCTTTCTCTTGGGGATCGACTCAGCAGCAGTGTTTGGGTTATGTGCTGGATATAGACTTAGGTCTCCTCCATTCTGCTGTTCCTGCAACTCTATTAAATTTCCACTGGGTATTTGAAAACAACATTATACATGTATATACACACATACACACAGACGTATAAAACAGAGTTCTTAAAAGAACTTGCATCCTGGGAGGAAGCCAGCAGTGATTTCTTTAAACTCAGAATGACTCCTGACTATGAAGGAGTTCATGTGTCTGAGAAGCAGCAGTGGAAACTTGTCTTTCAGTGTTTCTGCTTATCACTCATCAAGGTTCTGGAGTACATTCAGATCTCTGTAAGGGCCCTGAAGTAGCTTCACTGAAAAGCCTTGTTCCCATTAGCAAATCTGTGAAATTGTCTGAGAGACTGACATATGGGACTACAGAGAGAGGTATCACATTCATTGATCCTTGCTACCCAGCTTCCCAACTGCAGTGCTTAGCTCCCATAAAGCCTGGATATTTTATCCACTCTCTCACTTGTCACAATGCAGAATGAGTCTGTGAAGCAATAATATTTTCAAGCAAACATATGAGCTCCCAGGACTAAGGAGGAATCTGACCCAGATGAGACATGAGAGTTTGGGTGACAGTCTGATCTACCCAAGTGGTGAGAAGCCCAGGTAGCACACACACTGCAAACCTGCAAACGTGCTGCTAATGTCCAAGGAAAAGAGGCTGTTGCCATAAATCACCTTGTCTGTGAAAATATTCTGAAATGACAGCATCATACTCTATATTTGGGAGATAAACTATCCAGTTTCTTTAGCCTCTCTCAAACTTTATCACGGACACAAAGAAAAAGGAAAGATAACAAAAAGAAATCTATCTGACAAGCCACTTATTTTTATCTGCCTGGACCTCTGGGACACAGTTCATGCAATTTCTCTTCTGCACCATTCCCCTTCTTGGAGGCAGTAAAATATCTAATTTAAGTCAGTGTCAAAAAATTGGCAACTCCTACATTTCTGAAAGAGTTGAATACGATGTTGGGCTAAGCCACAAATTGGCATCCAGATCAAGTTGGGTTTTTTCAAGCTTAGAATTGCTCAAAGGCAGCCCCTGGAGATGGAGCACAGATACTTGACTTGGACTAATTAGCACTGAAAGAAATACATTCAAAATATACCTGAAGGAGGTGGTTGATAAACTCCCAGGACAGAAACGTCCTTTTGCTCTTTGCATTGAGAACAAAAGGGCAGGAACAGGCAACAAGGACATTTATATACAGCGGGTGATGGGACACAAAAGGAATTGGAAAGGTTGGATTTCCCTTTACTTGCTTCTGCCACTTCCTTTAACTGCCTAAGTTTCAGATGAGATGAATCCTTGTCCTGTTGTCCCAAACATCGGGGGCTCATGCAGAGCACAACTCTGCATGTTGTGCTGGCAGCAGAGTGGTTTTCCATGCTGAAACCAGAAGCTTCCCAGGGCAACCTCTGGTCACTACTTCTGCTTCCACCTGTCAGAAAATTACCAGCCCCTGCAGAAACTTCTGCAAACAAACCCTCTTGAACAGCAACAACCACAAGTGAGTGTATTATAAACGGGAAAGAAGCACTGAAAGGTTCTTTTCTAACCAGAAAAAGGCTGCTGTCAAGTGATTTAATTTCCCTGCTAAATTGCATAGTAAAAAAGAAATTGCATGTAAAGACCACGTGGCTGGGAACGAAAAGCCTCTTGTTGAAAGCTTTCGTTTGCCCTTTATCACACTGTTTTGCTTCATATTCTATAAATAGCTCGTGTGCACTGTTTTTCCTTTTGGCCTCATAACTATGAACTGGTTCCTCACTGGCTTTGCAGAGCCTGAAGAAAATCTCTGGAGAATGTTCTAAGCATATATGATAGAAGCTCACCAGTGGATTAATTTCGAAACAGGGCTCAGTTGGTACATTTTAAAATATATAATAATTAGAGCTGTTTGTAATAGATTCATCTCCTTCTGCAGCAGAAATCAGGAATCAGAGTAGCTTGGTTTCTGCAATCTGATTTTAGTTACAGTTGGGCTGCAATTTATTTTTAGTAACAAACTGTTTCCCCGAGACAGATTCGGCTGCTCATTAGCATTGGGAGTGTTCTCTACAAAAAATATATTGTGAAATTTCCTTTTAGCTCTGATTAGACCCATCCATTAAAACACAGACTCCATTCTGCAAAGACAGAGAAGATGTGACTATCCATCTTGTCACTGACAGATGATAAAGACACTGAAAATAAATCATCCCTTTTCCCTAAATTTTTTGCTTAGTATCACCACACATTTTCCCAATAAAAAGGCAGAGAAATCTGTTAATCTGTATTATGAGATTAATGAAAAGAAGCATAATTGAAAAATTGTAAAATTTACTGTAAAAACAGTAAAATACCAGTCGCGTTGAATTTGTGATTTTATACCACTTAACTACTTCATCAAAACATCAGTTGGGGAAATTCTCTGCAGTAACTCCTCTAGATGGGTTAATAGGCAGGTTGGAATCCAAATCATTGCCTTCACCAACTGATCTTTCCAGAGGGAGCTTAATCTGCTTTGCTTCCCATTTCACCACTGGTGTCAGTCCACACTCCTGCAGTAGCAGCCTGGTTTTACATATTAATCAGTACTTTCCAAGCCATTTTGTCTGTGACACCCATCCAGGTAATCTCCAGGCACCCAGACTTCTAATGCTCCAATTTCCAGCATCAGAAATGCCAGTTTCAGTCAGGCCAAGGGCCCCTCCAGCCTCCCTGCAGCAGGAGGAGAGCTTGTAACCAGTCAAGCCCGTGGCGTTTAATGGCTATGAGCGCCTGCTCTCCAGATGTGCTTAGCTGGGCTTGAGAGCTCTTAAGAGTTACCCACAGCAAGCAGATTTACTTTAGCTCACTCCTATGGGTGATAAAAAATACCTCCCCTAGAGCACACTGGACATCACATGGGGATCCTGACACAGACCAACCTCTTCAAACCACGGTCCCGCAAAGCAGCTCCTCATTGCACCCCAGTCCTGGGGTAAAAGGTAAACTTGCTTCTGCAAAATATTTGTTTTACTGAAGATGAGCCCTACTGGGTGCTCAAAGGAGCTAATTCCAAAACTGCCAAGTGTCAGAGTTTAGATGTGCCATTTGGCAGATTTGGTGCTCTGTGGGTTTGAGGTTTTGTAATTCTTTAGCTACTTTAGCTACAATTAATGAGGTGTCATGTTAGAAACTTGGTTTATTTAAATTATTTTCAAGGTAGACAAGCTATTGGAGTGGATTCCAATCTATGTCTACCTAAAGCTTCAAGCACTACAATGTCCTGACAGTTCAAGTGTTACAATGAAGTTGTAAAATTTAAAGAACATTACTCTTAACTTCTTTCAATTCCCAAAGTATTGAATACATTTCCATACAATTTTGCAGAAAAATTAACTTTTTCCCTAAGAACACTGCTTGTTTTGTTTATGTCAACCAGTATTTTCATACCTAACAACAAGAAATAAACCCCACTTGACTTTAAAAGCATGAATGCAATCTTCACTGTTAATTGTCATGGTATTACAAAAATACCACTGACTTGGGTATGAAAATTGCTCAGAGCAATTGGTAGAGCCTTTTCACAAGCCATTGAATGCAACAACTCCTCCAATTCATATATATTTACACACAGAGCTTTCACATACATGGCTATGTTTGATTTTGGAAATTATGGCAACTGGAAAAACATTTCCTGATGTAAAGCCCTCATAGATTTCTCACTGAAATCACACTAGCTGATTCAAAAATTCTCAACCCCCTTCTTGTAACTAACTCTGACCTTTCGACCCTGAAAGGTTTCACAGCTAATTGCCTGAGCCAACGCGCTGGTTTGAGGGAGGGGTCTGAAAATTATGGATTTCAAAGAAAAACAGAGATCATTTTATACTGAACATTAGTGTACACGTAGGCAGTGGCAACCTTCTGCTTTGGATTTCCCTTATTTTGGTTGCCTTCATCTTCAGTGCAGTGTTATTTCAGCAGGAATTTGGGTGCTTAGCTTTCCGGTGATGGTATCTGTGCAGCACCACAAACGGCCCTGCATTCTTGGCATATTTGGTGGCCTGCATCAGCCCCCTTTGGAACAAAAGCTCTTGTTTTGGACACATCACTGCAGACTGTTGCCTGATCCAAACTGTCTGCTTCCTCCTGAACTTCTAAACAGAAATGACAGATCAGTTTGTAGTTTTTAACAGATCTAGCCTCAGAAAACCTATCTGACATTGCCTAAATATGAGCTACATTTTGCATCCAGGTTTGGTTTTAATTTACAGCAATTCTCTGACAGCTTAATACCCTGAAGACAAAGAAAATTTAGACATAAACTCTAGCTATGGGAAGATTTTACTTGAAATAAAATCCAAATATGAGCAATGCATGCAAGTCTAAGTGTTATTTGAAGGACCGCTGCAAATGCTAATTAGGAATCCACACTCAAAACAACTGCCCGCAGTGTTTTCACTTGCATGACTGGATATTCGGTATGGCCCTACCTGTGCATAGCCTCAGCAACTCCTGCAAAGGAACAGCATCTCTCTCTTCCATACACAAGCTGCAGTGCTGGCTGCAATGGGGTAGAGGAAAAGTCAGCTTCCATGTATTTCTTGTCAGAGGCAAACAGGGAACCGAAAGGTGAAAACCTTGAATGCAGTCCTGGCTACTTTCACCACATGCTAGGCAGACAGTTTTGGTATGAACAGAGAGTAGCAATTCTATTTTGAGCAGTAAAGGAACAAATTTAATCCTCAAGTATCAAGGCAAAGTGTTCCTCCTCAGGAGATAGAAGATCTTTGAAGAAGAAATCAGATAGGGTCACTGAAAGAACATCTGAAGTAGGAACAACCATCTCCATGTCCTTTCTGAGAGGTGTTTCACTAACTGGCTCTTTAACATCATCACAGATTTCATATTCACCCAAGCACTCTTTTCCAGTGCATTGCTATCCCTGACTTGGATAGTTGTTGGGGTTTTTTCCCCTTTTTTTTAATGCCTTCTTTGAATCTTTGCTGCTGTAATTTAATTCTATTAATTCCTGTTCCTTCTACTGCAGGGATTTTACTCTCTGCAAACATTATACTTCTCTTCTTTGCAGCAGTCTTTTCTGTATTTGAAGACTTTTGTAATTTTCCCCCCTGTCTTTTATTCTCTACACAATCCAAATTGTTTCAGTCTGCCTTCTAGGTTTGTTTCCTAGTCATTTGATCATTCCCACTTTGGAACCTCTCCAATCAGTCCACATCATTCTCAAATCTACCAATCATCTTGGGATGTCCTCTTGGGACATTATTACCACATATGAAATCACGTTTTTCTAGCCAGGTTTTAAAATGACATCTATTAAGCTCAGGGTTGTGTCTTCGGTGCGCAGTTAACTTGAGTTATTTGCACTTGAGTTAATACCTCCCCAGTCAGCTTCACATCAGAGTCCCAGGAACAGAGAAGTGAAAGGAATTGCAGGAAATCATCTCCTCCATATCCCACCTCTGAGGCACAATCAACTACCATATATCTACACACTTTTTTAAATACTCAGCAGCAAAACCATCATGACCTCCCTGGGCAGCCTTCAGATGAGTCACTCTAAATCCCCAGTTACCCGTTCATCCCAGGATGTCTCAGGCAGTTGTGTGCCCACCTTACCACATAAAACCAGCCAATTTTCTTACAAGAATGTCATGTGGGACTGTGTTCTAGCTTTTCTTTGAAAAAAGATTTCACTAAATGTACTAGATGGGTAGCACCAGTGCATAGTGGCATCATGATAATTATTTACTGTATTTATAAGGACAAGAAAGATTTTTAAAGCATCATCCAATGATTTACACTCATTCTTAATATTGAATGAGCACCAACTTTCTCTAAATTCTCCACGGTTTCCTCCCCCTCAGCTGCCCTTGCATTTTGCCTTCTTGACATCATCAAGAGACTTCACATTTCTTACAAAGAATGGTAGGTAACTAAACATTTGCAAATTCTTCATATTGTAGGATATTCTATCAAGTCCTGCTGACTGTAATCTTTCTTATCTATCAAGTACACCTGACCTGTTCCTTTTTTAGTCCTGTTTTTATTAAAATTAACTGGTTTAAGCATCTGGTCATAATTCACCTTTTCTGTGGTGGTTGAAGGGAGAAAGACATCAAATAGATGACCTATTATTTGCTTATTTCCACATTAAGTAATAAACTTCTACTTTCCTCCACCTTGGTTACTCAAGTATTTCCTTGCTATTCTTCCTTGTTTGGCAGTTACAATTTTAGCTTGAGCTTTCTGACTTTTCCTTACGTGTCCATAAACTCTGTCATGCCAGTCCTCACCAAGCAGAAACACACCTTTTCCATCTTTTCCTGCCCTGCTCAGTGTCAGAACCCTTGCTCATCTCTCACTCTGTCCTTGCTTTGGGGTTGTTAGCTGAGAGCAGCTGTGCTGCAAACTAACCCTTGCACGGCACAGAGGGGTTGGATTACTGCATGGAATAACCATGTCAGCTCCAGCTGTGCCCTGTGGGACCAGACAAGCCAGTCAGTTCCAGTGACAACACCATCCTCACGTGAAAGGTTTCTGCACTCGGACAAGACCTGAGCAGGGGCGAACAGAAGTTATGACTCACAGGTCCTGCACGGTCAAGGCAAGCCCAGTGAGCACTGTGAGAGACATAAGTGAACACCTTCCTTCAACTCTGTTAAAATAAAACAAAAGCAGCCAGGCTGTATAACCAGGCTGCACAGCAGAAACAGAGGCCTCGCTGCCCACACACATTTGAGCTCTACTGAGAATGAAAAGGGAAAGAAAGTTTGACTCTTTGAAGATTTGGTTGCTCCTTCTTTGCTTTTACACAAGATGCCATGTCACATGGTGCACAGGAATGCTCTGAGTCCATGGGAAATCTTCAATCCACCTGTTAAATACAAAGGTTTCAGGCAAACCCAGATGAAACACAACAAGGTGTAATAAAAATATGGACAGAAGGACCCTACTGATCTGCTTTACAAATGGAAAATACCAAGAAACTAATGTAAATAGGGGCAAGCTGCAGGAAATGTTCTGCAGCCTTAAATTAACTAAGAGCATAGCAGGCATTTTGCTGGTAGTTCTGCACTTCACTTAGCTCCTACAGTCATTCAATCCTAACAGCTTCAGTGGAAAGGAAAATGAAATCCTCCAGTCCTTAGGGAAAAGTCACAGTTTATCTCTAGAAAGCATGAAGCTGCAAATCTGAAAAGATGCCAAAGTTGACAGTTAACTGCCACATACTACTGAAGTCTTTTTTTCCGCCTTCCTCTTAAACTCTTTCTTCCATTCCCAGGCCAGACTCGAGCTTGGAAGTCAGTGAATGAATTCCACAAGTACTACAGTTTGTACTTTCACCAACAGCTCAAAAGCGGAGGTATCAGATTTCACAGCCCTGTGAGGAGGCTGGCACAGCTTCAAAGCACTTCTGAAATATCTATCACTTTATCCTGAGGAGACAATAGCCTCTCCCAGGGACACTGCAACAGCCCTTCCCTCCAAAAGCTGATTTTAACACACACGGTCTCAGCTTCAGCAAAGTAACACCAACGTGTTGGAAATTTCAAGACCTTGTGCCAAGGCAGAACTTACCTGTAAAGCCTGAACCAAATCTGAAAGCATTTGTGATCTCAGCATTTCTAAAAAGACATCTTGGGCCCATCATGACTCAAAAATGGGTTGGATTCAAATCCCATATTGGCTTCAGTGTGCTAGTCCTGGTGGAAAGCAAGTGCTTTTGACAAGCTTTTTAAGTTACTAAAAATAGCTCTGTACTACATTATCAAACCCACATAATCTTTAATTTTTCTCTTGACTGCAGTTAAATTTTAACAAGACAAAAGGATCAATCTCAGAATTTATAAAGACAGGTCTCATCAAACCTTTCTATCCTGAATTATTTCAGATATAGCCATTTTTGAAAGACATAATTTTCTCATTTCTCCTTTGTTATTAAGCCAACTTTCCTAGTTTCCTGCATAGATAAAACAAGCAGAATTTTGTATATTTTTTGATAATCCATTTACAATCAAAGCCTTTCACTCCATGTCAAGAATGGTTGCAAACTTCACTTCCTATAAAGGCAAGGGCATGCCAGAGAAATGGATTTTTACTAGGAAGAGCAAAATGAAATAAGAAAGAGGAATATAAAAAGAAATATAAATAGATATATAAAAGACAAATAGACATAAATATATCCAGATCAGCAAAACTGACTAAGCAAATACTGCACTGAGAATATCCTTCTAAGTTCCAGCTCAATGGAAAATTTTAATTTACAACTGTATCATGTGCAACAGAGCTGCTACAATTCCAAACATGACAACTGGGTGATAGATATCATTTCCCATGTTCCTATATGTCCCAGTATTTCAGTTATTAAATAACAAGCTGAGAAACAGTAACACAGAGACAATAAAGCCGGTGAAAGGATTAGTCAAAATTTGTCGAAGTGTGATGGAAACTATGGGAAGAACAAAACATGAGCTGCACTGGTGCTTAGAAACAAACTAAACTAAAACAGCAGAGAATTTGAACCAAGGACAAAATGAAACACTAGACACATTCACGAGGCAGGATGGCACATATTTGGATGATCCTTGACAGAAAAGCTTCCTAAGGGAAAGGGAAAGGCCAGCTGAAAGCGCGGCAGTCTAATGCTTTATCATCCCTTCTCCCTCTTCAGAACCTACTGGAACAAACTGTACAGGGAAGAAACAATCCCAGCATTGCTGTTCATCCACAGGTCTCCTTGCTAAAGAACAAAGAAAAACAACAGTTTATCAGGAAAAAGAACATACCCTGATTACTTAATCCCCTTTTATCCCATTGCTCTGGTGCTCTGCACCTGCACTACTGCAGTGCAGTCCAGTCCCTGGGTGACAAACTGTCCACACAGCTTTGCTGCTGCACTGTCCCTCTCACAGCACTGTCTCACCTGAGTGTTTCATGCACAGAAATGAAGGGAAAAGGCTCTTCAGCTGAATTTGCACTGGCTCCATCAACTTGAGCTGGTTTTTCTCTGTGGGGCTGGCAAGGTTTGGATGCTGAGGAATCTACTCTGCTCTGTTGTTCCCACCCACCATCCACATAACTCTATTACAAACTTCAGGTAGATTATGAAAAGTGTTGAAACTGCCTCTCAGAGCCTCAGCCCTTAAGCCACTTAAAAGGAATGAGCTGTTCTTAGATGATGCTACTAAATTTGGGAATCTCTCACCAATACTGAATGCAGAGCTGTTAAGTCAAAGATCTAGTTCATCTCTTGCCCCTTCCTTTCCAATAATCTTATCATGAAACCTTTATTTTTTTATAACTTCAAATGCTGCAATGATGCTTCAGGCTAAACTACTCAAACACTTTAAAATAAAGAATCAGCTGTACATTCTGTGAGGCAGAACAGTCACAAAAGGCAAAGGCAAAATGGAAGAGTCTTCTGTGATATAGTTTGCTTTCTCTAACGAGTCCTCAAAAACAGAAACAAGGGTTAAAAAAAAGAAAAAGGAATTATCCTGAGATAACATTTTAAAAGTAAAAAAAAAAAAAAAAAGTAGAATTTGAAAACATAGCACATAATAAAGATCAGCCACAAGCCATAGTACTGGCTGCAGTTTAAACTTCTTTAAACTAAGTATGCTGACTCTTCTCCAATGTAGGCTCTATGAGCCTGTATATTGTTGAGCAAACTTTTTCCCATGAAACCATTCCCACTCCAGTTCAGGGATAGGCATTATGGTCAACCCATGTTTCTAACAATAATGTTTGGTTTGGCAAGTTGTACCATGGTTATCTTGGCAAACAGATACTTTAGCCTATGCCATTTATTTGGTCCCAGTACATTTCGAATTATTTTGATGAAACTTCAAGTGTGATATGAAGGGAAAGTCATAGCTAGTAAATCACCTGGAAAGACCCATAAAGGATAAGTCTTGATGGCCTCACCCTGCCAAAGAAACAACATTGGGTTGCTGATCTGTTACAAATTGGAAATGCTTACAATAAAAGCAGGGGGTCTTTTTATTGCAAGAAGGCAAGGAAATATATACAGCACAAAGAATAGTAATATGACCCCACAGCAATGCTCACCATAGAACAGAAGGATCATAATTCTTAGGAGCAGTCAGCACTTAAGTTCATAAAGTTACTGAGGCGGTTCTCACAGCATTCCCTCTCTCTCTCTCTGTATAAATTGTTATTTATGTGCATGCACATGTATGTGCATAAACACACACTTTTAAATATCTTAAAGGCAAGAGTTCACATCAAGCAGGAGGAGGAGAGCTGTTTCTTTATCAGCACTACCTCCCTTCAACAGAACAAAACAGAAAAAACACTGCAAATGGTAATAAAATAAGAAGACATTTAAATCCTCAAATGATGCATGATAGTTCAAGCAAACATGCTTTTTGCGGTTTTCTTTTATAGGTTTGTTGCTCTTTAATGGTTTTGTAAGAATTGCAATATTTTTCCTGAAAATACAAGTTTTTTGCAAATAATTCACAATATCTGCAAATTATGTGAATCACTTTTTATAGACCTGAATACCTTAAGAAGTTAGTTTCAGGAGTAGCAACAAATGTCTTGGTTCTCAGAAATGTGCCATAACCTCAGAGCTCAATGCAAAAGACAGCATCTGTCAGTACCTTGCACTTGTGGAAATCTGGCCAATTCCAAAAAGTTGGAAATGAAGATACTTTCTATGTCTGTCACACCAAAGTAATTTCCAGTTATTTTATAAAAAGCTCACTTGCTTTAAAAACAATAAGTAGAAAATTCACAGTGTTTAGTTGTGATTTCTGTTCACACAGCTTTTCCCCACAAATGTTCAGATGCACCTCTCCAGCTCTAAGCTGTGCTCAATAAGAAGCACAGACATGAAATACCTACTTTTCATCTTCCTCCAACCCAAACACTGACTGCTCAGGAGTTAAGAATAGCAGCAGAAAGCTGAGAGAAAACTAGGAAAAGGAGAGTATTTGAAAATTAATGCTCGGATTCACAGCATTATCAGAACAGGCTGAATGAAAGCTAATCTTACATACATCTATAGGAAATTTAATTATTTAATTTCCTTCATTGCACACGGAACAGGAATAATTATGCAATGACTACTGTTAAATGTAAATATTTGGCTATTTAATTTCATCAGCATTCTTCAGATACCATCTAAACAGATAGGCAGATTTATATGTGTTTGTCTTTTCCAGAATAGACATCCCTCAAATTAAACAGCAATAGGATTATCTAATTTACTGAGCAGCCTGCTACAGAAACACAAATCATATATGGACCTCTTTTACATGGATAGAGTTCCAGGTGGGTATCACCTGCAGGAAAGTAACTCCAAACTTACCTTGGTTCAGCAGAAATTGTTGAACTGTAGCCCATCTCACAGGTCTATTACTGAAATTGAGCCCTGGGTGAATATTTAACATCCTCTGAAACACAAACAGTTCAACATTTCTTCCAACAGATGAATATCCAACTTTAAACAACATCCTATAGAACATGTGCATCTCAACACAACAGAAATCAAAACATAACTTGAACCCCATACAAAAAACATCACTTTGTGTAATTCACTAATGAATTGATATCTACTAAATACAGATGTGAAGGCTGTTCTGGGATAACAATAGAACTGAGTTTTCAAGGGTGATTAGTGACTTTTGATTAACTTGCAGTCAGTGCTGTTGGAGCACTTGTTGGTTTTACAGACATACATTCACACATACAGACTTTGTCTGACACAGTCACTCTCATGCTTTCCCCATTTCCTCTTTCCTTACTTCTACAGTTTTACTTAATTCCCTTTTTCCTTCTTTTTATTTTCTCTTGAATCAGAACACACCTGCACCTCAGTGTATTTTAGGTCCTTCAAGAAAGAAAGAAACAAGTACAAGGAATTTGCACTAACCTCTGCATAGACAAACACACTGCTATGGGCACCGTCTTTTCCTTCCAGCAAAGTAGTTTCCCTAAACAAGCTGCACTCCACCAAAGGACTGAAAAAAACATGTCTTAAAAACAAATTAATTAGCTTCCTACAAATTAAATTTTTCTTTTCCGTACTCCTAAATCTTTTATCTACGATTTCCTCTTTAAAAATAAAATTCATTAAAGACAAATTACATTTCTGTGGGCATTGATTTGCTGAAGCTTTTGATACAGCCCATTCCGGATGCATTAGCTGATAGGACAGATCCTGCTTGGGAAGCTGCCACGGACTCCAGACAGCTTTTGAAGTGCAGTTATGCAATGGATACCACAATGTCCGAGTAGGCAAATTATCCGGTCTTTACAACTCAGCTTTTTGGGAGATGGTCAATTCACACGGATCTGGGCTGGTGTCTGTCTGTAGACACTGCAGCACTCTGTGGGCACAGCACAGCTCAGTGTGTGCTCAGAAGCTGCTGCACAGCCACCACAGCAGTGGTCATTGGGAGAAGTTCAAAATGCTTTACAAGAATGCTTTGATGCTGTCCAGAGCTGTGCTAATGGCCAGTAGCTAAACTGTAATTATGTGAGCTGGATCACAAAGTCAGGCTTGAGTTGCAAGAATTCCCTTCTCAGCTCACCCGTTCCAGACCCTGATCAAGGCCAATGTACTTTTGGGAAAGTTCAGTTCCAGTGAAAATGTAAGCCTACAGCTGAAAACCTCTGGGGTTCAGTTTTTGTTTTAAAATCTAGGTCAAGTCACTCTGGTAGCAGTGGCAGACTTTCCACACAGGTGGGGATACGCTGTACTCAAGGAGGTACAAACAAAGAAATGTTTACGAAAATCTAACTGTATGTGTTAAAAACCAACAAATTAGCATCAATTCATTATAAGCTTTGTGTCTGGTCTGACTACCATCTGTGATGGGGATTTTGTTATGCAGTGAAACGAGACCAAGACAGAGCTTTAAACAACTGCCTGGAGCACACAAGCCCTATGTTTATTCCTAGCAACATATTCATAAATTATAAAACTGAAAAAGGACGACTTTGACTGTACAGGCTGCAGGAATTTACTTAGTCATGACATGTTCTGGCTGCCTCTGTGACCAGCCTCATTCCCACTTGTTGTGTTCAGGTACTTTACACCTGAACTGCTTGGGTCAGAGATGGGTGTCTAACAGCACTCAGCTGTTTCCCACCAAGCAGGGTTGGGTGCACCCACTTTCTAGGCCTGGCAGACCCATCACATTGCCCTTCCAAGCACTCCTGCTCCACAGGGAGGGCCAATGGCAGGGTCACAACAGCAGTGACTCCCAGCTCACGAGGTGCACCTTGCTCCTGAGGACACTTCTGCTGAGCAGAGATCAGGTAAAACTAGTCAGGACAGAATCATGTGAGTGAGGTTAAATTCAGCATCCAAGCTCCACTTGGATCATGCCATTTCCATGGGCAAAGATCACAGTCAAGGATTTTGTTAGGCTTTTCCCAATCCTTGTCGGCTGTTTTTTAACCCACTGCATCCCTGCATGTCCAAGCTTGAGCCTACCACCCACTTTTCAGCTCCTTCAAATCTTGCTGGTGGGAGGAAGGGTGACATCTATTCTTCACTCTCCAAACTGGCTCTAAAACAGGGGCTCAACTAAACAATAATTATAATCTCAAATATGTTTATTTGCTGTGTGCCTCAGGATGTTTGTTTATGGAAGCCTGTGCACAACATACTCCCACACCAACCTGTGTACAGTTCCCATTATCAGACAAAAAAACTGGCAGGGAACCACGATTTCTTTCCCCTCACCCCCAAAGAATCCTTATGACATTGAACTTCCTTTAAGGAGACTCATTTTAAGCCTCGCTATTTAAAGGAAACACAACACAAAGCAACACTAATATCTTATGGACTGCTTCATATGGTAAAGAATTATCTTATTAATTCACCACCGTCTCAGAAATTAATGTTTCTTTTTCCTGTCTTAGGAAGTCAGAATACCTTATTGTGTTTGTGTATTTTAGTTCACTCGGCCATGCACTACCCTGATTAATTTTGGCAGCGACAAAGTCGGAGAATTTAAAATTATGATCATACGGAAGCATTGCATTTTCCTGCAGCAAAATCTGCACCCCTGTTTAGGCTCTCCTGACCTTTCATTTCCTGTGAAGGAGCACAGGAGGTAAAACCTGTTTCTGAAGGCACTGCCTTAAGAGTTCGCACAATTTTGGTTTTGAATTATTTTCCTTCATAACAAATGAAAATGCAAACAATGTTACACTTAGAGAGACCACAGTACTGCAATGGCACCAAACAGCTACACTACAGGAGGAATTAGACTAGAACACTAAGGCTATTCAATCAAAGAAGGTCAATCTAAATTTATCTTTGTCAACCTTAGAAAACAACAGAGAAGAAACCAAAGAATGCAAATACTAGTGATGAGAAATCTCATTCATTTGCTGGGTAAAGTTTGCTTTGAATAAATACGTGAAAAAACTGAAAACAACAAAATGTGCAAAGATGACAAAGGGAGTATTTAAGCACACTGCACTTGCAATTTGTTTCCTTTGAGTTTCACTTCTCGTTTCCTTCTCATTATAGCTACTGAAATATTTTTAGGGAAAGATTATAATACAATTACAGTTATCTATGTGAATTGTAAGTCTTACATGGCTTAACTCCTCTTTTTAAGAACTGGCTTTAACTATATTCAGACTAAGCACGTACACCTCCTGTAACTTCCCAAAATAACTTCTGGCAATCACTGGAGCTAGAAGAGCTGCTGCTTGCTGCAAAGAGACACTTGCAATGTCTACACAAAGATCAAATATAAATTTATTAGAGAGCACCCATCTGATTGTCTGCTGCAATGCAATCAGTCATTGATTCTTCACTGACAAGCTCTGGGAAGTTGTTTCTACCCTGCACACCCCCAAACCTAATAAGCAGCAAAAACATCCTCAAGGAAACAAAGAAAAACCACCTCAAAAAGCCATCAAATTCATAGAGGTTTCATCACAGCTCTTCCTAAAAAATCTCATCTGTTCAGCATCAATTTATATTCCTGTTATATATGACAAACATCCTGCTTAAATAACAAGGCTGTTAGGAAAATTGACTGACAAATCCACATCACAGTTATGACAACGTTATTTGCTTAGCAAGGATATGTGACTATTTCAAAGCAATGGAAGTTTCATTAGGAAACAATTTCACTGCACTGCCAGCCAGCAAGGTGTGTAACAAACACTGTGGGGAAGAGACCTTGATCTGAACACCAAGTTCATTTGGAATCCCATCAAAAAGAAAGTAGCATGTTCTCTGAGCCGTTAGACTTCTAGTTTCTTGTTTCTCTTCTTCTAAAGCCAGAGTAAGCTTAATACGATGCTTTCTCATGCTGAAAGGTTCTGCCTTTTGAGTAATGTTGTTACCTGTGTAATCATGTCCTAAATTGTGTTTATTAAATAATGTTAAAAAAAACCTCCAAACAAATGGTGAGTTCACTTCTTATTTCAAGTGAAATCATTCCACATATCTATTCAGGAACAAAGTTACTCAACCAGGTAAAAACCACACAGTATTCTGTCAGGCCATCATTTCCAGCTGAAGATACCTGAGAAGACTGAATCTTTTAAAACCAAAATAATAATAATAACAACCTTTTTCCACCTCTCCCCCAAAATTATGTTATAAATCCATTTACTCTTCAGTAAAACTAAAGAGGCTGTGGTTTCAGGACATACTGCCTACTGTGGCAATTTCAAGTTAAGGATTTCACACTTTCCCCTATTCGTGGGTCATTTAAGCCCAAGTCAATTCTGCTTACAGTATGTCTCCAGAAAGTTCTGCTGGCTTGTTGTGGTGTACAGTAGCAGCAGACTGTGCAAGAGGGCAAGGCTTCACTAAGCCAGCACCATCGTCCAAGAGATAGCATATGGCAGTCAAAGAACATTCAGGTGCTAAAAGTGCTTCACAGAAAAGAAAAAATCAAAGAAAAAGTTCAGAAAGGCATGAGGAACTCACCAGCAAGGTGAAGAGATGAGCTCAACAATAAGAAGCTCCCTCCTTGAAGCATCCATGGGAAGAGGTTTTAGGAGGAAGAAGACTAGCTCACTGTGACTAAAAGAGACTTCTGTTTTGACAAGGCATTGGTGGAGAAGAGCATTGTACTTCCAAGGAAGCTTTGAAGATCTGCACTTCATAGAGCTCCAGCTCTCCCAATGCTGGAATAACAAGCACAGACTCCCCAAAGCACTTATATGTGTGGGTAGAGCTATTCTTAATTTAAGGATACGCTTACTTTAAGCTTCCGTGTTTAGTAGAGATCACTTTAATGAACCTTCAGCAGGCATTGCACTGGTCTTCCTGAATAGCAGCAGTCTCCTGAGTCAGGGATACTTATGACTTGCACTAATAGACTACAAAGAAGGGTTTTGAGAACTGCACACCTGGCTTAAACTGCTTGTCTTCTGGTGAGAACACCTTGGCTGTGCAACAGGTATAACAAAACCCAGAAGTGGAAGGGACTGCTGGACTAAACACAGAATGAAACCTTCCAGCAGCTGAGTTTTTTGACTGAGCAAGATGGTATTAAAAAGAACAGAGGAAGCACTGAAGTGGACACTGAAATGTGGAGAGATAAAAAGGGCTGGATAGTACTACTGTTCTGCAACAACACAGTTTATGTAGTTCCTTTACAAAAATTTCTATGTTGTCCAACACTAAGTATTTCTTATTTGTTACTTAATCTTCCTAACAACTCACTGAATAAGGTAAAAATCAGTTTTATTTTGCATACACAAAACTAAGGCATAAATCATACTCAATGATTTACTCACATTCATACAATGCTTTCAAAGAGACAAAACCAAACAGCTCACTCATGTCCCATTGTTAGCTCTAATTTTAAAAATAACATAGCAGGCAGAAGTCTCTTGATCTTTCACATCCATGTGTCATGTTCAGACCCTTCTCCTTATCTTTCACCTCAGATAACAACTCTCTGGATTACCCACATGACTGGGAGATTGGTGATGAGCCAACAGATTACCAGGCCACTTCACACAAAGCCTAACATGGAAGAAACGCAGGCAAACGGCTTCCTGGCAGATTTAGGAAAGGGAATTTCAGCTTACCTTTTCCTGTGGGACCCTGCTGAGGTGGCACCAACAGTGTGGATGAAGGAGATGGACTGCACGGCTGGAGGGAGCTGCATAAACCCCACCAGGGCCACGTTCCCGCAGTCACAGGAGCACTGTGAAGAAGCTGAAATTAATGCAAAAACATGCTCCTGATAAGGGCATGGTGTCAGAATGAGCCACATCAGTGCCATGTGGCTGAGGAAAGCCAGACCTCGTGGTAAAACAGGCTGGGCAGCACAGCAGTGGCTGCTGAGGAGGAGGGACAAGCACACAAAGCCAGAACATGGGCTTTCAGGCTGCCAGGAGAAAGAGCAATCAGTTACTGAAACCACAGGAGTGTCTAAAGGCTATTAGAAGACACCAGTTGTTCTCTGAAGTCATTTAGAGTACAAATAATGACTTTTTGGCCCAGCATGGGCTCAATCCATGTTTTGGACTGCGACTACAACCACAGGAACTGGAATTCACTGTATTTCCATCAGAATTTTAAAAACAAAAGCCAACAACCTGTCCTTGATTTCAAAAGATACAGCCTGAAGAAGAAACAGCATCAAGTTTGCAATCAGCTCAGCAGATTGCACAATCAGGATGTGCCAGAAATTTGGGATTTGATGTTGCTCTCAAACTCCTGCCATAATCAAATTTCCAAACAACAGTTTAAAGAAAAATGAAATGCTGTTTCAAATTCACCAGCTGAAGGTGAAATAGTAAACTGATAGTTAAAATGACCATTTCTGCTTTCAGTTGATCTTCTAAAAAGTGGAAAAGCAGAGCATTACCACTGTGATGAGGAAACCCATCAGGACAGTAGTCCTGTCCACAATAACCTGAGCAGCAAAACCCTGACATACCAAGAAGGTTCAGTCATGACAGCCAATGGCCAGACAATGCCAGGTTGATTTTGAAATTAAAAAATAAAAGAAAAGCATGGATTGTGACTGCCATATACAATATATTGCAATGACACAAGCCATAGACAGAAAAGTCAGAACTTTTCTTCTTCAAAAATTACTGGTAAAAATACCAAAGACATTATCTAGCATTTTTAATTTTTTATCAATTCTGTAGCAGCATTGCTGCTTTAATGGTTTTTCCTTGCAACACTCTATCTTCTACAAACACAAGTAGGAGAGTTCTACAGGTCTTTTTCCTCTAAATAACCAGCACTTCAATGTCTATAGATAGAAGTAGGGCCCATGAGTGGCTGAAAAAGCAGAACCGTTTTATCAAGCCATGACACAGCATAACTCCACTTCCTCTTGTTCTGATTCAATATAGTTTATCTGCCTATAGATAACTTGATTTCTCCGAGATGTATTCAACTTATTCGATCTACAGAAGGCACATTGGTTTTATTTCATTCTCTTGCTGTCCATCTCCAAATACAACTGTCAAATATCCTAATACAGCAGAAATGGGAGTTTTGGGAATCCTTGAAGCCAGAGAGATACCACCCAGCAGAGCCCTTCCACAGGCTGTGCAGCATTAGGGGCATTTCCCAGCAGTTATCTTTCCATGGCCCTTGGGTTCCAAGTTCCAATTTTCAAACCATTTATCAATTGAGATCAGGAGTCCAGAACAGTACAGAACCTTTTACAAGAAAACATGTCCCCAGTAAGCTTTGCAGGGCAGAAAGTGCTTGAGTTCTCCCTCCATCCTTCCCTCTGAGAGGCCTTGTGCCTAGTTTTACTGTCTTATAGTAGACATGCAGTTCTTGGGTTGTTCTGTAAATCTCAGCCTGCCCATTGCAGGCACACATTAATGACTGGTTATCCCATTACTGCTATGCCAAATGTAGAACCCAAACTTCCAACCTGGAAGTATTTAAATACTGAAGTTAGCATAACTCCTACTTTCCCAAGTAGTCACAGATTACTCTTCACCTTTTCCTGATTCCTTAGGTATCGATGTTCTTTCAGAATATACATCTGGAAGTCACAGATTCCTCATGTCATCTTTTTGGAAAATAGCATCACATAAAGATACAAAAGCAAAAGAGCTTTTTTACAGACTGAAAGTCCTGAACTTTTTTCCACCTCCACTCTTTTACATTCTCCATATGGGCACCTGGTAAGTTCACTAACAACTTATTTATGGTATCTTTAAAGTCACAGCTCAAAGAAAACACTAATAGTCAGACAAAAACAAGGTGAACTGGAGAAGGGTGAATACCATCACTTTACACCAGTGAACCAGTCTCAAGGTTTGCAGGCTGAAAAAAACCAAAACAGACAAACAAAAAAACAACCAAAATAAAATCAGCTGCACCCAAAGCCGGGTTGGAGGTCACACAGGAGATGGGCAAATATTTTCCCTAACTTCATTATTTTCAGTATTGTTTCTTTAACCTAAGCTAGCTTTGGTGAATTAAGTTGCAGAACAAGGGCTCAAGCATCTACAACTGCTATCAATTAGCAGTTGACATGCAGTGCTTAGGCTGCTACTAAGTGCTAGACCCAGCTAATCATTCCAAAAACAATCATGAAGGCTGCTCATCCTGCTGCATCCACCCATGGCCACAGAGCTCTGTGCCTGAAATACAGCACACGCTGGTGGGACCCATTCAAGCACACAATGCTCATTACCTGGCCCCTCAGTGCAACAGGGGCATGAAAACAGCTCCAGCTGAAAGTCAGCTGGTAGCAAGATGGACACGGTGCTTAGTTCTTAAATATGCAGAAAGTAAGGCTATAGCACTAGAATAAGCTTATAAATGTGGCCTGAGTTTTCTTTTTTTCTTTCTGAATTTGTACTTTTGCTGGAAAAAAAACCAAAACAACACTAGGGAAGACATATGACATTTTTAAATACTAAGTAAAGAGGTTAATAGCAAAGACTAGAAGGACAAAGATTTATTTAGAGTTCCACAACATACATATCAACTCAGAATCAAACTGAACTTGAACACAGCAATCCTTGCAAAACCCCAAGTGTGTAAATGTTCCTTGTTCTCCTAAAGATGGCTTCAAATGGTTTTTCCAACTCCATTCATTTTCAACCAATAGCACTTATAAATGCATTCAGTACAGACTTATTGAAAACTGAAGCTATCCCAGTAACAAAGCCAGAAAGGAACTCAAATAATAACCAGAAACTCCCACCTGAAAAAAAATATAAATGCAAAATAAACTCCCAAGCATCTGAGTTTTACCAGCTGATCTAGGACTGATCCCATGTGCTCATTTTCAAACTTAAAGAAATGACAATCTGTTCTGTGGCAGAGAGCACAAAAGAATTCATAAAAGGATAAGATAGTATAGTACTGTATTTTTGAGGCATTTATGCTTTCATTAAAAAGGGTTTGGTTCATAATGGTCTGTTTAATAAAGTTTTTAATTTATAAGAATAAAAATCTATGCAATAACCAAGAGTTTCAGGTTTGGTTATGAATACGTTTTGCTTCAAAAATCTTTTCAAAACATTTGCTGAACAGGCATGTTTGACTTTACTTAGGAAAAAATAACAATTAATATAAACATCTTTAACATCTCTAAGCTGCTTCTCTGGCTGTGTGTTACTATTAACATGAATGGAAACCCATCACATCAGCACTATCCTCCCCCTACCATTCCCTTTCCTAATAACCACTGTGAATGCATACAATTTTCCAGAATTCCTGTTTTATGAACAAAATTTGCTCATAGATGTATCATTGTGAAATACTCCTACCAGGATTAAATACTGTCTTTTAAAACTTAACAGGAGCTTCCAGCACCTCCAAACTTGTGATTTCAGTAATTGCCAGTTTGCAAATTACCTGGAACAATGCAAAGCACAATGGACATTAAATAATTTTCTATTCAAGGCACTTTAACACAAGCTAATATTTAGCAACCAAATCAACACAGTGAACATTTAATTTAATTCATTAAGCTGAAGAAGACTGTGGGCAAAGAGGTTGGAGATTAGTTGTTTTAATGTTTTTACTTCTGAACACACACAAGCTTTCATTGCAACTAAACCCCGCCTGAAAAAAAAAAGGAACAAAAAAAGAAGGCTCAAGATAAAATGGGTAAATTAGAAATTTAAATACTGGTCTGATGCATGTGGCTTTCTTTTTAAAGCAAGTGTTGCCTTCTTAGATATTAATGGTTCTTTGGAAAAATCCACATCAATGCTCATCAAGAGTAACAGGTGAGTTACTCCAGATCAAATTGCCCCTTCCTTCATAAAAAAGAAGCAAAGCCTCTTGTCTGCTACTGCTGGGTATCAGCCTCTTTGGGAGGAGACTGTTCTCTCAGCAAGGGCCAAGATTTCCCAAGGCAGCACTTGGGCAGGTGCAGGTCCCTCTCAGGCTGCAGCCTCCTCATGCAGCAACATCCTCATGCTGCCAGCACCACCCCTCCTGCAGCTGCTCCCAGTGATCCGGAATGATTCAAGTATTCTTAACCTGCAAGTCCTTTTCTTAAGTGAATATTCTGACTTGACAGGGTCGAAGTGGTTTTATAGGTGCAATAATACCAGCAGATCCAGGGGAATGGTTTGCCTCCAGCCAATGGAGAGGTGAAAAGCAGCTGTGCAATGGCCCCTCGGTCTATACTGCAGTCAGAAGTGGACACTGCATTAACCACAGCCTAACCCCAGACATCATAAACATCTCAGCGGGAACAAACTCCTTCTTTGAGGGTCTGACAGCCTTCCTGCAGGGAGAGCTGGTGCTGTGAGTGCCTGCCTGTTCCTGATAACAACAATTCTGTTGAATGTGCACTGGTCCATGGAGTTGCTTCGCAGAAGCAGGAGGGACCAACAGGGACCTGACACGGCTTCAAGTTCAATTATCACTTCAACAACAATTTACTTGAAAATCCATGATCTCAGTACTTTTCCAGTCCCCAAAAGAATTAAGACTCTGCAAGTGCTATGTACAAAAGAATTTCTATCTGCATAAAACCAGAGTGGTGCGAAGGAGAGTCACAGAAGAATTCTTCCTCATCCTTCCTCTTGCACTGATTTCCAGACAATCAGCTGAGCTGTTCTTTTTAGATTTTTTGCTGAAGTCTTGCTATGTCTTCCAAGTGATTTCATGTGCTCTTCCACCAACTTCAGTGGAAGGAGGGCTGTATCCTGAAGATTCTCCAGAGAACTGAAACAAGGGCTTTAGTGAAATAATGCAAGGAAGCATACTTCCTACTACACCTAATTACACTTGACTTCATTCTTAAGCTATGGAGGTCCACAGACGTTCTCAGTGACACACAGAAACCTGGAGGGACAATTTGAGTTGAGACAGCTTACCAAGAAAACAAAAAAAAACCACCAAAAACTACTACAGCAGATAAAACAGTATCTAGTTTATTACATATAGAAAGAGATTTCCAGAATTTACAAACACCCACATTTTCATTCCAGGGAAAGAGTCAATTTGAAAAGTTCACCCTTTTTTTGTTTTCATTTTGTTTTGTGGTTTTCTGTTGGTTGTCTTTTTTGTTTTTCTTCTTTACAATATATACAATGGAAGACTTTGATTTCCTTTTTCTGATTTTTTGTCGGTTCCTGTGCAATTGATGAATTCGAGTTGACACTTGTAAATACCATGTACAGTAACGTTTGTCTTCATTGTAGTTAATACAGACTATTATTTTACAAGGAGTACAAAATTATTTTTCTTTTGGAAAGAATTCAACTCAACATCAGGGTTATCTTACAACTGATAGTATCAGTAAATATGACTGTACAATCAAGGCCCAGGGACCAATGACTCATATTATATTATTTTCTGAATTACAATCTTAAAACAAGAATAGTACCCTACTCTATTCTTAGAAGCCTTGTTTTAAGCAGGTTTCCCACTCTGTTTACAACAGAATATAGTATACCTCAGTTCCACATCAAAAAAGATGTGCTGTAGGAAAAGTTACATTTTAATTAAAAAAGTACATGTATAAATCAAAAACTATGTTAAATATTTAATACTCTTCAACCAACATTAAGTTTTGTATGTAATAATTTACAATGATGATTTGTCATACAGGTTTTCAGCAGCAAATGAAGTTGTGTAAATGTGCTAGTAAAATACCCATTCTCACCATGACACAGTGGTGGGCACATCAGTTCATGTGGCCAGCTAAGTCCTTATGGTAGAGGATGAAGTAAGAGAGACTCGTTGTCCAGGTGTCACAGTGCTTCTGCTTGGCACAACACAGGATGTGCAGCTCAGTCAACTAACTCCTGAGGTTTGTGTAAAGTAAACAAACTGAACTGGATGCATCGTACCCATTTACAGAGGAAGAAGAGGAGGAGGTGAGGTCCTAGTTGTGATAGCATGAAACATTTATAGTCTTGATACCCATGAGTTTAAAAGAAGGATTTGTTGAGGTTGTGTAGGTCATCGTTCTGAAATTGAAAGAGAAAGAAAATTAGCATCATGGGGATTTTAAAAGCTTTTTTGCAATTATTTCCCTCCTCATATTTCCTTTTTTTTTCTTTAAAAGAGTTATCATCTAAACTGAAAGTGTTAGTACCTTGAAAAATTATGGCATACATACAGTTGAACTGTACTCCAGCATGTGAATCCCAAAAGCATTTAAAACAGATGTTGGCAATAAAATTCAAAGCAGTCAGAAACACATTTAAAACTTGCAAGAGATTCACCTAAGCAGAAACAATTTAAGTGTCCATACTGTTTAACTCTGACATGCTCCTGTGACAAGGGGAAGAAAAGCTCCACACACCAGCCTGCTGTTGGCGTTTTTACCGGCTACAAGAAAGGTTCATCAGATGTCAGACCCTATAAGAGGGTTTCCTGGCCAGCTGCAAACACCACAGCTTGCATGAGAAGGATGACCAAGGAATGGCACATTCTGGGTGCAGTGTTACCATTCCCTATTGACACACAAGCTATAAAAAAAATTGTATCCAGAAAATCCTGCTGAAGTCCATAAATTTATCTACGTCCTGCTTCTCTCTGAGAAGGCTGGGTAAGTAACAAGGTCCTGCAACCCTGATAATGCACAGCACAGGTTTTCCAAGGAATGAATGCCAGAAGCTGCCTTTGAGCCTGTCCTACCAGTCCTCATCTGGCTCCAGACTCCTTGATCTAGAACACAGTGCAACTGTGTCAGTAAGTCCTCTGGACTCTGCTTTTCAGTAAGGCAGGTTATCACTCCCAGAGCTCTGATCACACGTGGAGCCCAGCTCCACTCGCTGCCGATCGGCCCCGTGTCCTGCCAGCAGTGCTACGGCAGATCCTCCGGCCCCAGTGGGGAGCAGTGTCCCTGCTGGAGAACATGGGGCTGAGGTGGCACACTGGGGCACCAGGGCTGCCTCCCCACTGCTCCCACAGCCACGGCTGGCCACACAGACAGCACCCTCCTCCTGGCCCTGCCACCATCCACCACCCCGGCCTCCTCTCCGCACCAGTCACACACAGCAGACCCGCTGGGGACTGAACAGAACACCAGTGAAATGAATATCATTTTTGTTCTAACTGGGGTTAGAGGACTACCACTATTTACATTTCAGGAGCTTCGCCTCAAATCTGCTGAAGCAAGACTTAGATTTTTACATAAAAGTGTGTCTATTTCTATATTTGATATTAACTATGCTCCTGAAAGGATGGTAAACACTGCATTTTCCTCAGTACAAATAAAGGCTTCCCATAGACACGCTGAGGTAAAAAAACTGAAAAGACCTCCTGTCCTATATTCTCTAATTGCACAAGAAACAGAATTTACTTTGTGTGGTCCTTCAAGTGAAAGGAAAGCCTATCCCTGCAAATGATGTGTGGTATGCTGTGAAAACTCCCTGGAGAATTATCTCACAGATCTCTTATTTACTTTCAACTTTCTTCTGCACTCGCATTGCGATCTACTGGAATGTTCCTACCCAAATATCTCTATACAGCTTCACACAGCTTTACAGCTTTCAACTACATTTGACCTAAAATTAGCCAGTAATACCATACTTTATTAATAAAGACAAGCAACAAAGGAAAAATGGCTTCATTTAAACAGAGGAGCGTGATTTGTGTGCTGCATATCCGAGGTGGGTGTTCCACACCCAGCTCCCATCCAGCAGGGCCAGAGGAACAGCTGGGTGCCCACCAGCAGGGCCCAACAGTCCAACCTGCCCTGCACTGACAGGGCATTTGGAAGGAGAGCAAGTAACAGCTTTTCTACATTGCTAGACATTATTCTAGGAGATTTTAAGTACATAAATAATACATAATTTGCAGTATGAGGGCCCAGTACTACACCTCTTCACTAGTATTCAGGTCATCTAAACTCAAATACATCATGTACTCAACAAAATGGCCTGTCCTATCCAATTCCTCACCAATTCCACCAATATGCACAACAGCTACTATCGGGCATTTATTCTTGGATTCCAAAGTCAGAAGAGCAAAGGAAGAAAGAGAATAACAAGTCTACTGGAAAAACTAAACAGTTTCTAGAGGAATTCATTAAGAAAATAATACTGAAGAAACCCACAGTTACAGAAACCCAAGCACTCATATATTGAAGTCCTGTACATGTGTAAAAAGAGTGAAAAAACACAGCAGGCTGACATATCTGAGAGTTTGAGACAGGATGAAGAGCCAGAATCATGTAGGACATGACCTGATGCAGGTTGCACTTCATACAAATGTCAGCTGCAGGTATGACAGGGCACAGGGGCACAGAGCAGCTTCAAGCTTGTACTTACCCACCAGGATCTTCAGCAGTGCAACATGGAAACCTGTTTGTCACCCTTTCCTAAAAATGATTCGGTAGCTTTTGTTTTCTTCTAATTTTGTCAAGTTAAAAAACACCGATATGCTTTGCTCTGGACCACTTGAAACTGCAGATTGCAATTATTTGTTTTCATACCCAATTCCTCTGACCAATCTCTTTCCATAAAACGCAAATTATGTAAGTGAGAATGACAACCCTTGCTGCTATTACAGTACAGCAGTGCCTGCTCTGTCTGCATGAACAAAGATGTATAGAAAACAGCCATTCTGAGAGCAAGGCTGCTCCTCCAAGGTCACTGGAAATACACTCACCCCATAAGGTTGTGTATATCCAGGGAATACTTATTTGCACCTAATGCATAGACAAAAGCCTCATCCTCAGTTTCAGCATACAAATGCTCTTTGCTGGACTTAAAAAGAGTATTTCTTAAATTTCTGACAAAACAATCTGAATCTCCCCTCTCCCCAGTGAACTATTACAGTACGTTTCGAAGCGGAAGAACCTTATTTGGAAATGAAGCAATGGGTTGGACACCTACAGCCATCAGCATTTCCTTAACAACACACAAAACAGTGCAGAAGACAAGGGTTTTAATAGAGAGTGCGAGGTTGGCAGCAAGCTGAGGTAAGGATCATTAAAACTACTGACATCACTGCTGGCAACCAGAGAAAAGGGAAAACCTGTGTTTAATCTATTTCCTATTCACCACAAGTTTCAGCTGGAATCCCCAATAATGCAGTTTGTGGTTGACTTTATGGAAAAAATTAGTGATGCAAGAAAAATGTACTGAAACAAACGAGTATCTTTAAAAGTTACTACAAGGTACCTTTGACAAGTAGTCTCTGCTCAACATCTGTTACAACACACATGCAGATAACACTGACAGACATTCCAGCTGGCAAAGCTTCCTTCTCAAATCTCCTAGTCCAGGATGGATACAGCACAGCTAGCTGCAGTTCCTATTACAGCTGAAATCCCATTCTTAAATCCAGTAACTAAAAATAAGTTGGTATTTCATTTTATTTCCATTATTGGGGAGCTGGAGAAGAGAACCTAAAATCTGAACTAAGAGCAGAGTGTCTAGACAATTTAATATATCTTTCCTGAAGTTAACAGAATTTTCATACATTACATAGATGTGTTGTTAAAATACACTTTGAGTGTAATCCTTACTCCTTTCTTTCAACCCAGTCTCTTTGAAAGTAACCAAGGAAGAAAAATCAAAAGTGAAAATTCAAGCAATGTTCAAGCAAAACACTGTCCAGTAGCCAATTAAACTTTCTTTTGCTATTAAGAGGCAATAACGTGTCTTGTCCCTAAAATACCAATGGAAATGCCATTCCAAAGGGTCATTCAATTCCAAAACAAGTCAAATAGCACCAAGTTGCTGTTGAAGTTCCATGATCATTTCATCAAATAAATGGCAACTACTTTGTCACTGATTAACACACCAGGGCAAAACATGGCTCCCAAACATCAGGTTTGTTCAGTACACTGTGACACCCTTCCAGTGTCAGCTGGCATCTGTTTAGGAAACAATTCTACAGGTGACAGAGCCAGGTCAATGAAAAGATTATTACTGACTGAAAAAAACACAGATTTTTTCCAAATCTACTGAAGGAGGATCATTTTGCAACTCTGCCATCGACCCTGCTAATCAAACGTGTTCTCCAGAACTGTACCTATCCCATCAGCATCTCATTTGAAGCCATGAACAACAAGGACTGGTTGAAGACTCCCTGTCATAGTTGTAAAAAAAAGGTTTTAGAAGTTAATGCATTTGCTGTTTATTTTAGGATCATATAGAGTATCTTATTCTGTGCAGATTAAACAATGATTTACCACATAATGAACAGATCTACCTCGTAAAAAACCAAAAAGCTCAGGAACAATAGTTCAAAACAAAATGAGAGCCATTATGAACATTCTCCTGCAGAATTCCACCAGTCCAGGTCTTCCTGCAGCCTGGGCACCCTTTGCCCGGGCAGGTATAACCGAGTGTCTTTAGAAACGCCGACACAAAGTAAACACATTAAGAAGTCCTGAAAAACTCATTTACAGCTCTTGTCTTGCTGACATCTGCATGAGTCATCACCTAATTATAATGAAACGGTGCGTACCTACCTAAAAGCTGAATCCATCCCCGTTTCGTGATCTCCATACTGATGAGCAGAAGCAGCGCCTGTTTACATTTTTCTTGGCATTACTAATGTGCGCACAGATACAGGAAGTATCTCGTTCGGATAAATTAAAAACATCAACCAAAATTTAGGCTAGCTCAAATAACCTCTTTTCAAAGAGATGCAAATAAGCTGTTTCCCCACTCACAGGGACGCTGAAAGAGCAAAGGAATGCAGGAGAGAACAATGGCTGCTCCAGTGTGTTAACTACAGCCTGAATCTAACAAAAGGAATTCCAAATAGAACCAAACAAAGTAATTACCACATTGCTATTTAACTTGACAGGCTGTAATCTACATTTAATAGAGAAGCTTTTCTTCCTTGCCTATTTCAGCTTTCCTGCGAATGTCCTAAGTGGAGAATTACTGACGATTTGGTTTCACCAAGTCCTTTCCTATCAGGCAGGGGAACTGAATTTGGTGTTTCCACCCCGTTTTCTTCTTCCTATAGGTAATCTTTCACTGCTGTAGGAACCTAAGTAAAGGTACAGATGATACAGATGATAGTCTTCCTGCCATTGGTTCAGACAGAATTAATGTGTAGCAAAAAAAAAGAAAAAAGAAAAAAAAAGCTGTTCTCACCACAGCAGATTTTCCTCTTTTCCCCAGAAAAGAGGACGGTGGGAAAAGAAAACAACTGTGAGACTTTAAAAATCAGATGAGCAGAACCAGGTTTTTACATTTAAGAACCCATTTCCTGGGTTGTAAGTACAGTGGGAAAGCACAAACTAAACCACACACATTCTTTGGATGAGCTTCTGCCCAGCAAAGAATTCGTATGTTTGATTTCAACTTCACAGCATGTCAACCTGATTTATACTCATTCAAGAGAAAACTAAACCCATCACTGAGGTCAGCAAGAAAGGCTGCTGCCACAGACAGGAAGCCAAGGACTGCCTGCCCCGAGCACCTGGCATGGGAGAGTGAAGCTGCTGGAGGTTGGATCTGCCTGGTTCCCCCATAAGGAGGAGGACACGAGCCAGCTCTCTGCACTGGTATAAAAAGATACAGAAAAAGGAATTCACAAAGTTTCTACATACAAAAAATATTGAAGGCATCTCCTGCTCTATTACACAAAACCAGCAGCAGTTAGGGGTTTGAGCAGGACTGATCACCCAAATACTGAATTTCTGATTAAATAGTTCATATTTTCAATTTTGGAAAAAAAAAGTTAACGAGTTTTTGATTTTTTTGAAGACTAAAGAAAAAAGGTACTACTAAGTCTAGCAAGAAAGAGCTTAAATTCAACAGTGTGTTTTGTAAAAAATTCTACAACTTCTCTTGCAGTGATAGAGCTAAGCAAGCAATAAAACATAACAACCGTCCAACACTTGCAAAAGGTACAGAAATCCAAGAGCCTGGAGATTTTTGGTTGGTTGGTTTTTTATGAAATGGCAAATATGGGAACTTATGACACTATAAATGGGATTCTCACTTTTTTTCTTCCAATTGTGTAAGGACTGAAGATCTGGACCTTTCCCCCTCCTTTACTATTAGTCTAGCTGAGTAATCAACTAAAGGTCGAGATAAGCTTACAATGAAGAAAAACTCCCTTTGTTTCAGGACTGAAAATAATGATGTTACTATGAAGCCAGGGATCTCATGAGATCAATACTCCAAGTTCATCCAAATCTTCTCATAATGCCCCTGTAATACTCTTGGTAGCACTGGTTGTGTTTGATACCCCTCAGACAAACCCACCACTGGCCCAGGGTCTTCTCCCCTCGCCAGACTGCAATAATGAGAAGGGATATCAAACCCTAAATGTGCATCACCTAGTTAACAGCTTCAGCCCTAACAGGACAACATTGCTGCTGGTTTTAAGATTCAAAGAAACTTGCAACTTCAACAAGTGGGGTAATTCGTTATTTTGGAATTTACACTGTTCAATTCACCAAGTTCTCAGCCTAACCCTGAAGAATTTGGGGCATTCACACTTCCCCTGATGACCCAATAACCCACAACCAGTTCAAGAAAGCAATGGTGAAGTGCACTTTGTATGGCTGTACCCTTCAAAGAGGAAAACACTGCTCAGTATTTATCTTTATCAAACATATAACCATATATGAACAATATTAATAAGGGGAATCCAGAAACAACTTCCTTATGCGATTTGTTCTTCAAAAGAGCTTTCTTGGAACTTTTTTTAAAATTAATTTTATGGCAGTTTGGAATTCAATAAAACTCTCTGATGCTGGGAATCACTACAGGGGCTCTGCCTACAGGGAAGCAGATGACCTGGGTGCCTTTAAATGCACTCACACCCTCCCAGCTTGTTAGTAATTTAAACAAACACAACCGAATTTGACCAAATTTGAGTGCTCTGAAGCTGTGCTCATATTATATCAACTAAATTACATCAGCAGTGGAGCTCAGCAACACGTAACATCCAGTGTAGCTACCACATAATCAGAACAGATCTCAGCTGCTGCATATTCATTTTTTATTCTTCTTCTGTGAATCTATATTTCACATGCCTTTCTGGCACTGTGGTCTGGTTCCCCATTCCAAAGTCAAACGCTGCCACTTTCTCCTGTGCTTTTCTGACCCGACTTTATAATGCTCATTTTCTGCCAGATTTACTTTTCTCTGACAACATATTAAAAAACCCTACATAAATAGTCTCAGCTGCCTTGAAACTGTTCTCATGGTACATGCTAAACTGTGAGAGTTACAACTTTGAGCAAGGAAGGATTCACACCATTCAGCTTTGCTGGAGCCATTTTCCTCCCAATGGACAAATAAGGGGAAAATGTAGAATAGACAGAAGAAAAATGGCATTTAAAAGGAAGGGATACAGAAGCCCCGCAGGGGGATAACCTGGCCAGCTGACCTTCACTTTGAAATTTTGCCAGTGCAAATTAAGTAGCTAGTCTGCAGCATGTCTGGCAGCAGCGTGGGAAGGAAGTTGTGCAGTGATTTTGGATGAAACACTTCCTCAATTCCCAACAACAGCGCATTAAATATCAAAAAAGGTTAATAAGGAAGTATTGGAAAACACATTGTGAAAAACATGCCAAGAAAACAGAGGGGGAGAGGATAAGAACAAACAAAATATCATGAAGTTGACAAAACTGTACCAGGAAGTTTCAAAAGCCAAGGTAAAAGCAAAGCATCCATTATTTTGACACTATCTGCTACGCCTTAATACAAAAACTACCATACAGCATAAATAACATTTGAAAACAAATTAAAGGCTGTGTTTTAATAAAGTGAAAGGAGAAGGCCTTTGGTAAAAGACAAAAAGCAACAGCAACTTTGTTACACCTTGAAGTTAGACTAGAAAACAACTGTTTAACCACAGATTTAGCTTCTCACCAAGATATCACCATCACTGTGATATCAAATGAATTATATTAACCACTTTGACCCATTGCTTTCTGCTTTGTAGACCAAGATAACAAATCTTACAAGACTGATATCTGACATAATGTTTCAGTAAGAATGTATTTTCATGTACATCCATATAAATTCACAATTTATTCCTAGTTTCTAGCAACTTGCACTCATTTGACCTGACCTTTTTACCTCCTATCTCTGCCATAAATTCTCTAGGAGTCACATGGCATTTTCCTCTTCCCAGCACTTCAAATCTGATGTTCAGATTCCTTTGGCACAAAAGCTGACAACTGAAATCCAAAGCATCAGTCATACCCCAAAGCTGCCAACAGTAAAGTGCTGTGGCTGGGATACACAACCCAGAGGCAGGTGGACAAGCACACAACCGGATGCAGAAAGACCCAAAATCTAATTCTGCTCTTGGTTTGATTTGACACGTAGTTCTACTCAAGTTCCTTTGCCTTGGTCTCATGGAAAACAGATAAAACATCCACCCCATCTACTGTCTACATGAAATTTTCTTGTGAGGAGGGGGAAAAAGTCATGATGTCTCAAACATGCACAGTCACTACAACACCGAGGGAATTATTTTTCTGCCTTAATCTTCCCATGTCTCAGTGCTTTGCCTGTGAGCTGTGAACTGCTACCTGACAGAAGAGTTCAGACTGTGCCAGGGGCCAGACAGCAGGATGGGAAGTGTCTTGACAGTGCCCACATGACAACAGACACAGGGCAGCATCTGGACAAGGTGCTATAAATAAAACATCGGGCCAGCCAGACACTGCTGGGAATAAAAAGAACTGAGAAAATGCTTCATTCGGATCACTGCCTACAAACTGAAGGATGTACGTGGGAAATACAAGTTTCTTGCTACATGGTCTTAAACTACGAGAATGCAAATGCATGAGGGTCAGGGCAAAAGTATCAATGCTTACAAAAATAAGTAACATTTGAGTGTGACTGTACATATGGGCAAGCATTATTCCACATCAGAAGAGATGTAAAGAATTAAGTAAACTCTACATGCAAATACAGAATTTTTAGCTGGAAAAATAAAAGGACAACAAAATTCCAACATCAGAAAACAAGCCTTTTTCTGGTAAAGCAAGAGTTCTACCCTTCTCCTCCCACTGAATTAGCAATCAACATACCCTGGACTGCAATGGGATTAACCTCAATAATAATGCTGAGCACTTTAATGAGCTCTGAGGTAGTTCATGGCTAAACTATTCATTGCACCATTTAAACACCGAAAAACTTGTTTGTATATAGATTAGGTTTTCAAAACAATTGTCATCCAATTTATTTCCAGAAACCACAGCAACAAGAAAATAATACATATAGGGAGATAAAGGCCACAAAGGAAATACAATTCTCATTACAAACAATGGAGCTGTCTCAAGTTTGAAGTACATGGGCAGAGGAGGCAGCACCTGGCAGGCACTTGGGGAGGGGGGAGCCTTATTTGGATACAGCTGTGGATTAAATACAAATTATAAAGACCAATCAGACAAATCAAGTCTTTTACTGCTGTTTCTTTAGAGTTTCATTCAGCAAAATCCTAAAAGCCTGAATGACTGCCAATGTTATATTTAAAGTTACTAACAGCCTAAATGGACTAACCTTCACATGCTCAATTGCCATGATTTAAATGGGAAACTAATCAACAGTCATGTTAGTTATTTAATTTGAACCCCACTCTAGCATTATGAAGCTGTGAAATCACACAAGCGGAAGTCAAAGTAGGTAAAAGTTTTTCTCATCTCAGAATTTTCAGATATTTTAATTCAATAATTCTTAAACTCTTTTGAAAAAACATGCCACATGAAATTCTTTCCATGTAATCAAAGTTGTTCACAACAGTATCAGTAGGAATCTCACTGAATGATAAGACACTGTATTATTATAACACATAAATCTTCCATCAGTTGTCAAATCCAGTATTAAGGATAACCCTTTAGAAGCTATTAGTATAAGTCAATTGAAAATTAAAAGCATATAGTAATACAGATTAAAGGCTTAGCACACACACTGAAGGATCTGTACATAATATCACACCTCATTAAGATGTGTTGGTTAATGAATGACTGAAAACATCCACTAAACATTAACCTTGACAAAATATAAAAAAATTCAGCCTTATCATGCTGTATCACTGCACCATATAATCTCATAAAATGCAAAGTTCTCTGTTCTCATAAGCTACCACACAAATTAGTACCACTGGCCACCAAGTGTTCCAAGGATTTGTAACTAACTTGGCCTGCTGATTGTGTCAGTGATTACAAAAGTGACTGATGAGGCACTTAAACCTCTCCCCAGAGTAAGGAGCAGAGCAGGGTGCTCAGCACCCACACTCAGCCCCCCACACTCATGCCCTCATCAGCCCCAGCAGTGCCAGTCAGATACTGCAGAGAAGCAGCAGAGGGGGGAAAGGGCCAGTTAATATATGAGACAAATCTATAGGAAACAGAGCTTCATTAGTTCCACTGCTCACAGATCAGCTGTTTGTATAAGCAGTTTTGCTTGGAGCAGTGCTTTGTCAGTATTATTACTGTTATGTTATGCAAAGAATGTATTAAATTCTTAAATATTACATGAGATTTAATGGATTGTGTATCGCATGTGGGAGGTCAAACAAGGAGGGTAATGTTCCATTCAGCATTATAGATGTAACTTAAAAACCAGAAGCCTGCATTATACTTCAAGGAGCAAGTCCAGATCAAACATGCGCCTGAAATGGAGGAAGGCAGCCTGAAAAGTAGCGGGAAAATAATAAAATAAAATTAGGAATATAATTTAAAAAATAAGCAGTGGTTGTGACAAGCAACAGTGCAGTTTTCAAGAAAGTTCTCATTGCTCTGATCTCTGTTATAAAGGTAACCCAAACCACAGCAGGACTGCAACCAAGCAGCTGTGCCACTGATGGTACCCAGCACTAAGTGACTTCCAAAGCCACTGTCTACAGTAAGAAGTTTTACAGCTCAGTCTCTTTTAAAACATTTGCTGCTTTCAGAATCTAGATATAAATTCTTCCTGTATCCCTCCCTCATCCAACAGAACATTGCATTTGTTTTTTAAGTTCTTGCTTCATTTGGAAACTCCCTGCAGCTCCAGTGGCAGGGACTGTGAATGTCCTTGCTGCAGCAAGAACATACAAAGAATGGCAGAAAGTACTCCAACTTCTACTTTTCACCTCTAACTTCATGACAGAGCCAAAAAAATTCTAAGTCTAATTTTAGGTCGAATTCTCTTAAGTTCTATGAGAAGGTATATTGCTTATCACACTTTCCTGTGACAGGAGTTTTTTACTTAGCACATGCATTGAACAAAAGGTAAGAGTATAACACCACTGCCTCTAAGTATGTATATATACAAAAAGGAGCCAAAGTAGGCTATAGGAGCATGAAAAAAGTAGTTCAATTGCATTACTGGGAAAAAACCTTCCAAAATCAGGACAGTTCCCTGCCTCAAAAACAAAAACACCCACCCCCAAACCTCTGTATTGTCAGAAAAAAATTCACAATTCCCAGTTCAGATTCTGAGGACTGTTAGAAATAAGAATCCTTATGGAAGGAGAAAGTTAAAATAAAGAACAGTTATTTTCTACACATACATGCATCCTATATTGGTAATGATTGTTTTTCTATTGTGTTTTCTCCAATCTCAATAATTGCATATTCATCTCTCACTAGTTGCCAACTACGCATAATGCTTAATGCAATGTTTAATTTTAATTAAGAATCGTGACAATTAGAAGTCAAGAGTTTCTGCAGCATCTGTAGGCATCTTGTTCTACAGAGACAACATGATGAAATACAAACACAGGAACCTTTTTTTTTCTGTAAGTCAAAGTTCTGGTACTTCAGCATCCTAATTGCAAGAGAAAAGATACACTGGGGTCTGTGGAAGGACAAACAGTGGGAGCCAGAGCTTTTAGAAATAATAACTGAAGGTGTAGCAAGTTCTACTGTAAACACAACGTGGCCTTTCTCAGTTACTCAGAGTATTGACACAACAAAGCCTCGCTTTCAGGCAAATACAACCCCTGAAACGTAGCAAGTGCTTCCTTCCAACTTCAAGGTCACTTCAAAAACTGCAAAAGATCAGCACTGTCTGAGGTATTGGTTGGAAGGGATGAAAAACGAATAGTGTTCTCATCTCACTGAGGATGGTTAAATTCTTTTAGCTAAAGTTTTGCAGTGAATTTCAACTGGAGGGAACTGGTAACAAGCATGGGAAATTTCAGCCTTAAGCACTGAAAGTTGTCAAAAATATGAGCAGATTAGATGTTCTGCCACTTTACCATTGAAAATATAGACAATATAGTCATTCACATGACTTTTAAAGTAAAAATCTCCTTGTAATATACATTTTTAAAAGAATTAAGCAACTTAGCTAAAATACTCTGAACTTCCTTGTAGGACACAATGTAACAATTATGTTAACATTAACTCATCTTAGACCATCAGATTTTTGCTAGCACAGTTTTTGCATAACTGTAAACACAGATTTTTAATAAAAAGTCCTATAATAACCCCTCTTTTACTACTATTTTTATTTGTCAGGTGTCTTCCACATGGGTTTAAGAATATGTCCTCACATACTCTTCCACACTCCTATTTTCTTTCCTATGCTCAGAAAACACCTTGCTGCTGCTATATTATTTCTCAGTTTAAATATTCAAGAGCAGAGTAAATAACCAAATTTTTCTGCATTGTTCTTTCGGTCAGGGCAATCTTATAATGACAAAAATACTATATTCAGAGGTGTAAGATTTCAAAGCTGTGTATTTTAAATCTTGAACTGGCCTCTACAATTATACGATGTACATGAAATATAGAAAATATTAACCCACTTAACTAAACAAAGCCATGCTTCATGGAAAATTAATGGAAATATAAGAAAGGAAAACGAGTTTGGAAACATGCCACAGTTGCAATTTAGAGGTAGTGATTAAACAAGGGAAGAACAGATTTCTACTGACATTTGGCTTTAAAACATTTAAAGAAGACTTTCTCCTTCACTTAAGAGTTTACAAATCAGATTCAGTTACAGGAAGATAATGCTGTAATCTTCATTTACAACAAATCCCAAATTTAGTAAGCAGAAGTAATCAGTAGTAACAAACAGATTTTAGCATGGAGAGAGCAAATATCTGAGCTATGGGAAGGGCAATGTAAAAAGCAGGAGCCTCCTGCTCCCACCCTTCTACATCAGCTGTTTCTTTGGACTTCCCTGACTGTCTCAGTGCAAGCATTTCTATAAACCACTATTCTTTTCTTTCTTTTATTTAGGAAACCAATATGCAAGTATAAACTATGTTTATAAATTTATAATCCATATTCTGTAATAAGTAAACAAGTGCCCATTACTTAGAGGCCACAGATGAGCATAATATTAGATTGTAATAGAAAACAGCTGCATTTCCCTTTCTAATTGTTTACATTGCCAAAGCATCCACTCTTTAAAATACTCTCCATACAAATCAAAACATGTTGTGCCTGAATGAAAGACAAACAACAACAGTAGTTTTAAAACACATGCACTGTAGTATCATGCAAACTAAACTGCAGCCTTTTTAGACAGGGTACCCCAGAGGTTCCTTGCTGTCAGGTGGCAGGGAGAAAAAGGCACACTTCACTCTACTGCAGATCACCCATCCCACCGCCCAAGTAACCTTGATATTGCAATCATTTATACAGGTGTTTTTATGTGACTTATCTCACTTTTTGCCTTCAATTTGCCATAAGACTGTTTTATCTCCCCCTCCCTGTATACACACAGAGGTAAAAATTACATTCACAGATTCATCAATAGTTTCAAAAAATGCACCCAAACCACGATGCAGAAGTTTTCACAGCTCTTGTCCTGCAGCAGCCTGCAGGCTCACCTTTTGAGAGGCAAAACAGAAACACTACAATCACTTAACAGTTAAAGGACAGCCTTTGTGTCAGCAGCAGTACTTTGAGCTGGATTACCTTTTGCATTCGCCTGCCACAAAACAGCGGTTCAAATAACTGTAACCGGCACTACAGCAGTGCCTAAAAGAAGCTACATTAGGCAAGAAACTGAGTTTCCCCAAAAGAGGAAAATAGCTTATATAGAGGCTCAGATGTCTTGTGAGAATATAACTAGACTTTTACTTTCAGTGATTTGAACATTTATCAGAAAAAAAGCTTAAAAGAGGCCCTGGTATACACAATACTGAAATCAAACTATCTTAACAAGCTATATTTGGCCTTTTATAGCTTTAAACCATTCTCTGCCCTTGGTGGTGAAGATCAAATAAAGTGTTAGTATCCATATATGCCCACATAAGGGCATATATGCCAACATTAAATAAAATACAAAAAATTAATCTCATGTCTACACACTTAAAAAAAAATATAATTTCAAGCACCCCCCATTTTATAGGCTGTAAAGACAACACAAAACCAGCAGTCATTTATAAATCAGTATAACATCAGTTTACCAAGAGGGAACCAATTACTTGCTTTGACTTTGAAAAGAATTTATATGTTTTTTGGATTAGGTTACAGGAGAGAGGGCTCACCAGCCCCTCTTCACCTTCTCTGGATTTGGCCCCTTTCCAACTCAAGAAACTAATTGTACTCCCTGCCCCACAATGTGCAGCTCCTTCTGCAGCTGATACTTCATTTTTAAACTTATCAGCTGGGTGGTGGGAAGTCAAAAATACTGGAATGGATTGTTTAGTGTTTAATTGTATTATCATTTGTGAAAAATACTGATTATAATTTTCAAAGGCCACTACTAAACACTTCCTATCCACAGGGCAGAGCATCTCTAACAAGTCCTCTGCTTCACAGTTTTCTTCCATCATGTCATGTGTACACCTTTCATTTGGAAAAAGCAGATACTCTGGCTCAAACCACATACAAGCACCAAGCCCTGGCTACAATATCAAGTTTAAGGGGGTGGATGTGTGCCTGTGCCCACTCTAGCAGCCGGGAAGCAGCCGGACACACCAACCACAGCAAATCCCACCCCGAGACCTTCCTGCACCTCCTGGATGTTTTGGTATGCACTAACAATTATTCCCATACTACAGCTGAACAAAATCACATGAATGGAGTGCAGCTAAGCCAGACAGCTCTTCCAAAGGAAGAATTACATTAATACTGGAAAATCATAGCATCGGGGTTTCTAATACAGTGAGCAATGATAAAAGGTGGGAGGGTTTTTTTAAGGAGTGAAAAGATAGTGTTGGTTCCATTTCATGTAGAGTAAGATATTTATAGTCACCAAACAAAGAACAAGCAAGAGTATCAGATATGTCACTAATATGATCATTATATTGCAATTTTTCTAGTTGCCACAAACATGTAAACATCTGCATGAACTGCAATAAGAGCTCTGAGTTACACTAAGAAAAAACAAGTTCATGTCACTACGAAACAAATCATTAAGTAAGATTCACACCAGATAAGTACCTGACACCCACGTGTCTTAACTTTCCTGAGCAGCGCTTCTTCCCAGCATTCTACTCCATCCATCAACTGTTCCATGATACACCTGGGTGCATTTGCCAAAATCCTTGCATAAGTGTGCTTACAACCTGAATGCAACACTTCAGAGAGACAGCTATAATTACTTCAGATTTCAAAGCGTATCTAACTGCCTGCTGGCTCTTCTGCATGTCCCTGCACATCAGTTGAGAACCATCATTCTAGATGGATCTATTTTTGTAATTTTGGAACAACTACAACTAACCTTGACAGAGAGCAACTGAACTGCACGTTTATGAAAAACATTTGGGGGGGGGGAAGACAACAACTTCTTACTTGCATTGTATTTTGTTTTCACACCAATCACAGAATAATTTGAAGGAATTCAACATAATCTTTCCACATCACCCAAAGGTCCTAACAAGGCACTAAGAACAACTATCAGTATAAAACATCACACCCCTATAGATATTTTTGTTTTTCTTAAAAAGTCAAGCAACTATGTAATTACACTGCTTTCTTCTATAATTAGAAGCTACAATATATCGGGGAAAAGACAACACCAAGGCAGCCTGTGGCCACAGCACAGGGCCAGGCATGCTCTGCAGCACAGCTGTGTGGGCCTCTCTCAGCAGAGCTGCCATGAAAGCCAACACCTCCACGTTCCACTGCTGGCTGGATGCGTGAAACTAAAGTTGGAAGCCAAGCAGAGCACCATCGGGGGTGAAGTTGGGTGTCAAGGCAAGTGTGTGGCCAAGTGAGAAAATGCAGAGGGAGCCTCATATCCTCCTTACTCAAGTAAGGAAATAAAGGAAGTAAACTAAAGAGTTATGGCAACAAATCTGCAAAGCAGATTTTGAGATGACAAAAAGACAGATGCATGTTTTTTAGTAACACGAAATGCAAGCGCATTTCCTGAGGAGTCAGCTACCCTTCCACAACTAGTCTCAATGCCAATTATAGCAGACAACGAGCTAAATATAAAACCCCATAAATCTCACAGTTTGAGATAACTTTGAAGCAGGTGTTAAAGTTAACTTTGAGATTATGCAACAAGACTTCAGCCTTCCCATAATGAATATGGCAACCACGTCCATCAAAGCACCCCGTGATTTGTGGGAACAGAGAGGCTGAAGAGATTATGTGAATACTTCACATATTTCTGCAAGAGTTACAGAAGGAATTTTCTGCTCACAGAACTTCAGGGATGAGAACCTGACTGTGCAAAATATCAATGGCAAGACTTTAGCTTGCAGCTTCAGTAATCTCTGCATGTGACTGGGCTATGGTCACTCCGAACTTCAGCAGCTGGATTAGTGAGGCTGTCACGGGAATACCACGATGTTTGACTTTCTCCAACAGGGAGAGAACAGATCCAGCCCACAGAGACTTGCAGCCTTCAGAACTTCATCTTTTTATTAAAGTAATTCCTCCACTCTAACCTCAAGTGCACAGACAGGCTGCCATCCCCGCACCAGCCAGACCTCAGAACGTGGTTTATTTGACAGCTCATCATATGGCCTGTCCCTTCCTAACAGGTTCCTCTAACATTTGATATCACCAAACTGCATCTTTTCTGTTCATAGTAACATACTGCAGCTCTCCCCTCTTCCTGGCTGATTCAGACCTGCATGTTTTCCTCTGCTTCTCCCAAGCCTCTGGCTGCCCAAGGAGCCTTCCCGACATGCTACGATACAGTCAGTTACCTCCTGATGGGAGAACAGTATTTCAAACAGCTTTTGTCAACCTCTCAAAGCTAAACAGCCAAGGAAAGCTTCAAATCCAGCTGCCAATAGGAATACATATATATTAGGAAGTTGGATTGAATTTCAATTTCTGCTCTACAAATATAGCTGGGGAAAAAAAACCCACCAACTTCCACAAAACCAGAGAAACTGAACCAAGTTACCACAGTTTTCTAGGCTGTGAGCTGTAGCTCTTGTCCTTACGTAGCCATACAGGATGTGTACATTACCTGTACACATCCATCTGCAGAACAGCAATACCTGTGCTTTAAGTAGCAAGGCCACTTTAATACAGAGAGCTCTCAATTCACCACTGCTGGTATGCAGTTCACAGCTTAGCCACAGAGGGAACCTCAGCATCCTTCACCTCCTCTTGTGCTGCATTTGTTAAACGCTCTCTGAGCATATTCAGACACACATTTTGAGCTCCCCCGATCAAAAGATGTTGGCATTTATCCCTAAGTACCTCTATGCAGTATGGGGGATGAGGTGGGCCCTCACACTTCCCTGTGCTACAGAGGTGGCTCCACGACATACTTAGAAGTTGGTCAGCCAGCACCAGGACCCTGTCCCTGCATAGACCAAACTGTAGCAATATAATATATCAAAGAGTGGTAGGACTATCAACAGATCAGCAAAGCAATCTAAGCAGCTTTACACTGTGGCTTTCCATAAAAAAACCAAACAGGTTTGAGGAAGATTTCATTATCTACCACTTCCTTCAATCTTCACAGTTGATAATTTCTAGGAAGGAAAAAGAAGTCACCATCATCCTCCTTCCACAACCCAAGAGCACTAAGATGGTAAGAGGATGGGGAAGGTCAGTTCCTCCAGAATTGCTCAGGGAGGTACATCCTAGAAAGGGACAAAAAGCCAAGGAGGTCTTCTCAATACATTTGTTGCATGCTGTGACTGGAACCAAACCATCCAAAACCCTGACACTTCTACGCTCAGGTCTGCAGTGTCAGTGCTTATCATGCAACCAACCACTCTGTCTGTATTCTTCTAGTGCTTACTTTCCACCCACCAAGAATGGCTTTTAGATCAGCTCACCAAACTTGCTTAATGCCAATTAGAAGATTATTTTGACCACTAAATACAGTATTAATATTTAAGAGTATTTTCAGTGCATTGAGTGGAAATACTAGACACTCTCAAAAACTAACAAAGGTACAGAACTGGCTCAAAGAGTAAATACTAAAGACTGTTCACAGAAGAGTAAACTGACATTTTTGATTTATTTTGTAACTTAGTAAGAAAGTATTCTCTTGGTTAAAGAAAAGCGGGGGGGGTTGGTTGATTGGTTGGTTCTGAAGTTAAATAAATACTTAAGTTTAATAAATACTATTCAGTATTTATTAAAAAAAAAATAAAAAAATATTAACCTAATCTCCCCTTCCTTCCCTGAACAGAAGCTCCTTTCCTGTATTCTATGAAATATATTGCTGAGATTTAAAATCTCTTTCAAGGAAGGACTTATATAATTTAGGATTAATTTACACTTTGGGCTATCAAATCTTAATGCAGAGTTGTGGAAAGAGAAAGTGTGGCCCAGGAAGGAGGGAAGGAAGGAAGGAGGACAAGCCTTTAAAGAGCTCATACCCAGTGTTCTTCCAAGACAACTACGCCCAGCAAGAAAATTCAGATGTGTATATCCACATGAATAAGAACTCTTGCTAGCATAGCCTTCACAGTGATGGATTCTAGAGCAGCTTGACATTAGACTGTGATAAAGCTCAACAGTGTCCAGATTTAGACATAACCCAGCTCTTTTCATTAATTAAGTTTTCCTGCAGGATAAAATACACTGTGGAACATTACATTAAAAATGAGACCTTTATTTCCCTGTTGTAAGATACTGAAGTTAAAAGTAAAATAAAACCCCACTACTTTTGAAAGGAATGCCCTCACTATTTTTCAGTCTTAACATTATGCAAAAACCTTCAAGTTCTCTTTATTAATATCTCATTTAGATTATATCCACCCAAAATTAATTCTAAAAATATAACAAAAAGCCACTAACAGCACTATGCTCACTGTGTTCTAGTTACCAGTGGTTACCACCCTACAGGCCACTGCTATATTGAAGTTAACTTTGTGAGGATTTTAAAAAAACACATTTACTTGATAATATTTTAATATTCTATCCTAGACTCTAGCAAAAGAATTACTCACTTTCTTCAGATTAAAATTCAATGACTTCTAGCTGTAGATTTTACTCTCACTCCTGAGCAAGGCCCACTCATTTATCTGTACCAATATGCAGCGCTGGTAACTGGGAGATCAGGGGCTGAATAAATCACAATTTTCAAAGCACACTGGGACATAACCAAATATCAGGGAGTGTGTCACACTGATGAAGTGATAAAAAGTGTTTAGAGTCTTGTTGTATAAACAGCAGTGCCCTTGCTTCCCACTACAACTGAAAGCAGCTAAGTCTAAATAAAATCTTATCACTAGTATCTGAGCCTATCCCAAACCTCTCTTTGGAATCTGAAAGGATAATTATGAGTGTGGACCAGATGAATCACATTCCCAGATGGATTTCCTAGTATTTTTTTCCTGGCTAGAAAGAAGGAAACTTTTTCCAGCTTATTAGGAAGCAATAGCCATCTCAGCTTGCAGCACCGATGCATTTAAGCAAGAAGATCTAAGAGTCTCCCTTGGAGGTGCAGCTTACTGAACATAGAAAAAGAGAGGCTTCATGCCTTCCATCCAACCCTGCCACAAATGAGAATATAATTATAAGTGAATGACAAAAAGATCCCACTACGCCTGAGAGCTCAGGAATATAGGGAATACCCAGCTGGGTCAGATCGATGGTTCATCTAGTTCAGAATTCATCTCCAACAGGGCAGAAAAGGTGCTATTTAGAGAGAACCAATAGACCATGTTCTGTGCTCCACTCCCCTCACACGCTCCCTGCTGACCATGAACTCTCCCAACCCTGTTTTGAACCTGCCTACATGGCCTGTTTTCAAAATATCCTCTGGCTGCAAGTTGCATAAATTCACGACCTGCTGTGTAAACAAATACTTACTTTCATCTGTCTTAAACTGATTCCCAACCGGTTCCATCAAGTGTCCTGTAATTCTGGTACTGCAGGGTTTCTGTCAACAAGAGTCTGGAATTTACCTCACCACCAACTCAGGATTTTGTAAACCTTGATCACACTGCCCCTTCTCAGCCACCCATCTTCTAAACCAAGCCTTTTAATGACCCAGCTCCACTCAAGGCAGCAATACCATCCCCTTGGATGGAGGGCTGCCCTTCTCTGTACCTTCCCTAAAATAAAGGCACGAACTTGTATCTTCTTAAGATGCGGGCACAAAAACTGGACCCCGTGCTCAAAACGTGGTGAGTGTTTTAAACCAATGTTTTAAATACCAACAAAGGGTATTTTCTTGTCCTCAGTACCTTTTCCTGATGATGCAAAAGGCACACACTGCACATGTGTTTCTGGCTTTTTTTGGCTGCTGCTGCTCCACATTGCAGACAATGATCCTGGAGAACTGTCAGTGACAACCACAAAGGCTTTTTTCCAAGTTGCAACCGTCAGTTCTGAGTTCAGCGTCACATAAGCATGGTTTAGTACAATTTTTTCCTTACTGGAAAAAAATTATGTTTAAAAACCTATGTTTACCTATGCTGACATAAGTCTACCACATTTTTGCCCACTTAAGTTACATGATGGCCTTCTGGAATTCCTCAGCACTGACACAGCATCCAGCTACCCAAAAGAAACAGTACTACCATTTTTCATCAGAACTGGAATTATTCTGGGGCTGGGACAAGTTAACAAATCGAGCTGTTGGGTTGAGTGATGCCTAGAAGCCACAGGGAAGACAACTGAGATCAATTAAGACCACCAGAGCGAGTTTTATCATTGTGGGAAAATTACCAGATACAGGAGATTTATTAAACAGGACAGAAATCAGGTGCAAAATAACAAAACAAAATAAAAAAAACCCCTCACACATCACACCTCCACAACTGATGATGGCAAACAGTACAAAACCTGCCATGGATTGTCCATAGAATCACAGACTGTTCATGGATGTAGCTACTTTGGCCACTTATTAAACCAACACTGGTGATCCTCTAGCATGGCAGACAGCAGAGTTCCTAATGTCATTTAGTATCTGTCAGCTATTCATCCTCACCTTCACCTTACAATGAAAAAGGATTGTCAAGGACAATCTTCAAAACTACCATTTAAAGAGTTAATGTAAAAATCCAAGAAACATTGGAGAAAAAAAATTCTAATTAAAAGTCCTCCTGGAGATTGAAGCAGGATTCTTCTGCTAAAGAATTCTGTATTTGGTAAGTTGAATTACCGCAATACCAACAGAAATTATACAAAAACTTACCCAAATTAGAGGGCTACAACAGCTTGTCATGCAAGAAAATTAACCACTAACTGTAAACAAAAGTCTTAAGAACTTCTGTGATTTATGTAAGATCTTAAGAAAATAAGTATTTTGGCTCAGCTGCATCCTGAGCACTGTTAAACCACCACAGAAATCATCATTTATCATGTGCAGCATTGCCAAGGGCTGTCCCCTAAAATGTACTACAGAAACTTCATGTAGTAAAAGTAGCAGATCTAAAGTTAAAAAAAAAACCTGGTAATTTCCATTTCTGGATAAGACTGCAGTTTGCTCTGTTGAAAGAAAAGAAAAAACCAAAACCACAATACCTTTAATCAGAGTCAAAAGTTAATTTAAATTAACTATCGAAACTCCATTGCCTTTTTTGTCAGTCAAAGGAATGAAAGAATTCTATGACTGTTCTCCTGAGCATCAAATAATTTCAGACAAAAAAAAAATGCCCAATTTTAAAAGTTAGACTTAACAGATTCTGTTGTCCAGACAGTAATTTTACAAGAGAAAGTTAATTTTTTTAGCCATACCTAGTACACTTGGGAGTCTATTTCAGGTTTGTGGGTACAGACTGCTTCCTAATAAATATAAATATAATATTCATTTTGTATTTTTCATCCTCAGAGATACATATACATTGCATGTAACAATTAGCATGTATCACACTTACTGAAAAAATGCTATAACTCACGGCCTAAACCAAAAGAACCCCACTAACTTCCAGATTCCAGAGTGAAAATTAATTTCTGATTACAACAGATCTGAAATCTACTTTCTCTGTGTTCCCCCTAATGTGTGTGTTGGGATTTTCTGACTGTTTGCTCATGTATCTGTTTTCAGAAATCCCTGTTCTGTAAGAATCTCCCATTTGGGATCTCGTGATGGATAAGTACCGCCTTCCTTTTCCTGAAATTCTGATTGTTAACATACTTAATAGCAGCCTAGAGAAAATACTTGGTACCAATGGAGTGTTATTTTCTGCAACTGAAAGCACTGCACTTCTGTGGAGGGTGCTGAAGCCCAGTCTGCCATTGGTCCTCTACAGCAGCTTCCAGCATCTTAATTCTATCTTTCCCAGTATGAAAATAATTAAAGCAGAAAACCCATGAAAGAAGAAAACTTACTTTTGTTCTCAAATGAAAAACCTTGTAAAATCTGTGCACGGTCTCCTAAGGATTTTTTTCTTTCTTTCTTTTCCTACAAGTTCTGCCTGTCAGCTGTAACAGAACATGCCCAGGAATGGGTATGGCAAAGTCACCCTAAATGCAGAGAAGCTTTTGACCCTGACTAACAATGACCACAGCAAGCCCTCCCTGCACCAGACTGTCCAGCACAGAGCTGTGACACAAACAGCAAAGTGATGCCACTACTCAGCACTTCTCAACAAGGCACCTGCTGCTCTGCTGAACAAACCACTGGCATATTCTCCACCCATCTGTCACCAAACAGCTGGATGATAAAAATATTCTACTCTTAAACGCAAAGAAAAGCATTAAGTGACTTTGCTATTAGGAACCCACTTCCATAAAATGAGAAAGAAATCTGTCTCTGATGCTTTCTGGCCTGAACTCTATGGTGGGAGCTACATTTCAGCTTCTCTTTCTCCACCACTATTAGTGGCCGGATGGTTTTTCCAAAAGGGATCAGGGCTATCTTTCAGTTTCCCAAGCAGACTAAAAAGGCAAACCAGTCTGTGGAGTGGAAGAGCTCAGAACAGGAGCAAACTAAAGGCTATTAAACATGGAAAGCATCAGTAAGTTTGAGGAAATAGAAAAAAAAAAGGAAGTATTTATGTAATGAGGAATTTTACAAAGTAGATTTTAATGCTATTGCACAGCCTATCTATAAGGCAGAAAAGCTTGAAGCATTAAGCTGCATGGTGCTACCCACTGCAGCCTCTCCATCTTGACCAGAGAAGTGGCAGCTCCCCATTCCTCAGGTGAGTATCAGGAAAGAGCAATTCAGCTGCAACACTGTTTCTTCACTTAATATATTTTTGTTTTCCAGTTCTAAATAGGCAGTGGTGTTTCCCTCAACATATAAATAAAAACAATTTTTTAACATGATTAAAGGATACAGTTTGCTTGGGAAAAACCCCAAACATTCCTCCCTATATAAATTTGTATCTTCCACTTTAAATACAATTTAAGTAAGCTTTGCACTCAGAATAAGTTTCTGTCCATTTTCACACGAAAGGCAGAAATAGTTCACTAAGATGAAGCCATTCTCAAATGCTGTTCCTTTCATCCTACAAGTTCCTTCCTTCCTTCTCCAACTCCAGATATTCAGTGCAATTCAATCACACAAGGCATCAGAAAACCTTAAATGCACTTTCATAAACTGAATACTAAAATTTCCCTGCTAACCTCACATTATGTCTGCTGTCTTTGCCTTATGAGCAGATTATGTCTTAAGAGACAAGTCTCTTACTTTGAAACATTAACACAGCTATTTCACTTCTTCAAGTTTTATTTTCCTTACAACTTTTGTATGGAGAATCTATTTTCAAAACACTTTGAAACTTGTATATGCAACAACAACTTGTTAGTGAGTTGCCAGTATACACACATTTGCTATACTAGCACATGCTAACTCAGGCTTTTGGTTCTTTACCCTGCACATTGTGAGTTTAACTTAGTGAAGCAGAAAAATTCTACTGCTATCACATTTACCTTGGTATGTATATCTAGTCCTCCCCTAAAAAGAAATCTGCCCCACATAACTCAGAGGCAATAAATAATGTAATTTATAATCTGTTTAAGACAGGGAAAGGCTATGTATCAAACATTACGGGTCATCTCTCTCCTCTTTCCAATTCTCTGCTCTATTAACTAGATCAAACATATTGGTTTCTCTAATCTGCATCTGCCTTTAAAAAACTAATGTTTTTAAACTCCCTCTAAAACACACAGAACTTAATAAGAGAAAACTGAAGAGCTGACAAATGAAATTAAGATACTGCCTTAAAGCTGCACTTATAACTTTGATACTTCTTGTTTCATACCTCTATTCTCAGTGGGAAAGAAATATTCAGTCATTTTAAAGGATTTAAAAGGCTGCCCCACTAACCTTTGAGCTGAATACCATCCACCCATCCTGTCCCTCTTCAGAGGTCACCTTTCAGTGGTCAGTCCAGTCTCAAATCACTGACCAAACACCAGAACTGAAGATGCATTTACCCTCAGCTGACTAGCAGTGCTTATGTTTTATCACTTACAGTCCTTCTACTCCCTTTGAGCCAATTATTACTGAGGTTCCCTGGACTGGGACTTTCATCTAATAAGATATCAAGTTATTAAGGGAGATAAAGCCCATGATGATGACAGATTAGTACATCTACAATGATCACCTGTTATTCTACAGCTGTTTGAATTGGTCATGCTTGACTATAAGTTAGTGGACACAGCATAGAGGAGGAAACTTGAAACAGTATCACTCAAGAATTTTCAGCAAGAGTAAAGATACTCTTTAAGAGTATCCCTTAGGTAAATTATAATGGGTTTTGCTGGTAGACCCATTCCTTTCTGAAATTCTAAGCTAATTTCAGAACTCTCTTGCCTCCCCAAGGCAAAGACATGCAGCAAACTTCCACTGGAAAACTACCCTGTCTCTTCTGCATGGCAGAGCACAGCTGTAGAAGGAAGGGGTGTGCTCTCTTTGAAGTCTCATTATTAGCACTTGTATGTGTTATATATAGCTCTCCCTCCTGCACAGCTCCAGTGATCACACAGAGTGTTTCGATGCCTCCTGCTTGTGCACATCAGTTGTCTGGCTGGTGCTCACTCGTGTGTCCCCAAAAGAGGAACCTCCCAAACTATCTGGTTTCATCACCCCTGAAATAATTGAAGATTTCAATTTAGATTACTGTGGACATAAAATGAACAAATTAGAAGCTGTTTCTCTCCTCTCCAAAGTGCTCCAGGTTGTTTTACAGGCAGTGACTGTGTCTGTCTCACCTCTGCTGCACCAAGCATAAGGTACACAGAGCCCACAACAGGAGCTGTGTAAAGACTGCAGGGAGGGGAGGACACAGATCATCTGTCATTTGTTTTGTATCACTTGATGTTAAAAAGGATCCAATTCTTATTAAATAATAGAAGATGTGCCTTTAAGATCACCATTACTCTTAAATACCAATCAGCAAGTAAAGACAGCTTTTAATTTGGCATTCCATGAAAAGATCCAGAAAGTTTTTTTTTAAAGTTCATTATTTTCCCCCTCCTCTATCTTTCTAAGTCCTGAAATATGAGGAAAACAAATCTTTATTTCTCCTTTTTTTGAAAGAATGCCTTAAGTTTTAGTCATTAAATCCTTGTTGCAGAAACAATTAAGCCCACCTCTGTTCCTAACTCTCAAATAAACAGTAAGATGGTGAAAAGTCCAAGCCAAAGTACTTGCAGATCTGAGGAACAAAACCTAGAATGTACCTTGTGGCACCAAAAAGTGTGTCCCCTTCTAGTACCCAACAGCCAAGAAAACTACTGATCTGTGCCCTAGATGCCAGTCATATGTTGGGTAAGGTAAACCTGTTCACCTGCTGTTGGTACTGACAGGCTCACAGAATAAGCCTCAAACACTGTATTTGTTCTACCAGATCACTGTTACAGAGAGTTCACAGTGACACATTTCCCAAGGAGCAAAAGCCTTTATGCTTCCAAAAGTACAGAGAGAGCAGACAGAAAGCCTTTCAGGAAAGCTATTCAAGAGTAAACAAACCAAAACAACAACAACAAACCCCTCACCTCACTGTGTAATTCAGTACAATCGCTCCCATTTCTATTAATAACTGGAAATCTTCCTTAAAAAAGCCCACAAAGCTCTCCACAGCTGAAGGACAGAAAAATCATTCAGTAATTAACACTCCTAAGCAGAAATTCAGGTTTCTAACCAGAAGTGTCCAGTGACAGTTTGGTTATCCCTGACCTAGCAGGTATGAGACAGGACCATGTAAGGAGATGCAGGCTTCTGGAATAGGGGCTGAAAGCTAAACAAGAAGCCCAGGAGCTTCTAAAAATGCATTAGACTAACCATAAAGGATGAGATTTGGCTGCTTAACATCAAATGGGTTTATACAAAAACAAAACAAAAGAACCTTTGTGCATAAGGCTCACTTCCAGCCATCAGACTCAGAAAGTTTTCATGATCCTAACACAGGAAAAAAACTAGCCCCTTCTGCTTTACACCATCATTACCGTCCTGGCCCAATGAAATAAGCACCCTGGAAAATGAATGAAAATGTTGCAAGAAAATAATGATCACTGTTTCATGTCTATTTGAAGCCAGTACAAGCCTGTCCTGCTGCTGCCTTAAGTGTTCCCACCGACTTTACACAGCAACACCACACATCATCCCCTCCTTTGCCCAGCCACCAGGGACTGCAGCAATATGAAGAATTAAATCTGAACACCAATTTCTCCCCTCCCTAAACCAGGTTACTTTTAGCCCGGATTAGGTCCCTGAGGTAGCTGCCTGCTCCGCTACAGGAATGCTTGCTCAGGCAAAGGAGGTGGCAGCACTGGAACAGGAGTAAGAATACTTCTTCAAAATGACAGTCTAAAAAGTAGCAGTAAAGGATGGTGTCCAAGCATGCCTGAAGCCTCCCTGATGCAGTGGTTCGTGTACAAGTCCCATTCATGCTCTGAACTGACAGGGTACAAATTCTCCCTTGTCCAGAGGCTGTTCAGAGACAGGGCTGTAACCACACCTGCCCCAGTAACCCTTTCTTCTTCCTGGGAAGAGGAGGCCCAAATCAGACAGCAAGTTCAGCTCAGCAAACTGACTGAACACAGGAATATACTGTCATACACTGCTCCCAAAACAATAAGGGGCTCAGGGGAAGGAGGGAAATCTGCTTTAGTCAAATGGCACTTGAGCTGATGACTGAGCCCTGAATAGCTGTCCAAGGGAATAAACAAAGTCACTGAACTTACCCTGGCTAAAATTATACCCAGTTGAAAAAAAAACCAAAACAACCCCGATCTGCTGTGAAATGTCTCTGTGTCCTCCCCAAAGGTCTAAATGATTATGCCATCATTTTCTTTTGTCCAGACCAGTCACTACTATGTGTGGTATTGAAATACTTGTATTAAAATGCTAACTCCCTTAATTCACACTTTTTGTTTCTCTCTGCAAGTTTGTATGTAGGCCAGCCTTTAATATAGCAGCACTTCTTTCTTGCTTAATCAAAGCCTTGTGTGTGAGGACACTGACGCACATTAACTTGGTACTACTCAGCCAAATCAGAACACCCTGTGTTCAGCAAACAGAAGTATGAAACAGATTTTACCAATCTATGACATACAAGTCAGAAAGATTTCACAAGCGATTTTCATTTCAAATTTTTGATTACCCTTTTTCTCTGGAAAACAATGCTCTTGACCAGATTGGCCTCAACAGCACAAAGCGCTCAACCCACTCTAATGCACACACACACTTCCATAGGAAAGAAAAGAATTAGAGCAAGTAAGAGTTCAATGGCATTCACTATCAACTTTTACATACTGATAAAGAACCCCTGGAAAAGAGTATTTCTGAACATACAGCAGCACTACAGCACTGCAAACCCTACCTACTCCCCTCTACTCTGTCTATACTGCTGAGAACACTCCACTCCAGTGAAGTCAGTGGATGTTTTGTTACCAATTGTTCAATGATAAAATACCTCCAACAGTGTGCAAACACATTACCAAAGTCATCTCTTTCTGCTGCCTTTAGGATAATGGTACAAAGGACTGCCAAGCTTAAAAATTTAACTGTGGTACAGAGAAATCAAAATTAAGCCTGTTTTCTAAGGTACTGCAATTCAAACTGCAAACAGATCCAAAGGCAAGTGTGGACACACGGAAGAAACCCTGGGGAGATGTGTCCCAAGTAGAAGGTGACGTTGCTAAATGGCTGGGCTGATGGCCCTTGGAAAGGAGATGCCACCACACAGTGCAGGTGAACTGAGCTTGCACTGAACATCTGAAACAGGACATTGCATGTTTTGGTCCAGCTTTTCTGACCTCTGGTTTCCATACCACTGCTACCATCAAACTGCCTGATGGCGACTGAAAAGGGTGTTGGGAACCCTCCAGCTGCTGAAGCAGCACGAACTTGGGGAATCCTGTCACTGACAAACACACCCACTATAAAAGGACAAATATTTGCCCCACCAGAGCTACTTAAGGTGGAAGAAAATTACTCATCCATCCAGACAGGTGGATTTCCATGAAATTATGGAGAGGAGGAAGATAACCTCAACACAGTAAGTCAAGCTCATGCAACCCAAGATTTAAGGTTCTTCTTCCAAAAAATGCAAGAAACACGTATCTGTGTTCTCTTCCATGTTTTTTTAAACACCCAAGACATACCTTTATATTAGAAAAGAGGGGAAAGAATTAAAATTCTCTCACTTCCTCGGTCACAAAATAACTCATTGTTTGGATGAGCCACTAAATTAACTTCAGCTGTAGAGAAAATGAGTCATTAAACAGAACAATCAAAAATTTCACTGGAGAGAGGGGGAGGAGGTAAGGAGGAACTTTAACCTTCCTTCTCTCCTGCCAAATAAATGACACGGTAGTTTAAAAAAATAAGCAGAATGCAGTAACACTTCTTAATAAATAAGGCTTGAAACAGAAAGCTACAGAAAACTGAAGCAAAGGGAAAAAACAGAGCCAAGCTACAAATGACTGTAGTAGCTCTTGGAGCATTTTAATCCTGTAACTGTACTCATATACATCTGGAAGCATTGCATGGAGCAGCAGAAAGGCAGAGCTATCTTTCAGAGGTTACTTCCTAATGTAGATCTTAATGTCAGAAGGTCAACAAATAGTTAAAAGCAAGTTTTGCTTTTACAATCACACATCTGCCAAACAACAGACATTCAGTTTTGTAACACACCACTGTGGACAAGCATGCAAAAGATCTTTTAATAAAAGAACAAAAATTTTCTTCCACGATTCATCTGAGTTACTATGAGAACAGTAGAAAATGTTTTAGGAAACGGATGTTTCCTTCTATTGGAGTCAGTTACTTACTGAATCCTCATATAATCACTAAATTTGACCAAAAATTGAGGGCAGAAAAGTGGTAACCCTGCCTGTTTCTCATATGACATCTGAAGTAACTATACCAGAAGGTCTGAAGACGGCTGTCTAAAGTCATTACATATATTTTTCATTTTCACACGAAAATGTTTTCCACATATATATGACCTTATCTAAACTAAAAAGGCTAATTTGTCAGTGTGGATTTTAATTTTGACAGAAAATGTTTGTTTGAGAAGATAACTAACATGGACAGCCAAACTACTATGAGTACTGAAGCAGCAGGTGCAGGTTTGCCAGTAAAATATGTCTTTTCTCAGATACAACTTGCTATCTTTTTGCCTGAACCAAAACAAGCCATAATTGAGAAGTGGTTTTTTTCAACAGCATAAATACACTTATACTGCATTCACACTTGAAAGTAGCACCTCCAGGGTGAGTGAAGAAGCAAACACATTTTGGTAAACCCTCTCAGATTTTAACCCAGCACACCTGCAAAGGCTCCTGGGGTGAGGGACTGCATTACCGCTGGTTTGGATCACATCTCACTGAAGGCACAGCTTCACAGCAACCCTGCAGGCCATCTCAAACACAGCTTTTGCAGCCGGCAAAAGGAGAACCCAGCCCAGAAGCAGCAGCAGTGTAGGCTAAGACAACTTTCAAGGGCAGTGTAAGGTACTAATCGCATAAGATGTTCTATTGAAGATTTGCTACCTGAAAGAATATTGCAGATGAGGTTTCACAGTTGGTTTTAACCAATCTAGGAGCAAGCTCCTGTCTAGAGAAACTGTTCTGCATTCCCTCCTAAATACATGTACAAGTGCTCCCCAGGGGATGCCAAAACCAACTCTCCAGAAGAATATGTGGACAAGGAGACAGAAACAACAGGGTGTCCATCCATTTACTTTAAGCTGATGGTAAATCTTTGTCCTCCATTCAGCTTCTGAAGTGGAATGATTGCCTACAGTTATCACAGCTCTTCCTGGCCTTAATCCTGTCACACCTACCCAAAAGAATCAGAAGAGAATCTCAACAATGGTAAAAGCTGCAAGTATAACCATAGGATATGCAGATAAAGCCAGAGATATGAAAACAGATATCAGATTGTGATTTGTATCATTCTTGACTTCACAAAACCAAAACAAAAACCTTCAAAAAGTTACAGTAAAGAACAGTAAGAAGCTACTATAAGAGTGCATCAGTTAAAAACACAAACAGGTTGCAAAGTTCTACACATAACAGGGGTCCTATAATGAAAAAGCTACACCACACCTTCTGTAGTCCTGTTTACTCCAAGCACAAAGCAGTCCTGTTAACAGTCTGTTGCTTTTACCTGTTCCTTCAACCCAAATGCAAATGCCAAAATGTGACCCAAATCCATGATTAACATCACAGGAGTTATCTGATAAAGAAATAAAAGCTGATGAGCTACTCTAACAAACACAGAAGTAAACAAGCTTGAATCAAGACAGATCAAACGTCTCATCAACCTTCAGGAGAAGAATTTTTGGAAAAGATGAAATAACCAAGGTAGGAGATAAATTAGACGTTGAATTACAGATCGTTTAGAAGCACTTTAGAGCTAACTCATTACTATACCTAATTAAAATTAATGGGGACTTGCTATTAATTCAAAAAGAACAGTGTAGTAACAGCTTAAAGAAAAAGAGAGAAAAAAAGTTAAAGGGACACATGCTAAACTGAGGCATGCTGCCCTAGTTCCACCAACTTCAAGTAGGTACAGCAATTTACATCAGTTGGAAATTCCTCCCCTTCCCCACCAGGGTGAAAAATACTTCATAGCACATTCATGGAGAAGGATCATTCAAACCTTCCTCCAAAATATGCCTACACAAAAGGTGCTACAAACACCTTATACAATTTTTTTCCTGTAACAATTCTTGGCACATCAATGCTTTCCACTGCTGCAATCCCACAACGTTATCAGCACAAGTAACTTCATTCATACCTATGTTTAAAATTTTATAACAGCCTATCAAGCTAAGAGATTATGAATCATTCAAGCCATTAAAGCCCAATTACATCAACTGAAATCTGAGCTTCCCAGAGTTATTCCAATTCCTCTTTCTGCTCACTCAGCCCCTGTACTCCTTCCTACACAACTTTCCCTTCTCTAACCTTGTGAAACTCCTCTTACAGAAACTGCCCAATTTACACTGCCAGTCTGTCACTCTTATCCTTCAAAAGCTTTACCCACCAGTATTCTGTACTTGTGGTTTTCCCCTCTCCTCTCCTGCTCCCAACCACCAATCATTCCATATAGTCTGCTCCTGCTCCTCTGGATCAGGCAACATCCTGTAACGAGATCTTTCTTTTCTGTGCCCACACTTCATCTCTGCATGATTATATCAGTTAAGATACACTTAATTACCACGTACATACTGACACTTGGCTTCACGGTGGATTAATTCAAATTAAAGTGATTAAAATAATTAAATTTAGATTAGCAAACGAGGAAACTTTTTTTTAATGTTCTTAATGGTCATTCTCAAACACCAATAACCACTAAACCATGCTGATCTGCAACATAACCTTTTAATTTAGCATTTAGTATAGCCCCTAGATACACAATGCTGTTAGTGTATATTTATGCAGATTCTTAGCATGAAATGGATGACCAATACAGGTCATTATTTAGTAGCTGGTTAAATTTTATATTATGACTTTTCAAGCTGTGTTTTAACAAAAATCAGGATAAAAACTAACAAAATCCCTGAACGCATAAGGAAGTTACTTAACAAGATAAATGCCGCATTTAAAGATAATTTGCTTTTTTTTTTTTTAAGCCTCATTTCCATTTAGTAGGTGAAATTGAGTAGGCTTGGCTACGATGGAATTCAAATTTTCAGATTTAGTAGAGTTCTTGGGATTTTTTAGCTCAAAACTTCTGGAAAGGAAATCTGCTTTCCTGTCTTTTCAGTTAACCTCATCCAGTTTTGAATAAGCATTAGGTAAGTCATATACTAAAATGAAAATAAATTTCTCTGGGTATCTACTGAAGCAGCTGCTGTTCTCAAAATTGAGGTTTTAGTACTTCAAACCCCAATCATGTTCACTAGAGCAATGGGTTTATTTTCTCTAAACACTTGGTAGTTACATTGATTCGTAGGTCCGTCTTGATTTAGGCAGTATTAGTATATTGCAGCATATTGAGTCCTGAATACAGGTTTATTTTTAAGAAAGCAAGACAAAAATTACTTCAACCTGAACCACTCCACTTTCTCAACCTCAGCTTGCCTTCTCCAGGGATGTGCTACCACCACCTCAGGGTCAAAATGGAATTTTAAAGAAATGTAAATATTTGCTCTCTTCCTGGGAAAGCACTACATAGGAAGGAGGGAAAAAGAGGGGACATACATATGGGGAATTGCTTCAGTGTCATTAGAGTTTTAGCAAGCTGGTAAATGTCTGTGTAGGCAATCCCTTCGCTCTAAAGGGTATTTCCTAATTAAAAATATGCACCCCATTTTCCAGAGCCTCCCTACTGAAGAAACATCTCACCACTGCCGCCCAATTAGATCAAATTGGGTGGCTGGCTCTTTTTGTTCTGTGCATGATAATACAAAGACTCTCCAAGTTCCTGCTCAACAAAGGCTTGCGTGAAACAGGCTTTGAAGACACAATAACATTCCTCTTGCGAGTTTCAAGCCCGGAGGCTAAAAGCACCAAGTAACTATTCATTCTTCCATCTTGAGACACATTCCTAACCTAGTTCAAAGGCCTGAAAAAACATGCCCTAGCTACATGCCTGCACACCTTCAGAAGGGCTTTTCCTTTCTATCAGAGCTTGCTAGAGAAAGAAGTTTCATACAGGAAAGAAATAAAAGTATTTCAGAGTTTTGTTTCATTTTTAAGAACCCTTAAATTGTTTAAAGGATTCGAGACTGTCTTGCATGTGAACTGATCGGCTACATTAATCCATTTAAGAATAAAGTATCACCATTTACATGTTTAAAGTACAACGTTCACTCGCAGTCCACCAGTTCTTTTACTGCTTCACCAAGAAGCAGCTGTGGGAGGAGGGAGTGTGCACAGCAGCTGGAAAAGGACAAGGGATGATTTGGAGCTGTTTGGCTTCCATCACTGCTCTTCTATTTAGTTTCATCCGCCTGTGTTTTGATCTCAAACTGCTAAGATAGATGTAAATCACACATGGCTATCCACCCATATCAAGATATCCAAGGAATTCAAGACCATTCTGCATCATGTTCACCAGATGCCGATAAAATCAACAAAATACAAGGTTATTTCCAAAATACTGACATTAGAACAAATATTAACTTTCAACAAGAAAAAATATTTACAGTTTTCAACATACAGCTTCCTAAACAAACTAAATTCCTCTTTATACATTTTATTTTGCTGTTCCTCAGAAACCTGAATGTCATTATGTGTAAAATAAGGAAATATAAACGGTTACTAAAGAATACGTCAGCCTAACTACAGCTGCTGTTTACTGGTATGGATCCAGCACACAGAAACAGTGAAGGCAGCAGAGGTGAGACCCCTCTTTGCAGGCTAAATCTGCCCAAACATTCTGAAGGACTCCACCCCAGACATGCCAGCCAGCCTGCTTTTTTAGATTCTTGAATTGACACACAGTAGATAAAAAGTTTCCTTTGTTTGAAATGATTTTTAGTACACCCAAGCTTTAAATACTAAGGTTTCCTTACCTGTATTCCATTTTATGTATGCAATCAAGCAATTTAGTACCCCTCGCTTCCCTTTGTTCTTTAAAGGACAGCCAATATTTTTTTTTTGTTCTGCAGTGTAGTTGACACTATTAAAAAAAATATTGTCTGCGATCTGCAACAGAGGAAAGTGGACCAAATGCTAAAAATACCATAACACAGCAAAGCATCAGGGGATGGTACAGTGTGCCTCTGCTTTGCAAGTAAAGAAGCAGTTCCCACCTATCTAAAAAACACTTTTGTCCTCCTAAGGATTTAAATTAGTCGCTTTCATTTTCCCCAGGTGAAAATAGTTCAGTTTGAATTTACCATCACTGCAAGAGGCAAGTATTGCTCATTTTCCCCTTCATGTAGCCATGGTACAGATCTTCCTTCCCACCAAAACAAGGAATACGTTATCTAACGGACATCTAAGAGACATTTCAAATCCTCTGGCAAGCTGAGCTGTCCTACCTCTTTCAAGGACTGTGCAGCTGAGCTACCTGCTGTTGGTCATTTCTGTGAAATACAATCGTACTATGAAAGGAAAATCTTGTGGATGCATTCCAAAATTTAAAAATAAAAATTAAGATAACATTGTCTTAGCCTCAACAGAGTGAACAACTTGTTAGTTTATGTCCTCATTGTTCAACAACATTCTGCTCCATAAATACTATATTTTGCTGTTTTGAAGTAACAAGTAATTCAGAATTTGTGATCAAGAATTACAGGAGAGGAATCAGTAATTAGGGCAGCACAAAGTTTTCTGAGGAACTTAAAATTAACCCCATCTTTCAGAGACCACTCAGCCAACATCACCATCATTTCCCTACAGTGCCTGTATGAGTCAGAAACGGAACAGCCACCACCACTTCAGAAGTCCCCAATCTTTATTTCTCTGGGTGTCACCATTAGAGAATGAGTACCATGAAAAAGCACATTGTACCATCCCAGAGGAGGCAGCAGACTGTACCAGCCCTATGACATGGCAGGCGCAGCAAAGGACTTTCTGTTGCACCTGCACTTTCCCCAGAGAAGTCCTTTTGTATTTTTCCTGCGTTAGCATCCGTATGAACACTCCTGCATCCCACACGCATCACTGCTGACAGTGACTCCCAAACACCTTGTCAATCACTTGCACAGGAACCATCAAACTAAGCTGGGAAGTTACTGGAGGACCAGTGTCCTTGCTCTAGTAATTCTCAAGGCATTTCAATAAGTGACTAAGCGTTACTCACACTTGGACACCAGCGCTCCCCTGCAGTACACACCAAACACTTCCGAGCTCCAAGTTTGCCTCTGAATCCAAGAGGTCTCCCCTGTCACTCATTTCCTGTTCTCTAGGGGTTAAAATTCTCTTTTCTAGCATAGCAATCTTCTCTTCAAAATGAAGGCCAGCTCGCTGAAGATTAATTACCATCCAGTGTTTTAATCTAAAAGAGTCCCTCACTGACACACATCAGCTGCCACTCGAGGTGTCTTTGCATCTCTTGCACACAGCCCAAGGCTCCAGCACAAGTCCCAGCTCCAGCCACAGCATTTCAAGCTCCTCGCCTCCCTTCCACTCCTCTGCAATCACTTACAAACTGATAAACAGCCTGACTCCAGCTGAGATACTCGTAAGAGGAGAAACAACCTCAATCTTCTACCTCCCATCTACACTTCCTGAGGTTCTTTTACTCCCTCAACCAAGACAAACGTCTTTTCCACAACTCTGGGCACAGCTTTTGCACAGGAATGTTACTAGTGATGTAGAGACATCCAGTAGCTTGTGAGGAGAATGAAGGGGGAGTTTGGTTTTGGTTTGGTTTTTAAGTCTACAGTTGAGTGAAGTAAGGGCAGAAGGAAACCATACAGTCACTGGCCTAGTCTCCTCTGTTCTGCATTTGAGCTTTTTACTCCTTCAGGGAACTGTGCCTCTGAAGGAAAGCTCCTGTGCACAGACCAGTTTTTTATTGACTGGCAAACCCAGCTTGAGGAGTTCCTGCCCTCTAGTTACATCTTAAGAAATATTTGTGCACCACACTGAAAGCCAGGCTGCTGAAACTGGACAGGGACCAAGGCTGACAGGTAATTCTCATTTTTTCTAATCACACAGAAAGCATGTCCAACCTCAGGTGCCCTAGTGAGTTAAAAATGACTAACCTACACAGAGTGGAGGAGGTGGGGTGAGGGGGGAGAAAAAACACAGTCAATTGAAGCTGTAGATGTTCCCAGCCCCTACCTTCCTCTGTTATATAACACGTATCATCAGAGAGTTCAAATGTGCAAGTACACTTCAACAACTCTGCTAGCTGTAAAGTGTACAACCTAATTCCACTCTTCCTGAAGCGTATTTTATTTGAAAATTTAACAGGTCATTTCTTCCCCATCCCCAGCTTCCAAAAACATAGAATTTTACAACAGTTGATGTACAACTATTGTACACAGGCAAATCTTCTGTGATGCACCACCGGAACGGCACATTTCACCTTCCAGCTCAGGTGGCTGACACCACATCTTCTAACTAGACTCCCCAATTATTACAAGCAGTTAAACACACACAAACTTTCACTGTCTCACCTACTTGATCAAAAACTACTCTGAAAAAAATACACTTTGCAATTACCCAAGGTTAAATTTCTAATAATAGTCTTCACAGAACATGACCTAGATATGTCAAACGTGATCAGAGAGATATATATCAAGACATCTTTTAGTTAGTTAAGAGTGCCAGGCTTATTTAAATCTCCTTTATCTGTTCACACCTTGCCTTTGTTAAATTTCCCATCCTTTCAGAAAGAGGAGAGTAAAGCTGTTAAACTTGAAAACATGTTTTTAAAGTTACCGTGTCCCCTTTACTATCTCTACCTCATGTAGTCAAAATAATAATCACCACAATCACCATTTATGAAAAACTCAAAATTATCTAAAAATAGGATAATGCTACTCATTTTTGTGAATAGGTACTCGAGCATATCAGGTCATGTACAGATGACCAAAAGCCAGTTTTTAGCAATCTGACAAATTGAGAATTCAGACATGTTTCTCCATATTACTATATTTGTGTTGCAGCTTTTACCACAAAATGAAAAACACAAGATCTGCTGTAGCAAGCCAAAATAGCTTTGTCATTTGAAATTTGCTTTTACAATATATTCTTTAAATTTAAAAAATACATGGGCATCTATACTTACTAATCAATAGGGCAAATTATTAAAATAATGAACCCCATTTTTAATCAAATTTATAACTGTCCAAGTAGTAGAGTGTAAAGAAGAAAATACTGTAGTTAAAAGAACCTGTGTGAATATAGTTCTCGTTTTATTATATGTATTTTATAAAATCAAGGGGGGTTAATGTTAAAATTCACTCATTCTGATTTGTCTTGTACCTAATTCAGATTCATACCTGCGGTTTACTGCTCATGACAGGGATGCTACAAAACAAAGAGTTCAGGAAAGAAAAGCTGGAAGCAAATTCTGCTTACCTTACATCATCCTGTTAAGGTCAGCAGAATATCCAAATACTAAAACAAAATAAAATCTAATCACAAGAAAGGAACACATGTGCTTCCTAAACAGAGTGTCTATCCCAGTAACAAAGATCAAAAGAAAAATACAGAAGCAAAAACACCTTCAGAAAACTGCATTACAGTGCAAAATGAGCACCTCTAACTCCCTGTGTATATCCAGGCTGTCCACATTTCTCTATACTCATTCTCAGACTTTCAAGTATCACCATTCCAATTCCCTTCAGACCCCAAGCACCTTGCAATTCTCTCCATCTACATCATCATATCATAGTTTTTCTGTGTCCCCCCAGTAATTTCTCTCTCTCATTTCCATCTCCTTCCCATCCCAGTTTCCACAGCTGCTCCCAAACCTGTACCTCAACTTCCCCACTGTTTTAAGTCAGCAACCCCCAGTCTCCCTTCCAGCCATAGCACAGGTCCCGTGAACAGCTTTCCCCTCCTTTTTCCTCTCTTCTCTTAAGAGTACTGGTTTGTGTAACTCTGTCAATCAAATGCAGTTATCAGTGTCTATTGAGACCTGGCACAGAGGTTAAACCTAAAATAAAATTAGTTTTGGAAAATAATATCTCTTTCTCTTCCATATCACTGGAGACTAAAATTTATTTTTTTTACAGCTTACGTGACTTTATTTACACAATAATCGATTCTGAACAGATCCACTTTCAGAGCTTCAAAAAACTGGAAAAAGCCACCCCACTTTCTTCACAAACAGGCCATAGTTGCACTTAGTGCAACTTACTCAAAAGAATATTCAAGTACATTTACTTTCAGTACTTGTATTCACATATTTATGAAGTCATGAAAACTCTACAGTCCTAATGAATATAAAAATTTTAGCTAATGTAAAGCACTCCTGAAAAAACGCAACATACTCAAGACATTGGTCAGATAACATTCCCACTTCACAGGTGCTTGCTGCATTTTATTTGAGTTGTAATTCTGTATTTATGAGTGTTATCTAAGGAAACATATGATCTCCCTACAGTTGCTAGTTAAAAATGAGCATCATCCTCACCCTGCAATGTCCTGTTTCATTTTTAAATTTAAACCACATTCAGAAACCAGTTTAAACATTAATTAAATGTGTGCTAAAGAAGTCCAGATAGTACTTCATAATTATCTGAATTTGTTTATAAATCATTCAGTTTCAATTTCTAAGCCAGGAAGACAAAAGAGAAACACCTAAAGCCATTAATTATAAGCTTGTGGTCTTGTTAAACAGAAGAACTGCAAATACGCAAGTATGTGGAGACACAGGCTCAATTTTGGCAAATAATTAGCTATGGGAAAAGTGGTGTGTGCATACAGTAAGAAATGCACTGTTTTGTCTACAGTAATACCCATAAAGCATGGAAAACTTTCATAACATACTGGTATTTACCTTGGTGGTGACCCAAAATTACAGAAACTTCTGTTCTTCAGTTCTGGAAACAACCTTCCCCTAGAAACTTAATTTAATTGTACAAGTCTTGTTTCGGCAACCTTGTGGGTCCCTTCCGACTCAGTATATTCTAGGATTCTATGATCTGCTGTGTTTCTGTTGTTCCACCTTAAGTTTTTTAATTTGAGAAAAAGAACCTAACTATTGAAAACTAATGAAGAAATAAAATAAAAAGCAATCAGTGTCCTAACAAAAATAAAACCCACGTATATAACACAAGAACTACATGAGTAATTTTCTGTTTACCATCATGTTTATTTTCATGAGACCCACACAAATGTTTAGTTCTTCCCTTAGTAGTGTTTTGCTTTAACTGGATACAGGCAAAAGGCCTAACAACTGTATAGATGCCATTGTGCTGCATTCCCGTTGTACTGTATTCCATTTTCTTACATCACCAAAACAGCCCAAACCACCCCTGCACTGGGTAAAACAGGCACCATCAAAGCTGCAAGTGAGCCAAGTTACCACTTGCTTGCACTACACATATTCTATTCAGTGTTATTAGCACTCAACTTTCAGGAGTTCTTTAACTCATCAACAAAATGGAAATGAGGCTTTGAAGCTTTGGAGATCAAAGCCACATACCTGGATTCATGGTACTATCCCACTACAGCCTTTCCTGCTTCTCCAGAGCCAACATCTCATAGTTTCCTTTTTGGAATATCTTTTGACTATATGCTCAGAACACAAGCTATCAGCAGTTCATCTTCAAAGCTCCTGCTCATCTGAGGAGCCTCCTCACAGCAATCCCAAAAGCAGGATCCACAGCAGATTCACAACATCTGCTCACCTGTAGTATTGCGTTTCTGTGCCAGGGGTTTGGTAGTGGGGGCTACAGGGGTGGCTTCTCTGAGACGCTGCTGGAAGCTTCCCCCATGTCTGACATGCCAGACAGCTCCAAGAGGGACCTGTTGCTGGACAAGGCCAAGCCCATCACTGACAGTGGCAGCACCTCTGGGATAACATATTTAGGACAGGGAAAGAAGGACTGTACAACTGCAGAGAGAGAGAGGAGTGAGGATATGTGAGACCACCTGGATATGTCAAACCACACTGCAGACCTCAAGGTCAGTGCAGAGGCAGGGGGAGGTGCTCCAGGCACATGGACCTATGGAGGTCCATGGCAGAGCAGAGATCCACCTGCAGCCTGTGGAAGACTCCACATCAGAACAGGAGGATGCCCTAAGGAGTCCGCGACGCACATTGGAGCAGGTTCCTGGCAGGACCCAAGACCCTGTGGAGACAGGAGACCATGCTGGAGCAGATTTCCTGGCAAGACTTGTGACCCCATGGGAGACCCATGCTGGAGCAGTTTGTGAAGAACTGCAGCCCACAGGAAAGACTCACATCGAAAAAGTTTTTTGGAGGACTGTGTCCCATGGGAGGGACCCCACACTGGAGCAGGGAAAGAGTGTGAGGAGTCCTCCCCCTGAGGAGTGTGATGAACTGACCAAAACCCCCATTCACATACCCCTGTGCTGCTGGGGGGAGGAGGTAGAGAAATGGGGAGTAAAGTTATGCCCAGGAAGAAGGGAGGGGTGGGGGATAGGTGTTTGAAGATTTAGTTTTTATTTCCTATTATCCTACTCTGATTTGACTGGTAATAAAACTAATTTCCCCAAGTCCAGTCAGTTTTGCCTGTGACAGTAAGTGGTAAGTGATTCCTCCCTCCCTGTCACGAGACTCATGAGCTTTTTGTTATATTTTCTCTCCCCTGCCCAACTGAGGAGGAGAATGATAACAGTGGCTTTGGTGGGCACCTAGTGTCCAGCCAGGGTCAGCCCACCACATCCATGCATGCAAAACTCTAAGCAGGAGGCAAATGCCTTAGAGCTACACTGCTCCTTCCCCTCACTTTCTCCATGTCACAGGCTGCTGTTTCCGAGCATGACCTGGCGACTGCAGCAACGTGGCCTTCCAGCTACAGTACAAAAGTCCACTCATCAGAGTATCCAAGCACCAAAGAGTCACCAGCTAGGCGAGACACACATAACAGTAGCCAGTTGTCTGAAGGAGAGGTAAATGTTTGGGCAGGAGAGCATTCAGAACTGCATTGAAACTGCTGCACTTTTAACAGGATGAGAGAAGAGAGCCAGGGCAGGGCCAGCTGTTTGGTAACAGCCAAGAATTTATGACAGGGAAGGCAATGGGATTGGAGAGAGCAGAGGAATGCTGTGGGTGCAAGAGAAATGGTTTTCAATTAAATCTGGGAAACAACGTGATTATTTCAGCCAGTATCCTTAATGTTAAGAGGAATAACTACACTTGAAAGAAGTTAAAAATACTTCAGAATCTAATGCCTGAAGAACTTTGAGGCAGCTGGCGAGGAAGGACAGGAGAGCAGGGAATAGGAAAGGAGTTAGCTAGCTTGCAGTAAAGCAGCAACAATCATTTTACCCATTAGATGAATGGCCAACATTTGAGGTCCTTGTCTTGTAGACTGCAAAAACAGAAAATTCCACAATGGATAAAACAAGAGTTATCCAGATAGCTTTGGCCTTTGGGGTGGGGTGGAAGGCTGCCCTATGGAGAGGGTAGAAAACTGCTCTACGGAGAGGAGAAAAAAAAAGTGCATGTGTAGTCCCACTGCCAATTCTGCGATTAAAAGTGTAAAGAAAAACCCATGAAAGAGATGGAGAGTAAAGAAAGGGTACTTAGTGCAGGCTTCCTCATCCCTTGTTCTCATCCCTGCAGCTTCACCTTCCCTTCCCAGCTCCAGATGTTTTCACCTCTCAGCTGTACCTGCAAACATACCAAGTAGCTTTTCCTTCCTCTTCCACGTTGCTCAGACACCAACAGGAGAAGCAACAGCCACAACCTCCCCACCCTCAGCCAAAGAGCCTCACCTGCCAGGAGGAGCACAGGGGAAGCTGACCCAGGCTGGACAGCCTGGCTGCTTGCTGGGAAGAGCAGGCAAAGCTCTGGGGAACTGGAGCACCCCTATTGCACCAGGAGTCTTCAGGGGAATGGTTTGGCTGAAGGTGCTCAACAACTTTTTCAGGCATGTGCAAACAGACTGCTTGCAGTCCTGTAAATCGCTCACCTCCAGGCAGATTTTCTCAAGAATGGCATAAGGTATAACCTACATGGGCCAACTCCCCTGGCAAAACTAAGTTTCACCTCCAAAGCAAAAAAGTACAAGGACATGCAAAAAACAGCTGTAAAAATAGCTGTTTGTTTAACACAGACAAAAAATCATTGGGTTTCTTTCCTTAACATGCTCAACAGATGGGCTAGTCGGGCTGAATGTTGCAAGGAAAGCTTCAGTTCATGGCAAGAAATCTGGGAAATAAGAGTCTAAAGGGTTAATGTCTGAGAAAGTAACAAACAACTAACACAGCTTTATAGTGGGAAGGGAAAGGGAACAGCCATGGCTACAAACTCCCCATATAATTACAACCTGATTCTTCCCCTGCCTCCCAGAAGCTGCTGTGCTTGCTCAGTCCAATCCTAATTTTGGGAAATAAGAACCAACTTCAAACAGCAATTACTCTATTACACACTGCTTTTTACAATGCTGCCCTGAAAAACATCTGCATGGTATTTTTCAGCCAGTTCTTATATTAGGTTTTCCACATCCTAATCTTTCACTGAACAGCATAATCACAGTAGGCACCTACCTACCACCACCATGGAGAGCACTGCCACAGCTTTTATGTTAAAGATGACACATAGTTCAATTAAATAAGTTGTCTATAACAAAAGGAAAGCAGTGCAATTGGAAAAAAAACCTGTGTAAGCAAACAGTTATGACACTGCTCCCCCCCCCAGACCTGCCTTCTCATATCCCTGCACACAGACTTGCCCCTCAATCTCAGCACAGCACAGGCAGGGGGGAACAGCAATGCTCCCAGCAAAGTGACTTGCTGCACAACTTGCTGCATCCTCTGGCAAATTCTCTCCTGAAGAGTTCATAACACCAACGCTCTCCTAAGCAGATACGGATTCCCAGGGTAACAAGAGGCAGCTCAAAAACAGTCTAGATGGGTTCTTGCAAGCACATCCCGGAACAGAGAGACGGTGTGGCTGTGTAAGTTTGTGTACATTTGGTCACAAACCCTGTATGGTGACAGTCAGCACACTCCCGTCAGGTAGCCACAAAAATAATCATTTCCTACCAGTTGCCATTTCAACCAGATCATCAATATTTGCACTGCTTTTAAACCTTACCTTGAACTTTGAAACCGACCTGGTAATCCCAGGTCACCTAAGACTAACACCTAATATTGCACTGCTCTAAAGGGCAACAGCAGCAAGTGCTAAGTAGCAAATGTGAAGAGACTGTTTTGCTTTAGTTCAGGTTATAAGGTTGGACAACGTTTAAAAATGGTGAATATATGATCACAGGCGTGGTACCAACACCAGCCCTCGGTGTTCCCTGTAGCAGAGTGAACAAGCAATACAAATAGTAAGGTTATTAAACTTATGATGTAAACAGTGGTAAGAGATTCATCTCCCAGTGTCATTGCACATATTCATAGTAACTACTTAAGCTACAGTGATTGCTGCTGCTCAACTATGTAGTAAACCTAAATCGCTCGCTAAAATCGAGGGACAAGATTAACTAGATAACTATCTGCTAGTGCTGGCCTGCTGCTGAAAGTGAAAACACTTCACCTTTCACAAAAGGGCTCACACAGGTGCACTTTGTGAGCTCGAAACAAGATACATTTGTTATGTGCTGCATGAAGCTCCCACCCAACAGAAACATCACACTGCTTGCAACAATGCTCCTACTCATCTTACACATCTGTAATCAACGTGCAACAGCCTGGCAGAAGTTTTTCCCGAATTAAAAATTAAAAGCTTCAGGAAGCAACAGAACGCATCAGTCAATGCCAAGAATAGTTCTTAAGGCCCATTTCTTATGCTGTTTGTAACACTGTGGTGGGTGTGGGACAGCCACACTTAGTATCAACTGAAACACAAGTGACAGATACAATGCTCTAAAGACTTTGAAGGCTGTTTTCAAATTCAAAGCACCTTCCAACAAAACCGAATTAATACTGGTCACAGCCCCGCGAGGTGGATGCTGTTAGCCGTGTTCTGCACACCGGAGAACACGTGCTGGCACGGTTCACTGCTTTACCCTTGGCCACGAGTGTGATTACTGGCCGAACTAGGATTACAACGGGAGTTTCCCGTTTCCAGACCAAAGCCAGAGGTAACTTGCTTTCACACCCACACACTTTTGAAGCACAGCTAATTCTGAAAAGCAAAGAAACGTGGCAATACCGTACGCACAGCATTGTATCCCCAGCTGAACAGGAGCATCCAAGAGTGCTTTCGAAGCACGGCCAGGCCCACGCAGGTGCGGGGCAGCAGTTGGACACTCGCAGGGATGCAGGGCGTCTGGTTGCTTTTGACACTAAAACACGCTGCACTGAGGCCAAAAGGCACAAGGAAACCAACCCACCGCGTGGCACCCCAGCAGCCTCCCCGGGGCTGTATAACTCCCTGAACGGAGCCTCGGTTCGTCCCGGCTCACCTTCCCCGGCTCGCCTTCCCCGGCGGGCGCCCGGCTCCTACATCTCCTCCCGCTTCTGGAAGCTGATGCTGGCGTACGCGCTCAGGTCCTCGCCGCAGTGGCCGCTCCCGCGCGGCTGCCCCGGGGGCTTCGGCGGCAGCGGCTGCTTCGCCTCGGCGGGGGCGTGCGGGTGGTGGTGGCGACGGTGGCCGCAGTCCCTCACCAAGTCCAAGTCGATGTAGTTGAGCCCGTTCTCCAGGGCGGGTGTGCCTCCCGGCTCCCTGCGGGTGGCCGCCTCCCCCGCGCCTGGCCGCAGCCACACGTTCTCGAAGGAGGCCGAGCTGTGCCGCTTCACCTCCTCGGCGCCCCCCGCGCCGCCGCACGGGAAGGGCGCCCCGAGCCCGCCCGGCGCCCCGCGGGCGGCGCTCGGCGTGGACGAGAAAGTCTCGGAGCTGTGCCGCCGCCGGCCGCCCTGCGGGTCGGCGCGGATCACCTTGGCGCTCTGGTTGCGACCGGGGCTGAGGCTGACGCGGGTGAAGGCGCTGCCCGTGCCCAGGCCCCCCAGCAGGGAGGAGGAGCGCGGCGGCGCCGCCGACAGCTCGGCCGGCGGCCGCGGCAGCTCCGGGGACGCCGCGGTGGCGGCCGCCGGCGGGGGCTTCTCGGGGGCGGCGCGGCCCCCCCGCACCTCGGCGTAGCTGAGCGGGCGGGCGGGCGAGCCGGGGGACGGGCTGTCGGCGCAGTCCGAGCAGGAGCCCCCGGCGGCCGCGACGCCCCCGCGCTGCATCGCCACGTAGTCCCGGCAGGGCCGGGCCGCCCGCGCGGCGGCGAAGCCGGGCGGGCAGGGGGCCCGCGGCGGGCCCGGCTCCATGTTCATGTACTCCTCGGCCGCCTCGCTGCCCGACGGCGGCAGGGCCATGCCCAGGGCGCCCGAGGGAAAGGGCGGCTTCTCGCCGGCGATGAACTCGATGTTGACATACTCGCCGGGGCTCTTGGGCTCCGGGGGCAGCAGCAGCGGGGGCTGCTCGCGGGCCCGGGGCAGGGTGCTGGCCTTGGGGCCGCCCAGCGACAGCCGCGTGGGCCGCGCCAGGCGGCCCTTGGTCTGCACGGCCGTGTCCACCTTGCGCGGGGGCTGCGCTTGCGGAGGGGGGCCGCCCTCGGGGCCGCCGCCGCCGCCCAAGCTGTCGCTGCTGGTGGAGGAGGACGAATCCTCGGCGGCGTAGAGGAGGCGGCTGGAGCCGAGCGCGATGCGGGGCTGGGGGCTGCCCTCCTCGGCCACCCTGCCGCCGCCCCGCCGGTGCACGTGCTTGAAGGAGCGCGGCAGCGAGAAGTAGGAGTAGATGGGTTTGTGGTGCGCTGCGGTGGCCACCTCCTCCACCCCCGGCTGCCCCGCACCCCCGAAGTAACAGTCAGGCGGGGTGCTGGTGGTGGAGCCGCTGGCTGGGGACATGTTGATGTAGTCGCTGCCGCCGCAGGGGAGCTTTCCTTCGTTGCTCTCCACGGAGAGTTTTGGGTGGTGGCCGGCACCATTTGTCCAGATCTTGCCATAGCCTGCAGAGCTGTTGTCGGGGGAGTAGCTGCCGCTGGGGGACATCATCATGTAGCCGTTGGAGTCCACTGTGGCTGGAGGGTGGCGGCCCCCCCTGCCAGGGTTGATGATCTGCTGTGGAGCCGACACGCTCTTAGGACTCATGGGCATATAGTCACCACCCTTTGGGGGCGCCCCACCACTGGGCACAGGGGCTACACCAGGTGACATGGGCATGTAGCCATCATCTGTGTGCGGGGCGGAGTTGGTCCGATGATGGCCACTGTCCAGGTGGTGCATCTCCAGGCACTCCTCTGGGTAAGAGTGAGTGGGCACAAAGGCTGAGTGGCGGTAGGAGGGCAGCCGGCTGCTGCCACAGGGGTAAGAAGGCAGCATCTCCGTGTACTCCTCAATGGAGGCCACTGAAGACTGTGAGGGTGTCTTCTGGTGGGAGATGGTGGGTGAAGTGCCCGCAGAGTGAGTCCGCTTCCTGAATGCCTTCTCTAAGTCGGCAACCTCCTCACTACCACCTCGAGGACAGCAGGGCGTACTAGGATAGCGGGGCTGCTGCTGTGGGTGGCAGGTGCGTGGGATGAAGTGGCCATTGGGGGCTGCCAAGCTGCAGCAAGAGGAGGTGGCCTTCCCCCCCATACAGATGTAGTTGAGGTCTTCATCACCCCGGGCTGGTGGGGTGTGTCCCAATGAATCAGGGGTCACACTGCGGAAAGAGCTGCGAAAGTCACATGGGCTGGAACCATACTCATCAGAAGAAATAAATCCGCCGTCACTAGGGGAGCCGGAAACCGAAGCACTGGACCTTCGTGGAAACAGGCAGTCTGAGGTGGAGCCGTGGCCACTCGTGCTGCTGGATGACAGGCTGACTGGACTGGTGGCCGAAGGAGAGCAGCGCGAGGAAGGCATTGGGATGGACCGGCTGTGGTTGAGTGGAGGATGGAGCCTGGAGTTGCCACGGTGTCTATGTGAATGAGTCCGGTTAGCACTGGGACTAACTGGGCTACCATCCACAGAGGCAGGTCTTGACATTGTGCCTTCCCCATCACTTGATGCTCGAACCCGGAAAGAGCTGGGTTTGCCACCTGTACCTCCACCACCAGCAGGAGAAGTGGCCGTGACACTCTCAGTTCTGGACCGCCGACTGAGGCCCACTTGGCTAGGTGGAGGGTTGTTGACATGGTGCCTGCTGCGAAGGGGCACAGAGATGGGGTTGGAACAGTTTGAGGAGGACTGGCTCTTGCTGCGGGGCCGGAATTCCTCACTCATGGCTCGCATGGCCTCTAGGATAGTTTCATGCATGTTCTGAGCCACCACTGAGTCATCCACTTGCATCCAGAACTCACCGGGCCCAGTGACAGCTGAGCGTCCCACCTCAATGAAGAAGAAGTTCTCAGAGTGACCACAGCGGCGGATATTGAGCAGCTGCAGCACCACAGCAGCCGCATCTGAATTCAGCTTCACAAAGCTGATGGTCTTGTTAGTCAGGCACAGGCGGTAGATGCCAATCAGGTTCTTTGTCTGGCCTAGGCCCTTAGGCTTCAGAATTACTTGCCAAACTTCTTTAAAAGCTGGGCCAGGGGCTACCTCACCATAGCTGTCCTCACCTGCTTCCCCCAGTCCCATGCTGCTGCCTCCAAAGGTGACATCGCTGTGGTGGTGGTGGTGATGGTGATGGAGGTGGTGGTGGCCCTTGGCCCTGTTGTGCAACTGCAGCAGCGCTTGGTACCAGCTCTCCTGTTCAGGCTCGCTGTCAGCTGCAATGGCAAAGTGCTCGTCCTTGGTGTAGAGGGCCACCAGGTGCTTGTTCTTGGAGTCAGCCCGTTTGTTGATGTTGAAGCAGCTTTCTAGTGGGATAGAGCGCTTGGGGGCCCCTGACTTGTGTCTCCATTTCTTCTCATTCTCATAATACTCCAGCCGGGCGGGTCCAGACTCACTGGCTGCCCTCAGCACAAAAAATCGTTTATGCATGCTCTTGGGTTTGCGCAAGTAACCCACCTTTCTGACATCTGAGAAGAAGCCCTCGTTATTATCCGTGGGGCTAGCCATGACGAGAGGCAGTGGAGCTGCTACTGCAGCTCGCAGTCTGCAAGACCCCAAAACAGACAAGCCAGCCGTAAAAGGCAACCACCTAAAATAAAATTCATGCAACAACAATTAAAAAAAAACAAACGGCAAAATAGCTCAGGATCCTCTTTTGAGAACAGGACGGGGGAAGGACAGAAGCAGGGTGAGAGCAGCTGTTCAGTGGCCGAGGCAGCTTCCAGCACCAAATCAGAGTTTGTGTTGCTGTTTATGCCCAAATCGCCCTTAGATGGGTAAGCTCGTCCTTAAAAAGTCCAGTCTCGATCAGTCCAGACGAAAGTCTTGTCCCAAGAGCAGCTGCCGGGAGAGACGCATCTTCCTTTGCAGGGGTCGTGCTCCGGCGGGGCCGGGAGCGGGGCGGGGGTCCCCTTCCTCCGCTCCCTGCTCCCCTTCCCCGGCTCAAGTTTGCCTCCGCGAGCAGCGATCTCTGTTGCAGATTAAATATCCTCTCGGGGGCGGAGATTGTTTTGCAAAGTCCGGGGTTTGCACCCAAAAAATACACGCTGCTTTCCCCCCTCTCGCCCTCCCCCAAAAAAGAGAAAACAAACAAATAAAAATTAAAAAAAAAAAAAAGGCGCCCACAACACAACCTCCCTTCCCCAAATATCAGCGCCGAGGCTGCTGCTCCCGCTCGTGTGTGCGGAGGAGGCTGGCGACCCCATTCAGTCCCATCTCGTTAGGCAGAGAAAGTGCCATTTCCACACGCGGCGCAGCCCGGCAGCGGCGGGAGGGGAGGCAGCCCGAGTGCCGAAGGAACATCCTCTCTTCCTCCTCCTCTTCATTCCAGGCGGCAGCGCCTCAGCGGCCGGCGGCGCGGCCCCCTCCCGTGCCCCAGCCCGGCGGGCGAGCGGGCACCGCCGCGGCAGCTCCTTCTCCGCCGGCTTCTCCTCGGAGTTTCCCGGCGCCCCGCACCAAAACAGGCGGCGGGGGCCGCGCTCGCCAGTCCAGCCCCCTCCGCCCGCCGCCGCGGCTCAGGCTCACTCCAAGGAGAACAACACGTGACGGCGCCAGTGCGTGGACCATCCCCGGAGCCGCCGCCGGGCTCCCGGCCAGCGCCGCCGCCCCGCCCTCCGCCCTGCCCTCATTCAGCGCGGCCGCGGGGCCGCCGCCAGCGCGCCCCCATTGGTGCCGCGGCCCGTCCGTCACGGCGGCGGCGGCGCCCGGCCGGGCTGGGGCGCGGCGCGTAGTAAAGGAGGCGTAGACGCCATTCAGCGCCGTGTTATTTATACCCGCCGCCGGCGGCCTCTGCAGTGTGGCGGCTCCCGGGCTCGGCCGGCTGGGGAGCAGTTCCTGCCCGCCCGCGGCCCCGGCGGGGCAGCTCCGGGCGCGGAGCCGCTGCGGGGGGAGCGGGGCCGTGCCCGCCCCGCGTGGCCGCGGCTCGTTCCGCTCCCCGGGAGCCGCTCCCGGCTCAGCCGCGGCCGGTCCCCGGCAGGGCCCTGGCGGGAGCGGGGGCTCGGCCCGGCGCTGCCTCCCCGGCGGGCGAGGCCGGGCCCCCGCACAGCTGCCCCGGGCCGTGCGGCGGTTCCCGCGTGTCCCCCGCCGTTCGGTGCTGAACTGAACCGAACGCGCAGCGGGAGCGGCCGTGCCGGGTCCGGGCTTCCCCCGCGGCGCCGAGGACAAGTGCGGGAGCCGTGCGGGCACATCCCCTGCTCAATGCTGCCCTCTGCGGGGGCGGGCCCGCCCTCCGCTTGTCTGTCGGGTCGGCGTGCTGATTTGGGGGGTCGATTTGTTTTTCCCTAGTGCTGTTAATGATGGGTGACCCTGGGCATTCCGTGCAGGGCAGTGGGTCTTTAATTAGCCCTTTGCTGGCACTGCCCTTCCCGAGCAGGCTGATCCCCAGCTGGTCAGAGGTGAAAGCGCCACAGCAGTGCTCGCACCTACTCTTTAAGGTTAATATTCAATATAAAATTAGAGTCTCGTTTGGATTTGTGTAAGTCCAAGCAAGGAACAAATAATTTGTAGGCTTTTTCTAATACATCTGCATTACAAAGTTTGTTGCCAGGTAGATGATGGTTGTGCAATTATTTGAGATGAGCATTTAGCTGATCAAAAGGTGAAAAATTCCTTGAAACAATTACAGAAAAACATGGAGAACCCAGAAAGGGCAACAAGCAGCACTGCAAGCCACCCTCTCACGTTATCCTATACATAACATGGTAAAACAGAGTATTGTTTAAAGGTATTTACCAAACGCAAGACAACAATTTCTAATGTAGGAGCAGAGTCTAGCTGGTAAAACACAAAGAATGAGAAGGAAAGACAATCCAACCTATAACAATAACCTATATTATCAGCACATTCTTTCCTACACTTCACACTATAGTTCATCATGACAAAAATAGATTTGTATTGATATATCCATTATACATACAGAGATAAATCTTACTTCAAACCAAATGTATGTCTATCCTCCAGCAAGCAGAACGACAGGAAACCTCTCCCCCCAGCCCACACCATGGAACTGAGGGACAAAATTGCAGCCCAAAAGGCATATTAAGATCAGCTATCATGGCTGTCATTAATGACAAAGTATGTTTTGTATGAAGAGGGCGCCCATGGCTAAAAGGTCCTGTGGCAGGACAACAGCTCCTAAATCTCCTCTCCCTGTACCTTCCCAAGCACAGGAATGCCTGTTTATGCACAGAACATATGTAACACTTTTTCAATTAAACATTCTACACCTAGTAGGTAAGCTTACTAATATTAAATAATAATTTGTATTTGCTCTGCTCCATTCTTTCTCTTGGCAGGTGTTTCATTGATATGCCATGTAGGTAGAAGTAGAATGATCTCTTGATGGAGAATAACCACTATCGTGTTTGCATTGTGTTGCACAAGTGAACATGAATTTGAGGGTAAAAGCAGGAGACAGTCCTAGAATCAAAGAATTTCTTGAGTTGGAAGATACAGGGATTATCAAGTCCAAATCCCTGCTCCTCACAGGACTACCTAAAACCCAACCATATGGCTCAGGGCATTGTCCAAACACTCCTTGAACTCTGACAGACCTGGTGTTGTGACCACTTCCCTGGGGAGCCTGTTCCAGTGACCAACTACCCTCTCAGTAAAGAACCTTTTCCTAATGTCCAATCAACTGCCCTTGAGCCTTTCATTCCATTCATACCGTGTCCTGTCCACAGTATGTGGGCAGACAGTGTATTTAACTGTGTTTCATTCACTTAGGGAACATTATCTTCAATAATAACTGGGTTTGCAGATACAATAAAATTTGGTTGTTCTTATCTGGTAATCAAGGGGATTCAGTAAATATCCCAGAAGTGCTTTCAAACTGCATACAGATTCATGTCCTTTGCCCAGCAGAAGTAACAAGCAATAACTAATACCTCCAGCATATTTAGAAAACTATTTTTTAGAGATAGTTTGCATCATGCCAGACCACATCTTGGAATTGTTTTCTTGCTTTGTGAGTTCCAAAGCTCTGAAATACTGCACTTCTCTGTAAGGTACATAAGCATGCACACCAGAACACAAAGAGAAGAATGTACCCTTATTTTTTGTATTTAAATACTCCCCCTGCTTTGAATTTTGAAAATTCAGACTTTGCAATTATTTGCAAAGGGGTTCACATCATAGAATATCCTGGCAGAAAGACAAGGCTTTAATTCCCTGTATAAATACCTATGGCTGACTCTCTATACAAAAAATTAATCTTCAATAAATGAGAACAAAATTTGGGTTGTTTTTTCAGTATCCATGTCCAAATCCTAAATTCCATACAATCAAGTTTCTGCAGTACTCTTTAATCATCCCCATGTTCAGATCACACACCTCAGAATATATTGGAACTAACTATGCTCTTGAAGACAATATGACATAAAGAAAGGAACGGACTGTAATAGAACAGATAAGGATCAAAGTTCCTAATTTTTATCTGCCTTAGTAAATTGTCGAAGATTAATTTAACATGGGGTAATCTCATAAGGAATAAAGTGCTTGAGACAATAAGTTCTCAGAGTGTCACTACTAAACCTGGCAGAATAAAGTGGATATTTTGATGGAATAATCAAAACCTGTGTTTTGGTAATGCTGCATTGGTGGAATGGCATCCCAGGAAGGCCACTGCCAGGATCCAAAAGTAACTAAAGAAGTAGTGTTGCTCTAAATTACAATGAAGATTAGTTTCTCTTGCAGCCACCTTTACCTGTTCACATTTTGATTCTCATCTAGCTGCAAAAATGGCGTGAAAGTACGAGTTAAGACTAAACATGCACCCTTAATGCAGTAAGAAAAAAAAATACTATTCTTTTCAGGTTGCTGTCATAGGCTGATGATTTTTTTTCCTCTGCCATCCACTACTTTTATAGCTTTAATGGCTCTTTTTTCCCAACCTTTCTCTCCTCTACCACATCTCTGTGCACTTTGTTCACTTTCTTGTGTACCTGACTGTTCTGTTAAAAGTGTGCTTGACTTGTTATTACTTTCTTCTAAAATTTTAGGGTCCACTAAAAATCTCTCTTTGCATACAAACCAAAGTAAACATTCCCCAAAAGTGAAGTTACATCAGTAAGCCTCGAAGAAAAACAGCATGACTCTTGTTCACCAGCTTCATCATTCCACTTTCCAGACCCACAAGTTGCTCCCTCTAACCCCCACTCCAGACTGTTCCTAAAACACTTGATTTCATTTCCCACACCCAACTCTTCAGTTAAAACAAAACAATTCTATTTCTAGGCATCATATCATGAAAAACAAACAAACAAACTAAACCTCAAACAAAAAACAAATAAAACCCAAACAAACACAAAAAAAACCCCAACCAAACAAAAACAACAGGTCAGGAAACCAAAACCTTCTGAACATTATTTTCTTTCACTTCCTACTGAGTTGGAATCAAGTTTGTCCAGGAGCAAGAAAAATAAGCCACTGTACAAGGAAAGGGGAGCCAGATGCCAGTGACCTCCCCAATAGCAGCCCACTCCTATTGCACCAAATGAGGTGAGCAGGGCAAACTGGTGCTTTTTTAATGTAAGATTTCTCTTACATTTAAACAGAATTCCCTGTACTTCAGTTTGCAGCCATTGCCTTTTGTGCTTACACTGGGCACCATGGAGAAGAGCCCAGTTCTCTGTCCATCACATTGACACAGGTTGATTTCCAAGGTTGATTTGATTGCATATTTTATTTGTTTAAGCTCATTTGTAGTATTTACTTTACTATGTTCAACGGTAAGGATGAAACTTGCGTAACTTCTCCTTCAAAAATAGCATGGCTGTCTCTAAACTAGTTAAATCATTACTTAAGTAAACAAGTTGTTTAATTTTTCTGTTAAAGGAATGGTAGTAATATCATGATTACAGATCTTGCATCCCAGACTTCTACTGTCATCTCTTAGAGGCAAACCAAGAACACATATGGAATGACTGATTAGGATCTTCAAATGTGTTGCATTAAACAGTTATGTTCACAGCTGTATCTCACTCTATCATAGTAATGAGAACTGGAAAAATCTAAGGCATCTTTTCCATACCTCACTTATTAGGATTGTTTCTATCATGTATTCTCCAGTTCATATGTAGAACAACTTTACTCATATCAGCATTTAGACAGAGCACATTAATTATATGAAATATTTAAGTTATGTTCTAGTGATCAATCAGGCAGTTTTCATCTTAAACAACATGCTATTAATTCATACAGATTATATTTTTTGTATTTTACTACCTCCCTATTTAGCTTCATATGTCTCTGTTTAAAGAAGCCAGAAAAGATAAAACATCATTCCTATGCTTTCCATTGGGGAATATGGATATCCCAACTGAAGTATCACTAAACTAACAGGACGCTCAGTAATACTTTCGGATAATTCCCAGACTATACTGATCAACCTTCAGCTCTGCATCTATTATCTTTAGATTTCCATCTTGTAACATGTTCAAAAAATGTTTCAAATGCTTCACAGACTTTTTTTTTTTTGTGCTTTAATTCTGTCTCCTTCACCACAGACAAAATTGCCCGAAGCATGAATTTCAAAAGGCAAGTTACAGAATCTTTTATCCAATTTATAATAAGTGTTGTCTGTGCATGGCTCAAAGCAATGGTCTCAAGCAGTTTCTGACTGAGGAAGGGAGCTTCATAGGTCCATAGGGGTTTGGTTTTTTACCACTGTTGCAAAGTCCACAGAGGTATGAAAATGAAAGCCAAATAGAAGGTTTTGCCCATGGTTACTTGATGACAGCAGCAAGTCTTGGTCTTGCTCAGTCAGCTTTATTTCATCTTTGAGGTGTCAGAGTGTTTAACCATGAATGACAGATAAAGCAGAAGGTAATGTGTGTGCTGTTGCTCACAGTGCTATTTAATAATTATAGAAGAAAAGAAGAAAACATGTTGATCCTGACAGGATCCCATGGGTGATACCTTTCTGAGGCAAGAATCAGCTCCCTGTCCACTTGCTCTGCTGGAGAGAAGCAAACAGAGCCGGGCTGTGCCGACCCACCTGCTCTGACATTGTGCCATTGAGGTGGGTTAGCTGTGCTCTGCAGTTCCCTGTGTCAGAAGCTGCATGGAAAGCGTGCAGCACCAAGTCAGAGCCCCTGCCCTTGGCCATAAGGACACTGCTGTGACCAGCTGGCTTTGCTGCTAGTTCTTGTGCTGCACTCTGCTCTCAGGGCTCATTACTTCCAAACAGGATGCACTGTGGGTGTTTGATCGTGACTGATTCCTCAGTTGTGTTTGTCAGGAAATATGGGACTGAAAAATGGGATGACAGAGCAAAAGAATAAGCAATGGTTTCCAGAGAAAAAGGAATATTACTGTGTTTTCTTCAAAGAGTTTAGCAGTGGAGCTTATCTAAAGACCTGACTTATGTCCCGTGATAGTGGGCAAAATTTATTGATTTTTATCAGCCTAGGAAGGCATGGACTCAATTCACAGGCTCCAGCTGTGATTTGGAATTCCTTGAGCTTTCACTTGTGTGATATGATCAAGCTTAATCAGGGCCTGCTGATCATAAATGGAACGTACTTTCTTGGTCTCTGCTCTTTCAAAGAATTACTAAAGTTTCAAAGAGTTGCAGAAAAGCCCTAGTGGCACTATGTGATGCTGGGCAATAAAATGGTAAGCTTAAATGCATGCAGAAAAAAGCAAGTCTGACTTTATGTATTCAATGACACACTCCAAGTTAATTACAGCTACTTTTGAAGACTGTCTTGGAATTGTAAGAGTTAGCTCTTTGAAATCATCAACTCAAAATTCTTTTGCAGTCAAAAAACCAAATAGAACATTAGAAATTATCATGTAGAGGAGAAAAAAACAAAATAGAGAACAATTCTTTATTTACATGTAAAATCTATTGCACATCTTGTCCTTGCCTACTATGGAAAAATTCTACTTTCTGGTGTTGAAAATAATATTAAGGAACTGGAAAAAGATAAGAGTAAATGATCAAAGACAGCTCAAACTGAGCTAGCAGACTAAAATTTTTCAGATTGGATAAAGAGTGTCTGAGAAGGGATGTGACAGATACCCAGAAATATCATTACTGGCATGGAGAAGGTGAAAAGGATTGATTGTTCCAATACAAAAGATAAAGAACATGGACTGAAAGTAGAAGGTTCAAAACAAATACAAAGTTATTTGTTCAGACAATGTCAATGAACTTCTGACATCACTGCCCACAGAATGCCATGACTTGAAAAATCACAGGACAAGTACTTGGTAAAGTCTGTCCATGCAATAGAAAGATCCCACAGCCAGGTCCGGGACTGCACGAGGTACAGAAGCTGAGAGGGTGCTCAGGGAAGTGCCACTGTTTCTGGATCTTACTGCTCTATGTGTCTCTGTCAGCAATGAACAGCCTAGATGGACCTTGGTATGATGCAGGACACATGCCTCTGCTTTTAAGGTTAATTTCACTTGATCCTGTAAGAGTTCTGTGATATATCTTCACACTTTGTGTTTGAATCCATAGCCAGGGCTGTGCACAGCCTCCTATGGTATGACAAAGTTCTGTAAGAAATACTGTTACTTGTGAGCCATCATTTGACTCAAAATTAACAAAATTGCAGCATTAACTGGAGGGGACCACAGAACCAGATTTTTGGACTCTGTTTAATGATAATTCATATTCATGTCACATAATGGGCATTATTAATCTAAGTGTATTCCAGTTTTAAAATTCTTATTATTCCAGTGCTTCAGTTTATTCTTGGTCAGGAAGCACAGTTTACTAACCTTCACTTCCTAGGCAGTAAGAACGAAAAATTCATCCCAAAACCATCATGATTTGCAAATAGTTAATTACAGTATTAGACTGCATGTATGTCTTTTGAGATCACACTGGAGATCCTGCACCATGACTTTTCATTGGATAACTTTTGAACTTACATTCTCTTAAATCCCTATTATTTTGTATATACTGCTTATTGATTTTTTTTTTTTTTGTTATCATAGAATATGCTGAGTTGGAAGGGACCCATCAGGATCATCAAGTCCAACTCCTGGCAGTGCACAGGACATCCCAAGAAGACAGAAGGTCAGTGGAGTCCAACTGTCAGAAGGTTTTGTCAGGCTAAATAAATGTTGATATTTCAAAACACAAGCTCAAGGGGATGTATCTCAGAAACCCTCTGGACACATGAAATAAGAGATATATGAGTATTCTGCAGAGTTATAGCAGAACCAATGATGAAGCAGTGAAAATGAGGACACCCCCCTCTCATTTTTCCACAGTTACTGCATTGTACCATTTAAAAATATACCACAGAAACCCTGATAAAATAGTTTCCTTCATCCAGAGAAATTCATACACGCATTTGTAAAACAAAATTTTCTACATTTAAGAAACATACAGAGTTGTAAACATTTATGTTAATTCTACCTTACTTAACAGAAACATTTAGGAACCTGCCAGATATCCTGTTTACTTATTGCAGTAAGAAATCCAATGATTTTTTAAAAAGAGCTGTTGGACAGAGAATGATTCAAAGTACAAATTAAATGACTTGCTTAGAATCCCACACCTCTCCTAAGCCATACTATCTCAACAGTTTCTGGGACAAGACCCAGAAAATATCCATATGCTAGTGTGTGATGCAAGCAGTTCTGGTTATAATTTCACTATTTATACACCGGTTTTCATTACACCTTTCACGCCAAACGCCTTTGCTCATTGCAATCAATATCCCAGAAAATATGATTGTGACATGTGCCATAGTAAAGGGCCTTTCTGGGATGGTCCAAACTGGACTTATCTTGGAATCACCTTAATTGGAAGTAGTTGTTACCAGTCTTCATCTTTTATCTGCTCCTTTTTGCGGATTTCTGCTAAACATTTTTAACCATTACACCGATAAGGAGACCCTACATCAGAGATCAAGGAGGTGTATGGTAAAACACTCAGGCACGAGTTGTCATCCAAAGTCTGTTTTCTCCTTGATTTCTAGATGCACGTGTAGCTGATTCAAGTGCAGGTTTTCAGCAAGTCACCTTTAAATTTTAAATATAAAAAGATGGTGTAAGCACACTTTTGCATGTTAATTAGCATGCCTTATATTTTAGTTTTCCCCAGTTGCCAAAAGGATTTATCTGCATTTTGGGGAGGATTTGCAGGGTGGATGGCAGGGGGTGTGTATAAAATACCAAAAATATTTACTTTCATATATGCCCACTGATGAGTAAGTATGCCTGTAAGTTCATACATTTCATCATGCAAAGGAAGGCACTGGAAGAATTTAAAACCCATTTTCACATTGTTCAATTTTCTTCATACTTTCAGGACTCAAAATTTTCTTGACTGATGTCAGACAAAAAGCAAATTTAGGAAATCTTAGACAAAACCTAATCAATTGTTTTGAATTCTACCTGCATGAAAAAGTAATCCAAGCTACATTTCTTTTTTTACCACTATTCAAATGTTTCTTTTTCTATCCCATTCTGAATAGCCTAGTCAAAATCCATTAATTTCTCTCAGCTTTAACCTCTAGTTACTGCAGGTTTGCTGTTTAAAATGAAAGGCACCACCAACATTTAAAATGCTACTACAGTAATTACCACTTAAATGATACTTGCCAAATTAAAACAATTTTGGGGACATTGCTGAAGAAACTTTTCAGCCTAATGGAAGTTAATAACTGCTGCTGCTTACCTGGAACATCCTTACTGTTGCTGCTTAAATAAGGTCACATTTAATTAACAGGTCATGAGCAAGAACAGTCTTTACAGTGCCTGATCCTGGCTCCTTGGAGATGTTTTATAGACTCAGCTGAAGGTGCAGGTGCTCCTGCAGAAGGACAGAGGTCCTGCGTGGAGCATGGATGATGCCCCCCAGTCCCGTGCAAACACTTCAGCTGTGTGAGCACCTGAAATGGCACCTGCCCCACAGCATTAAGTGTCCTGGTCACCCCAAAGAGGTGGTTAGAAACACTGATTTCACAGATCAGAAATCCTGATCTGATTCAAGGGCACAGAACAACTGATTGGATCTGAAGCAATGGGGTTTGAGGTTTTGAAGTTCAGGAACGCCAAACAATGTGGATTATATTACCATAAACACATGGATCAGTGGGACTCCAATCAGTGGGAAACAGCTCTGTTCGATGAAGGATTTAGTAAAGGGAATAGCAACTTAAAACCAAAAAACAAATGAGGAAGAAAATCCAACAGGAAGAAATGTTAAATTTATCTGCCTTCTTAAACATTTCTCTGTTTATTTTTAGTACGTCAGACAGCTTAGAATTGAGCAAGAAAATCAGACACTGGTCCCAGAAAGCCAGTGGGTTTGCCCTGTAGGCTAAAATTTGTTTGTGGTTTTTTTTTTTTTTCAATTATTGTAGAATTGTACATAGATTAAATTACTGAAATACACAGAGTTCAGTTTATGATGTGTCTAAGATGTACCAGGTTCGAAAAAGACTGTGATAAAATAATGGGGGGTTTGGTTTTCATCTTCATTCCTACATCTGATGTGATTTGAATTAGAAATAACTTTAGGACTATCATAAAAAAGGTCCAATCTTTGTCTTTTATGAGCAAAGCAAACAACTTGAATCTATGCAACTAAAAGCTGTTTACCAAACCAGTATGTGTGTTTATCCCTAAATAAATCTGTCACAGGGCTGTTACATAATTTGTTTCTAACAAGTACTTTGAAAAATTGCTATTTAACAGATCCTGGAACTTCCTTCCAAAAATTGTCTTTTGACATTTTTCTGAGCTTAATAATAGAAAAATATATCCTTCTTTCTGCATATGAGAAACAAGAAGATGGGGAAAAGCCTGCCATCCCAGTACAGTGCTGATCTGGCCATAAAACAGTCATTGAGCTAATTTTTAAAAATAAATTATTTCAAATAAATAAATTTAAATAATTTATATATATATATATATATGTAGCAGTTAAATCTCTGTTTCATTAGTAAACTGAGGAGATCCAAATTACTGTTAATTCCAGGGCCAAGGTAAACTCTTTCTGTTCCCTGTGAAAATATTCCAGCAGAAAGTGCATATATAGAAAGAAAATGAAATAGTACTTTATGCACATATGTTTACATGGAAAAGCTGTATTAAGGAAAATCTCCTTGAGTAGTTTGAGACAAAGAGACCATAAACTGAGAATAAACAATACAAATCAAACATTCACCCAAGAGTTTAATTTTTTAAATTCTGATAGCTCTTTAGAAGACATATACAATGTCATGTCCAATCTACAGAGCCTCTGGAGTCACATAATTAGGATAAAGGGGCTCTACTGTTTTTGTGGGGGAGTTCTCAGGCTCTTCCATTCTCTCCTGTTTCTCAGCCAGGATCTGTACTCACCCCAAGACCTGCATCTTTACAAACCCCAGAGCTATAATTACAAATAAACAAAAAAATCCTCACTAGCTGTTAGTATTGTCAAATGTAGTTGTTTCTTTCAAAAATTAAGCCAAATTATCTAAACTGAATGGCATCTGGTCTCCTTTGTGTGTACGCTAAAATTAGAAAACAACTACTTGCTGCTCCAATACTGCACGCAGCATGACACAGGTAATAGAAGTAGAGCAGGATTTCCACATCTTTCAGACTGCTCCTGTAAATGTAACTTAAAAAATGAGCTGCCAATTCCATTTTCTTCAAACAAAACATTTTTTGTAAACTTTGGACACCAAAAGGCTGATCTTTAAAGAAATCCAGGAACCTAATTCTCTCCAGTTTCAAACAGAGAAAGTGTATTTCTAGAAAGACTGCCCACAAAAATGCTAATGAGTCATTTGTAATGCTAGTATTAATAAATGAAATAAATTTATTTTGCTATGAATTCACATATAACCACACACACACTTATTAAATAATAATATTCATAAATATGAGTTAAGTACAACATATTACTTGAGCTATTGGTATCAGTTGATTTTCTAGTGCTGACAATTATTTGGTATCTATTTGGCATGTGTGGGGCTACAGCAGCTTCAACCATTTCCCAGTCTCTGCTGACAAACAGGAGAAGGTCTCCACACCTATTATTCTCTGCTGGCTTTTCTAACCACTTAAATGCATTAATCCTTGAGGATGTTTTAGTTGATTTACATAAACACATCCTCCCCTCCTATTATGTTATTACATGCATTAGATTACTTTTTACAAAGCATTACTGCCAACAGCAGCCAACAGATTGAGAGAACACTGTCCTTGCCACACAGCCCAGAAAAACAGACCCTGTTTCCATGGTCTCCTGAGACAGATTTACATGTTGGTGTTTACACTAAAAGTACAGCAAGTAGCTGTTTTCACCCAAGACATGAGCCCAGCTGTGGAGAGGAGGGTCTCACAGGGGATAACATCTGCATCTGTATTTCTCTGATATACACTGGAAGAAAACATTTGTCAATTGATGGATTTAGGTGGACTGAAAGGAGACAGTAAAGCCCAATTGTAAAATCTGGGAAAATCAAGATGGTTATTAAAGGGAGGGGGAGAAAGTGGTAAAATAGACTGATTATTTGATTTTCAGGGCTTCTCTTCATGTAACTACAGGGTGATTAGGAGATGTGCTGCTCAGCCCGGTGCACAGACTGGCAGGGCCACACTCTTGACTGCACATCCTGGATTTGAAGAAAGCCAGAGCTAAAGGCCTAAAACTTAGGGGCTCATTTACAGAACACAAAGCTGAGGTTTCCTCATTCTATATGGTATTTACATATGAGGTTACTCCCTGCAGGAACCTCAGCTTTTTTCTTTTCTTTGAGGGCTCTTAGTTCAAGGACTAGATTTCACATAAATATAGAGCAGTTCTAGTTATCTTCACACCCAAGATCTCCCCAGGTTTCCACCAGTTAGATTTATCTAGTTGTTTGGATCACTTCTGTATTTATTGGTTCATGCTACAAGTACAAAACCAGTGTAAATACTGTGAAGTAAAATATTTGACTTTATTTAGTCTATTTTGCACCCTCTCATTTCCCTGTTACTGTCAGCATCAATAGAGGTTCCTTCCAGACGTGCTGCATCCATTTGCAATTCCTCTGCCTCCTCAGAGAGAAATCTTTAAGGATCATACAATTTTCCCATTTCAGTATTTTCAACAAAAAGAAAACCTGAACATGCTACTAAAGATATTCCAGTTTCTGCAGATTACTAAAACTGCCTTATTACTTCCCCCTTTCATAGAATTAAACTATAAATATGAATATAGTTACTAGAATGATTTGTGTCTTTTTTCTGCTATTTCTAAAAATAGCACCCAGGAGATAGGAACAAATGAATTTGGAATTTCATACAGGGACAGGATACCTCTTGGGCTTTTTAAGCCTTTAAAAATTATTTAGCAGTGATGACAGATGCAAGACTGACATCTCAATACAATGAAGCCCTCAATTTATCCGTGCTATCAGCAACGCTCCAGTTATTCCATGATTCTATAGCTATGCAGTTTGTTACTGAATTAAATCCTTCCTATATGATAGTGATTAATAATCTCTACTTTTGTTGCTTAAAACAGATGGTTTTGGCCACACAATGACAAAGATCAACTTAAATACATGAACAGAGTATAAATAACATCTTCCTGAATCTGCAGAACAACCTGAAAAAATTTAATGGAAAGGTCTCCTTCCTCCTAATCACCTGAAAGGGTTGTCACATCTGGAATGGAAAGATAAGTTACAACATTGCCCTCAGTAATTATTTCTACCTGGAGAATTCCAGCAGAAGCATCCAGCTTCTGTTCTTAACCTCCAGTCCAAAGCTGTCCATGCAGTGGGAAAAGTGATAAAAAATAACATCCCAGAGGAATTAATTCTCATTATAAAACACTTTCATATTTAACTAACTTCAAATGTCTTAACATTAATCAAGCTACTGTAGAGTACCCAGTGTTTCTTCTGCTACATTAGAATTCTGTAAAAATTTGGTGCAAAACATGGGTCTAGTTTGCAAAACAACATTAGTGTCCTAAACATACATGCACTGAGGTCCTGTGTGTAGCTGCTACAGCATCACCAGTCAGCCACAGTCCTGGTCTGAGTTTGGCAGGAATTCCCCTCACTGCTTTTCTTTGAGTTCCAGAGGGAACTCTAAAACCAAGTCATGAAAAGATACCAGTCTTGCCCTCCCTCTCAGCTGAGCCTGGTGACTAAACTGGCATCAGTCACTTTGGAGAGAGAATAAACCCATGAGTTACTTTATTGGTGTCCTCTTTCTGAGGATTACAGCTGATGGATTGCAGTGTCTACCTCTGCCATGCAGCTGGAGATTCACACAGTGCCTCGTGCCCCAACAGACCAGCAACACAACATGGATGCCTATCCCATGGTTTAAAATCCTGTGTTTTATATCCATGGCTTTTGCACATCAAACCTCAAAGAGAAAGCGCAACCTACATAAAATAAGTTTATAGTCTGAAGAAATAAGATTTGCAAGTGAAATGTATTTGTTTAGAGGTGCAAAGCCTTCACCAAAACTCTCAGGGAACTGGAGAACTGAAGTTGGCCCTATGGAGGCAGCATTATAGAGCCATTTTCTTTTCATCTGGGATGACAAACTTCCTCAATAGCTGCATTGCTCAGAAATTAAGTGATCAACCTTCTGTGAGCAGAAGACAAAACCACCAAACCCTATTGGCTTCAAACTCCTCATATAGATGAAATAAGGACCAAAAAGTCATGTTTAAGTATTAAAATAATTTAACTATGCTTTCCCACAGCAACAGTTAATAGGAATAAAGGATGAAATACAAATGTAAGAGTGAAATAGGAGCTAAGAAAAACAGGAAGGAGTCTAAAATCAGGCATGGGAAAAGCCTGGCCCATACATGTGCCTACCCTTGCCTTGTGAACAGGAGAGAGCAGACCATCAAGTCCTGCAGTTTCGGCATCTGAGAACTGGGATTCTATGCTAATGGCTGTGATAATATTTTGTGTGGGTTTCCAGGTCATTATGGATGCTATCAAGGTCTCTCACTGTAGGAGCCCACAATTCCCACCGAAGGCACCTCTCTGGAAGGTCACACATTATTCAATATAAGGAACAAGCCATCTCTCTCTCTTGCATACCTGCCTTATTCAGGAGGCGAGTTGGACTATGCACAATGAGGACTGCAAAGGGCACCAGCCCACTGGCCAAGCTCCTGGCTAAATCCTTTCCCACAGTTGCATGAAAGGGAAGTAGTTTCAGGGGAATCAGCAATGAGATTACTGGCGCAATATTCAGTAAATGTCGTCTCCAGTGCCCAGTGTGAGAGACAGATCTGTTGCCATTGACCTTAATTGTACCGATTACTATGCGGTTTGTTGAGTAAGCACCGTGTGAGTGAGCAAGTCAGAAGCACATCCTCTGAATAAAGACAACATTACATCAATAGATCATTATTTTAAGCTTATATTAACAACCCAAAAATGTTTGTTAGACTAGTAGAAACCGCACCATTGGAAGCTCTCATTCACTTCAGCTCTAATGCAAAAATTCCCTGCAGAATAATCTCACAAGCTAAGACTGAAAAATTATATATAAGCAACAATGAACAGTTAAAGTTTGCATACACATTTTTAACCTTGTCATCCCCAGACCTTAATGAAAATGTATGTTTTTCCTGAAATATTTTAATCCTTCAGAAATTTCTGACCATGCTTAATTTCAGTCCACTAACACCTGTGCCTTTGCTGGGACTACTGTCTCTAAGAAAGTTTCCTCTGCAAAGCCAAAGATTTTGCACCAGTACAAGAGCAGATGACTTTCATAACACAGTGCTGAATTGAACAGTTCTAAGTAATTTTGCAAGAAGAAAAAGATATCACAGATTAGTATTCCCCATTTTAATTTGTATACACAAAACTAGTGATCCAACATGCTCTAAGTGGGGAGTGCCACTTTTTGTTCATTGAAAATGCAAATGGTTAAGGACCTTGAAAAGTGGCACTTGCAGAGGTCACCTCACTGATCTGTTATCAAGGCTTGCATAATGAAGTGGATGACACAGCCATTAACTTGCATATGGGCTTGTATATGTCAAAGCAGACCAGCTTAATCTAAAGGTGAATTCAATAATGTTATGCTGAATTGCAGTCCAAAAAAAGCCTGCAAAAGCCTATGATTAAGGGTCAGCACATCTGGCTTCTGATTTGATGTCAGCTGCTAACCCTTCTTTGACCTCATCCCCTGCAGACTTTCTAACTGCCTATTACTAAGGATATTTTACAATGTCATCTTGCTGATTCTCACTGTGCAGTGAGAAATACCATGTAGCTTCACCTTTGTTAAGTTCATTTCCAAACCTCTTCAGTACACCTGGAAAAGTAACATTTAATTTCCTAAACCTGCAGTAAATTGTCATCTCACATTGGGAGACTGTGAATGAAAATTACAGGAAAGCTTAGTTTTCCTTTCAAAATAACCATTATGTCCATTAGCAAGTGTGATCACTGGAAAGTGAATGCTTTGCATAACAGCATTGGTGACAAAAATTTATTCATCCTTAGTGTAGCTGTGTGAAACAAACAGCAGAAAAAATTTGCTTACACTATATAGGAAATCATTCACACCACATGAGATTTCCTACTTTACTGACTTTTATTGTTCTTCCATTTATTCATTTCCCTGTATTTGGCAGGTTAGTGTCCCACTTCTGTTGTTGATAGGCTGAGGCTTATTTATGCTTTTGAGTAGGGCAGTCCAATTCTGCCAAAAATTAAGGACAAAGCCTGTTGAGAGGCTGCATCCTTCTGCATGAAAAAAGAAAAACCTCTCTCAACTTGGCTTTCCATTTGCATCAGAAAACAATCTGTTCATTAGAAACAGTTCATAATCTTAAATGTTTCTCTAAGCTCCATACCAACCTATTCTCACTACAAAACAAACAATAATTACAATTTACAAAAGTGAAAGGTAGGTAATTACAGTAGAACACCCAGTTATTAGACCATTTCCAAGTACACAAAAGGAAGGAAATGAATGGTTTGTGAACGCCCATATGCAATAGCACATGGTTCTCAGTGAGAATAAATGGAAAGTTTTTCAGCACAATGAATGCCCCAAGGCACCACAAGGATTTACTTCATAGTAGAAAAAAAGATACATGAATTCGATACTTAAACATTTTAGGAACACTGATCCCTTAGAAGACACTTTGCAATTATTTGCAACACAATTTTTTTTTTTCTTGAGAAGAATGTGTTATAGGCTGACTTACAGGAAAAAAGAATCACATTGCTTCAAATAATATGCTAGCATCCATACATATTTTTTAATCCATTTAGATTTGTAAAGCCTCAAAAAAAGTAGCTATCCAATACTTGAGTTATTACAGGCATTAAGATACATAAGAGATTTCTTTTAGAATTTTCCCAGTTATCAGCATTTCTCACTTATTTTACCCTTCCCACCACATTTAGGGAAAATGAGGCTTAATTACGGAAGCAAGCAGCTGGTGTAGCTCCATAATGCATATAAATAAAACACCAAAAGACTGCAGGGCCTCCTTTTGGGGTTACTATTTTAATGAAGCAGTAGCACAGTTCTAGCTCGTTCCACCATTTCCATGGTACATATCAGCAGTAAATCTAATCGACTCCACGCTGCATCGCTGAATAAAAGAAAGAACCTACTGGGATGGAGCCGAAACCAATGTGAATGTAGAGCCATGCCATATGTAGTAGGACTGTGAGTCCTGAGCAGGGACTGGGCTTGTTGCCTGCATCATGGCCTTATCAAAGTATCAAGCAAATAATGAACATAAAAATAAAGTTCATTAACTTCATTATCAATATGACTAAACACAGCTTTTACAAATATATCAGATCTATGCCTGCAAAGCCTTGTAGTCACTTTTTCCTTTATTATGTTCAGCCAAAAAGCAAACTTTCATCACCACTTAGAGTCCACCTGGTTCTCAAAACCAAGATTACAGCACCTGTGCTGCCATTCCCAAATTCAGTCCCACATTGTTGTCATGTCTGGTAGACCATAACCACCACCCAGTCTATCTGCCTCTCATTAGCAAAGCCAACCCTGGAAATAAGCAAAAGGCTTCTCATAGATGACAATGAGATAGCGAAGATGTTTGATGGACATCACCCTGTCACAGACTCTTGTGTCCATCTCAGCCATGCAAGACTTTTATGATCATCAGTAACCGTGTATGCACAAAATACACATTTCCTCTGCTTCCTGAGCAGGCTTGGGTTGGCACATACAGCAGTCTCATTCTGTTTGTGTGAAACTTTCATATTTTTCCCCATTATGAGTCTCCACAGCCCAGATTGATAGTAGACCCAGCTGTCCTTTATAATTACAATTTAATGACTTAGGATGGTTGTTTGCATTTTGGCAACTTGTTTAATAGTGATGACATTTAAATTGTCACAACTAGGCTTCAAAGTTATCAATTTATTAGATGATCAGGAAACTTCACACCTATGGTGGTGAGGTTTTTTGGCTGCAAACTCAGTAATCCATCAGCACACTGATTTATATAATGAGGGTGGTTTCATAGGGATATGATTTAGTTAATTCAGCCCTGAAAGGGATTAACTTGGACGAATTAAAAAGGTTCTGTTTGCTTATTTATAACTTTAGATTGACAGATACTCTAAAAACACACATATTGTGTTTTGTCTTCTGTTGCTTTCTTCATTTCAGTATATTGACTTTTTGTGCACACATCCATTTATTTCTTCTCCTTCTGCAAATGAACCTGGGATTTGCAGATTCACATATGATTCCTTCAGAGAAACACTTCTCTGAAACACCAACAGAAGCACTGAAATACTGCATAGATTATATTCTTGGTAGATTTTTTGCTAAGTATTTTGACACCCATCCCCCAATGGTGCATCAAAACAGGTGTCCAACTTCTTGTATAAATGCAGAAGTCATGAATAGCAGAAAAATTAGCCCTGTTTGCCTGCTCTGAATATCAGGTTCAATCACAATACTGTCAGCTGCCCAGCATGTTCCCTTCATACTGTTTACCCCTCGCTCTCCCTGCTTCCCATTTGGGAAGCAATGCTTTCAAGTCTCCCTAAATTCTCCCACCCATCTCTGTTTGACCTGCTGTCTGGAAAAGAACCACTACGTGGTAGGGACAGGTAAAGCCTCGTGAGCTTCCTCACACACGCACTGCTGCACAGCCCCCAGCTGCCGAGGGGCACAGCTACACGAGTGCTGCTGGACAGGCCTGCTGGAGCAAACTGGTATCCTGCCATCTCTCCAGTACCTGAGCTCAGCTCTGGGATTGGCATGCACACCCTGGCCATTCCCATCACATGGCACAGAGCAGCTCCCCTCACCAAACAGGCTGACCATGGGCTGCAGCTGCAGCACACAAGAAACCCACAGTTCTGGCAGATGAGACTGAAACCAGTTGATTGATTCACAAGTCACTGGGAGGGCCAGCATGCAGGTAAAATTGCCACATGTTAATTTTTAGGAAATCAACTGAAACATGCTCATACATGTGGTTGTTGATTGATATCAACATGGATACGCCAGTCATCACCAAGGAAAGCGGCTCTGGCAGGGGCAGGAGGGGAACTACTGCTCACTGCCAAGTCCCTGATGTACAAATGCCACTGCTGACAGGCACCATGCAGATGCAAGCTCACACCTCCTGAGCTCCCACCTACCTCAGGGATTTGGCTCAGCATAGGCTCTGCCATATAATCTTTCCTCCAAAAGAAAACTGGCTGTAATACACAAATAAGAGGGGAAAAAAAAAAAATCTAATGAATGTACTTCTCTTTGCAGTTTTGACTGGCTTTTCCTCCTTATCAGTGGTATTACCTTCAAGCAAGCAATCATTAAGTAAACAGATCTCAAAGAAAAGTCATTTCAAGTACAGATTTCTTCCACTAAATTCCCTCGAGTGCCCACTCTGTAGACCTTGGGCACAGTCCAGCATGAATTTATCTCAAGAATAGGCCAATGCTCATTAATCAAGCAAAGGCCTGGCTGAAATCCTCGCAGGCGGCTGCGCAGAACGCCAAGTCACCTTGTTGTAACTGATCTAGGTACTCTGCAGTGCCAAAAGCCAGAAAGCTGCCAGAGACCATTATATTACAGATGGAAAGCCAGCAAAGAGAACAAGGAAAGTAATTAAAAAATATATTTCTCAAGCTCATTGGACACAGATCAAAATTCAAACACAGGATGAATAATCGCAATAAATGTGATAGGTAGCAGAAATATATATATTACCGAGCTGCTGAAAGAAAAAGCTGCAAATAGACTCTCACGAGTTTTTTGGAGAGGAGGAAGAGGTCCCCAGGGCAATCCCCACGGGAATTCTTTGACTCTGGGAAATGGGAGGGTTCATCTAGCTAATGGCTGAAAAACTTGCCCTTCTACCTAGAAAGCTGGAAGATTCCCAGAAACCTGAACAAGTCCTAGAAAGTTTGCATAAACACCCCTGCAGATGGCTGAGCACTATCTTTATGCCCTTGTTGGTGCTCATTCCTTGCCTTTGCCCCGACCTCTGCTTTGTTTCCAGGGGTGGCCTTTGAAGTGCGAGATCCCCGCTGTGGAGATGTCCCCTTGTGGGACAGGGCAGCCCGTGGCTGTGTTACTTGTTCCAGCTGGGAGCTGTGCTGCCTCTCAGCACATGCAGACCACGGTGTGAATTCTGCCTGCTCCAGCCCCACCCAGTCCCTGGAGACAGCCCCAACCCGATCCCAAGCACCTAGCCCTGTGATTTTGTTTGAAAAAGATTAGAAAGCTCTATCAGCAGAGGACTGACAGGCAATCATCTTCAGCAGAGTGGAAAATAAACTAGAGTACTAAGACAGCAACCTGTTGCAGCTGTTTACACAGTGACTGCACCACGTCAGATCATTTCTGAGCCTCAGCTGCAAGTCACAACAGGCAGTCACAGGAGGACACCACGGAACCACCTCCCGCTGCTTCCCCAGCTCTGAAGGAGGCCTCCCACCTATATTTCTTGGTCCAACGAGGAGAAGTATGTCTGCCTAATCACTTCTGCCTTTCTCCTCAGGAGATTATTATGGCAACAGCAGCACTACCGCAAAAACCGGGGTGAAACCTGCTGTTTGAAACTCAGCTAAAGACTGAAGCTTATTTCCTATACATACACAGCAAAAAGCATCCTCCCCAACAGGCTCACCAGTTATTTCCAGCACCTGCTATGGGTAATTTCCAGTATGCTCTAGAGATAATTGGAAAAAAAAAAAGCACCCTCAATTTTTATCAAGCTTTGAAGACCACTGCTTCTATTCCAGATCTGGATAAGGCACTGTGCTCCTGAAAGCTTGCCTACTTTTCCCAGTGCTACTACCTGATCAAATACAACATTTGCCAGAAAATTCTGCTTCACCAAGTTAGAGTGACATTTTTCCTGAGCTGAACCTGAGTAACACCCAGCTACAAAACATAAGCTCCGAGGTTTGTTGGCATTCAGTAGCTTTACTTAGTTGGATTATAACTCATACATTATTTTCTATGCTCAAAATACTACAGTGCTTCAAAAAGCCAGTTTAATGTTGACTTATTTTACTTTACTCCTTTCCACAGCAGCTTTGCAATTTCTACTGAATGTTGTAAAAACAGAACCAGTAGTGAGAAAAAAATAGAATAACACTTTGATAGAGCTTACCAACTTTGAATTACCACTTTCAGATTCACTGCCTTGAATATTCCATTTGCTTCTTTCCTACTCTGGAGCAACCTCTGGGAAGGGGACTCAGCTCCAAGGTACCCGAGCAAGGGGCAGGAAAGGCCCAGGGGCAGCAGCTGGTTCAACCGAGAGCCCAGAGCATAGGGCAGGTTGGAGGCAAGCTTGGGAAGTCAAAATCAGGCATTGCACCAGGGTGGGCAGACCGAGCCAGGAGCTGAGGGCCCATGGCCAGGGCAATGCTGGGGAGAAGCTGGAGACCAACATGGCTACAGCTCCATTCAGGAAAGGACTAGAGCCCTGGGTGTGACCTTAAATGGGTCTCTGGGCCCACAAGCAGGGGGTGTGGGTGGGGGACTCAGGTGAGGCTGGTCAGGGCAATTAAGGGCTGTCAATGCACACTGAGACATGACAGGTGCTTTCATTAGGTTTAGTTTTGTTAAATAAATTTTAGTATGTTAAAGACAGCTTTAGGAAGCCCATTAAGTTAAAAATAACAACACAGAAATCCAAAAAACCCAAACAATAATCAATGCCTATTTCAATATTATGGATATTACGAATGTCATGACATATATGCCTCTTCACTCCTTCTGGGGTTTAAACTTCTGAGGGAAATAAAGCTTCCTTCTTTGTATGAAAACAAATAAAAGGCCTGAATTGTGGAGAAAAATTTTAGAAGCAATCTTCTGCTGGTATCAGCCCCTCTTCCAAATATTTCCCTACCCCTGCCTCTGCCTCTCAACCTCTCTGCAGGGGGCATAAGTCAGGCTTGCGAGCATATATGATTGTAGGATCAAGGTTAGCATAAAAGACAAAAACATGCAGAGCCTGAATTCTACTCATATAACCAGGAGAAAATACAAAGCAAGAAAAGACTTCCAAAAAGAGGCTTAAACGTAATTTCTGGAGAAATTCCTGCACTGTCTTTGACAAATCCTTCTTTACAAGGAGTGCCAGATAAAGCCCTCCAGTATTGCCTCCGGATTAGCCCAACTTTGAGAGCTGGGAACCTGGGAGTACTGCAAATTGACATTTCATCTCCCTTGGGAGGGACATTGCTTCCACTGTCCTGGCATCCTGCAGACCAATGGAGCACACAAATATATCACCAGATTACTAACACATCCTTATTATAAAGCAGTTCAAATTTCATAAAAAATTGGATCAAAACCCATGTTTCCATAAAGGAAAACATTATGTGAATGCTTTATAGAAATGGGAAATAATCACAAAATTTTCACAGTTAGAGTATCAACAAAAATTCCCTGCCAGCAGCAGTTAAAGAATATACTTTAACTTCATGATTTTTATATACTATGAATGATGAGATGTAAATTATGCTGCCACTGAAAAAAGAACTGTATTCAACAGAATATTTTCTGCCTATAGTATTATTATGAATAACAACTTTTCAACTGTTGTAGTAATGATTATTTAACATTCCTGTGGTCAAGCAAAATGAAGATAAATGTTTGCATATACATTTTTTAAAATCAGTTTTAAATGACAGCAGTTAACTCTCTTGTTATTCCATAACAAATAACTTCTTACATTATAGTTTGTTTTCACCAGTGATGTCAAATTATATTCTCTTTGATTTTGATACCATTTTTAGAAAGCCTTTCAATTGCATAAAGGGATTGCCTGGTACCATCTTCTTGGCATAGTTGACACATTAATTTCCTTAACACTGCTATTTGGTCTACTCCCTTCTTTTCTGGTCACATACAACAGCTCAGGCTTTAGAGCTTTTTTTTGACTTAACTGAAGTGTCTCAATGCAATTGGAAGTATCTGGATAAGCAGGAGGAGATTGGGTGAGCAGATACCCCTTTGGCTGTGTTATAAAACTTTTTTGATGTTGGGCTATTTCTTCCAGCCCAAACTCAGACCAATACATTCTTTCATTTTCTACCAGACGTTTCATCTATTCCTTCTGGCAGACTATATGAACAAATTAAGATCCTCCAGGATACATTCTGTTTTATCTCTATAAGCTGGAGAGAAAGCATCTCCATTTTTCACTCCATTTGTCCATATGGTATCATAAAGTTGCAATGCTGGTGATGATGGCAGCTGAATTGGAGAAAGTACATCGCCAGCTAAGGAGAGATTAGTACGAGTGGGCTACCAGTGTTAAATGTAAAAGCAGTGTTAATGTCAGATCAAAGACTCTAAAAGAGTAAGCCCTGAATTTATACAAAACATTTGCTATCAGATCATATTTCCATCTGTATCTCTCCAAAAGTCTTGCCTCCACAGTTTCCACAGGCATTATGTTGTTTTCAGAACCAGACTGGTAGCAGAGGTACAATAAGCTGTATATAAACTAATAACATGTTTAAACTGGTCCTTTAATCATCTATATTTTGTTAATTTTCTGATAGACGCATAATATTCTGTGTATCAAATGCTGGGTTACTGCTTCTCTCTTCTTCTACTCTTTGTAAACACTGTCATGTACTGACAGTCCAGGAAAGTCACAGTTCCTTTACCATAACTACACTCTGACATTCTTCTTACGTTTACAGGCTAGTCCTAACTAGTTCCTTCAAGATTAACATAAACAGTGTTTCAAATATGCTGCTATCAGATTCCCAGCATTAATTAAAAAAAAAATAAATCCTTCAGATATGGATTTAATTTGCATCTAAGCATTCATAGCAGGATGTTCCTTCCCAATTGTTGCATGTTGTAAAGCCTCCGTACAAATCTGAAAAAAAAGAGTATTCTGAGATCTGCTCTACTGCTCCTAAAACCCTTTTAAACCTTGTGCTATTAAGCAAAGATCTCAATGTCACTTTTTCATTATGGGTCAACATATGACTAAGCTGTATGTTTACCCTGATAATAGCTGTATGATAAATATTTACATGGATTATATAGTTAGCAGTAAGGCGTAAGCAGCGCTCGCCGTATGCGTCACTCCTGTACTAAGTGTACATGGGTTATGAAAGTGATATTTTTGGTTTTTTTCTTCTTTATTTTCTTTCCATGTATTGAATTCTCTTTCTGATCAGGCCAGACGTAACCGGGAAACATAACCTATACTGTTAATAGTTGCTTAAATGGAAAGGTCTTACATGAATTCTACCAATCTTTTATGTGTCAGCCCTTCAGCTATTCTTACTCAAGGATGCCTTTCATGTTGAGGAAAGCTGGGCAATAGCACATATGGGACATGTATGTCAAATTCTGAATTTTTCCACACAAAAAGAAGTAGTTGTAGTTTGTGAACAGAAGTTCTCATTTTATTCAATTTTATTGTAAGAAAAATTAACATTTAGACAAAGAGGTAAAAGAAATCCATGAGGTGAACGGCAGCATGAGATTAAAGAAAGAGAGCAGCAGGTGTTTCTTTTTTTCTTATAACTAGCTATTTATGTAAGTATAAAATAACCCAGGAGAGCTGATAGGTTTTTAGCAAAATTTGTGTAGAACAAGAAAAAACCCACCAAATTTGAAGAGCTTAACGGGCATAAAATCCCCCACTTGGGTAAAAAGTACAAGAACAGTGTTTATTTTTTTTTTTTATATCTAGCTGCATATGTGGCCCATTAATTATAGCATCAGAACACATGATTTGTTTACTTCCCCTCTCATTGTTCCTGTGACTTCTATTATCCCTGCCATACCAACAAGGACCTGAGAAGAGTGAATATTAATACATGATTTCTCAGGCTGATGCAGGAATAGAACTAGGTTCTTCTAGGTCCCAGAAGAGAACCACAACCTCAGGACTTGCACATCCAATAATTAGATCTGGACCTGTACCCAGGTAATAAATACTGCATCTTTAAGAATTATAGACTGGAATTATATTGGATGAAAATGGAGTATGCTATTACAGAAAATGGTGCCAACTGTAGAAAACCTTGTGTATGATAGAAAATCTATCAGTTTAGGCATTTTTAACTCCCACGTGCTGTGATTTCTATGAATTATTATGATTAGCATTAATTGAGGTAACAGATCTAAATGTGTCAAAACTAAGAAGCTTAAGATAATGTGTCTAAATGGTGGCACACACCGAGTCAGCCCTCCTCTTTTGGCTTCTGTTCAGTCTTGGAAGCAAGGACTATGCTGAAGTTGCTTGTCTTGGCAAAGCCTGTTCCTTTAACTTGATCTCCACCCTATTTCTAGGAATTCAGCCCCTTTCATGCCTGCCAGTCTGCTGAGCTGTGTGCTGTTTTTGGAAGGGCAGAATGCAATTTTCTTATAAATTCTATGACATACTTGTACAAGTTGCCAAAATGTTCTGTGAAACCTAAGTGCCACATAAATGACAGCAAAATAGGGCCTTTTACATGTAGCCTTGGCTATGGGGTTTGCATGATTCATTTCTGGTCACATATTTGCACCATCGGCTTGCCAGCATTTCTATGATAACCAATTATTTTAGGCATTTATAATTTGCTCAGTGTATTCCCTAGTGAGTATTAATAACAAAACTCACGGTCTGGGTATCTGTGTCAAATTTGGGGAACAATGCAGTGACTAGTGACAGCAGTGAGTAGTACTCTACATGAGTGCCAGGGGAGGTTTAGGCTGGATATTAAGAAGAAATTCTTCACAGAAAGGAGGATTAGACATTGGAATGGGCTGCCCAGGAAGGTGATGGGGGTGTTTAAGGAAATGTTGGACATAGCACTCGGTGCCATGGTCTGGTTGATGTGGTGGTGTTGGGTCACACAGTTTGACTCCATGACTTCAGAGGTCTTTTCCAACCTAATTGACTCTCTGATGTGTTCATCTAATTGCCTTTTTTACTTGAAAAAAAAGCCCTCGAACCATTAAACTTACAGAACCAGCTACTGTTTGGCACGTGCAGTGGAACACTTTCAAAGGCAACCTGATTACGCATTTTAATGGCGCGCAGCACCACTAACCCATATTTTTACAGGCGTTACTAGAGTAAGCGCAACTTAAACCTCCCAGCTGCGCAGTAGGGCACCTTCTGAGAGGTTTTGATGAGAGGCACCCGCTTATCATTCGCTCCCCGGCTGTCGGCCCCGCCTGCCCGGCGGATAACGAGCGGAGACGGCCCCGGGCCCGCCCTCAGTACCCCCCCCCCCCCCCCCGCGCAGCGCCCCCCGCGGCCCCGCGGGGGGCGGCCCCGGGTCACGTGGTGCGGCGCGAGGGCCCGGACGCTGCCGGCGGAGAACGTGAGTGCGGGGCGGGGGGGGGGGGTTGGCGCTGGAGCCGCCGCGGGCAGGGGCGGGAGCGGGAGCAGGAGGCGGCTCCGCGGCGCTGCCTGCGCCCCTTCCCCTGCCTTCCCCTGCCTTCCCCTGCCTTCCCCTCCTGCCCTGCCGCTGCCTGCCGGCTCACAGCGGCTCCCTGGCGGTGAGGGGCCCGGGGGCCGTGTGCGGGGAGCCGCCGCCCAGCCGAGCTGGGGCTGCCCGGTACCGCCAGCCCAGCGCGGCTCGGAGGTGTCCGGGCTGGGCGTTCTCCGCTCGGGTTTTCTCCCCGACGGTTTAGTGGCGGGGGAAGTTGTAGAAGTGAAGTGAGTTTCGGGAGTCGTACTGGTACCTGATATGCACCTTCCCCCCCATCGTTTCTGTGGCGCTGGTTCCTCCCGGCGCTGTCGCCACGCAGGAGGAAGCGGCGCCCGGAGGAGTCGGGGAACCCGCAGAGTTTTCAGTGCCCGCACCGAGTCTGCCCCTGATGCAGCGACACCTTCACATGTGCTGCCGCTCCTTACTGCTTCAACAGCTTCTTTTTCTCGTTTCACTACATTTTCTTACAGCAATAATTTTTACATACTCTATAAGTAATTCGTTTAAAAAAATAAGGTCTGACCAGAGCTGTACCCCTTTCTTTGTTAAAGTGATCAAATGGTAAAAACAAACAAACAAAAAGCAACAAGCCTGTAAATAACTTGCAGCTATAAAAAACAAAAAAAAGACTATGACAAATATACCTCAGCTATATTTGATAAACTTTCTTATGCTTGTCTAACGTGGAGTTTCAGTAATTGAGGTGTTTATAAAATGTAATTAATACCTGAGCTGGTTTGATTTCCTGAAATAGCACAAAGATGTTCTTCCTGGTACTGCATTTTATTAATTGAGATAGATTTGAGGTATTGGCAAGAGTACCAGAACACTACTACTAGAAAATGTGTGTTTCTGAACTGTTTGGATATTTAACCCATATTATTTAAAATGGATTTAATTAGAAAGTAAGTTTCCTGTCCTACCTTTCTCCTACAAACTGCAGACAAATTTTCCTTCAAAGCAACCCAGACTAAGGAATGCTAAACTTTTAAGAACCCTTCTGCTTCACACTTCTGAGGTGGAGTCAGGCAATCATTGGTGGCTTCATTTTTAATTATATTACAAAATTCTTGAGATAAAGGAGGATACACCTGTAGTATAATTATTCAGTTTTAGGATTACACAAGTGTAACTATTGCATTCAAGTAAAACAAAATATTCAACTGGAAAACCAAATCCCTGACCCTAATTAGAGTTAAACATCTGTGAAGTTAAAACTCTGTCCGTGGCCTAATCTGAAGTTCACTGTTGATCTGATCTATTGTTATTTTCTTAAACTATGACATACCCTCACTTTCACCAGTACAGTGATATAAATATTTATTGTTATTTTACTTCTCTAATTTCAGTTAGCACAGATGTATCGTAGTGTTTTGAGGGGTAATTACTAATTGGTGTCTGTTATGAGAGAGGCTACAAAGAAACTGAAATATCAGGAAGGAATAAAATTAGTGGTGGATTAGTCACATAATGAGTATATTTTCAATAATTTCCTGGATCACAATATAAAGAAGTTTTCAGTAATTGCTGTTCTGATTTTTCAGAAACTGAAGCGGTTTTGAAGACTGTTACATCAAATAATATTTATCATATTGCTGCTACGGCATTTTGGTTTGACCTGTTTAAAGCTTCTGTAATTTATTTTTCTTTTTGCATCTTGGGATAGTGGTTCTGTTCAAGTTCTGGCTGCTGCATAACACCCACATTGCCTGTAATGCTCGAGGGTCAAACTGGTGTCTGAAATGCATAAAGTAATTTCCAGAATAAGTCTTCCAGTCCATGCTTTGTGAGGGCAGAGCAAGTGTGCAGCTGGTTCTGGCTGTACCTGTTGGTGGAGTAGCTCCTTAGAACCAAAGGACTGCTTGGACAGTCAGAGTGACCTCTCTAGAATTAAAACTTGCAGGTTTATACCTTCCTGAGAGCTTGTTCCCCAGGGAAGCTCATTGTTTCCACGTGCTGTGTCCTGGTCTGGCATAAGGAAATGCTGCTTGCTATGACTTCAGTGCCACTGCAGCCAACTGAATAATTTGAAGGCTTTGAATTAGAAGCGGCTGCCATGTAGGAAATGAAGGCAGATAGTTAAAATATGGTTATTTCAAGCACCTTTTAGGGACTGCTGGTAATCTCAAATGATGGCAGAATGCAACTGGTATTTACAATGATAGGCCTTAAAGAAAAGTCCAGTGGATGCTTGTTCTGATGTTTAGATTGGTATACTAAGGCTAATTAAATTTAAATAGGTGGCTTATAAAACAAATTGATTTCTCTTTGGTGAATGAAAACCTGGGTCCAAAATTGTCAGGGCTTCCAGTGCATGTTAATAATGATAATGAAACAATTTGAATAACTTTTTTTTTTGTGTGTCTTTACTGCAGGATGGAGAGGTTGCAGCCTAAAAGTATTTTTCTTTTTAGATTAATTAGCAGTAGCCAAACTAATGAGGCAATTAAAAATCTAAATATGCTGAGTGTCTCAGATTTCATACTTAAAATGTGTGGCAGAGTATGAGGTTTGACCTAGTTCCTTGGGTTCTTTCCACTGAAAGCTGTCTCATTTATTTTGGGATAAGGTGTCCAAAATTATTCTTGGCATGTATTGTTTAACGTGTATATATTATTGTGAATAGTAATTGTCACACCCTTCAGAACACAATTTTCAGTTTTAAATTGGAGTTGTTAGCTTAAAAGCTTATTTTGTTAAGGACTTCTTTTTAGTAGTACTTAAGAGGATTAAAGGACTATAAAAAATTTTCAATTTTCATGCTGAAGCAGACATAAGAGGCAGAAGAACTTCCTTATTCTCTGAGAGAACTTCGAATGAAGTTTAAAATGTTACGTAATAAAAAGACTGTGATGTAGCCTTTTATGCAGTCATTTTATGTTGATATTTAATTTTGTATTCTTTCAACAAGGTAGTTATTGACTTAAATTGTTTTAAAACTTTTGTATGGAAGATATGTGACTTCTCCTATCAAATTCTGAAAAGCTGTGCCTTTTCAGTTCACCATTCAGTGTTTCTTTGTGAATGAAAGCATGTTATGCTCTTTAAAGGCACATTTGATGAATGCAGAAGTCATTCTTTATGAAGTAATTAATTTTATAATGAAGTCAGAACCTTGTCTTTGTTTTGAACTGTGTAATTGAGTGTACATTTCAAAGCTTATTGTGGCTGACAGCTTGTGGCTGACCTTCTCCATGCATACATATTAAATATAAACAGCATGATTCATTTAGTTTCATATTTTTAGGTTGTTTCCTTGCGTTGTTTTTTTTTTTTTCTGTTATGCCTTTCCCCCACTGCCTTCCAAGTTTGAGGGCCATAGTAAAATGGGTTACAATTTGCTTTTGCTTCCTTTGTAGGACTCTTCTTTTGTCCTAAAAACTCTGTTTCTGTGTATACCCGGATAAGCCTTTGTACTCTGAGACTGTGTCTTCACAGACAAGTGGTGTGGGCTTGTTGAGACTCATCTGTAGTGTGGAATGGTTTGTACTCTGGATCTGATATTCACCCTTCATGTGTTCCAAGTGTTTTTTACATTGGTTTAGCTCTAATCTGGACACACAGACAGAATGCGTAATTTTTTCTGGATTGTACTGGGTTTCACATAAACGTAAATCAAAATTTCAGGGTAGTTCTGTCCATTTTGGGAGTAGCAAGGGTACAAGAAGATTCTTTTCTGGAGTCAAATTATAGCTGTGGGAAAAGACAGCATAACATTTCATTTTAACTGGTATTTACTAAAATATTTACTTTATTACATGATTTTTCAATAATATGAAGTCATAATATTTTATGGTTGCCAAGTGAGCGAGAGGGGTTGTCACAGTAAAAATAAAAGTTTAAATGTTTTACAACACTCAGTTAGTACAAAACAAACAAACAAATTCCAAGAATGCTTAGTTCAGACATTTATCTTGAGTAGGTGACAAAAATGCAGACACGTGGCAGCCTGGATGCAAGACAAATGTCCATTTCAGGTCTATTCTGGAAATTTGTACATTTTGAAGTGGGTGGCATGTTTTCAAAGAAAGAAAAAGGAAAGAGTGCTTCATTGTTTCAAGCCTCATTAGACTTTTAATAAACAGAGTAGAGGCTGAGAAGGAATGTTCGAACAGTTGAAAGCTCTATGTATTTTCTGAGAGTTGCATTCCAGGAGGCTCTCAAGTAACTACTGTTTTCTTTCTTATATCTTTTTTTCCCTTACAGTCGAACACATAATGTGTCTTGGCTGACATTTTTGATTGTTCCCAGTAATGGGAATGATTTATAATACCTAGCACTGCTCTAATCATGGTGTAAACCATTCCCAGTCATGTTACATGATTGTTGCATGGGTTTGTGTTGTATGAGGTTCATTTCTTAGGTGCATGTATGTTAAAATACAATTTAAGAGTATCAAAAGGGAGATGGAAACTTTAAAATGTAAGACTGTAGTATTTGGCAATTTTAACGATGTGGTATGGCAAGATTTTGAGATTTCCATATAACTTGTGTTCAAATGACTTAAATTCTAAAAGTTTTTATGTTGACTGTTTTGTGACAGAAGAAATGCAGCTGTGTCAGTGGTACAAGAAAAGCCAGAGGTCTGGGCAGGGGAATATGAGAATAGTTTGGGGATGTCAGTATACCTGATAGCAGAGCAAGTAGTGTGGGAAAAGATAACAACATTGATTAAACTTTTGATTAACTAAGTATTTTTTTTGTAATGTTGACTTTAGCATCCAAGGCTGATGGTGTCAATTATCTGCAACGATCAATTTACACTTTAGCAGGTTGGCTCATTTGAACTTTGTGGGGGCAACAGCTGTGGCCTCTGGAGTTAAATGAGAGGATTAGAAGCTGGTTTTTGAAGGCACCAGTGTAGTTAGTTCTGGGTTCCAGAGGCCTGGTATAAGCCCCTTTCTGCAGCTTCCACTGTGTTCTGGGCAAAGCTTAGATATTATGTAGCATGTCCAAGATAAGACCATGGGAAAAAATGCGGTGACTTTTGTTGTAATGTAGCAAAGACATTTTACTTGCATTCTGTTTTACTACAGTTGTTTTGAGGATACAAACCCCAACCAAATTGTTTTTTTCTTCTCTTAGATTGCTATAATAAACAGAAATGTAATTTCAAGAGAAATGCAGAGACTAGAATACTTAACTGTAAGAAATGGTGTTAATTAGTTACATGTGTGAATTAGCATGGAAGTATGTGCTCCTCTTACTTAAATCTAAGCAGAGGAGGTGGGCTGGCCCTCAGCTGGTAATCTCTGATGTTCAGCCCTGTGCAGCTCTCACAGGTCCTTTTGCTGTTTCAGGATAACATCATTCAGAGGTGCTTTCCTTCTTTTTCGTGTGCTCACTTACTTTGTGTGGTGCAACCCGACCAAATTATTAATGGTACTCTGAATACTTGAGTACAAGTGTTTAGTGAGGTGTTTGCAGGCACACCAGTGGTCTGTAGAAATGTGAGGCTTAGTAAATCCTAACAGACATAATGTGGAAGGTTAAATTTTGCATCTTGAGTTGTCCTTAACAAAGGTGTAATTTTTTCTGCTGTCCTCTAGAAGAATTAGGATGTTGTGTGTTTATCTAATAAAAATGTTACAGAGGAAGCATTTGATACGATTAATTGGAAAAGAATTTAAGTAAAGTTAGTATATTAGCAAGTTTAACTAGTTTTTATGTAGTGAAAAAGAAGGTTAGTGGTGTGTTGAGATGAGAATTTGTGTATGTCTGGGTATTTCAGGAAGTTTCATTTGAAACCTGGTCGCAAAGTTTTGAAGAGTAACTGTGTGTTGGTTGTTCTACATAACTGATGTTTACATGTGGAATAGTGTGTTGTGTGTCTTCAGTAGTTCTGCAAAGAACTGACATCCTGGAGGTGAGGGGTGGCTGTGCTGTTGTTGTGCCACCTTGCAGAGTTGTCAGAACTCAAAACAGGACTGGCCGAGTCAGGGTAGCCCTTGGAACCTGTTGGAAATTCTGTGTCTCTTCCTGTGTTCCACAGGTGGTTCCACTCTGGAAAATCCACATCACCTCGTGCTGTGTTCTGCAGTGCAGCTTCCTCCCTCCTCTCTTCTCAGTTTGTGTCATAGTGACTCTGTTTCTGGCCAGATCTCCTACTGCTGTAGCCCTTTTTAATCCCCTAGTTTTTTTGGCATAAATAAGGAGAGATGAAAATATTGCTGTAACTCTGGAAATTTTATGTGCTGCTCTTGTATATGATTTCCTCCTGCAGTTTTCCTTTCTCCATCACATACTTTTAAACTAAGCTCTTTGTTCTAATCCCTAGGAAAGCAGTAACAATTTTCAAAGCTTACATTTAGGAATACTTAGTTGTGTCTCTGTTACTTTTTGAAGCTGTAACTTTTAATTTTCATGCTTAGCTTGTTTTGAATATTTGTAAAAGTTGCAAAATGGTCATGGAAAAAATAAATATGTGGCAAAGATAGGAAGCCTGGAAACAGACTCTAGAGAATTTTGAACTGGTTTCCTTCCTGAAATTTTAATAATTCTGAGTGAATCAGGACATTAATGAGAACACATCTAGAACACTCAGGTATTTTATGGATTAATTAAAACCTGTCCTGGGATGTGAAAGTGAGGTTGCAGGCTGCTTTTTATCACAATGCTTGTCTGGATTATATGTATAAATCTTTATTTGTGTCTCATATTTTAAAAATTCTCATTTTCATTCTCACTTAAGTTTATCTTCTGATATAAAAAAGAGGTCTCAGCTGATTACCTTGATAAATTTGTAGTGTTTAAAAAAAAGAAGGTCAGTGATGAGCTTGAAAACACCCCTATATGTGTATAACAAGTTATTTTTTTTTTCTTTCAGGATTTCCAGAACTTTTATGGGTTTGAAATTGAACAAAAGATTAGAAATCAGAATAATCTTCATATTTCTATGAATAAGAAGTAATAATGCAGCGAAGGCAGGGAAGAGTCAATGCTGGACTGCTTTTGCTGCTTTATCAAATTTCTCAAGTTGGACTCCAGAACATTCCTCCTGTTACCCTTGGGGTACTTGCACTGAATGTTTTTCTCTTTCTGAATCCTGTGAGACCACTGACTGAAGTGTGCATCAGTGTAAATGAAGCCATCTACAAAAAGAACTGGCAGCGTTTGCTACTTTCTCCTTTCCACCATGCAGATGACTGGCATTTGTATTATAACATGATTTCCATGCTTTGGAAGGGGATAATGCTGGAAAAAAAGCTTAAGAGCGTATGGTTTGCCTACATAATTGCAGTGTTTTCAGTGCTGATTGGAGTTGTTTATGTGGTACTGGAATTCCTGCTTGTGAAAATTCTGGATGACCCTTCCTATGAAATGAGTTGTGGTGTAGGTTTTTCAGGTAAGGCACAAAGTTGGTCCAATTTGCATATATAAAATTAATTATCTATAGGTGCTATATAAAAATCATTGTTAATTGCAGAGAATGGATGGGTGTCCATTTCCCTATATATATGATTGTCATGTCAGTAAAGCTTTCCTATTTTTTCATTTAAAGCCTATACTCTGGGTATGAACATGATGTAATTGAGTTCATGTTCTTGTGACCAACAGTGACTTTACCTGAGAACATAAAAACTATGTTCATCCCGGTAGAACTGTGTTTCCTGGTTAATATCACTGATTGATTGAAGTCTGAGGGTTTTCATTTTCTGATGTCAATAATGCTCATTAGATGGCTTCTAGAAAAACCTCCCAGTTTAAAATTTTTATCTTCAATTACCAATTATTCATGCCTGTCTTTAGAGAGACTCCCCTAGATTTGCTTCTGCTAGAAACATCCAAGCATCTGATTTTGGTCAACTTCCTTCCAGTAATGGTCTTGTCTTCTCCTTCAGGAGATCTGGGTTTAGGAGATAACTCAGTGAACTCCTCTTTAAAAAAAGGAGCAGTCAAGTGGAGAAGTATCACTGCTCTTCTAGAAAAGTAGTTTTCCCTGCTGTCACTGGGATCTAGCCTTAGAAGGCAAGCCCTCCTTTTTAACTTCTAAGGTGCTTCAACACCTCTGAGGGTTTCTTTGTTATATTTCAGGGGGTACTAGTTGGAACATCCTGGTAGTTGCTCATTTGGAGCTTCAGATATTCTCTGGTCACCCACCCTTGGGTAACAAGTCGTGCCCAGTTCTAATATTGCCTCTGTGGTGGCTTTAGGGGCCCTGAGTACAAACCCCTTCTCCCTGAGGGGTTTGGCTGCCTGTGCCAATGTCAATGTGTCCCTTGTACTTGTTGATTTTTCAGGGTTTTTATCAGACCACTGTGAGCTTTCTCTTGAGAGGAACTTTTTTCACAAACGCTTGTAACTTCCAATAAGTTCTCTGAATTCCTTCCGTTGTATCAGCTGTTGCTTGCATGATGAAACAATTGCAGTCAATTAGAAATGAATGATTATTTACTGTGTTTAAAGGTGATTTGTCTACTTCTTTTTTCAGAAACAAGTGATTCTGGAGTATATGTAAGATCATTTCCCATTAATTTAGAATTTTAGCCTACTGTTGAGCTTCACACATATCTATTTGTCTTGTTTTCAGTAATGGCTTTTCTCAACTCACAGATTATTTTTTTGAGTTTACTAATTTTGTCAATTATTTCAACTGGAACTCCCATTTTAAAATTTGTATTGTTTTGAATACCTGAATAGCTACAGTGAGTAGGCATATTAAAAAGCTACCTAGAATTGGCTGTTACACAAATACATCATTTTTATATCCTTTTTTTTTTTTTTAAGTCACTGAAAAACCAACTTAGAACTCTTATTCTGGCACGCAACAATATGCTTCATGGTGCTGTGGAACTGCATGGTACTTCAAGTTCCTTAGCTAAATTGCTTGCATTTCTTTATTATTTATGCACAAGTACCTCTCTCTTCATGTGCTTTCTTCTTGTTTGCAGGAGTCTTGTTTGCTTTGAAAGTTCTTAACAACCATTACAATCCAGGAAGAGTCAGCACTGTCCTTGGACTGCGGCTGTCCAGTAAATATGCTTGTTGGGTGGAGCTGGTGGCTATTCATTTAATCGCTCCAGGGTAAGTGCTTTTAATATTTCTAAGTTAGGAGAAAAGGTTTGGGCTCTCTGAAATGTGTGGTGAGGCATGAGTAGTGTTAGCTGGTATCCAAGTGGAGTGTCAGGGCTACAAAATTAAGTCTTGAGGCTACAGTCTTCTTTTTCTTTAACACCCTCTGTTTTGAGCACATGTCAAAAAACTGAAATACTGTTCCCAGAAGGTGTTGCTGAGTATTGGAGGGAAGATAACAAAAGCTGATGGATGAGGAAAAGGGATGTGTGTTTTCAACAAAGTAACCAGACTAACACACAGTAGTGCCGAAGGCTTCATGAGCAGAACAGCACTCCACTGGCTGCTTACCATTTCCATCCTGCTCCATTCTGTCTGGTTTAGTCCCTCTGCTGAGTTCTGATAAAACTATTATCTGGTATTCCACAAATTTTATGGAATGTCACTATCCTGCAGTCTTGCTGATCATCTCCCTCTATTTTCCTGTGTGCTCTGGTCTGCCAGTACAGTTCACCCACCCGTTCCTCTGTGAGAACAGGGCCTTTCTCTTCTTTGACAGTTCATTTTTAGAGTTCTGTTTGCAAATCAGCACTTTTCCTATATAATATTTTATAACTGCAAATCATATTGGAGAATATATGTGAAGTACAGATACAAACCCCACAAACTACCAAATCACAGTTTATATACAATTTCCCACTTTTCAGAAAGATTAAAAAAAAAAAAGTGCAGCAATACTGACACAGTCCTTGTCAGATGCTATGATATAGCAGATAGAACATTTCCTAGACCTGAAGGAGAATTTAGATCTTACTCAGGTTAAACACTGGTTTTATTGCTTTATGCCTTACTGACTGAAACAAGGAAGCTCAGGATAAAAGACAAAAGATCTGCAGAGCACTCTGTTCCAAATGCAATTTTATTTGTGAGCTGAGAGGTCACTGCATGGCATTGCTACAAGTATAAACCCAAAGTTTTGAGTGCATTAAAAACATTCTTCTGAAAAATATAAACTTTTGTATTACAAACCCAGTTTTTATTTGTGATTATGTTTAATACTACTGTTTATTTTATTATAAAAGAATAACAAAAGAGCATTATGTATGAAGTCAAGCCATAAGGATATCATAGTGTCTATAGCAGAGGAAAAACATGATTTCAGAGGTTGGGTGCTGTTGTTTTTCAGTTGCATTATTGCAGAAATACCTTTGGGGTAGAGAGAATATAAAAAGTTCAGAAATAAGGTCAAAAACCATTTCATAATTTTATGGAAGCTTAGCTTGCTGCCTTGTCTAAACCTCTACAGTGTCCTCTACACAGAGCAATTTCACAGCACTTAAATGATAATAGAAAACAGGTAGTAATCTCCAGAAATTCATGTCCTAGAACACGACATGTTTAATTATGTTAATGCCATTATGTTAAACATGTTAATGCCAACTGATTTGAAATGAACCATAACAACTGTAGCTCTCATGGAATTGCTCTTAACATGCTCAGGGCAAGTTACAGGATTTGGAGTGTCCCTTTGTAGACCAAGTTGCATAATTTAGTTTTGAATAGATAAGAGGTCAGTAACGGGGGCAGAATTCTGTCCAGTCAAAAACCCCTGCAGTAAACTTGGACCTGCCCTGTTGGATTGATCTATCAGGATCACCTGAGAATCCATAACCAATGAAAGATCCTGAAGTAAAACTGAGACTACTGAAAACTTTGATTTGTTTGGTAGGAGAGGATTTAGGGGTTTACTGGCATCTAATGATTTTCTTTCTCATTAATAATTTTGTTTTGGGGAAATTTTAAAATGCATGCAGTATCCTTCTAATCTTCACCTTCCATAAAGTAAGGATATTGAGATGTAGGCTTTGCATAGCAGTCCTTGGGATCATTTGTTCGGTGGAAGAACAGACATGTGAAAAGTTACTTTATGTTTAATCTCTGTGCCTCTTCCAGAATTGGGCATGTGGTATCTTAAGTCCTAAGTGAATCCATATCATGTTGGTGATTTCTGGAATAGCTGATTTTTAAGTGTTTAATTTTTCTGAGGGCAGACATTTTCCAAGTCAGGCATGCATTTTTCATAAATTTGGAAAATCTGTTCCAGAAAAATCTGTTTGAAAAATTAGTTCCTTGTAGATACTTTGTTTTACCTATAAATTTTCACATCAGCATTTACATGTTACTCTTACAAAAAAATGTTGGTTATTTGTGGGAGAGAACCACAGCTCTATGTAGCAGAATATAAGTCTGTGGTAAAGCAGGTGGCAAAAGAGTCCATTTGGATTTGATCTTTACCTCCCTCTAGTGACGTGCATTTCCCTGTATCCTTTTACCAGAGATGCCTGGAAGTTGCATCATCTTGAGTGCACATACCATCTGTGTAACTCCTTTGGATTTCTGACCAGAATGTAAAAAGTGTAATTTTTAAGTGTATTTTTACATTAAACAGAGGTTTAATTTCTACTTCAGAAAGGCAGAAAAGCTCATATTACTTGAATTTTGGACAACCAGTATAAATGAGTTATTTATAATTGCACATAGTAGGAAATTTTAATGTTTAGTGTATTGGCTTCTCTAACTTGATAATAGAGGCGGAAAATTTGCAAATAGTTTTTAAACCTGGTTAAACTCAAAAGAGTTTACTCTTAATTTGAATGCTGAAAATTGATTTATGAATTTATAGAGTACCCCATAGTCATGGCAATAGTTGGAGCCAATCTCCCTGTTTACTGGAAACATATGGTTCTGTGCTGATCCCTCAAAAGACTCCAGAGCCTTTTCATTCTGTATGCAAATGGTAGCAATATTTCTAAACAAATTGTTGGTATGTATAGAAAAGAATTTGGTTCTCAGCATTTCAATTCCCCTTTTTATTTTGAAGGCACTGTATATTCATGCTTGCCTCAGACTAATTGTAGAATTTTATTGATAGTCCAGTAGGAAGTTCTGTGTTTATGCTTTTACTCAGAACTGTCAATGGTTCTAGTAAGTCCTACCAGACATTTCAGTGTAAGTCTGTGGTGTTTTTTTTAAGCTTAAAATTAGCTTACTACTTTGGTAAGTCTTTAAATGTTTTTAGGGAAAGAGTATTCTGTTCTTTGAACAAGCAATTAAAATGTTCTCTCCAATTAGTTTCCAGCTTTTTAGGGATATTTGTTAGATACTTTTCTATATCTCTATATCCTACCCACTTTAAGGTAGTTGTGAAGAAAGAAAACTTGACATTAAGTCCTTGCAGGCAAGTAATTTCTCTGTGCTTGGTCTCACTCAGGGACTTCCTCGGTTACAACAAATTCTGCACTCTTCCTTCAGTATCCCTACAAAAAAAAGAGTCTCCCTTTCCATTACTCACAAGATTTTCCTATTTTGTAGGACTTCATTTGCTGGGCATCTAGCAGGGATTCTTGTTGGATTGATGTACACTAAGGGACCTCTGAAAAAGATCATGAAAGCCTGTGCAGGTATATAACTTTATTGAATTTACAACATCTGCATAAGAAACACTTTTATTTTTAAAACTCAGTAAGTCTTGCATATAGAGATTCAGGCCATTCTTGCATGTTTTTAGACGAGTAAGGATATGTTCATTATTGAAGTGAATGCAGAAGAAAATAGATCAACTTTTTTTCTTAAATATGGTTGATAAGAACCAGTAGATGTGACTTTCAGATATTTTTATATAGAAGAATACCTTTTACCCTTCTTTTAAAATATTTATTTAGAGTAAAATCGTTTAAATAAGATGTCAATGAAAATGTCATTTCAAGTGAAGTGTGGTGAAGCTGTAAAAATATGCCAGGACATAAAATGTTTCCTTCTTTGTCTGCTGCTGTGTCAATTCTAGTGGAAGTCTCAGCAGTTTGAAAAAGGTGGTGGGATGCTTGGGAAATTTTTACTGGAATTCTCAAGCTTTCCAACAACATTTTATTACAGCTTTTCAGATTTTAGTAATAGTTATTTTTATATCTTTAGACATCTTTAGTCTAGCAATTGTTTTAAATACAGCCTTGCAAATTTTTACCTGATCGTTCCTGTGAATTTCAGTGTTTTAATTGGAAGTCTAAGCCCTGTCACAACAGCTGTGCTGGGGTTGGTTGTCAGAATATTTGACTCTTTGTCTGATTACTTGATAGGTTGAGTACTTTATTCATGACTGTGCCATCAAATTGAGCATGGATACAGTGTTTGTACAGTGGGGAACTATTTGTTCAGATGTGTGCTCCTCACAGGGGGTTTTGTCACAGGCTGGGGATACAGCCTGTCAGTCAGGTATGTTCAGCAGTTTTAAGGGAAGGAGAGGAGGGTGAAGCATCGGTTTCGGAGGGATGTCTGGTGCCACATTAGCTAAAGGTTAACACTGCGTGTTCCTGAGGGATGGGGGAACTGTCTGATGGCTGGTAGAACATCCACGTCAGATCAGCTGCCCAGGGAGCTTCAGCAGTCTCCATCCTTGGATGCTTTCAAGACTTGCCAGGATAAAGCCCTGACAGTAACCTGGTCTGATCTCCTCCCTGACCTTGCTCTGGCTTGGAGTTGAACTGGGGACCTTCTGAAGTCCCTTCCAAACTGAATTACTCTGGGATTCTGTGGTAAAACCTGTGGTATTATTAGTGAAACATGCTGTGTGACTAAGACCTGTAGGAAGGAGTGTTACAGTACACACAATATTCTTTTCTCCTCTCTAGCAGAGCAGAAATAACGCAGTGTTGCTCCAGTTCTGTTTTCTGTGTATTAACACATTTTGACCAATGAACACTCTCAGTGTAGATATTGTTCATTATATGTTCTGGAGAGAACATTACAGGTTGGTTTGCATTTTTCTAGTCTACATGGATATGTTGCTTAAACATGACACACTACTATAAAATCTAGAACAACATACAAGGTTGCAATAGTATATTCTCCCACTGATGCGGGAAAAAAAAAATCTATAGATACCCATAATTTCTTTTTTGTATCATGAAACAGACTCTGAAAGAAAGAATATTTTAAATTTGATTTTTGTATTCTATAAAGAAAGACAATGTGATTATTTTATTCCAACAGTACATGCATTATTCTTTTATTTAGGTGGCTTTTCTTTCTTCACTGACCCTGGCAGGCCAAGGGACTACTATTCAGGTAAGTACTCTCATCAGCTGAACAAAAAAACTTATTCCATCTTTAAAAATAATTCTTGCTAATGATAGAAAACCTATACAGGAGCTAGTTATATATACAAAATATTCTGCACATATGTATACTTACTAAACTTGTATTACTTCTCTGGGCATGCCTCACCTTTCCTATTTAGAGAAGTGTGTGGATGTATTTTGTACAAAAGGCTTAAGCCTCAAATTAAGGTCATGACTTCCTAAAATGCTACCTCAGGGAAATATCATCCCTTTTGCAGAAGGCGTAGCAGTGGGAAGATTGTCTACTGATAGCAGCCCTTTGGACCTTGGTAAATCTACCCTCATCTGGCAAATTTATCTGTTCCATTCTAGGATGTTTTTTTTCCCTTCTGACAGGGAACTTCTTCCTTCAAACACTTCTTGTAAATGAAGTAATTTATGTGCAAAAAGGCCCCCCCCCCCCAGGATAAATTTAGGCTTCACAGTTTATAGATGGATAGTTGGAATACTGGCACACTTTGAGTGTAGCACATTTGATTTACTTCTCATGCAGAACATTGAGTCATTCTGTGTGGAGTGCACACAAATAATAGGTGAGGGCCTTGTCTGTGAGGGGCAGAACTGGAGCTGGCTGTGAGAGGGGCTGTGTTGGATCCGAGCTAAGGGATGCGTATCTTATCTCCTGCAGGGATTTATGCTCTTTCCAAGGCATCTGCTGTAAGAACAGGATAAATACATAGAGATAACTCTCTCAAATATCTGCCAGTGTGCAGTGGCTTGTGGCTTAAAGATGTTCTCAGCAGAAAGTTTTATGGGGGAATTTTGTCTTTAATAGCCCGTGGTAGTTTCTTCTTCCATCCGTTTGTCAAAAACTCTTTGAATAGACTTGAACACTTTTAACACCTACAGCATCAGAGAAGAAGAATTTCACAGTTTGTTTCCTGGTGTCGAATCTGTCATTTTTGTTTGTTTTGAATCTGCTAACTGCTAATTTAATTTGATGCACATTAATTCTTCTCTGTGAAGGGAAACTAAACCTTCATTCTTTATGTATTTCATGTTCTTCTATACTCACAGTGGTCATCTTTTCTCTCCAGTTGGAAAATTGGAGTATATATGGTTGCTTGTAAGAAAACTACTTCGTTCTTAGTATTCTCTGGTGTTTGGTCATGCAGGGTTTTTTATTTTGTGTAGTCTTTTATCATGGAGATGTGGTTACTTTGAGCCAAGGTTATAGCTGCTTTTATCCTCTCTGATGGATTTTGTCTTCCATGATCTATGTCCAATTTTATTATTACATTACATAATTCCCACAGGCAAGATTCTGGACCCTTGAATATTTTTGAAGCGTCTATTTTGTAATTTCTAAACAATCTATCTTAGCCTGCTTTCCTTACCAACAGCAACAAGGATTGTTCCAACTTAGAAGTATATTTACCCAGGATTTTCATTATCCAGTTCTCAAGTTGAAAAACATTTGATCTAAAGGCCAACAAAGAAATAAGAGACAGTTAATACAGTGAAGTGAACTAAGATGTGAACATACAGTGAGCATGAACTGCCTGTTTCCATGACTGGCAGTCTCAGCCCAGTTAAAGAAGTTCACCCAGCTGCAGGTGCATCCCCCACCAGGGCCTGGGTGTGCTGCTTTGCTCTGTATTCCACATCCATAGACACTAAATCTTCCTTCAGTATCCCAGTGTAGCAGGGTGGATGGGAACTCTGAAGATTTATGTTGGAAAAAGTACTTTAATAGCTAATGAAGATCAGAATTTGTACTTGACATTTAAACTCCATAATCTATTACAGCCACTGTATGAACACCAGCTGCTTGGAGCTTGGGTGGGTGTAAGAGGCCACCCTTGTGGAAGAGGAGCTGATTCCGAAGAGCCCTTTATGTTTTCTTTTCCAGCTCTTCCTAAGTAGGGAAAATGTAAGAGATTTCATATAATAAATCTACCACGATGGGGGAGTGCACAGCACCTGAGGAAAAAGCTTTAGCATGCTGACAACAAGAAAGTCTGGGAGTTTTTTGCATGTTTTGGGCAGTCCCCAAAATAGCCTTGCTGGTGCTTTGAGCTGTTGTGGACAAAAGGCAGATGGAGAGGGTTAACCTAAATTATCCTGTCTTCCAAGCTTGGCTCTAGATGTAGCTATTTAATTTTTTTTGTACCAAATTAATTTATCTAAAATGACTTATAACTGCAATTAAAAATACAGATATATTTGTTTTGTTCATTCCTTGTTCATATACTTTGTAATTGTCTTTCATCCTATCTGCAGAAGTCTTAATGGAAGATTTAACCTTTTGCTTGGTGTATGATTTATGTAATAAATTTGGCCATCTGTGAATTAAGGAAACTTGTTCTAGTGTCATAGGCTAATGATGCATATCTTGATTAATTTTTCACTTTCTGGCATTGCTGATTTATTAGGATCTGCCTTTAAATGCCCATTTAAATAGAAAAATAGATGAACAGATTTTATGAAACAGTACAAGGAAACAGCTTTAGGAGAAAAAGGGCTTTAAGTGTAATTTTAACACATTTAGTATTTAGTAGCTGAATTAGATTTTCTCTAAATGCAGTTCATGAATAAAGTATTAGGACATTTATTTTGATTAATAGGAACACCTTGAACACGTCGATGTTACCAAACTGTTTCTCGTTGTAAAAAATAAAAGATTACAGCTTTCTGAGCACTTAAAACTTGATGACAGTGTGAAACATCAAACAGAGAAAAATTTACAGTAATAGAACAAACTTAAAATACAACATCCTTTTTCTTTCATCAGATAATTTCGTGCTTTTAGTACTGGGATTTTTATAGTCTTCATGCATGCAGTTCTGAAGCCTCCAGAATATAAATTTCTAGCTGAGGAAATGTTCATTCAGATGAACATAAAGCAGAGGAGAATGAGGGGAATACGTGAAGATTACATCCAGAGTGTATAGACAAGACAGCTGAATGCTGTCCTGCAGTCAGTTTTCACTGCAGGTGTAGGAAAACTCTCCCAATATCAGTTGTAATTTCCAAAAAAAAAAAAAAATTTGGAAATGGACAGAACTGCATTTTTTCTATGTGTGTGTGTGTAATGTTTATACAAATATATCTACATCTGTGTATACATGTGATACATGTGTATCACAAATATATAGGCATATTTGTGTAATACAAATATGTATACTCCTTCTATAGCATATTGTGCAGTTACTCTGTTCAATTTTTCCTACTTTTCCTGTATAGCTTTTAAGATGGGCTATTGCTATTTTTATTTGGTTTAAGGTTCTGGATTTTTTTTCCTTACCACAATAATTTTTAAAAAGAAATTATTTGTTTGTCCTCACTTCATCATCTGTGCTTGTTGTTAATCACAGAGCCTTCACACATTACACATGGAATTGATAGAACTAGTCAGAGAACACAAGACTATCATTGATGGCAATAATCTGAAGATAAAAGGAAATGGCATGCTCTGCTTGTTTTGTACAAACAGATTTCCACTTTTCTAATTTTGAAGAAAATGGGTATAATTTTCCATCAGTTGGAAGACACTAGCAACATTTCTGTACTTTAGTTCTTCAAAATCCCTTGTTTGACTGTCTGGAAATTAAAATGCCATAAAACCTTTGTCTTTTGAAGATGCAAAAATGGACTTTTTTCCACAGTTTTTTCTCAGTTTGTTTTCTGTGCTCAGGCAAGATCAGATTGTGTTGTTAAAAGGAAGAGAGTCTAGCTCAATTCTCTAGCCAAGTAATTTTTTTTTTCTTTTAAATCCCATGTGTTTGGGTGGATGATGGTTTGTGCTTGGCTTTGGCAAACTTTACAAATGGTCAGGAATAGCTGGTTGTCAGCAGAGCAGCATCACTCCCTGGGACATCACACGAGATCCAAGGTGTGGTGGTTTCTCCAGGGCAGGTTTAGCTGTGCAGTAGCACAACATGAGCTGGATATAGGACTGCAGAAATTTGCGGGAATCTTTTCCCATGTCTTCTCTAGGTCCAAGAATTACTTGAACTTATGATGAGGGAAAGGGAGAGATATGAGGAAAAAGCCTGAAATCTACCTGTTTTGTTGTTGCTGTTCTAGAGATGTTAATAAGGTGTCTAAGCATTGACAACTAAGTGTTCAAAGGAGCTGATGAAGGCTATTGTTCAACTCTCATGTGAAACTTCTTAATAATGACAATTCTGGGATACTTATATACAACAGTTTTACAAAATTGAGATGTTTGATCCATCTTTCTGTTGTTTTTCACTCTCCTGTTACCATACTCTGGTTTTGTTAATTAGAAATTAATTCATGGCATACAAGTAATTGAATCCTAATATTTTTTTCTTTCCAAAATTAAAGTGAGAAGTGAAGATAGATAGTGTCAAGATAATATCTGATTTCAACTTGCTTACTGAGTAGCAGCAATTTATTTTCTTGATTTTTGTTTTCATTTTACAGACTATTATGGCTATTATCCAGGTTATCAATACAGAACTCCAAGGAACTACTATGATTATACTGGTGGGCTCACTGAAGAAGAACAGCTTGAAAGGGCAGTGCTAAACAGTCTTAATGAAAGAGGTAGGAATTTTATTGCATTTTATATCTTAAGTTATGATTCATACTAAGAGGGGAGTCAGGAGGGAAAACAAGATGTATTCCTCATTATTTGTTTTCAGTATTTTGGACATATCTTTGGAAACAGATGAAAACTTCCTGGTAGAATTTTCAGAGAATGTAGTGTGAGGATGCAGTGTCGTTCTCTTAGTGTAATTACATTTATTCATAATTGCTTACTGTTTGATTATCTTACTACCAATGTAGTAAAAGAAATGTGTTTCTGACAAAAACCCCCTGACTAAACTAAGTTTCTGTGCCAAAAATTTTTACAATTCTCTAAAAAGAAGTATTGAAGTGGTGTAATAAAAAAAAATGATGTTGCCAATATTTAAACTTTCTCTGTGTGTGTTTTTTTTTTTTTTGCTTTTTGTACAAATGTAATGGACAGGCAATGTGCTGATTCTTAACTCTTCACACTATCCTTTTCTACCTCAAAGGAAGCTTATATTCTACATGACTGAAAAACCTGGGAAAAAATATTTAGTAATAAAAATGGTGTTTTGTTTTTAACTGAAATGTATTAGTCTAAAATGTGTAAAATGCATTCAGTGGGATATATTTTATCTTTTTATGATGCAAGTGTAATGAAGAGGGAAAGAATACCTTGTAGAATCTGTTGCTCAGTTTCTAAAAACTTCAAGGCTTGAGGGAAAATCTGTTTAACGTGACTGACAGCACATGATTAGAGAATCACATGTAAAATTTTCGCCATGGTTATGCAGTGTTTTTATACTGAATGCTAAAGTAAAGGTCAGAAGTGAATATAGTATGTGTTCTTTGGTGTTGATATAGTTTTTCATATCAAGCATTGCTTCATCTTGAATGTGTTGTATGTCAATATGGATTCTTGTAGGAAGTCAGCCACAGGCTTTAGATGCTCCTTAAGAAATCTGAAAGATTTCTTTTAAATCTTTTAAATCTGGTGAAGTTGTAACATTTAATCTTAAGAAAAATAATAATATGACTGAATATGTCATAAACATAATTTTTCTTTTTCATAATCTTGGTATTTCATCTTCCTGGGTGCAAGGAGCCATTTATTAGGAAAGAGATACAGAGGCCTCTACTTGTACCTGCAACCCTTCAAATGCAGAGCACCATTCATAAATCTCCGCTCAGAAAATTAATTTACACCACTGTTATGGCTGTCAGAGAAATACCAGGCAAAATATGAAAACCAATATCTTGACAAATCATCATCACTTTTACTTTCACACCTTCTGTGATCCTATTTTTTATTATGAAGAACATGTGTTATCTGGAAGATGGTTTTAAAGAGTCAGCAGATGAGGCAAAATTATAGTAGAAAAAGACTTTTTCAGTTGGACAAATTCATTAACATATTGCTTTAAGTAAATACAGCTCTTTGCTTTATTGGGTTTGTATCTATTGTGAGAGTGACTTGGGAGGAAGAAGTGTGGACTTTTAGGGAAATTAGGGAGTTTTTAAGGGGGTTTTTCTAGTTATCTTCCTTTTTTTGTTCACCTTTGTTCTGCCTAAGTGTCCCTCAGCATTGTAAAGCTAGAAACTTAAAAAATTCCCTAACATTTTCTACAGCAAGTTTATTGCCTTATTGTATTTGTTTTACAAATTAATGCAGTCTGAGCAGTCCCATTTCAATCAAATCTAAGACAGTGAAATCTTAGCTTTCAAATAAGTCAATAAAATAGCACTTAGTCCATCTGGTCTGTCAGCAGAAGATAGCGAATGAGTTACTCTTTGTGCTATTTTAGGAATTTTTAGAAGTTAACCAAGTAATATGTTGCCCTATGTAATTTTGGAAGGGAATGGGTCTAAAATGGGCTTTATTTTAAGGGCTACTGTCTATTTTACTGTCTTTTTAACACATTTTTCGTAATTTTTAATGTGGAGCTGGAGAAAGAAATCCTTCAAAGCTTTTGATATGAAGCATTTTGAAATGTGACTTGCAAGAATAAGCCATGTTTGTGGTCTATTTTTAAACTATCAAGGAAACAGAAAACTAATAACAATGATAAAATTATGATAATATAAATAAGTAGACACTATGCATTCTAAAGTCTTCCACTTATCAGGGTGAAAGATTTGCAACTTTGATTTGGAGCCTTAATCTAAAATGCTACAGTCAGTAAGTATAGTAAGTATATCATTGCATATTGCTTCCAATATAATTTGGTGTGATCAAATATACAGAGATCTTGTTTTCGGTGTTTTCACAGGAGTACCTTGTTTTACACCTCTTTCTCCTACCTGCTGGAGCACTTTAGTTTGGAGAAGCAAGACTTTAGAGTTGAACTCTTTAAAATATTTCCTTAGACAAGCTGTGTAAAGGTTAAACTTGCCTCTGGGCAGCTGTCTTATTGCACAAAGGAAGGAACACAGAGCGTGTCGTGGATCAGACCTGGTTTAGGGACATAAAGGATGAGATGGAATTTGCTGTGCTAATGGGAATTAGGATATTCTTCCCTGTCAGTTTGAAAAATAATTAGCTTGAATGAGCACTATCCTTTGAACATGATACGTTTCCCCTAAAGCATGAACATTCAGAGGTTCTTGTAATTACATGGATGATGAAACAGGTACTTAACATGACAAAAAATTGCATAAAATAATTTGAAATAGAGAACTAAATGGTTGTAAAAGCAGGTACCACAATCAATTTAGGGCTCTCTTTTCATATTAATTTTTTCCCCAACTATGACACTTAAACCATCACAGTTGCTCGTTAACTTGGACAACAAAGTACTGCAGTAACTTCGATGGATTATTAGTATTTTTCATGCTTAGTTGGACAAGTACATTTATTGTCTTTTAGGCCACAAACTGTAGCATTATGGATTTAGAATGTTGATCCAATGTTTATAAACTGATTTATAAACTGCTGTGATAGTATCCTGCTGAGCTAATTAGAGTCAGTGACATAATACAGTATTTCCTCCTATCAGTTGTTGTCCCCAACTGAAAACTAATTCATACTACAACATGCATTGAGTTTAAGCTCAGTAGTTACTATTCTATAATCCTATACATGGGTTATCTAAACCCACCATAAAGATACAACATTTCTATTTATTGTACATTCAGGCATTCTTGAACTGCAGATCCTGAAAATTTCTCTAATAATAATTAATGTCTAATGCAAGAAGAGAAATTTAGGCTTGTTTGAGATGGATGTAGGCATCACTTTCAAGACTGTCAAACTATCCTAGTGATTTAGGTCCATTTGCTGAAAGGAACTTCTACTTATTTTTTTTTTCCATTGCCAGTTTTGGATATGTTGTTGCTTCAAACAAGTATCCATTTACACAACATTAATTGTTTTTCTCTCCAGAGTTTGTTGTTTTGGCTTGTTGGGTTTTTTTGAAATTTTTATTCTTATTCCCCTAAGTCTGTGTTTGTTTCAAATTGCAATAATTCTTCCTTTACTTAAGAAAATATTTTTGGCTTTAAAAAATCATATCCTTTGATATTAAACTCCTTTAGCTAGGAAGTTCAAATACATTATTGCCATTTTAGTTTAATATTGCTATTAGCAGCCACCATTAATGTAACCCCAGTATAACTATATCTCTGATCTATTGTTTGTTTGCTATTCTGCTCACAAGAAATATCTTGATTAGTGTGGGATGTGGATTTGGATTTTTGTTGTGGTGGGTGTTTGGGATTTTTTGTGAGCTGAACTTCTAAGTGTCTGAGTTTCAATCTCAATAATGTTAGGAATCCCTTGCAAGCTCCTGTTTCTCCGCAAAGGAATTTCCCTCTTTTTCGAAAGACTGTTTTTTAAACATGTAGGTGATTATAGTTTGTAATTAAAGAGAAAGTATCAGATATAGATATTCCTCTTATATTTTATAATGAAACAGTCTCTATAAGCATTTCTTTAGTTTTAATTTAAAACTAAACAAAAAAACCCCATCCACTCGACAGTTTTTAGGTGGCCAAGTATGGGCTAGTTATAGGTATGTTTGGTGCAGTTAGGCAATATCTTGGCATCTGACTTTACCTGTTCTCTGAGTTTGAAAGGGTTCCTATTTCTGTTTGCTTCTACTGAGACAGGCCTTTTTATTGGTAGTCTGTGAAATTTGCCAAATCCATGGATTATGCAGTAAGAATAAAACTTGTGTGATTAGACTAGAGAAATACTGTATAATCTTTTTTTTTTTTCTGCAGTCAGTGTTATCTTTCCCTTCCGCAAATGTAGAAGTGCCAGTCTTTACATTTGGTTATGCTGGTTTTCTGTAGAAATACCTTAAAATAGATAATAAGCTCAAATGTGCAGTGTGTGATATCAGATTAAAATACATTTCATAAAGCCATATGCTAGGACTTGGACTTCAAGAATCAGATACAACTTCTGTTGAGTTTTACTTTTTGGGTTTTTTTTGTTTTGGTTTGGGTTTTTTTGTGTGTGTGGTTTTTTTGTTGTTGTTGGTTTTGTTTGGGTTTTGTGGGTTTTTTGTTTGTTTGTTCGTTGGTGGGTTTTGTTGTTTTTCTTTTTTTTAATTCAGGTTATGTACAGTCTCAGATATCCAACACACTTCTTGGAAAAAACTTTCCTCTTTAAGTAGAGCTCATGTTCTAACTATCTTTCTATAACTGCAACTGTGCTCTGTGATCCTGATCACCAGCACTTCCTTAAGGCAAATTTCCAGGAAAATAAATCAGCACGTTTTTATCATTTCCATACAAAGCTTTGGGAATGGTGTAAGTAGCAAACAGCTTGCAACAAGAAGTGTGGCCAGAATTCTCTTACAAATATTTAATGAATGTTCTTTCATCTGTGTCCTCATAAATACAGTGGTTGATGTAGGATAAACTAGGTTTGCTGAAAATTAGAACCAGAAACCTCCTGATTCTCTTGATAGTGGTGATAAAACTTCACCAAATAGGTAAGATGTACCACTAAGTCTGTCACCATGGGCACATCTTTTAAACCAGAGCATGAGCACCTGTGAAGTACTCTGGGATTGAGAACAGTTCTGTAAGGTGGGTATACTTTTGGAAATGCTGCCCAAAGGGTTTAACTTCCTTTGATCTTCAGGCAACAAGCTGACAGTGACATAGTTGGTGATATAGGTTCTGATTATTGCTACAAAAGATCTTGAGATGAGAATTTATTCAAATTTTCGTGCTAAAATGTATAAACAGGGCTGAGTATTTTTTCCTGTGACTTCCTGAATATGCAAATACATCCTCAGGCCCTGCCAATGCAGTTTTCTTTTGGATGGTTTCCTTCTTGCAAACGTTTCAACTGCTGAAGACAATTAAAATAGGAGGAAAACAATAGGAATAGTTAAATCTTTGACTGTATCTAGAGATGTTTTGCTTACATGCACACTCCATCTGTTATAAAATCAAAGTTTGCATATGGAGATAAAGACCTCTTGGTGTTATGATCCAAGACTCAGTGATGTGAATGGGAGTCTTCTCTCTGACTTCAGTGGTCTCTGGAAACATTATTTCCTTCAGTAACTTGAACTTTGTGTTAAAGGAACAAAAGTTGTTCCTTTCCCAGAGGGTTTGGCAGGGTCACCTTGCTGGGGAACAGGCAGATCTGCTCAGCAGCTGTGGCATAATCAGAAGAAGCTGCATGTGGGCTCCATCAGAGCACTTCCTTACCCTTTGGAGAAAGTGGTAGTTGCTGTGGAGTGGCTCCAGCCTGCACTGGTGTCTCCATCCGTCCATCTGGGTTTTTCTTAGTCTTGGCATTGGGAAATGGGTATTGTTCAGAGTGTCTTTGTTGTTGTGGGTCTTTGTTAGGCAAGCAGAAATGCAGCAAAGGGAAAACAAAGTGGTTTTTTATGTATTAAGATTCTTGCAACTGTTAACTAACTTAGTCTGGGAATGTTTTTACTGGTAAACTAAGGTCAGTGAATATTCCTAATTTTAGATTTGTCCATGATTTACTATTTTAACTGTGGTTTGTCATTGAATTAATTCTATAGACTGTGTATAGTTTACATTTTGTTCATTGGGACCATCTTAAAAATGATGTTCTGAGGTCTTTTTCTGATGTCTGACTGAATAAATTAGTCATTTACTAATGAAAAGGATACCTTGCTATATGCAGCTGAACAAAATAATTCTACTATGTTATGGTAAATATACAACCAACCTGAAATTCTTCTTTTAACTGAAGTTATTCATGACTTTCTTACTACTCTGAAGAGGAATAGATGTCTGTCTGTCTTAGCCTAGAGACTGGTTAAGTGGCATGTTTATATGGAGGTTTTTTGAGTTGGTACGTAAATCCCTTTCAGTCCTTGGCAATGAAAGATATATTTGGGTTTGTGTATGAGCCATTTAATAATGAGTTTAACCTTGGTTAGGTTAGCTAACATCAGAAGATTATTAGATGGTTAGAAAATGCAGTGAGATTATTTTATGCCATCTCTCCTGTGGTATTTTCAGTATCCAGATAAAGAGCACGAGCTGGAAGGTAGCTGTGAAACTAATCCCCTTAATTCTTTACTGAAGGGCATCCAGTCCAACAAGGTCCATATCCTCCTCCTTCTACATTGTAGCATTGATTATTTGTAGCAAATGGGTGATCTGAGGGTGCAGTAAGCTTTTGGCTTATGCTGAGGTGGTGACCGAAGGTCTCTAAAAATGTTACAAATGTGCTTTTAACAATTTATATAACTTTAACAAGAGTTTGTTATTTTGGTGATACAGATACAGCAAAGATGAGACTTGGAGGCATCATTAAAATAAATACAAAAATACTCAATTATGAAGGGATTAAAGATTAAGTCTTAGCCATGTCTTCTAACCAAAACAAGTTATCAGACATTTGGGAAGGAGTGGTTTTTGTGTGTTTCTCAATTCTGTCATCTCTTTTAAAAACAAGAGAGAGGGAGACTGTTCAAGATTGTTCTCGCTTGTTCCTCTAACACTCCAGTTGTATCTGGATTCATTCATTGTATGTTTCTTTCCTCAGAAATTCATTACCCTCAACTAATTTCCTGCTAATTTGATTTTTCATTTGTCAACTGTTCCACAGCACAGAAACAGGAGTTACTTCCATTTCTCTTCTTCACCAGTTTATGTCCAAGTCTGTAGATGAGGCACATTGGCACCAGCACCAGGAAGAATAGTTTGCTTCATAGCATGACAGAATTCTTTAATACATTGACAGAAACTCAAAGGGCAGTGTTGGAAACAATAGTGTAGGCTAATAAATGTGGTCTGTTTGGAGCTGAGGAGGAAAAAATTGGACAGTGATAAGTGCTAAAAGCCAAATCTCTCAGATTGTATAGCATGTCTGTGTTGTGCAGAGGGAAGGACATGGAAGAATAAAAACAGTTTTGCCATTTCATATTTTTTATTCAGTTGTAGTTCCTGTCTGGCTTCTAGTGCGACACAAAACAGTGAAAAGGCTGCTGTGTTTTGTTTGTCTCAACTCCCTCAGGAAGGCTCCTAGTCTTTCTGAAGCATGAGAGGAGAAAAAATACATGCATTACCTTTCTCTAGTATTCCCTGTACAATTCAGTAAATCAGAAGGTGGTTGTTAAAGTGACCTAAAGACTTGGCTACTAATTGGCTGGAAGATGTGAAAGAACTAGAGCAAGACTGGGCTTTTGACTCGAGCTTCTCCCTGTCCTCCAGTCTGCTGCTTCCAATTCCAAATGCATCCAAAATATCTGGTTGATTATGCATTAAAATTATATGTTTGGATGTTTTTAAATTGAGAGAACTCCCGTTTTCTCAAATATAACACTTTAAATATTGGTATTTTTGCATAAAAAAGCAAGGTAAATCAGGTATATACCACAGGTATGACAATGTAACATGTTGGATATGATCTGTAACGTGGCCAAGAGTGGTTTGTGAACTTCAATTTTATACAGTTGTTATACCATAGTTAGCAGGGCTATGCTATTTGTGGAATAAATACTTTATATAAAACTGGTATAAATGAAAACCGAACAAGTGTTCAAAGTTATGACATTTGACCAAATATTTTCAAACCACTATTGCTTAGTAGTATCAATAAATAAACTGTAGATCTTTCACACCTGTTTTAACAATCTTGGTCTCTTTCTTGAAGGATGTCATTCTAGGCTCCCCAAAGGACATCAACAGCTCTTTTTTTCTTGAGGAAAGTTCCACATGTGGTCATTTTCCCATACATTTTTTCATATTTCCATTCTCCGTTTCAGGAGGAAAATCGACCTTCTTTTTGTGAGCCACAGGAGGGTTTCCTGAGGGTAGAGAAACAGGGGCTCTACAGTGTCTGTATTTCCTGGAAGAAAGGTTTGAAGGGGCTGAACAAATATCCTAGTTTTGCTGACTGTGTAAGCTGTCTTTAAACTCAAAACAGTTCCTAGAAAAATTATTGAAAGAGCTTGCCAGGTCTGTGAGCTCTTTGACCACTGAATTATTGCTCTTATTCTTTGACAGCAGCACAGGTACCGAACTGGAGGTGTGATCTGTCATGGAATGACACAGTGATGGGGAAGATGCAGTGAAGCAATGACACTGTATAAAATGGTGATATCTACATGAGATAATCCTGATGGACCTGCATTTGGGAGGACCCAGGATAGTGGTCTTTGAGAGAGCAATTTGTTGGCTGCAGGAAAGATTGTTTCAAGAAAAAGAAGAAATCCCACAATGAGTTTGCAATGAACCAAAGCAATACCTGAACCTTGGCTCTGCTAAGGGCAGACTTTCTTATTTCACACAATTCAAGGCTGAGAAAATCGAAGCCAGGATTATCTTTGTGTACACTTGGGCATGAAATGGTTATTTATGAGGCACCTGTCAGGACTCTCCTCTTGGCACAGACCTCTCTTTTCATCCAGATGAGAGCTCTCTGTATTTTGGTTTGCTGTGTGTTACTTGCTGTGTTCAAAAGAGATTATTGCTTGTCTGTGGTTACCTTCTATAGCAAAACTTCTACAAAAATAAGAGTTTTTTTGGAAATGAGCAATGTCTGTTTTCTGTGTGGGTATGTGAGTGTTTGTATAGTTTGGGTTTTGTATGGGTACCACATTCACTAGTTCCACGGCAAATAGTGATACTGAAAATTGCAAGCTATTCAACTGAAATATTCTAGATTCTTCTTTAACAGAGTTAAAGCTAGCATGAGAAAGAAGTGCAGACGTGCTGCGTTGTAGTAACAGTGCTACTGGTTTGCTACACTCACCTTCTTTTATCCAGCATCATCAGTATTTATCAAAGACCTAATTGCATATTTCTGCTAGTCAGAGTTTCATGGTTTGGTAGCTTGATAAATTGTTCCTAAATCTTACAGAAACTCTCTTGCAAATCCTATTATCTAATGTAAAACTAAGGCCATAACTTCAGAGAAGAGGAAAAAATCAAGTGAGCGTTTTTGATGTAACGTTTCTGTGGCTTGAACTACAAGCAGAACTGAAACCCCACGTGGAGATTTTGTCTGTTTGGCTCACTCTGTAAGATGACCAGACAATTTGTCTTCCTTATGTTGAATTTCCTGCAGTGGAGTAAAAAATGCCCACTTCGCACACATTCTACAGGTATTGCTATCACACTGCCAGGATGGCACATTTCAAGTTGTCCTTGTGTCTGATCTTGGTGATTAGGGGGCACTGTATAGGTGACAACTAAATGACTGGGTCATTTGCACTGCCAGCTGGCTGCAGCACTTCTGCTGTGCAGTGCCACAGCCAGATCCATGGCTCTGGTGTTCCTATGAAATCTGTGCTGCTTTGTGCACTGCTCTGCTGGCCTGTGCAGTGAGGCTGGATGGAGGGTCACATGTCTTATTCAGCAGAGCAGGTCTGAATTATCTGTTACTGAAGTAGTAGAACTACTAATTCCAGTGATGTTGGATATGTCCTTTGCCCTCTGTGCTTTCTTTGGGAAACAGGAGTTGTTTGGGTTTGGTTTTTTCTTTTTTTTTTCCTAGTATTGACTGTTACTAGAAGAGCTGATATTTTCCATCACATTTGGAGCTACTTCTGAGGTACTCTAAGTGATGAATTGTTGTCACTAACAGTGTTAGTGCTTTTTCACCTCTTGCTGCCTACTCTCAGATCATGCATCTGGGGACTGTATTTTAGTACTTGAAGTGCTGAGAATATGTGAAAAGTATCTGAAGAAGGGGACACTGAGCTGATCACTTTTATAGTGAAAAGCCTTGGAGTGTGTTGTGCATGTTCAAGTGTGACAGTGTTGTATTGCAGATGCTTAAAATAAGAAAAGCAATAGACAAATCTTACCTGGTAACAAGATATGCAAAATGTAGAGGGTTCTTGTACATAAGACAGTGTTTGCTCTTCAGCGTCAGGGGTATGATGTTGGTTCTGCACTTGGCCTGGTCACAATAGCAAGTTAAATTCTGAATTTAGGGCTGGTTTTAGCACAGAACAAAGTGTATATGTATTCCAGTGGCTTTGACTTTGCCTTCCTTTTGATGAAACCTGTTGTGACAGAAAGTGCTAGATGCTGGCAAATGATCCTGGGGTTTCAAAGCAGCCAGACAATAAACAACTCTGTAATATTCAGTGCAGCAGCTTCTCTAGAGCCCATCTGTTTGAAAATAACCCCAGTTCTGCTTACAAGGCAGAGTACTTTGCTGGCTGAAGTTTGTCCCCATTTCCACGTGGCCAGGGCGGTCCCGGTGCCATCTATTGGGAGTGTCCTGGATAGTGGGAGCCCAAACCAGTGTGCCCTATGGTGTAAGGGTGTGTCTAACATCTCATTATTTAATCATCTTCTTGCATGTTAATAGAGTCATCTGTCCATGGTTACAAGTGTGAGTTTAATATTGCGAGCTAAGATGTGCCCTCTCTCCTCCTGTTTAATTTCCTGAGGGAGGAGGGAAGCAGAGGCCCACTTGGAATTGTCATCCTGGGCATCCTTTACTGAAACCAATCCCTCTGCATGGGCTGGACTTGCACTGTTTGACGAGGAAATTGCTCTTTAAGCACCTCCCTCTGAATTGCTTAAAGGAGTTGGGTGTGTAATAGTGTCTGGCTTCCTTGCTTTTCACAAGAACATGATCAGATCTTTCCAAATGAAAAAGACATGGCCTAAGCCTAGATAGAATCAGCTCTTTCCTCTTTGCTGACATCTCTCCTCTTTCTGAGTTTGTGGCTGTGTGACTGGAGTTGGTTCTGGTGGGCAGGGTGCTTCTGGGCTGGACCATGCTGTGGTGGTTCAGTGTAATGTGAGCTCTGAAAGTCCACAGCAGAAACCTCTGCTGTTTGTACAGCAGTGAGAGGTGCCTGTGTGGCAACATCCATGGCACATGGAATAAAACTAATAAGTATTATATTTTGTGTTGTGATTATACCTTATATTTTCCAAATACATCATGCAGTGGGTATAGTAACAGAAACCAAATTTTACCTTTTTTCAAAACAAATGTGGTTTAGTTGAAGAGTGATCAAGAATACTAATCTACTGCCAACCTGATGGTCCTATAAGTACTCAGTGTGGTAGTACTTAATTAGAAATAATCTTTTACTTGCAAATGAGTTGATACAAGTAAGTGCTATTCAGCATCAGTTCAGTGATGAAATGAAAGTTCAGGGTTTACTTCATAAATGTCTCAAATACAAATCCAGAAGGCACATTGTGTTGAACATGCCAGTAATTTGATTCCGAAACTTGAAATTGGAATGAAACTAAAAGAGTATGACAAACTCTTTCTTTAGTTTCTTGAGGGATTCCCCTGGTTAATTGTATCTTTTGACTTGAGGAGACTTCTGCTCAATAGTTTCTATTTTCCTGTATTGTTTAAATCCAAGACAAAGGGTGCAAATTTGAGTAACAATCTGCAAATATGTGTTGGTTTTTTGAAACTCATTAAGATGGTCTCGTGTGTCTGTATAAAAAATTTTACAGTCTAAATGGTTGTGCTGGCTACTATACAAGGAGTTCCTCGTGTAAATCTTGGTGTGGATCAGGTGCCAAAGGAAGAGCAGGAAGCAAAGCTGGGCATGTGCTCAGCGTCGACACTGGCAGTCCAGACTGATGAGCTGAGTGTAAAACCTCAGCTTCTCATGCAAGAGCTGCTTGATGTTCATAGTGGAGGAGAAATACGTTAAAAAGTGATAACAGACAGTGTGGGCACCTTCATGTCAGGCTTGATGTCTGTGATTCATCAACTTTCTGATTGTGTCGTGCTGAGCAACCTTTGAGCCAGTGCCCGAAGCACCGTCCGCTGTGCCTGTGGGGCACTGTGGGTTCAGAGGGATGTGCTGCAATGCCTAAACACAGCAAGTGCTTTAGACATCATAGGCACTTTTATTTAACATGTGGATGAAAATGTTTAAGCTTATTAAAGCTTTGTCTGTATTACGTTAATACAGGTTTAGTTACATCTCTTGCACTTACAGTGCTTTTCTTGTCTTCATCCAAAGTGCTTTGTGAACTTCAGTAACAAAAGCAACCCCTCCACAGAGTGACAGGATGGAGGGTCTCAGTCTTCTGTATTGACAGAATGCAGTTCTAGTTCACAAGAATTAATTTTAAAATATGCTATGGAAGGGTTAATGTTTTGTTCTAGCTCTGTTGTGCTATATCCTTTGGTTTTGTCTGTCATCTGGTGTTTTTGCAGTTTTCCAAATACTTTAAATACAATCTTAAAATCCATTAGTCTTGACATTTTTTTGCTGATGTGCTGAAAAGCCTGTGTTTGTTTCTTGCTCAGACATCAGGTGGTGTCTCAGTAGTAGCAGTGGCCTAATTACCATTTCTGAACACTGTGGCTTATAAATATTTTGGTAAGATAAAGGTGTTATTTCATTAATATTTCTGCTGTAATTAAAAAAAAAAGGTGTCAGGGAACTATTTTAGGTAACAGGATAATTTAAATATATACATACAGATGCAAATACATGTATTTGAGCCTTCACATCCAGATAACTTCACTCCTCACTGTATTTTTTGATATAAAATAAGATCTTTTCTTGAATATAGAACTTTTCAAAATGTAATGTCAGTCTTTTATTTTTAGGTCAACATATATAAGAGCATTTTGCATCTTTTTTTATAGCACCTAATTCTGTTCCTAGTGGTTATTAAAGCACATGTATATTTGAAAGGTTGAGCATATTTTATGGGGACTATGCAAGCACTCGTATACACTGTATAAGTGGTATCTGTTTTCTTGCATAACAATTAACCAAGGATACTGTATAGTAAAAGAAATGTTTTATAAGAAACCTCATATTTAATTGAAAATTTCATTACTGAAAAGAATTTTTTAAAACTGCAAATGTTTTCTTAATTACGATGATTTAAAAAAAAGTTTATCTAACTTTAGCATTGCAATGCAGTTTTGACCCTGTGTGGTGCAGGTGAAAGTTTAAAAAATACTGAATGTTACAAAGGCTGGTTTATTATCTTTAAAGCTAATTTACTTATCCTTAACACTGTAATTATGCTCAGGAGGCAGACTTTCATTTTTGTTCCCCAGAGCTCCTCAGCTGAGCTGGTGTGTGTAACCACAACCTTGGAATTGTTTCTTTGCTCAATGACTTTGTGTGAGTTCTGGACAGCTGCTGGAATAGCCTGTTCTTGCCTCCTTTTGGGGTGCCAGGGCAGAGAACTGTCAGTGCTGATGTGCTCTTGCTGCTCAGATTATTTTGCTTACAGTTCTGTCTGAATGAGCTGCCACGTGTCCTTTACTTCTGAAACTGTTGCCAGCTGAGGATGGGAGCTGTATGTGCATCTGGTGTGGGTCTGCACATGTTGGACTTGGTGCTAAAAGCAAAAACAAAAGCTTATTTTGCCAGAAGTAACTGCTGAGGACATTTAAGTAGTTTAACAATCTGGAGTTTACTGTGTAAAGCAGGGATCATAAAAATGTGAATACTTGTTAATACTTGTTATTAACAGGTTAATACTTGTTAGATGTTCCTTTGGTTGTGGTTTTTTGATTTGTGTTTTTTGATTGGTTTGGGGGTTTTTTGGGGGGGTAGTGGTGGTAGTTTTATTGTTTGGTTTTTCATTTTTGCTTTTTATTTGACTTTAGGAGCAGTTGCTGGAAGCTGTAATTGCCCCGAAACCATCAGAATTGAAAACATTCAGCTCCCCGTTTCCTTTGTGTTGTGGTGCTTTGGCTTACAGGATATATGTGCATTTTTCTCGTATTACACAACCAAATAACAGTTGTTTTTTGCTGTGTCTTGTAGATTTTGGTGGAGCAACGTATAACAACGAGCGGCGGCCGTACGGGTTTTGGTTCCCACCTGAGCGCTCAGAGGAGGAAATAAGAAGGCAAAGGCTCCGCAGGTTTGAGAGACGATGAAATGGCCACGTGTGCATGGGAATTGTATAGTGCTCTGCAGAGTTCCCGAAAGATTTGCAGATTCATTTGTAAGCTGCAATTTACAGACTAATTTATAATCTTTCTTCCATTATTTTTACTGCTACTCGCAAAGCTGCAGAGGGTCTTGTGAGTTCAGGCTCAGAATTGGAACTTGAACAAAAAGTGTGAGGTGGGAATCAGAATGTGATCTTTGACTGTCTCCATCTTAATGCACCTTAATTATGGAACAAGACTGATGGTTTTGCCAAACTGTCTTTTTATTCCTTAAGTTATTTTGTGTAGCTCTAAGAATTCCTTGGCTTTTTGACTGCTGTTGTTCTCAGACAACAAGTTTTCTTCGTCTGTCACAGCTGAAACATTAAATTTTCTATGTAACTTTAAAACTATGCAATTTTTCATTACAAGCCTTTCTCCATTAGCCATGATGACCAACTTTTTTGGGGGGATTGGCATGTGAAATGGCATTTGAAAAGATTGCTTTGATGACAATGGCTAGACCATTTGAGTCCAGGCTTAAGCTTTTGAGCAGTCTTCCAAACTGTGTGAAAAATAGTTGCAGCTATCCCTACCCTGTGGAATTATTTCATACAACCTTTAGTGTTGCAGTCTTCCTCAAAACACACCATTTTATCTTGAGCTTATATGTGATAAAACTGGGTTGTAAATACTTATGATTTCCTAAAGCCTTTCTTAATCTTTAAATATTAAATATTCTTAATATGCTTTAAATCAAAAAGTGCTGCCCTTTACAGAACTGAAATAATTTGTTAGGAGTTTTATGGAAAGGGAGGTGGATATGCCATACAAAGAATATATTTATGTAGTAACATACTTTTCTAAAGCATCTATTTCTCTAAGAAGGCTTGGAAATTGTATTGTATATGTGCTGTTCATGCAGCTTTGGGAATTCCACTATTTATTTATCTTGTTTGAAGACCAGTAGCAGAGGTGAGAGTTTGCAGACTTGTGGAGACCATGCCTAAATATAAGCTACCTTGAATTCCTCATTTTCTAGAAAGAAATTCCCTACCCAGCTAGAGGAGTTGATAGGAGAGCTGAGAGCTCAGTTGTCCCCCTGGGCAGACCCTCCACCCAGCAGCTGTCCTGCCTGTTGAGCAATGTTAACTAACACACCTGGAGGGCTTTGGTTCCTGGCATTTTATCTTCACAATGGAAGAATTTCTTCCTGTTTTCAGTCCTGGAGAGGTGTGATTGCCCAAGAATAACTTGGTTATTGGTACAGACCTATTGGAATCTCTTCATCAGCACTGGTGTAGTAGAGCATTAGGATGAGCAATTTAAGGATTTCACCAACCTGTGCTTTATGAAGTCTAATTTTCTACAGGATTGATCACTTGAATGTAAAAAAAACAGTGCTGTATTTTTGATATACCCTAATAACCTGAAAATAAATTTTTTTACTGTGTTCTTTAAATAAATAATACAACTTTAGTTTGTAGCTAATGTATGTAGGGAAAGCTTTTGTTTGCTGAGGAATGCACAAGCTGTTCAGGTCTGTGATGCAGATTTTGGCCATGACTGCAATGTGAGTTTGGGTGTCTTGTTCAGTAGTGTAAGAACACTGCTAATATTCTGCAAAGGGCGTTCTGGCAAATTCTAAGGCACTTAGTACATATGGAATGTTAATTTTTGGTGCTTTTGGGCTTGGTTGTTTTTGTATATATGCAATAGCCATAGAATAAAACAGCACATACTTTTATGGAAGGCCAGCTTTTCTGTGCTCACCAAAAATAAGTGTCGAAAACCTACATATTTTTCTCAACAGGTGGATTGAAATGAGAAGGAAGTAGCATTGGTTCCTCAGACAAATCTTTTAATGCTCTGGTCAAAAGTTTGTGTGACTCACCGTGTCTGTGAAGTTCTGATATTTAACTTATTTAAAACCACTGGATTAGCCACTTGTCAGTTGAGAAATACTTAGGGAAAGTCAAAAATCTGATTACAATGCTATAAGCACTTGTTTTTGTAAAGTGAACTTAGAAATACATGCCATTAAATATTCACAAAAATTTTCAGTACTAATAATTGTTCATTGTTCTGACCTTTTTGTATATAAAATTGAAATAAATATTTTTTTAATATTTAAAGCTGTTTGGTTTTAATTGTAGTAATTAATAAGGTGTATATTTTAAATTACAGAGCTGCTGCCGTGTTGTTAGAAATTAATTGTGATACCAAGGGGGTAGATGGATTGTGTTGGACTAATTTTGTTTCTTTTTAATTTAGTGACAGTTTGGGAATTAGATTATTAAAAAGTTCCAATACTTACAGTATTTGGAAAGTTTATTAAACAACATGATTCTTGCTCATTGCAGGGGGTTGAACCACATGGCCTTGAAAGGTCCCTTCTAACCCAGACTATTCTGTGATTCCTTAGCAGGATTTTTACCATTAAAGCTCCCACAAGTTTAGGTTTTGGAGCACCAGTGAGGGGAGATGTAGCAGATGAATCCCTGCCATATGCTCTGCTGCACTTCATCTCTTCAGGGACAAAAATTAAGGGCAATCTCCACAGATGGGTGTTCCATGTTGCATATTCTCTGGCACTATTTAGTGCCTGATTAAGCCTCAAGTAAGGACTCTTTAAGAAAATGTAGCTTTGTATAAAATATTTTAGCATCTGCAGTTTGATTCCTTTGTTGCAGGAGCTGTGATTTCTCGTGAGTTTTTTGTACTTCCTCTAAACTCTGTGATCAGGCACCATGTAAGAAATTCCACCCCCTAATTAATCCTAATCAGCAGACTTGTTAACAGGCACATTCTTGAAATTTAATGGTTGAATGACCTAACATATTATTGTTAATAAATAGGGGTTTCTTGTAGTCCAGAATTAAGATGTGATGAAAGAACTGTGTGTTTAACTTTAAAATTCTTTTTCCTCTTCCATCTTGTCTTTAAGCACAGGCAAATTGTAAAAAGCGAAAGGGAGACTTTAACTCTTATCACTGATAAAATTTGTTCATACCACAGATAGGCAAATAAGGAAAGAAGAGCCTAAATACTGATTCATTAAATTAGTGATGGAATGATGATGTGTCTGGGTAGAGAAAAAAATTCTTTATTAAAGCAGACCTTACTAGGTTTTATGCTAAAAAAAAAAGGCAGAAAAGAGGGAAGAGAGCATACCTGAGAGAGGTAAAGCCTTTGTTTTTTAACTATATATTAAGAAACTTAAATTGCCAGTGACTGATGGAGCAGCTGTGAGCACTGTCAGCCCAAGGCAGTTACCTGGACCACCAAGGGAAGAACAACTTACCTCTTCTGCGATGACAACATGAATGGGAATGCCTGCAGGACAAAACTAACTTTCTTTTGTCATCTCTTGCTCTCTTTAATTATGATCCTCATATGTGACAAGTGTATATACTGTTAATACAAAAACGAAGAACTGTTGAACCTTTGAATCTGCTGCTTGTGTCTGGACCTGGCACTCAATAGGTGAGAGCGTCTGAAGATAACACAGCAAGTCTGAGTGAAACAGTGAATGAGTGACTTGGGAAGCAGTTTGGGTACAGCTGCCTTTGCTGTTGTTGTGAGGTGATGGGAAGGGGTGTTGCAGTTCATTTTCGCTTCTGGTTCTGGGGCTGGTGAATTGTAACCAGTTTTGTTTAGCACTGAATGACTAAGTGTGAATCACGCTTCCGCACAACAGCTGGCGAACAGATCCTCATGTTTATGTGCTGTGGCTTCTTGAGTGTGCAGACATGAAGGACAGAATCATCTTATGGTTTTATTACAAGCTTCTCATTGTTTCCTACATATGAAAAAAACCCCCACCAGTTATTTCTTATTTGTTACCAGATTTCAGAGGGCAAGAAAATATTAACACTGCTGAGCTTTCAGTTGGAGGAGCTGTTTCTAAAGGAGTATCAAGCTTTCTAAAGGGTCTTACAGTGAATACTGATATCCATTTACTTTTTCAGGAGCTGTGAAAACTGGAGATAGTTTTCCATACAAATCTAATGTGGTTTGGGTATTTTTGTTTATATGATGGTCTGAGATTGGTAAAGCAACTGGGTTAGTAAAAGAGAAGGTCAAGGATACATATGACAGCAGTCTTGTGCTGCACGAGAACAGTGGTAAACTGAGCATCTATCACCGAGAGATGTCTCTTGTCTACTTACAAGCAGAAATTGGCCTCATTTGCTGCAAAATGTGTGTAAATGAAGGATTTCTAAACATGCAGGTAGGGAACTTTCCTAATAGGCTGGGGATATTCCAGAATTTCCTTCTTCTCTCTTTTTGGAGCCTGTTAAACAAAAGTATCTCTTCATGGCTGTTGGGCAGGTCAATAGTAAATGTTGTTTTCCCTAGTGGAGAATGTTGGATTAGTTTAGGTCCTTCACCAAAACATTCCTTACAGGGACCATTTAAGAGCTATTGGTGGGTGGCCACTTCTGTGAATTCCTGTTTTCCTTATCCACATAACAAGGTAAAGAACAGCACCCAAATCCATACAGTATTAATGAATATGGAATGACCTGTTTGCCAACTTTTAAAAATTTTATTTTAAAGTAAGTATTTATGTATGCAGTTCTGCAACTGAGAAGGCTGTTGTTCCATCATTTATGCAGAGATATAACCTGTCTGTGGCCAAAAGTTCTATAACATTTGGTACCACTTATTGCATCTATGTCACTTTTTACATGCATCTTAAGTGTTCAAGCACGATAAAATTAAAACATTCTGAAATACTAACTTGCTTTGTAGTTTTTAAAATGCAAAATACAGAGTCTAACAGATTACAGCTGCAACTGCCTCAGAGTAGCCATTTTTAATTTCTTCAATTCCCATCAGAATTTAATTGATTTCTGCCTCTGAGAAAGTTTAATTTCCACTTTAATGAAAATACCTCTGTCTTCATCATGCTGAACTGTGTAAGAAGGAACATGTGTCTGCAATAGGAGTGGTATTTGTCATCAGTGCATGGAAGACTAAATTCTGGAAAAGATCTTGTTTTTCTGTGTACTGAAACTTTGTTTTGCCAAGCTGAACATGATGTCAGTTTGAGTGCTTCATTCCAAATCTTTCTATAAACCGGGAGTAACACACAGGGACTTTTCTCTGTTGGGCAACTCACCCTGCACATGAAGTTCATCAGGGTGGTTCCTTACTGTGTCCCTTCCTTTAGGACTTGGTTATTATTTCATCTCACATTTTCCGCATTTCTGCTTCCCTGGATCTGTGGAAAACATTAAAATATGTGGAATTCCAAATCCCATGAAACTCAAACCTGTCTCCTTTTGTGAAGCACAAGGTGAGCTTTGCTGTGAGGTGCCCTGAGCTGCTGAAGGCTGACTGTGTCATACTGAGGAACCATGTTTGTTTAATGCAGTCTGACTGGAATGATAAATATGGAGTTGTTTTTACTTTACACTTATAAAATATCACCTCTAATTGAACTTCCAGTACCTTCTGGAACATCTGGATGAAGTGGCTAGGAAAAGGGAAAGCTGTTAAGTATGAATATGGAGCAGCATCTGTTGGAGTGCTGATGGTGATTTTTTTTTTCTCCACCTGGCTAATTTTCCAGCTGGTTCTGGTGGGCAGAATTTCAATGCCTGGTTTTGTTGTTTGTTCGGTTTAAAATGCTGATTTCTGAAATCAGATCCAGTCATGAAACAGATCCCCAGTTTGATGAAGCAATTGCCTCACCTGCTGGAAAGATCTTACCAGAGTTGTCAGAATATTCTTATTGTTTTGGAGTGAAGGCTGATGGGCTCTGTCCTTGCCTGACTGCTACTCCTCACAGCTGGCTTTGGAGAGATCCTTTTTCTTGCAAATAACTGTTCCCCATTACGGATCCTCCCCACGGTCTTGAATGTTTTTTTCTTTCTTGCCCAGTTCTAATGTAGGTCAAGCCTTAGAAGAGGAGTCCTCATCTGCACAGCATTCTTCTGTGTATGGCCTACTGAATTTCTGTGTATGGCCCACTGGATCTTTTTCAAACAAGTGAGCAGCTTGGGGTAATGGATAAAAGCTTTGCTTTATTTGTGTTAAATACAGGCCAAAAACGTATGGACTGTATGCATTCATGTTTTGACTGCATTGATACTTTTGTGTTTCTCTGGTGCTTATGAACCAGCCAAAGTAGGAGAGAGGTTTTTGGTTAAGGGTTTACACTGGAAGAATTCCTGGACCAATTTTGCTTAAACTTGTTGCAAATAATAATGTGATTCTGGGAATGGCTCATGCCAGAGCAGCTACTCCTAAAAAAGGGCTGCAGCCCATGAAGGAATTATGTCAGAGCACAGAAAGAGTGAGAAGGAAGGGGCAGCACAGAGAAACTACTTTGTGCCTGGAACAACACCCACCCTCCTATAAGCTCCTCACTACCTCTTGTCTCACTGAAGGGACTGAGTGTCACCTACAGCAGTGACAAGGGAGCAGAGTAGGGTCAGGAGTGCAGTTGAGCCTGGGAAATTGGGAGGAAAGGTCTGTTAAGGTTTGTCAACCTTCTCCCCAAAACCTGAATCAGTCAATTTATGCTAATTGACAATAAATTAAATTCCCTGAGCTGAGTGTGCATAGCCCCCAACAGTACTTGGTGAGTGATTGCCCTGTCTATATTCTGACCAGTGAGTTTTCTTGTTCTTTTTCCTCCTGTTTTCTCTCCTGTCCTGCATGGGGGATGAAGCAACTGGACAGATGTGGCTGCCAGCCAGGGTGAGCTCCCCACGGGAGTTCAACTCTTAGGCACACGATGTTGCTGATGTGACAGCACGTGACAAGCAGGGACCTGGAGTAGCAGGCCTGGCCAGGGCTGGGGCACAGCTTTTGTAAGAAGTTGCAAGTTGTGTCTGCTCAAAGGCCCAGCCAATCACCCTCTCTGTCTGGAGCTAAAACATCGTTCTGATGATATCATTCTGATACCTGTTCTTTGCATGTGTATTGTGGACTACGCATCCAGAAAGTTCTGCTATACACAAATGAATTTGAAGTACAGTTTAAAAATACCATTTTTACAGTACAGCACCACTGTGATAAAATCAGTGATGCCTGATGTCAGTTCTGCTTTTGTCTCTCTCTCCCTTTTGACACACTTTGTGTACGCCAAAAGATCACATTCAAGTGACATTTTCAGTATTAGGTTTGTGTACCTCCTTCCTTGTCTTATGAAAAACACCAAATGAAGCAAAAATGGCTGCATTTCTTAAGAGCAGAACAGGGTTCAGGGTATTCAGTGTTTTAACTCCACCAGTTATCATCTAGAAATGCTGGTGTGAGGGAGAAGAAGCTGCCACCTGCCCTGAGGATTTACCACGGGGCAGAGCCAGGCACTCTCCCTGCTCCCTGGCCACACAGAAGCCATGGTTTGCCAGGGGGATGGGAAAGTCTCCTCATTGCAAATTACTGGCTCTAAATTGAGTTCACCCCAAATGGCTCTAATTCCAATGACCTCCGAGTGTAGCCAGCATAATTTTCTGCATTGCTGTTAATATCCTGCCTGCTGTTTAGGATAAAATTCACTTCTTCACTGGGCCTACACAAGATCCAAAGCTCTGGGATGCAATAGGAAGGGTAAATTGGACTTTAAGGATTAGCACAAGGCTTTTCAGAGTTTTTACTGGTTTTTCTCATAAACAGTTTCAGCTCTGCCTTTTCACACTTAATTTCATAATTAGGTTCCCTATGAATAATTTACCACATATTTTTCTGCTTATAGTCACTGGACAAATGATGGCAAAGTTAAAGCATCTGCTACTTTACTTTGGTCTGTCTTACTTGCTGTGGAATACTAAGCCATTTATCTGCAATTTCATTTTGAATTAGTACAATATTTCTGACAAATGCCTTATGGAGTCAGCTGAGCATGAAACAGAAATTTACACACCTATGAAATATTTGATACATCAGTGGTAGCTTAAAAATACATCTCTTATATTAGCACCATGCTCTAACTAACTGAGCTAATCTCAGGGTTGTATGTTCTTATAGACCCTAGTAAAATTTAACTGGCAGAGATGCAAAAACTCTGCATCAAAATAATATAGAAATATGACTGTTATGCGTGATTTTTTAAAGCAAAAGAGCAAGATGGTAAAATACTGTGAATTGGCTTGGTTAAATTATTGTTGGGCTTTTTGTTGATTCTTTCAGATGTTTTTAAGATTTTTCTGTATATTTGTTCAAGTTGGGTGAACACAGATCCGATTCCAAACTCCCATTTTATTCCCTGTTGTCTTCAACTTGTCTCAATGACAAAGTTTGCAATAACATTATGTATAAGGTTTTATTTATTGTTTACCTCAGTGCAGTTTGTACCAAAAGCCTCACTTTGCATTCCAGCAAAGCCACAACCCTTCTCCGGAGAGTTTCTCACCTGAAAGGAAGTTGTAAATGAGTGATGGAGGAGCTGGTGAGTACTGCCAGGTAAAGCTCATTCATGAGATCTTAACGTGGAATTACCTAAATCCACCAAGGAAGGGGGGACATCACCTGAGGATGTTGGGTGTTTGTCTGTGACTGTTCACATAAGCTGAAGCTACCAGCCCCTTGTGGCTTCAGCTGTGGAAATAGTTTGCACACCCTGAAGAACAGGTGACTGCAGCCCAGTCTCCTCTCCACATGCTGCTTTCTTCCCACAGGAAGCTCCTGAGCTACTCAGCACCTTGAAGAGTTGAGACATTGGATTTTATGTCGAACAGGAGCGCTGATCTCCCCTGGGTGTGGGGTGCTGTCTGAAGCCAGGAGGGGAGTGAATTCCTTCATACAGTTCAAACAGCAGGGATTGATCCCTCCCCAGGAGACTGTGTGGTGTGTCACATGTGGTGTGTCCCATCTGCTGTGTCCAGCCAGGATCACCAAGGAGTGAACCAAGGTGTCCCTTGTCCCAGCAGGCACTGGGACCAAGATGGAAATGTTCCCTGGCACAGGTGGGGATGGGACATGCCCCGAGAGGACTCCTGACCCTTGCCCAGGTGACAGAGCAGGGGAGTCAGTGAGCCCAAGTAAGCCTGGCAGATCAGAGAGGTTTGGCTGGTATGTCAGGAGGAAGTTGCACAGTCAGATGTATTTACACTTGAGTGGACTTACCCTCTGACTGTTTTATTTTCCTCTGGCTGAGACTGGAATGTCTGTCTTTCCTGCTCTTTGAGTTTGTGTATCCAGCTTTTAAATTGGCTGATCAGCCTGTTGTACTCGTGATGGCTTCAGAGGGAGTTTGCTTTGAATTAGGACTCTTGGATCCTGGTTTCCTTGAAAATCCTTTTGTTGGGGGCACCTCAGTGAACACAAATTGAAATGAATAGAGCTGGGAAAAGCATTTGATTCCATTCTAGTAAAATGTAGCTTATTTAAGTGGTAAAAAGAGCATTTGTGGTCCTTCTGCACATGATGGATTCTCTGTTTGCAGTCTGTGTTTTCAGATGTTTCCCATGATTCAAATATGCATTAAATAGTACTGGTTTTATACCCGAATGAAGGAGGTATAGATGTGTTTTAACTTTTTCAAAAAGTGATTAGTGCTTTGGCTTATGAACGTTTTAACAACCAGTGCTTTGAAAAATAAAGAGCATCTCTAGTGCTATCATTCCATAAGGATCTCAAAGGTGATGATGCTTGTATTGGTGGTGTATTCACAAAGAAGCAAAAAATGAACAAAATTTATTGTCCTAACACTTCTTATATTCATCACTCATAAAAATTCACCCATTTTATCAACATCCCACTGTTTCTTTTCAATTTTAATACTAGAAACTGCTTTGTTTCTCCAGCTACTTGGATTGGGGCTTAATCATTTAATGTAACTGCTCTTAGAAATTAATTGTAAATATAGATATAGCTTTTTAAGGATTTGTTATCTCAACTAATTTTATTTTCTTACATAATCTGCTATTAAATGGATTTGCAACTTTTTTGTTGCTTATGAAAGCCCAATTAACAGTTCTTTCACAGTTTGGTCAGTAAAGGCTTTCATCTTCATTGTTTTTATTATGAGATTTTTTTAACAATTATATTTCCCCCCTTCTGTCAGAAACAGCATGTGCAGAGTTTCTTTTGCTTGGGAAATTCAGCTACAGGGCTTTGACATTTGTATATTTTAACATTTCTATAGATATGGATAAATATTTGTAATATACCATATAAATGCACATACTCTTCCTGCTGTAAATGCCACTTCTAACAAGAAATTCACTGTCTTGCACTACGGGTATGGTGTCCTTGGTATTCCCAACTTGACTCAACCCTCCAAGCTCTGTTCCCTGTACCTTATGGCAGTGGACTCCAATGTTGACAGAGTTTAATTTTTTAAAATTAATTAATTTATACTAGATTTTTCTACCTGTAGATGTGTGTAGATGGGTGGCTCAACAGATCCTTCATCTTTCAGTCTTCCAACAAAGAGAACAGTTCTGCACACTTTCAAACACATTCAAATATGAAATGCTGTTTAAACCTTTATCGTGTTGTTTATCCTTATGCAAGTCTGGCTGTCCATTGCTGGTTTGCTTGTTAGCCATGCTTCAGGCATACCTGACATCTACTGATTTTTTTCCTCTGCTCTTGTCCTTCTTTAAGAGTTCCTGACAGAGGGGCTGATGCAAACTGCAGTTCAGGCATCACAGTTGTCAGCCAGAAACTGTATTCATTAGCAAAAAATTGACATGTCCCCCGCTGGCCCTGGCATTCGATGAATGGTGCTGATCTGAAGTCTTCCAGGCAACTTCCAGGTGACATAAGGGACTGTCCACCACCCTGATCACCAGATCCAGTGTGCTGGAAAGAACAATGAGAGAACTTGACAACTGTGCATGAAAAATAGGTAAATTATGTTAATCTGTCTTTTTTCTTACTTTATTTGCTTTTAATTGTACTGGTTTGGTAATCTTAAATTAGAGTAAGCTTTTTTGCTGGAGAAAATCTTAATTTGCTCTCTGATGAGTTAATCTCAAAAGTCTAGAGCCAGCTCACTTATTTTTCAGGTATTTATCGAACTGAAGAAAGAAGAAGTCTGGGTTGATTCTGAACAATTCTGTTATCCAAACTGCTGCAAATGTAACTTGAGGATGGCATTAAAAAGACCTGGAGCTCTAGTTCTGAAAACTGTGTCTTTGTATCTGAAAATCCCATTGTTTATTCCAGACAAGCAGGCAAAGCCTTTGTAATTTTAAGAAATGTGTGTTTTAAGGCTGTGAGTACAGAAATGCAGCTACAGCCAGGTTCTGCAATTTGGAACTAACCCTCGTCTTGTTTCTTGTTGTGAATTTTCCTTTTTGATGTTCAGTAGGCATCGGATAATTTACTTTTCAGACCTAAAAATCTTTGAACCTTCAGAATACAAAAACTGTGCGAAAGAAACTTTTCTATACGATCACGCGCCCAGAGTCTCACCATCAAAAAGGAATATCCTATCCAAAGGCTCCTCCAGTTCACTGGGCAGGGAGGAATTGACTCATCTTGGCTGTGAACTGCCACTGCCTGGGCTGGGGCCTCACACACAGCACATCTGCTGATGTATGGCTGGATTTCCTCTTCGGAGAGCGGCGCCATCGGCAGAGGAGCAGCACTGGATAACCAGTAGGACTTGTCGTTTCGGCTGGCATAGTAACACACCTGGTTGATGTTACAGTAAGCAAAGGGCATGGTACTAAACACAGGGAGACAAGATCCTGCCAGACCTGAAAATAATAACAAATGATGCAAATTACTCCACTTCTAGGTAAGTTGAAAATAGTATCCTGCCCAATGTTGCTGCAAAACTGTATATCTTAACAGCAGTTAGGTAGTTCACAGATCTTAAACCTCCCAGACCTTTACCAAAACAGCTGGTTATATGGAAAACAGAGACTTTTTTAACCAATAAGTGTCTCCCTTTGACCAATAATATTTAACTGTGTCACAATCCAGTATTTAAAGATGATGTAGTTTGTCACCATGGGAAACAGTTATGATAACAAATTTCTTAGCTGTGCCAACGCTGAAAAATAAATTAAGCAAGAGGTGGTGGCTGGTTTAAAAGGAGATTAGCTATTTACAAACTCATTAGGAGCAGTGAGAAACCAAATGCCAATGCTGATAAATAGAAAATTTTTGTAAAGTATGACAAGCCGTTGCTACCAGTGCATTAAGCTGAAATTTCAGCAGCTGTTCTCTTGCCTTCCAGAAAGGTTTCACCAAATCTCAAAGTGAAATAAAAGGATTGAGGGATTTTGCAGAGCCAATCCTGCAAAATTCTCATCAGGCAGACATCAGTGGGAACGAAGAAGTGACTAGTGCATACTTCAGCATACTTCAGAGGTGAAGTTCTTCCAGAACTGAATTTAGAACAGTTTCATGATGACCTATTTAGTTAACACTAATGACTGCACAAAGTTCTGCCTTGAGTTTTGTGTGTGAAGAGTTATTTCTGTAACGCCCCCAAACCCAAACACCTTCATTAAAGACATGTGACATTTGTGTACAGAAGCCAGTTTTGTTTATCACTGATAATTTTCCATTCCAGTAGTAATAAAGGATCTGGAGCAGCCTGAGGAGGGAAAATGCCTGCAAAATCACAGGAGATGGGGACTCTGTTCTCTTTGAATTTTATTTTCACTGCTGTTCGGAGACATTCTGTTAGCAACTGGCTCTCCTGGGGAACGGCAAACACACAATGAAAACATTTTAAAACAACACTGCTATTCTAAAAATATCTCTTTTTATTGCTCTTTTAAACACTTCTGTTTTGTTCAGCTTATTAGGTCCTTGATCTTTTCTCCTCGGAGACTTCTTTGACTTGTATAACAAGTCAACAAGAATTTAGGCAACTTTTTCTGTGCAAATTGCCACCAATCAGTTTCTCAGACTGCAAATCGGGCAGCTTATTTAGACAGCTGATTTTAGTCAGAACTGTAGAGGATGTAGAAGAAATGACCCAGGACACCAAAAGGAGCTGTCTCTGGGAGAAATTTCACTTTGGCTTTTCCAGAAAATATTAGCTTCTGACTCTTAAAAGCACAGAATTCTGCTGTACACATGGCACATAATCTACTTGTAAAGCTTACTTACAGGGTCCAACTGTAACTACCCAACTTAACCAGCTCTTTTGCCCAAGCTACCTCTACTGTAAAAAGGGGAGCTATTTGAGTGTGGCCAAATGAGATTTCTGAGCTAGGAAAATCTCTCCAGACACTTCAAAGACAGCCCAAAATTACTCCCTGGGATAAGTGAAATAAACCACTCATCTCTCCAACTTCTAGTCAAAACTACTTAGAGATAGAAATAGTTTTTCGTTCAATTGCATTGCAGCAGAAAGCCATTTTTAGTGGGTCACATTATAGGGCAGCATAACCAAGTTCGTTATCATCAGTGTAAATTAGTTTTGAGACTGTAGTAAATAAGATTCTTGTCTTGTCTTATCCTTCATTGTATAGATCACACCATATTAGACCTTAGCTGGAGAGCAATTATCATTACAATACATACCAAGATCTTGATTATGGGCTTTCTCTTGTCCTTCCAGGTACAGCAAACTATAGCCAGTCCATAATTTTGGCATCCCCTGTGGGCAGAGTGGTTCTCTGTCTGACTGACTGTGAAGGACGAGCAAGAATCCACTTGCAGATCTCGTGTGGGGGCCTGGTGGTCCTGGGATACCAGTCTGGCCAGGTGGACCTTATCCATAGGAGAAAGGTAAAAGAAATTTACTTGTATAAAATATAGCAAAAATTCACACTAGCTATATGTTAAGTGTTCAATAAGGAGTTCCTGACTCAATATAATACAACTCCACGGGCTGTCATGGGCAATAAAGACACCAGTGGACTTATGTTATCCTTCTTATGGGAGACAAATGAACTGGATTGCCACTGAATGCTTGGCAGTTGGCTTTTCTGTTGTGCATCTGTCTTGTGCTGTATGGATTAAGAAATGAACGGAGGTGGGCAATGATTTCCCAGACTTACTCAGTAGGATGACTTTTCTGGACAGAATTTGAATCTTTGCAGTAACAGTCGATGGCCCTTCCTCACATATGTATTAAACCCTTCATTTATTCAGGAGCAGTCACAGTTAAAATACAATTTTAATTACTCCCAGACAGTTGCCCCATTAGCCCTGACTCAGAGATGCATGCCTATTGATATGTGCTGTCTGAGCCTCTGTGGTTAATTGCCTTTCTGCTTAATAATGGATGCTGAGATAAATTTTCTTCCAACAAGTCTTGTTATGAAATAATTCACAAATGTCTCTATATCAGTGTTTGAACTGAGAGAGGGGAAAAGCATCATGGAATCTCAGGCTAGAGGTGGATGCATCCATGTGTGAACTGGGGGAGTAGAGAGGAAACTTGGTCTATCCATCATCTCACACATCTCTCCCCCAGAGTCATGTTCCATTCTTACCTTGTGGCCCAGCATATCCCTGCTCTCCTCTGCTCCCTTGGTCACCTGGTGGTCCAGGTGCCCCTGGTAAGCCATCTTGACCTGGCAGGCCACATGACCCTTCTTCACCTTTTCCTCCTAGATAAATACAAAGGATGTGCTTTTCCTTCATGTGGCTGCATTTAAGGTTATACATTGTCCAAACACAAAGGGCCAGTCACAGAAAAGACACCAGGCCAGGGAGGTGCAGAACCCCTTTCTGCTGGTAATTCTTTTCACAACTTACCCACTCTGTGACCACAGTAGTAGCTCAGAGGCATGACTTTAGTAACAGCAGCTCCTGATAAGGTTTTACATCCTCTCTCCAGAAGCTTTGTGATTTACAGTTGATATTAAAGCACTCCCTACCAAACATTATCAGGCAAGCCTCTTGTGGAATTGCCATCAGGATCTGTACTGTCTCATGAGCTATAACTCATCCCTTAGAACCCAATTCAGCAAAGTCTTAGAACACACAGTGAACTCTCCTTGAAGTAAGGGATGTATTGGAGTACTTACAAAACAGGGAGGGACCGCAGAATTGAACTATATCCGGGGGAAAGGGTAAAGACATTTTCAGGCTCCTGCTGTCCTCACCTTTCTGTATTTCTTATGTGTCCATATATTTTTACACATTAGCAGATGAGGTGTGGCCGTGACAGTAAAAGCTTTGTCTCATTTGCAGGGCACAGATAGTGATGGGCCTGTTCACTGGCTACTTAAAACATAATCTGAATTCAATATTTACACTTGTCAGGTATTATTGCACTTAGCAGTGGTTTTCCTCTTTTGATAAAAACCAGTTTTCAGATGAGGATGTGTCTCCAGCACCCACCACGGTTGTTTCTCAGTAATGGTGTGTTTCACTCCTTGCAGATTTTGCTATTCAACCTGCAGACTGAGTAATTCAAGGTTGTCTCACAACATTCAAAATTTCCCCGTGTTATTTTTTACTAGATTCATTAAGAAAACCTAAACCAGTCAAAACAATTAACAGCAGTTCTATGTTGATTGCGCAGTTATTCTGCCAAAGCTTAAGCACACTGAAGTTCTAGTAAAGCACATTGCTTTTGCCAGTAAAACTTCCAGTTTGCCTTCCAAGCTAGAAGAAAATTGGACTTCTCCTATCTTAATGAAAGGAGAAGCATTACTAAGTATTTCTTTCTTTCTTTCATAAAACCAGTACAAATATGTGTCATTATATCACCTGGTTTTACAGAAACTCTTGCATGGAATCTCCTGGAAGAATATAACGGATTTTCCCTCTGGAGATACTGGATGTCCAGAGCAGCCACTACAACAAACTTCAGTTTCCCAAGTAGGAAAAACCTAAAACCACACGAGGGATTCCACTATCTAAACTGAAGACACTCTGCAGACAGGCTGTGCTTTATATCCATGAAGATGGTCTCTCTGTTGGAATCGTCAGTACCAGCATCACCTTTGTTTTCTTTTTATCTGTCAGAAGAATGTTTCAGTTTTTCATAATTTCTTTTTAAGATCTCCTTGGTCAGTTTTCTTTTCTGCTAACTTTTCCATGTTCTAACAGATAAAGAGCACTATTGTAGCTGCCTCTCTGACTTCAGTGTCTTTTTAGGACTTTGGTTAGCAGAGCTTTGGGGTTCATTACTGCTAAATTTTAAAGCATGTATACTTTTAACATCCTTCAAATATGTCTAAACCATGGAAGTGGTTTGAGGCATTGCTTTATCATTTGTTGGGAAAAAGGAAAAATACCATTTGAAGAACTCTTTTCTCAACAGTGCCTCATGCTTTTGCCCTCCCTGGCCTAGGAAAAGGGAATGTAGTGCAGGGAGTTTCAAAACATGAGCTTACCATGGGGTCCAGGGTAGCCTATTGGCCCTGGTAATCCTGCAGAGCCATCCTCTCCTCTTTGCCCTGCTTCCCCAGGAGGGCCTGGGATTTTAGGGCATGAATCATCTACTTTTCCTGGTTCACCAGGGTCACCTGGAATATGTAACAGGAAAGTGAATTGGAAGACTGGTTAATGGCTCTCATGCGAAAAGTCAACATAAACATGAGCTGACTTTGGTGTTCAAGATAATACTTTCAGTATTTTAAAACCTGGAATTACAAAGTCTCACTGCTTTTAATTTTACTCTTAGTCTTTTAGCATAGCATTTAACAGCATGGCAAGCATTAGCCAGCATAAGCCAGCTGATGTGATCTTTGCCCAGGTGGGCGAGGCCAGTGGCATCCTGGCCTGTATCAGCAATGGTAGGGCCAAGGCAGTGAGTGTCCACATGTTCTGGGCACTGGTGAGGCTACTGCTTAAATCCTGTGTTCATTTTTGGGGGCCTCACTGCAAGAAAGACATTGAGGTGCTGGAGTGTGTCCGGAGAAGGGCAATGGAGCTGGGAAGCGGCTGGAGCACAGGCCTTATAAGGATTGGCTGAAGGAACTGGGGGTGTTTAGCATGGAGAAAAGGAGGCTCAGGGGAGACTCTACTGCTCTTTACAGTTACTTGGAGAGAGTTTGTAGTGAGTCTCTCCTCCCAAGTAACAGGAGGAAATCACCTTAAGTTTCACCAGGGGAGACTTATATTGGATATTAGGAAATATTTCTTCATGGAAAGGGTTGTCAAGCCCTGTAACAGACTGCCCAGGGAAGTGGGGGTCCCTGGAGGTACTTAAAAGACATGTAGATGTGGTCCTTTAGGGACATTGTTTAGTGGTGGACTTGGCAGTGCTGGGTTAATGGTTGGATTTGATGACCTTGAAGGCCTTTTCCAAGCTAAACAATTCTATGTTTCAAATATTTGGCGTACAGTTCTGGTCGTAATATGCCCCAAACTAATTTGACTTACAGCCTAAATTCTACCCAACTTCAGTGCAAGCACCTTAGCACATGTAAAATTTTATAGCATTTTGCCTATTTTGTTGCTGCAGGACCATCAATAAGCAGGCCAAAAAAGCTAGCCCATAATAGACATTTAAAATAATTATCATATATACAAAAATAAAGGATAGCCACATTTTATATAATGAAAGTTACTGGGAGCTGTTGCCTGTTTGCATTTTGGAACATAATTCAGTCAGATGAAGAGTTTAGTGTCTGTAGTAATCCAATGTTAGGATTCAAGCTTTTGCTAAGCCTTTGGTTAGAAAAGCATCTTGAGTGAAAACCAAAAAACCAATTCTAACTAGAAACAAGATATTTCACAATTCTAATTGACATTATAGCATGGGACTTCTCAACACGGCACTATCATGATATTGGTGCTAGAGCTATTTGTGAAACAGGTATTAGAACTTTGTCCTTGTAGCAGTATCTACTATTCCTGGCAGCCACACCAAAAATGCCTTCTAATAAGAGTTGAATGTATCTATACATAAGGGAGGTCCCACAAAAAGAATAATAATCAATAGTCGTGAACTTACCAATGAAACCTGAAGGATTTGAAAAATGGAAAGCAGTTTGTGGCCATTGTGGTGCAGGTGGAAGTGAGTTTCAGGCATGTAAATTAAAGAATGGAATGAGAAGTGAAATCACTTACATGAGGTGACATTAGAAACAAATACTTAGTTCAGAAATTTTTATGCTACTCAAATCAGAAATCAAGTTGGCAGTTGTGGGTTTTTTTTCTGAGCTTGTTTAAATTGTCTGTATGCAGGTAAACATTAGTATGATTATATATGAATAGAAGGATCAAAGTTACATTTGAGTGACAATGAGTGACAGGTTCATAACTACCTGTGGGACCTCTGGGACCAGGTCTTCCTTGAAAACCTTGATCTCCTGGTTGTCCTGTAGCACCAGGTGGACCCTGTGGGCCAGGGATCCCCATAGGACCTGGAAATAAAACCAAACATAAATAAAATGAAGTCTGGCTGCTTAGGACACTTCAACTCTGTAATGTCCCAGAAAGAAATGCTCGCTTTCTCTTCTCTTCCCTGGTCCTGAGCTGAATTAGAATTTATGACTTTTCTGTTTGTAGAGACTGGAAGTGATTGGTGTAGATGGGATTTCTCTACAGTGTGTGGAAGAAACAGAATATCCAGATTCCTCTTTTCAAACTAAAGGATCTGTTGAAAGTCCAAAGCTATTGATATGAGGTAGATGTGAGACTGTTAATTCAAACACATCTGCATTTTCCATAGTTTCTCAAGACCCCTAAGGAGGCATCAAGGTTTGCCTGTTTGGCAAACTCAAATATTTTACTGTCTTAGATTGGTAGGGAAGTCTTCCAACAAGCTGTTGGAAGCAGTGCATGTGAATCTGTCTCTATTCTCACCTTCCACCCCAATCCTATCTTATCTGTAGGTAACCAGGCAGAGCTAGGAAATGTCCAGCCTCTGCCCCTCCTACCTGGCCCAGTCTCCAATGGCAATCCCCTGGGCACAAGGCTCAGTTGCTTGGGGCTGGGCATAAGTGCACACTGTAGTTAAAAACATCTCACATCATACCCTTTGGGCCTTCTCTTCCTTGGTTCCCTGGAAGACCTCTGGCTCCTTGTTGTCCTCGCTGCCCAGGATTACCTGGTGCCCCTCGAACGCCGATATCGCCTGGATCTCCTCGCACAAAGATGGTCTCTCCAGGAGGACCAGGATTCCCAGGATGACCTGTGTAATAGAACTTTATCCTTAATGTATGCACAAAGTTTAAACATCTAAAAATAGCATTGTTCCACTGGTTTTTGTTTTGTTTTTTTTTTCCCCTAGGATGTAGGACAGCCCTTGCATGTTTTGGGAAATGTTAACATTGGCCTTTATAAGGAAGAAAATAATAGGAATATTTCCCAAAGCTGTTTAGATTCTGTGCAAGCAAAAGGCAGCAAGTTAGTGGTACATGCATTAAAATACTGTTTCTCTATATTTATATTTTATATTATAGATTTATTACTATGTTGCTTAGTCTGGAGATCTGTATTTTGTCCTTGCTCTATCCAGTGTTCCCTTCTCTATGTATGCACTGAGATATTGATGGGTTTCTTTGTTCCCTATGCACTTTTATACATTGTTCCACAGACAGTAACCCTGTAATTCCTAGTAGCCTCAGGGTTTTTTATATGATAAAAATTGGTATTTTTAGTTTTAATACCTCTGATGCCATCTAAGCCAGGTGGTCCTTGATCGCCCGGAGGACCAGGAGAAGCACTATCAGGAGATCTTCCCATAGGTCCAGTGGGTCCAACAGGTCCTCTTCTACCTAAAGGATCATGGGGTTTTTTTGAAAAGAAAATAATTATCTAAAGGTTTTTTAGATCACAGACAGAAGTTGCTAAGTAAAAGAATGCTGACATGTGAAGTCATGGAGGTGATGTATGCTCTCACTTGTATATCAAACATACCAGTGATCAGGGTAATGAAGCCATCTTGTCAAAGTGAAAATATTTATCTTTTGAAATTTTTAATTCTTCCCATAAAATCTGTGTAACCTAAAGAATGCATCCTTGCTCTTTGGCATGTCACAACAATATAAGGTGAGTGGGGACTGTGAAGTCATTCTGCTTGGAACAGGATAAGCATTCACAGATTGTTCCCAGCATAAGGGAGTTCAACTGATTCCTAAAAACCTCAGAACAAAATGAACGTACTAGCCTTAAATGCATTTTTTTTCCTAATTTGTAATCTGGACTTCTGGAAAATAAGACATTAATGCCCTTATATGTTACAGGCAGAAAGAGTTACAGGTTACTATCCTCTGCATAACACTTTTGAACAATCACAGCCTGTTAACATGCATGTTACATTCTGTTGCCTTCTCTTTTCTACAAAAAAGCCAAGTCTAGTTTCTTCAGTCTTGCTTTTGACCCCACCCTTTCATTTACTCTCTAGTGAGTACTCCCTAATTTGCCAAAGCTGATCACAGTACACCATGGAAGGCTTGCCTATCCTATGTCAAGAAGTGTTAATACATCTCAGAATTAAACTTTCTCTTTTTTCCTCAACACCAACATTCTGTTGACTCCTCCAGATCACAAATTAGTAACCAAACTGAAAAAAAATTGTGTCTTCATCCTAGAATAATTCACCTCACCAGAATTCTCCTCCTGCTATTTTTCCTCTGTGTGTTATGTGACACTGTGGCAGCATAAAGCTAATGTCACTTCTAATCACAGAATTGCTGAGGCTTGAGTGGACCTCTGGAGACTGTCTAGTCTAACCCTCTCCTCAAAGCAGGATCAGCTAGAGCAGGTTGCCTCAGACTCTGTCCAGCTGGGGTTTGAGTATCTCCAATGACAGACACTTCCATAATTTCTCCAAGCAAGCTGTTCCCATATTTAATTACCTTCATAGGAAAATGAAACTTTTCCTTATATTTAAGTAGAATCTCCTGTATGTCAGTTTGTGCCCATTACCTATTGTCCAGTCACTGGACACCCCTATGAAGAAACTGTCTCTGTGTCCTTCCCATCAGGTACTGACACACATGGATAAATTCCCCCGAGCCTTCTCTTCTGCAGGCTCTTCTCTTCTCCCTCAACCTCTCCTCATAGGACAGGTGTTCAAACCTCTTAACTTTCTCAGTGGCCCTTCCTCAAACACTTGCTCTTTCCTATTTTTATGTAATTCTTATGTCACCAATCTCTTTAAATAATCATTGCAATCTTGTGATGCAGTGCCATCTTGCATTTACATCGTAATAGTTGATAGATTTCCTGTAGTTCTGTGACTACCAAATCTTCTGCATTCTTTTTCTTAAGGAATTTTTTCCCAAGAGACAACCCTACCTAGAGGTTACCTGAGTCTGTCCAAGTCCATCATTTTCTATTCTTTTCTCTCCTGTAACATAATAAACAAGAAATCCCAGGGTCTCTGTATCTTTACTCAGGAAACATCAGCGTGTTATTACAACAGCAATGTTTTTAGGGAGGGAATATTCTGGGTGTGTGTAATGTTCATCTTAAGCAGGGTAAGAGCCTGTATGAGCTTCATTTCAATTCTGCAAAGCAGCACTAAGGAGAAAACCCTTTCTTACCTGGGAATCCTGGGAATCCCCTTTCTCCAGGGGGGCCTGGAATAGAAATACCAGGCCATCCAGGTTCACCTCTGTCTCCTTTTGGTCCAATTTCTCCTGAGTATCCTGGAGGCCCTGTTTCACTTTGACCTTTATAAGAAAACAATTATGTACATAAAGCTTACAGTGAGTACAAATACAGATGTGCAGAATAGAAATACCAGCTGCAGATGTTCCTCCTTGCAAGGGTTGCCTAGTGCTGTTTTTCTGGTTCTCTCTTGGAAGCTGGATAGAGTTTTGTTGAATCTGGCCCTAATTCATCTCTTTCAAAGAAAGCAATCTCTTTGCTTTAATGCTCTTCTTCAGGGGTTATTTTATATTGTGTCACTGTTGTCTGTAACTTGAAATGTAAACTGCTTACATGGTTCTAAATTTAATTACCTATCAGCATATATTTGTAAACTGTAGATAGATGGTAAGCATTGTTTTTTGAAATGATGCTTCAAAAGCACATTTTGAAAGTTGCAAATACATCAGTGTGAGTGAAATCCAGGTTCCCCTTAAGTTTGTGGCACAACTCCCATTAAAGAATGGGGCTGGGATTTCACAAGTCTCCTTTTAATTTGTGAGTTTCATCTTTTACATATAAAAAAAAGGAGACTTGGCTCTCCTTTTAATCATCTGCACTGAACATCTTAATTTTATAAACAGCCTTGAACCATTCCAACAAAACTATGTGAGTAATGAAAGTTTGAAAGTTTTCCTCACAAATAACTGCAGGTGTGTCATTAGGCATATTCTAGATTCTATTTGAAAGTTTAGTCTGAGCTTTAATGATATTTTCTGGGCAAGGCAAACATCAAAATAACACGCCCCACTCCTTGCACCTTCAGTCATTTAAGAGAAGATTTTCTGTTCCACATTGCTATTTCCTTTCTTTACCTGGAGCTCCTGCAGAACCTTTTTGACCTTTTAGTCCATCCAAGCCATCCAGTCCGGGAAGTCCAGGAAGACCTGAAAGGTATTACAGGCATGACTGGGTGCCACAATAATCCTTTAAAGTCACAATTAAAAGCTATACCGTTTTTTTTTAATCTGACAACACATTCTGGATCAAGATGGGGTATTTGCTGAATTTGATTCTTATTGGCAAATGAAGGTGAAGCCTTTTTGGAAAGGAAAATGTGAACAAACTGAAAATAGCAATGAGAATACAGTTTCATATCAAAGCAGAAAACATACCTTTCAATCCTATAGGTATTTCCACACTGCAGTCTGCAGTAGAAAGCTTGGTATGGGCTAATTTATAGTGAACTTGTGTCTGTGTCTAGGCTGCTACTGATACATGTGGTTAACCTGTCCAAAGTTAGTTGTGTTATCCCTTCACGACCTCGTGATTGGGTTGCAGACACCACCTAAAGCACCTTTAAAGCTGGAACTTCTTTACAGCTTCTGTTAAAAATGTAAGTGCAATTTAATCTGTCTACACTAAAAAGAGGCTAAATTTTCACTCAGCTTCTTTTCTCTGGTCCTGCAGTTTACGCACAGAAAACTCTGCTTTTTTGCACCACACTATTACAAAATTTTTCTGAACTGAACAGCACAAAGTCTTTGAAGACAACAAATCTGTAATTAAGACATGATGGCATGTGATAGTATGTTCACTAGATGACAGTGACTTAAATCTAGTCAGATACAGCTATTGCTTTATAATCTGTGCTTTTTTGAAAATTGCTAAAAACAGAGATGGTATTTTTTCATCCATTTTTTTAAAGTTGAACTAATTTGAGATTGTGTTTATTGTTTGCAGTGAAGGGTAAAAATATCTCCATGTCTTCAGCACTTAAAATTTCCTAAATGGTAGATATAAATTATTAAATATGAAAACATACAGTATCTTACTTGGTGATAGGAACATATCTGGCAAAACTGATGGGTCATTTGGTCACAGGTTTCAAAGGAGTTTCAGACAGAGCAATGGACTTGGGATGCCTCTTCCTCCAGAGAGGGACAGATTGGAGTGGACACTGATCACCAGTAAGTTGAACAATACTGACAGTGCCTGTTCCTGTCTCTGTTCCACCTCTGCTGCTCATCAGTGTCACATTTCCTTCCCCACCAATTCCTCTCCCTGTCATGCAGGATTCCCAGTCCAGTTGCATTGGGTTTTTTTTTCCACAAGTCTGAATTGTCTTTGTCTCCTTTTCCCTGTCTAGCTCCTTCCTGGCACAGAAGATATGTAAGTTCTGTGCCTTGGTGCCGGTGCTCGATCCCAGCATGTCCTGTAGCACAACAATCTGCCATATATCCAGAGAATGAATCTTATTGCTCTACTTAAGCACATATGAATGGACATATTTTTTTAAGTTTATGAACTGGTCAAATCTGGCAGAGATAAATTGCTGTAGGAACAGCAACACAAATGCCCTTCATCAACTACTTCATCTGCCAGATTTAAAGGTCCCTAGTTCACAGATGGGTCATATGAGAAAGGAAAAATAAAAAGGCACTAGAGTTCTCTAACAGGCACATCAAAAATTATAATCATATAGCTCTGCCCTCAGGAACTGTTGAATTATTTTAGTTAAAATTTAACAATGGATGAATTGAAAAGGAAAAAAATTCCAGCCTGTAGCAAACACCAGACTGGAAAAAATTTAAATCCAGAAGATTGTTTGAAAACCTGAAAGACATTTATAACATACTCTCTGTGTAATCCACTTTATAATGTGGGGTACTAGTAATCTAACCTGTAATATCTTCTTGCCCTTAATTAACTGTTCTTTAACTTTTCATGACATTCTAAGTTTAAGTCCTACTTTCTGTAGCCTCCTTGTGCTTTGGACATGTTCCCATTTTCAAATTTATGTAAGAGTTGCATTTGGGGAATTTAACAGTGGTATTTTAGAATTATTACCAACTCCTAACTAATTTTGGTCCCCAGGTCACCATTTAAAACTTTTTTGATCTTTGACTCATTCAGGCAAGATTGATGGCTTGGTTTACTTGCTTTCCAGGGAATTTCTGACACATTTGCCAACAATCCATTATAATATCAGCACTTGTAATTCTAGATTTTTGGATTGCTATAGTCCCATATTTCTAGGTACAGCTGAATTGGCTGACCTGTGCATGAACTACTGTTTCTGTATTGTACAGCCCAATTCAGCTTCTACTTCTATAAGTCATTCTGCTGATGTTCTTAATATTACTTTCTTCATCAAAGATTACTCAGACAAGTAAGGCTTGCCAGACTAAGCCCTTAACTAGTAAAACTACTGTAATAAAGAAAATGGTATTATGCTTTGGTAGATGCTGTTTAACTAATTTTTTAAAAATCCTCAAGTTCTTCAGGCACAAGGCCTTTCATGTAAATGAGAACCAGTGGGACGGACAAGGCTCTGTACTTAGCTATGCACAGCCAATTTCATTTTTAATGCTGGCAACAACACTTGTTGAAAACAGCTCTAAGATCTATATTCTCCAATTGAATTGAAATACAAATACCATTCTGTTTTCATTACTAGGTATACTTTCAAAGTTGTTACCCTTCTTCTCAACTATGCTGGCAATATATAGAATCCTCAGGCTTAGCAGGCAACTCGGTGTCTAATGAACCACTATTTGGAACTGAACTTTTCCCTCTGCAGCACGTGTGTTAATTTATGTTCCTGTGCAAGACTTGGAATAACTTCTGCACAATATAGAGAAGAAGTGTCTGATCACTTATGACAGGAAGTAAAGAGTCCATCTGCTGTGAAGAAGTTTTCAGCAGAAGAATGTTTTGTGGTTTTTCTGACCCTTCTCGATTCAGATATCCCTGCCACTGCAGATCTTTGCCTTTGTTACAGCAAATATTGTTTGCAACACTGAAATGTTCTCTTGGACATTATGCACCAGCAGGGAATCTCTCATGACAGTTTAAATCAGCACCACTTATTTACTGCAGACAATCATAAATGGTTTCCATTTTTCATTTACATTTTCAGTAGTTTATAAGAAAACTTCTTGATTTTTCCTTAGGCTGAATTTGAAAAAGTGGATCTGTTGTTCTCTCTAACCATTTATCACAGCTCCAAGTGTTACTTTACTGTGGTTTCTGTATATGGATCACTAATATTTTTCCTGTTCTGGAACGGGTTATGAAACACAATATAACCGAGAGAGGATACAGAGTTGATAACTTTCTTCATGGACTATTACTGTAACTTAAAATTTCAATTCTGAGCATAGAAAAAGTTAATCATGTTCTCCAACAATAACAACTCTATAGATGAACTACTGTTCAGTCTAAACACAATAATCATTGTGAGAAGTGTGAATTAGGATTTGGAGGAAACACTTCTACATTAAATCCCTCAAAATTCAGTTTTGGGACAAAACAACACAAGAAAACCAACAACAAAAACCAACTGAAGTTATCATAATTTGTTAAAACAAGTTTGTTAGACAAATCTGTCCATAGCAGTCTGCTGGGTTTGTAGAGTAACAGTGGCACTCCATGGTGAAAATGTAGAACACAGCATAACTTAAGTGAAACAACTGAATTACTGCAAACTCCTTTTTCTTGAGTTCTGCTATTGAGTTCAGCTGAGCCCGACTCTGTTTCTACCTTTCTCCTTTTAAATTGTATCTCAATTTTCTGAGGTAGCATTTATGTTACTTTTCAAAGGTGATGGGAACTGGCTTAATTCTTCTAGTACTTTAAGAGACCAGAGTCCAAATCATGGTCACACTTAGGCCTTTTCCATTTTTCCTCCTAAAAGGGTATTTATGTTTGATACTGCTACATTACCACTAGAATGGCACTGTATACTGTTTACCTTTTCTGCCTTGGGATCCAGGTAACCCTTGCAATCCTGGAGGCCCCAAAATTCCATGTTTCCCTCTTTCTCCAGGTTCACCTGGTAATCCCTGAGGACCTGTAGCTCCTGAGAGCGGAAAAAAAATAATCTGTGATCATGCAAATTTATTAAGTCTTGCTCTCTGAGACTGAGCAGACAATTTCTGCTGTCTATAGGCACAGAAATAGCTTTCAATACACCCCCTTAATATCTCTGATTTCTCTAGCCTCCTCCACAGAGGGGCCTTCTCAACAGTGCTATCACACTACTTTTTAAATTTTGGTGTTACCTGGTAATCCAGGTATTCCTGGATATCCAGGGTCACCCTTGGATCCTGGCCCTCCAGGTTGTCCTTGGATTCCTGGTGAACCCTTCTCCCCTGGGAATCCACAGAGTCCTTAAAAAAAAGAAAAAAAAGAGTAATCTAGCATTTATTTGTTAAAAGTTGCCCATTCTTCATCTCATGATAAGTTAAAAAATATAAAATTCAGTAAAGGGTTACTTGACTAGAAAGAGAATCTTATTCAAATATTTCAGATCTTTGCATCTGCCTATTAGCAGTGAGTTGTACAGACCTCACTGGTGATACCTGACAGAGCAGAAATGGCCAGCACAAGAAAGCCAGGCCAGGTTTGATTCCAGTGAGTGTTGCTGTGTCCATCAGTGCTGTACTGCACCCCAGTAGACTCCACCTCCTATGCTCATGCCACGCTTGTTGCACGCTGGGATGTCTCTTTAGTCCCTGTGGTTCACTATAGAACCACTCAGTATGCACAGGAAGCAGAGCTCCCTCTCTGCTAACAAAACTGAGAGAAAACAAGGTCTTAAATCCGATTCTTTCATCAGTCAGACAGAGGTACCTGGTAATCCTGGATCTCCAGGAGCCCCTTTCCGACCACGTGCACCAAGCAGAGGAGTTGGGTCACCTCTCTCACCTGTGAAGGTACAACAACTTCCATTTTATACAAGTATCCTTTTCATCCACAAAAGCAAAGCTGGACGATTTTGTAAGATCAGAATACTAGTAGATATTAACAGCTATAAAAGGGACTGAGAGAACACAGAATGAAAATTGCTTTGGCCCATGCAAATTATGACAGTTCACCTTGATTGCATTTTCTCTTGGATAACTGATCAATAATTAGTCAATGGATATTGACTAATTTTCCATATCCATAAGAATGGATTTGTACATGGTTTTTTATGGAATTTTTAAACTCTGTGAAATTGGACAGAAATTTATCTTCTAAATTAGTAAGATCATCTTTTAAAGGAAAAAACTGTCACAGGGTATACTGAAATGCAATTTTTGCTGTCAGGTAAGTCAGCCTTGTTTCTAATTACACTCATGTTTTAAGGGAACACAGGACAGAAGTGACATTATATTTTCTACTGAGTCCTTGCCATCTATTGCACACACATCATAACAATATTGCTCTTTTCAAAGCCTATCTGTATAAACTCATTACCTTTGCATCCTTTTGGGCCAGTCAGTCCTGGATTTCCAGGGATTCCTGGTAAGCCAATGTCACCCTGATTTTTTTAAAAAACAAAATAAAAATGTTTGACATATGGTATGTGTAGCAGGAATAATCTATAAGAGCATTTGGTGCTCTTAGAAAAACTGTATCTTAAGATCAACAGAAAAGCATGTTGTCTTTGTTACATGTCTAGCACTGACCACTAACACTTCCAAGAAACTGTAGATTAGACTTGCTAATAATTTTGAATTTCTGCTTTTATACTTTATTCTAACTCTTGGCTCAAACAGCTTAAATTCCTCACAGATGGCCTAAGTAATTTGATTATAAGGTACCATAAAAATATATCAAATATTGTTGTATGTTACCCAAAATTTGCTATAAACATTAATCAGCAATATGTTGTATTGTAACAATAAAAATTAAATATTTCCCTATTTTTCCTTTTAAATAATGACCTATAATCAGCAAATCACACCTTATCTCTTCAAAGAAATTTCATACAATACAAATCAAGCAAAAATATGTCCCTTTTACCAAAAAACCCTGTGTTTTATGCTTCATGTAATCTCACTGTCTGCCTACCTAGCACACAAGAAGTGAAGAATTGTACCTTATATCTGTATATATATGTGTGAGTTTGTATATTTGTTCCTGAGCAGTACTGCTTGCCTGGGGTCTGCCTGGGGCAAACTGGCACTGCAGCCAGAGGTGACTTGGTTTGCTGTGTCTCTTGGCTTGGCCACAGCAAGATATGAAGGAGCAGCTACATATTAATCTCCTAATTATACTGCTGCTGTGTTATGATCTCTGTGGTAAGTGATCTGGCAATCTGTTCTTAGGAATAATGGTAAAAGCTTGATGGTGCATCTGTTTTTTCCCCCCTAATTAGTGTAGTGTAGCCTGGACTTCCACCAAGTGGCAAGAGAACAAACTCAGAACATGCAGCTGGGAGAGGCCCTTAGCTGACTCCAACTACAGTTCCTGCTAAAAGGTAATCAAAGCATTTAGGTATTAGGCAATTTACATTTCCTCCTATACTGACAGTCTCTTCTGAGGGGGAAGATCTAATAGGTGAGTACAGTACATGTACCCTTCATCCTATTTCTTAGAGGCAGGAGATAACTGCAAAGTCCAGGATATTTCACTACCACTCTGTTTACCTGGTCACCTGGTTCTCCTTGAAAACCTGTAATTCCTTTAAAGCCTTTTGGTCCCGGGAAACCCAATGATCCTGGAAACCCCATCACTCCAGTGTCACCTTGGTCACCTGGCAGTCCTGGAACACCATTCTTCCCTGGAAATCCTCGGGTGCCTCTGAAACCAGTATTGCCTTTTTCACCTGAAGTTAATTGCAGATCAAGATAATGACCAATGAAGTCAAGCCATTATTTGTCACTTATTTTGATTATGGCAAGGCTTTCACACTGTGTATTGCCACACTCTGTGCATTGTGTAATTGTCCAAGGAAACTATCCTGCTACTTTAAGAATCTATAAACATGATAAGGTTGCTGGGTGTTTCTGCAGCCATGAGTCCCTACCTGTGAAAACCAGTGATTTATAGCAGATGAATGTATGTCCATGCTTTATTTTATGAATCCAGGGCTTTATTTTATGAACTTACCTCTTTCACCTCTAAATCCATTCTCACCAGGAAACCCTGGGTCTCCCATTTGTCCTTTCTCTAAACGGATGTTAATGTAGCCACTGTCTCCTGGAGACCCTCTTTCACCTTTGAGCCAAAAATATGGAATATAAGTATATCTCATGAATGACACGTCCTGAAAATTATTTTAGTAATGACTTCACTAATAGAGAAAGTCTTCAAATACTAATGTGGTTCTCAGTTGTTTCATCAGGCTCACTGCTAACAAAATTTATCCTACTTCTCTTGCTTTTTAGGTAATTCAGTAGTAACCCAGGTGATATTATATCAGAATTATGAAAGATTTCCAAAGATGGCAATTGTGTACTGCCTGTGATTGCACCCTGGAGATGGTTATTCTCTTCCCTATAAAAAGTAAATATATTCCTAACACAGCAGTAGCAAAACTGAACACAGCATCAACATAACTACAGAGTGAAGTGGATTTTTACAAACCTTTTATTCCTATATCCCCACATTCTCCACTAGGCCCAGGTGGACCCATTTTTCCTTCTTCGCCTTTTACACCGGAGATTCCCATTGTGCCTTGTATTCCTGGGAGTCCTGGGAATCCTTGGGGTCCCTGAATCCCTTTGCTTCCTGGTAATATGAAATGCTTTATTTACATGTTCAGTCTGCTTATACTGTTACTGTCATATTCTAAGGAAGAGTATAAAGCAAAAGCAGGAAGTTCAGAAGGACTCCTTAGGAAATCAGCAGAGGTAGAGAATCAACAGTTGGAGCTTGGCTTCATGCCAAGATCAAACATCTCTTGAAACCCAGATTCCCTTGAAACAAACATTCTCCCCCTACCTGCTGCCACCTCCTGGAGATTTAGGCTACACTTACTACCCAAGCTGTTACCCCCAACACACCAGCAGACCTTGCATGTGGCTACTGGATTATGGGGGCTTCATTCTGCTCCCTGTCCCCATCTTTCAACTCAGGGGCCTGGTACCCAGAGAAATATTGGTCTTACATAAGAATGAGGCAAAGAAGGCATTAAGTACCTCAGACTTTTCCTCATCCTTTGTCACTATGTTTCCCCCTTCCCATCCAATAAAGGATGGACATTCTCCTTAGCCCTCCTTTTGTTGCCAATGTATTTATAGAAACGTTTTCATTGTCTTTTACAGCAGTAGCCAGATCGAGGTCTTAGTTGTGCTTTGGCCCCTCTAATTTTCTCCCTGCATAACCTCATGATACCCTTATCCTCCTGAGCTGACTGGCCATTTTTTCAAATTTCATAAACTCTCCCTTTCTTCCTGAGTTCCATCCAAAGCTCTCTGTTCAGCCATGCTGGTCATCTTTCCTGTTGCTCGTCTTTCAGCACATGGGGATGGCCTGTTCCTGTGTCTTTCAGATTTCCTTCTTGAAGAATATTCAGCCTTCCTGGACTTCTTTGCCCTTCAGAATTGCCTCCCAAGGCACTGTTAACCAGTCTCCTAAATCGGCCAATGTCTAAACATATTGTTGTTACTATAGCATATTACAACCTATTACAGCCAGGAAATAATAGATGAAAATAGGTCAGTGCTGTAAAACAGCTAAAGCATCAGGATGCACCAACATGCATTGAACTATTTCCATCCCTTTGATTTTATCATAAGAGAAAGAACAAGGGATGCTATGGTTAATTGACTCTACCCTGCTGCAGGGTCTTATTCTTGAAGCTGGAAAGAAAGGAGGGTGCAAAGTACTTCCTAGTGTTAACAGCAGCAGAAATAGTTTTCTCTACAAGAGATGTGACAGATGAGGTGTTTTGCAGGATATTTGACAGACCTGTTTCTCCTGGGAAACCAGCAGGTCCTCTATTGCCTGGAAGTCCTGGAAGTCCTTGTGAGCCTGGAGGACCTGGGGGACCTTGTGAGCCTGGAGAACCTTTCAGACCTTTGATTCCAGGTGGCCCAGCTAGGCCCCTGTCTCCCCTCTGACCTTTAAAGCCTGGTAAACCTGAGAAAAAGAGCTTTAATCTATGTATGTAAATGCAGGAAAAGGTTCAGCAATTGTATCTAAAAAGCAGAAAGTTTTGGTATAAATTTAAATATCAGCAAACATGGCAAAATTACTTGGAAGCTTTATTACCATGTTGGAATCCTGGCCCTGCCTAGATTTATCACTTGGAATGTTTGTTTTCTTGTATTTCTTTAGTGATAGACATATCAGTAGAAGAGCAGTGAAAAATCCCTACTAATTTGTAAATACATTTGATATATATGTCTCCTAGCTCTTTCTAAATAACTTATTCCACTTAAGAATAAGGAAGATAAAAGTATCACAGTAGTGACAGGAGCTCAGTTAAGCTGTGAGGACAACAGAATAAGAGTTAACTCTTCCATTTGTTACCTAATAGTGAGCACACTGTGATTTGGCCAGTTAAAGAACACCATGGGAAAGAAAGGAAAGTTGGGAAATATCTGGGATGGACACTCTACATTTCTTGAGTTTAAAGAAATGTGCAAAATATAATGTACACCCCCAGAAATGGGCAGGCCCCGTGTGATGAAATCTGCCAGAAAATATGTGCAAAGCTTAGTGCTGTGAGGCAACCCCATGGATGTGGTATACCTTGAGGTCCTGGCAGGCCCATGGCACCTCTGAGTCCTGGTGGCCCTGGTAAACCTGTGACACATGGTGGACCAGGGAAGCCTGGACAGCCTGGTGCTCCTATGTCACCTTCTGGGCCTCTAAAACCCTTGGCACCTGGAAATCCCGGGGTGCCAGGTTGTCCTGGGAAAAAACAGTATTATAAAATGTTTTAGTTCCATTCTTCACCATCCCTCAGAATTCCTAATTTTAATTTTGAAATGTACATGTTCAGTTACTGTAGTGTCTTAATTGTCCTTTAGTTTTTGCAGTTTGTGAAAACTGGTGCTTTCCTACAATTTAGAATTGGCTGTTGTGGAAAGCTCCTTTCTTTAAGGAACAGATATGAATTCAGCCCTCATCTCTAGGTAAGGATGATAGTTTCTGATGAGTAGGAGCACAGTGGGAGGAGCTCACTGGCCTGCACCAGGCACACAGCTCTGGGGTCAGTTCTACAGGTGTTCCCTGCACAGAAGGATGTGTGGAAATGCTTAGGGCTGGGTAAAAGGAAGACCTAAAAAAGGAAACAGCAATATCCTCTGTAAAGTGGGAAGGAAATGCACTGTGGAGATCTCTTTGCAGCAATCAGCACAACTCCCTTGCAGAAGCAAGGAGTGTAGTGCACAAGACATTGAGGATTTTATTGCATAACTCTGGGCAAAGAAATTCACCCCTCTCTCCCTGAGTGTTCTCCTGCCCTTTTCCAGTCTGTTCAGGTTTGACTAAACAATCTGAGGCATGGACTATCTGTGTGGCAGAGCAGGAAGCCCCAAGCCCAGATGGGCACCAGACAGCAAGTAATAGTAAGAATAGGAAGCTGCATGTTACTCCATGAACTGGGTAAAGGCATCTGTCTCTTCCTGCAGTGCAGATCCTCTCACTGGCTGGTCAACCTAAACTGTGAAAATGTAAATGTAAAATCAGGGTGTACTGTTCACAGTCACCATGATGGATCCAGGTAAGAGGAAGTTTTATCTGAATTAGGACCATCTTTTCTCAGATTTTCTCCTTTAACAAAATGTTTCATAAACTGTTTCATAAAAACTGGCCCATACCTTGAAGCCCAGGAATGCCTGGATTACCCCTTGCTCCTTGTGCACCAGGGGGCCCTGGCAGTCCCCTGTTGCCTGGGATTCCCGGAGGGCCATATGTGGTGTCACCTGGAAGACCTTTCTGACCATCTATGCCAGGTGGACCTGGAGGGCCATTTTTACCATCAACTGTAGATCCTCTTTCACCTTGATCACCAGGATCACCAGCTGTGCCTCGAAAGCCTGTTGACAGGATTTTTAAATTCAAATAAGGCATAATTCAGGAGGTGTTTGGGTTTTTGTTTGTTTTTCTCCCCAAGCTGTTATATTATAATCCAAATGTAACCAGATTTAAATTATTACTTTGCAAAGAAAAATGACATCATACATTAAATTTCAGGTTTCTCATTTATAGCTAATGATACATGAGGATTGAAGGAGGTAATTCCTGTGGGAAGTGACAGGGGTTTTCTTTGGAGCAGCATCTGTCTTGACTACTGTCACTCTTGTCCAGTTTACTCCCTTTCCTAAGATTTCACTAATTGTTCTCAGTTTTCTGAGAATATTTCCTCTCTGGACACTGAACTTTAGGTTATTGTAGCACCTGCAAAGCTGGAATAAAGAAAGGGATACTGGTGAAGATTCCTGTTCCACTAGCTTTTGTTGAAGTTTGTGTTTTATTCTATATTCTATCCTACAGCATTCTACCATGGTAGCTATCTTTCCAGCAGGTCTCCTGGATTAAGAGAAGCACAATTCACCTTCTGGCCCAGGGATTCCTGCTCCTGGCCTGCCTCGACGGCCTTTTTGCCCTTCAAAGCCATTTGGTCCAGGATGCCCAGGGAGTCCTTTTAAACCCTTTGGTCCTGAAAATGAAAAAGAAGTACATAAACTGACAGAGTGCTCAAATGTGCTCCCTGCTCCATAAACAGCAGATTGCAAATCACCAGAGTCAATTAGAAAAAAAATCTTTCCTATAACATTTCAGTGTTACAGGACATCAACAGTATTAACCCAGTGAATGACAGGTGTCAGCTCAAGTTCTTATACTCTCCCGTGCTATATCCTGCTTCTGGAATGGTGCAGATGAGCTCAATACACAAATCCCTGTTCTTTCATGTCTGTATAAATTTTTGTTCCCACCCACAATACTGGTGTCAGGGAACTGGGTAATACCATATTAAGGAGCTTGAAAATCCACCAGCTCCAGTTCTTCTGATCAGGATTTTCTGAGGAATTTCAAATGCTTTGGAGGCGATCACAAGAAACGTCTTGCCAGTTCCTGGATGAGTTCTTTGAATTTCAATTAAGTTTAAAAAGTTGAAATAATGGTAATAAGTTTTCAGATTTTAGGGCTCAATTTCAACTTGCCATGAGCAATATAGTTTTAGAAATTACAGCCTTGCAGCATATCTTTGCCTTGCACATCTCTTTTTCCCAGTATCCAGATGTACATACTCCAGGTCTTATCCAACTCCAGCCCTCTGCATATTTTACAGACTCTCTCATGCATTTTAATTGAGGCAGGACAGAGTTTGAAACTACCTTCATTTAATTATTTCTATGGAGGCAGCCTGCACACCTTTTGATCATGCAAACTGCAGCTGTCTGGCCCTTGATTCTATTAGATGACTATACTCCTGTGTATTTGCAGTTTTACATTTTCAGACATGTATCTGTTGAAAAAGTGGAATACTGTAGCTTTTTAGGATACCTTCTTTTTTAAAATTAGCAACCTAAATTTCTATTAAAATCAAAAATTCTCCTATATATAAACATACCTTGAACACCTTTAAAACCTGGGGGACCTGGATTTCCAGGGTATGGTGATGTGATGCAGACAGTTTCACCTGAAGCAAGAGGGAGAAGAAACTGGCCTATTTAATTTTAGAATAAATGGAGTCTGAACACTTACTGTAATATTTCTGTGGAACTAACCAACTAGATGTGCAAATGTGAAATTATGCACATTGTTATTTTCATATTATTTAAGTTTTGATGGAGAATCATAAAATACATTTTTCTTGACACTTTCTATATAATATTGGTTATATTTCAAATTGTTGTAATACAGTTGTATTTTTTAAAGACAAAGGTTTGGTTTTATTTCACTTGCCTTGGAAATTTGTCCTTACAATAGTTTTTAGTGCAAGAAAGAAATAATATTTTCATTTCAATTCTATGTATAGTTCTGGTTCATACATATCACTATCAGTGTAGATGTTTTTGTTTGGCTAAGCACTTTTTATAACCAAAAACCAGACCAAGCTTTAAATATAAGTTATATTTTCCTATAAATTAAGAACACTTTCACTATAAATGAATAACACTTGATGTAATACACATGAAACTGTAATGGATGGCACCAAACGTGTTTTTGTTATTTCATTCTTAATGTAAAGAGTCAAAATTACCTTTCTGGCCTTTTGGACCAGGTGGCCCAACATTACCAGTATCACCAAAGTCTCCAGGGCTACCTCTGGCTCCTGGAGGGCCAGGAAACCCCAAACCAGGCAATCCTATCTGTCCTTTTACCCCAGGAGGTCCTGGGAGCCCAGGGAATCCTTTATCACCTGGAAGCGATACTCCAGCATCGCCCTGAAAGAAAACTTGTTGGTAAGAAGTAACAAGACCTAATTTCTCTCCTCTCTTTGATTATGAAAAAGCATGTTTAGGGGATTATCTGGAGAAATCACTTTCCACAATTAAGAGACTACATGGATGACATTAGTATTTGTAAATATTTAAGGGCAATAGGAACAAAGGGGTTAGTGGATTTTTTGTTTCCTGATCCCATAATATTGGGACACAGTATATGCAGAAATTATATTCAGGAATACCAAAATAAGCAATGATATTTACAAGAAAATAATTTTGCAGTGGATAAAAACTTTGATAACCTTTCATAAGATAATACATTAATTGAAATGGAAAAAAAATCTGGGAGAGTCAAACATACCTCAACTCCTTTTTCCCCACGCAATCCTAGTTCCCCATCTCTGCCATCAAGACCTCTCTGGCCTGGAAATCCTGGAACCCCAGTAGGTCCTCTTTCACCTTTTAATCCTTAAAATATTTTGAAAAGAGAAAGAAGTATAATATTTACAGTAATTATTTTTTGAGGGGGAGGTGGAGGTTATTTCTTCTTAGGTAAATGCTGAATAACCATTCATCGTATCTGCATGATAATTCCCGGTCCTTGAATTCACATTTCCTTGGTGAAGTATTTTAGGCTTAGGAAGGCTTTAGTTGGACACCTCATGGAACAACTTGGTCTCTCTGTAAAAGACATGTTTAGAGGCACCACAAGAATGTGGGTTTTATTCGTGCTATACAGAAAGTTAAAATATTGAAATCAGTCTGAGTTTTATTCTTAATTTCAGTGAAATCAGGATGTAGCAATGTCGTATGATGCAGAATATTTGCATCAATATTTCCCAAAGGTTTTATTTTCCCCCTAGATTTCTCTTGCACTGATATTTATGAAAATGCAACTTTTGCTGTGTCAAGAAATCCTTTGCAAATAGAAGAAAATGTTTTCCCCTCTCTAACATCTGTAAAAAACCCACAGGCATCCAAAGCTAAGCTAGCTTTTTATAAACAATAAGATGGACAATCTTTTGTTTGAATAATTAGTTTAGCATTTCTAACTAAGCTTTGCCTTCAGATTGCTGTAATTTATTGCTCTCTGTTTCTTTTGCTTTTGCAAATCATAACCATAACTGTGGAGAGGTTTTGATCTATTTAATTACAAGAATTTCAGTTGTGCAACTAGTGGCCTATTGTTTCTCTTCAATGCCTGGTCAAGAGTAATTTTTAGAAATAGGAGCAGACATCTGAATAGTCATTGAAACTTTGAGTTTTTCCCAAGAAGGATGTTGGTGGCTTAAGTTGAGGTAACAGCTGTGATATTGATATATGACACTTCAGGAGGTGGTTCTGTACAATAGTATTTGTATTCCGCTGAGTCTTTGCTATACAAACCTCTGTAAGATCCCAACTATCAATCACAGGACATGAAAAATCATTTGTTAGCATTAATAACACGCTGTTAAAACTGTTTTATGGCTCAACTATAGAATAAAAACCACAAAATGCTGTGTTGATCTTGTGTTTAGCCAGAAGAGATGGTACCAAGAAAGCAGTTTGGACATACATGCCCTCTAGGTTTCAGTAACTTACTGAACTAATGAATTTATTAAGACTAGATGAATATGTTTTTCTCACACTATTGCCTAGACATTGTATAGGAAACAAAAAGGCTAAAGATAAAATGTGTGGTTACCTTTTATCCTAACTCTTCCTGGATCACCCTTCTCTCCTTTTTCACCATGCTGTCCAGCAGAACCAGGGGTCCCCTTAACATTTACAAGGAAAAAAAGGTGTCAGTTGTCTCCAGCACAGAATCAATGTGGGAATTGAGGGGAAAATTAGATATCTATCTCTTGTATGGTTTCCCAAAACCAACCAGTTAAGGTGACATGCCAAAAAGAAACACTTATCTCTTCTGATGATTATAAAGAGGTGTGTGAAAGGCACCTGTCCTTCTCAGCCCGACTCTGCCAAATGTATGGATACACAACTAAAATTGTAAAGCTTGAAGATTTGGGTCCATGGCTGTAAATGCAATATTAAAATCCAAATGATTCAGAAACTGTTCCCACTGCAGACTTCAACCTACAATCCACTGAGGAAGGGAATCTCTGGAGTGTAGTGACTGCAGGATGAAGCTTTTCTCCCAGAACTGAACACAGCAGCAAGTAAGTGATGCTTTTTTTTCTGAATGAAAACCCACAAAGCTGCCAATAAGAAATTTCATTTACATCTAATTAGGTAGGTGTTGTGAGAAGAATCTATGACTTGACAGGTTTAGAGGAGAAAAGAAGTGCTTTTCTATATTCTTATGCTGATTTGTGCTCTCAGCTCTCCAAACAGAGTGCAGTTTTCATGTAATCATTGGTGATCTTGCAACAGTGCATGTGGGTAAATATATTTTACCATGGGAAATTTAAACAGAAGTAAAAGGCCACTAAGGTGCAAAACTGGGGTATTATTTAGCCAGCTTCCTCTGTTCTTCAAATTTTTTCACCTAAAAATAGGTGGAGAGAATATAATGTGATTGTAAATCATGACACTTTTAAATCAGACAGACTTCTGAAAAACACGTTGTATCTGAAACTAGCAGTGGCTATTTCTTACAATGTGTAGATCTTTATGTAGGCAGAGATCAGTTATTAGTGTTTGAGAGGAAAAATGAGATATTTGTGAAGAAAGGAGAGCAGAAAAATGGAGAAAAATGGTCCATTAAACCAAACATTTCTGTATTGAACTGAATTATTTCCATCCAAAGTGATTATTTTGTTCTTGTTTCTCACTTAAGTAACCTAAGAGCAGCAAAATGTTCAGGACAAGGCTTCAAGCTTTGCTTCAAAACTACAGGGACTAAATTATACTCTCAAAAGTAACAAGAAGATCAAAATCTCACATAATCCACACAGGTAGTGGTGTTTTAAGAAGAAAACAAACAAACAAAAAAACCCGCAAGAGCAAATGTAAAGTTTGTAATGAAACCATTGGCACTAGAATGAGTGAGCCCTTCCACATCCTTCCTTTAGACTCACAATGGTTTTGTTAGCTTTTTTTTTTCTTTTGAAAGAAAATGTTCTGGAAACTTTTAAGCAATTCGTCATGTGCAAAAAGAGTTCTGCTATTAAAACCTCAAAAAACCCCAACAATAACAAAAAAACAGCAAATGAAACAAAACAAAAAAAACCCCAAACAGCACAAAAACCTCCAAAACACCTCCCCAAAACAAAAAAAAAACCACTAAACAAACAAACAAAAAAAACCCCAGCCATAATTCAACAGTCATAAAGCAAGGCATATCTGCCTGTATTTTCAAAGAAATTCCTCTCACACACAAGAAAGTATATTAAAAAAACCTCTCTTTGGCATTATTTTGGTATGCAGCATCCTGGATGTACATTTTGCATGTCAGACCAGAAAAAGTGGATCAAAATCACATCAAGTCCAATAATTTATCTTATAAAGTGTTTCTAAAGCAGTTAGGTTAAGTGGTGCTTTGAATTATTGCTCACTGTGGGGAATGAGATAAACTATATGAAGTACATTAAAGAAAATAAGTCTGTTTCCAAAAGTAATAGCTCATTTCACTAGACTGTAACAAGCAAAAGTAGATGAAAGTTTCAGATAGTTTTCCAGGGCACTTTCTCAACTACTCTGCTTAAATGCCTCCTGAGCTGAGAGGTAACTTCATGTTATTTATTTACCAAAATTCATGAAAACTACTCACAGGGAGCCCTGGTGATCCCATTGCACCAGATAAGCCTGGGTCTCCCTTTTCTCCATATCTTCCAGGGTATCCCATTTGTCCTTTCTTTCCTTGAATACCTGGAGGTCCTTGCACACCACGGGGACCAGGAGGACCAGCACGACACGAGCACAGACCTTGACTTCCTACATGAATGTGTCAAAATTACATTGAAAAAGTTGCAGAATTAATACACAAAAAATAATGCTACCTTTTTTCTTTTCTGTGTGAGTAGTGCCTGGACCATTTTATCTCATTTGATTTCCTTCAAAGAGGTGAAGCATTATCAGCACTAAGTAACTGCTGCATTGACATCATCTACTGACTTAGAAGCCCCAGTGCCAACTGACCATTTAACTCAGCACTTTGATGGGCCTTATCCACCAAGTTACCATAAACTTCTTGCACATTTAGATCTGACATAACTGGCAAAGGTCTCATATTCAAATGTTTTGTTATCCAGGCATGCTTACCCTTTTCTCCTTTTGCACCTTTTCTTCCTGGAAGGCCTATCTGACCTTTTGCTCCAGGTTCTCCAGGGATCCCTCTGTCAGTACAGATCACACCTTTTATAAAAAAAAATTGTACAGCAAGTGTAAATAAGGTTGAGTGTTTCCACAGCTTAGGTCGTGCATTCTCCTCTCCCTTATCTTGTTATACTCGTGTGAAAGGTTAGAGATCTTATTAAATGCTTTACAAGTTATTGCTTATAGATTATGCTACAAGAGTCAGTATGACTCAAGTCGATGTTGACACATGGATTTTCATTGCCACTACTACTTTTTTCCACTTAGAACTTTATTTTTTCTTTTCTAAAGGATGCTGATTGGGTTTCCTCCTCAGTTTGCTGTATTTTTGACTTCAGGTGATATATTTTTAAAGAATTTTTTTATATGTGTTGCTTTTGTGGGCTTGAATCACCCAGAAAACAATGAAAATCTTGAAATCTCACTCATCAACAGCTAATAGGAAAAACATGTTTTCAACATCCCGTGTAAAGTCTGATATATCTGTCAAAATGCGCTTTTCACCTTTATATTTTGTGGGACCAACAAAAGCAGTGGATCTATTAACCTGCAGAATTATGTTCTTAATACATAAATTGCTGTTGAACCTACTGGGTAGTCCAGGTAAGCCTTGTCTTCCTGGCTGTCCTGGTAGGCCTGGTGGTCCAGGAAACCCAGGTCTTCCTGGGATTAATTCACCTGTTCCAGGCAAACCAGGGTCACCTTGAAAACCTTGAGGTCCTGGTGCCCCACTTACTCCTGGCAGGCCAGGTAGACCTGTAGAAAAAGAAAGGTGTAAAGCCCATACAGCTTCATAGTGATTACTGTGAGATATCAAGGAGGAAACACAGACCATGCAGAACTGCCCTGAAAAAGAGCTTCTATATAACAAAGACTTAAATCTAGATCTTCAGGTTTTCCAGCATCCCCAGGAAAGGAGACTTCTGCTTTAGACCTTAAAATGCTTCTTTTCCTCCTCCCCTCCATTGTCTCTTTTCCAGATATTCCAGTTATTCTCATTCCTTATACAGAGCAAACTCATCCTGATCACTTTCCTTTATTTCTTTTTAGATGGAGAACAGAATTTTTGAGCACAGCAGTCCAGATAAAGGCATACTGTGGGTTTACAGTGCATGGTAATATTCTCCTTAGCCTTCTGTTCCTTTTCTAGTATCTCCTAATGTTCTGCTTGGATAATTTTCATTATTTTCTTTGGCCACTAAGTTAATATTTTTACTGAACAACCTGTAGAGCTCAAATCCTTACTGTTGGTGGCTTTCATCATGCAAGAACAAAGTAGTTTTCTTTTAGTTGCTTTCTCTACTAGTGCTATATAGTTCATATTTTATACCCTACTTCTCTTACTTGTTCCATCAAGTCCTGGTCTTCCTAGCAGGCCTGCAGGACCCATTGGTCCAACTGACCCCATATCACCAACAGGACCGGGAAATCCGGGATCTCCTCGTGGACCTACAGGGAATTATAAAACCATGTGAGTCAAATACCTTATTGACAGCTTAAATCTAAATAAAACTGAAATCAAAATTATAATTTGGAAACTACATAAGAGTAAAACAATTTATGAAACACTTTTAAATCTGTAACAATTTAATTTTAAGGTGGGAGGATTTGGTTACTTTTCTACGGATTCCAACCCATTTTGTTGGGTACATTTTTAACTTTTCATCAGTCTCTAGTAGTATCTTTGTGCTACATATTTCAGAATGCTGAGAGAAATATTTGCCCAAAATAAAAACACTTGGCATTTAAAATAAATAGGCATCTCATGTTATGCCCATTTGGAAGTGCACACGGGGAGGTCATTTCAGGATTGTCTTGGTTGAAATTATCCAAATTTTTAAAAGCATATTTTCAAAATTGCTACAATTAATAAAATTTAAAATTGCAATTACATGCTGATAAAGAAAACCTGAATCAGATATAAACAGCTTCATTAAATTGGAGAAACAAAATATTGGTACTAGTTGTGTTCTCAGTTCTGCTAAGGGCCTCTTTCTCTGAAGATTGTATCCAGTCATACACCATGCACATGATTAAATGTTACTTGAGATATTAAGCATGGGGTTATGTCTTTTATTGCATGGGCTGGAAAGTCAATGGGAAAAATGTAATTGATTTTTGGAGAGTTCTGCTGAAATAAGGTTTTGTTGTAATTTACTTCTGTTCACAATCAGCATTTGCTGCAGTAGGAATACAATTTATGGTGACTTGTCTGTTGAAACATCCTCACAATACAGATTCCCCAAGTGTTACATGCAAAAGGCAGCAAACTCGGTTGTTCCCTGTTGTTTCCTGCTATGAAATAAAATTTCCACACATCTTTTCACTGATTAGATGATAAAGATGGAGATAGAGGGAGCTGGGACATAAAAACCCAGCCTGAGGTTTAAGTAGGCAGGTAATAAGACTGACAGGTATTCTGGTGAGGGTTCTAGTTCCAAGATTTTGCCTCTACTAGGCAACAGGAAGCTTAATTGTAATCTAAAAATCTGTGTGTTGTGGCAATTCTGAAAATAGGAATCCTAAATTACAGTGGGTAGACAGCATGGGCTTACTTCTCATGGTTTTGTCTTAAATATGCCTAGGTCCAATAACTAGAGACAGGCCTTCAGATCCAGTTGTGACTGTGTGCACAAAGATCTCTCAAACAAATATTTAATCTGAAATTTGTATGTTTAACTTGGTACCAGTGAGATCAGTGGGACAAACAAGTACATCATGTGACCACCAGGTAGTAAAGGTTTAGGATCCTGTTCCCTGAATCCCTTGGAAGTGACCAAGTGACCACTTTGACACACCTCAGCAAAACAGGTCCCACACTTCATACAGCAGAAAGACTGGTTAAAACTAGATATAACCTTTTATAGGAAGCGGTGGAGTTCCAACAGCTCCAGGAGGACCTGGGGGCCCTTTTTCTCCTGGATCCCCCTGTAAGTCCAACAATAAATTTTACTGATCGATACAAACATAAAATGCACCAGCATGTAACTGAAAATTCACAATTGTAAGGTGTGTAAGCATGTGACACACACCACCTGGAAAACTTGACTTTGACACTTAAAACCAAGCAAAAAGCTTTAAAATAATCATTATCTTTCACGATACCAGTGACTAAACAGCAATATACCTATCACACATATCTGTTTGACTCTCCAGAACATGTGACTGCTGTATTTGATTTCATTCATTTATTGTAAAGATGACTCAGTTACAGTAAATCAGTACTCATTTAATTGAGAGACTCGGATTTAACAACCAAGCTGTAATTATTTGCCTTAAAATTCTATACCAGAATTAAGAAATTACTTCTATGATGACAGATAAGCTTTAAGAAAAATGGTTTCACAGTCTAACAGATATCAATGGTAAGAGATATTCAAAGCTCTTATAAGTTTAAAACATCTGCATTAGGGAAACATAAAAGTGGCTTCTAATGGAGAGGAAAATCACTTCTGCTTGGAGGATTTCTAAATTAGCTTGGATTTTGATACTTAGAATTGCAAGTGAAGTGGACTTTAGGGGAGGTCTTTTATGTGGCAAATTGTATTAGAGGTTTTGCTTTGTAGATTAGGAATCAACTCTGCTCTTTCAGCAAATGGGAACTGAGAAAATAAGAATGTCAATGTGGGAACTGCGTAGTGAGGCTGCATTCCTGGGACTGAGGTTCAGGTCCTTTTAGGACACAGACAAGGAGGACTGGGACTGCAAAATTGGATATCCATTCTTACATAAGTAAAAACAAGGATTCCATCCCTCTTTCTGGGCTTTTTTAAAAAAAATTATATGTTTCCAATAATTAAACTGTTCTGGAGCTGTCACTGGCTGCTGTCCTCTTGACCTCTGTTTTTTTCCTTTGACTGTATCTTGCAAAATGAAAAAATATCCTTGTGTCATCTTTGGCTCTTTTAAACAGGAACATAAATTTGTCTTCCCTAATGACATAGAAGAGCCTTCTGTGTGGCAGGAAAGAAAAAGGAAACCTAGCATTTTCCCTCCGCTGATAGATTTACAAAGGATTTTGAGATTTAAAACTAATTTAATGATGGTAAAAGTATAAAAGATTTGTACTATAGATGTATTTGGCCCAAGTCTTATATGATTTTCATAGTGATTTTAAAATGACACAACCAGAACACAAGAACATACTGAGGAGTCAATAAGCCAAGGTCAAACATTTCTGTTCTTGGTATCTCCTTAAGTGACAAATTCTGACTGTAGTCTGTTTTTAGGCTGTCAGGTCTAATGACTCCTCTGAAGGCAACTTCATTTTGCCTCTGTTTTCACTGTTGATACACTCCTATATAGTGGCCTGAAAATGTTTGGATTATTTTGTTGACTGATACTGTTTTCCCATAAAAATTTTAGGAGACTCAATTTACCAACATCTTATCGAAAAAAAATAGTGTTGCCAGTGTCCAGACTTGGGGACCAAAATTGACAACAATTCCTTGAAGACCATTCTTTGCTTTTAGCAACAGTTAATATTTTTTTAAGATGAGATCTACCTTGAAAGCGACGGAGGTTTTTTTCTGAGTCTCTATATCTTAAATCTGAATCCATCTTAGATTCTCTCTGAGCATGTTTGTTTCAGAAAAATCTATGTGAGGACAGGCTATTCCCAGGTGTGTTTTTAATCATAAGCTTGTTCCTCCAGTCTATGTAATTTTCAGCAGATCATAAGCAACAGCTGGTGAGGCCAGATGAATAGTTGATGAAGTCTAGATAGATCTGCTCCTTTCAGGAACAATCAGATTTCTCCAATTGTTTCCCAAGTAAAACTAAAGCATCTGTGCAATCACTCAGAATTTTGCATATCTGTCTGAGTACACCTGTTTTTTATTAAGTTGTGTCTATATTTGATTTGTTTGCTTCTTGGATTAGCAATTGTAATTTCATCTTTCTGATTCATCACTACAGGGCTTCACACTTTTCCCTAGAATAATCTGCTAACAATTAATTATTTTTTGGTTACTGTTTGTTGTGTTGATTTATGGCTACTCAGACTGTGGGCTAATCAGTGGAGTCTGAAGAATGTCCTGTTCTGTCTATAAAATTACTTGTCTCAGGTCTGTTAATGATGCCCCAAACTAAAACAATATGTACATCAGGGTGAGAACTTTTTAACAACAAAACACTTAAGGTTTGATTCTACTTTTTAGGACTAATGGACTGCAATGAGTCTTCTGTTTAAACATGCAATGTTTCTGTCTAATTAGTATCTAAGTGATCCCCCATTGTTGTGAAGCTGATAATGGGCAAATGGGAGAAAAAGTGATATACGTGGGCAATTTCTTCCCCCCAAGTATGACCTCATAAATGAAATCTTGGCTGAAAAGGTTGATTTAACATTCTCTTGGCAGGCCTAACTTTGAAACAAGTAAGTCTGTGACTAAACCAGATGTTTTTATTGTACTTTTACTTATTTACTTCATGTGTTTGTCACTTCTCATTTGTAAACATGCTTCTTGAAAAGCTGTTTATTGCTTATGACAAGTTTGGACCAGCCTCAGTTTACTTCCTTGTGTCATCACAGATTATGTACAGTGTGTTCCAATCTTAAAATTTAGTTTATAACAGAGGTGATTCTTGCCCAAATCTCTTTAAGGAAATTTACTGTTTTATATGCAGCTTTCCAAAAAGATTATTTCAGAGGGAAATAAACACTCCTTGACTTTGGTATTTCAAGAATATTTAGAGCCAAGTTCATTAGTGTCAAAATTTCAGCAATACTGTTTTTGTCCTCTGTACTGTGGTAATATTGGTGATTACCTTTTTCAACCTTGCTGTCTCTAGTGATGATTCTTTCATCCGCCTTCTGGTTTGGAGCATTTTACTTCTCCTCTTGCTCGTATATGCTGACCACTTGGACCCTATCCCAGCCACTCCCTAGCCCTTCCCTCTGGCTGGACTCACTGCTCCTTTGTTCCCTCTAGAGGAGCATCCAGAACAGCTTTTTCCTTCTGAGTGTGCTTTAGCACTGTAGATTCCATAGAAAATACAATAATTCCCATCATTCAAGTTTTTGTTGTTACCCAGTATTACAATATGATCCAGCAGTCAGAATTACAGTATCATAGGTTCTGCAGCCTGCAGAAGACAAATGGAAAGCAGCATGTATTGTAAAATAAAAAAATAGTGTCATATCTAAGTGAGCAAAAGTAGGGAATGTTTAACCACAGGTGGTGTGGAGTCGAACTTCCATTCTGGTAAGCAATCTTGGAACAGCTACTTGTGTGAACAGGTTGAATGCATGCAAGAGATTTTGGTAAATCACTCAGCCTGTCTGAATGGAATTTTGTCACCTCATTTGGGACCAGTTTTCATCCTAGTTTATAGGATTGAACTATTACCTAAGTAGCAGGTTTCTTTACCTCACAAAGCTCTCTGGGGAATGCAGCTCAACCATGAATACCTTGCAGAGTTCATGGATCAGATAGTTATACTGGTAAAGGTAACTACTGGCAATCAGGATTAACAATTCCTGTGGCATGCAAAATAGAATTCCCGCTCTCATATGCACCAGGTAGGAATGTTTACTTACATTGTTATTTACTACCATGATGATGAGTAACTATGACCATCAGAAAACCAGTAAATTTTAAAAAGAAATGATGATTGCATAAAAGGAAATGGTCTGATAATTGGGTACACTTGGGAGGAACTGGTAGCATCAGTATAGGGTTGTGTGCTTGTGTGGTGGTTTTTTACCTGTATGCCTGGATAGCCAGGTTGTCCAGGAAAACCAGCAAATCCTGTTTCACCCTGGAAAGGATCACATAAATATAATTTGATTAATCTGTTAAGACATTAAAATAATTAAAACCCTGTAAGGCAGTCAAACAATACTGTCACATTCTAATTGCACCCACAGTTTGTTTCAGAAAATTCCCTGGGTTTGTTCAAGAGATGGTGTGTTTTATAGACTCTCCTGTGTTAAAAACCCCACAACATGTATTGCCAGGTAATTTAGACAGTGGTCAGCAGATTCAGCTTAGCTGGGGCACAGAACTAGCTGGAATACATACCAGCAGGATCTAATAGGCTGTCTGCTTAATACAGCTGAAATTGGTTTGCTGCCTGTTGAATGATCCTCTTAAACTATTACTGCATGGAAAGCAGCTGCATATCAGCTTCTCTTTTTATGATTTACTAATACACTCATCCATCCAGTAGTCAAACTCTTTAGGTAGGCAAAAGTAAAGACCATAGTAAAAACTAATTTTGCAGATAAAACAGTCACCTGGAACATAATTCTAGAGGTGAATAGCTGTACATTCAAGTGATTTGTGAATGCCATGATCATTACCTTAACTAGATTTGAAAATAAGCTGGGGAGAGAAGATAGGAAAAAGGGAAAGATACAGATCTATATACATACCTTTATTGTTTTTTACCCCAGTAAGATGTTTTAAGTTCATAAGTAAAATTTAGCAGACTTAACATCACAACTGGAATTTCTTGAGCCAGAAAGATGAATAAAACATGCAGATAACACAAAATTACACAATGTCACCATGGCAAACAAAGTTAACATGCTGCATAACTTTTCTGTCATGCTGTATGTCTGTCCCACTAACTTTCCCTTCTCCTTGCAACTTCAGATTCCATAAGCAAATTTCAGCCAAATATCAGAGAGTGGCAGAAATTCAAAGCCACAGAGATCATACAAATTCTGTGGCAACAGGTAGCAGAAGAGAAAGGAAGGAATGCAATGAAGTGAGCTATGAAGTATGTGGAAATTCCAAATCTGCACAAATCTGCAGAAAACCAAACCTCACTGATCCCACTGTTCAGGGAGCTGCTTATACTTTATGCTTCGTACCTTCATTCCAGGAAAACCTGCAGGTCCATAAGCACCAGGATGACCCTGATAAAAGCAAGTAGAATGTGAGCTAAAACCATAAAAACTTATTTGAAATTAAACCTATTCAGAACTGCTGAGCAGTTAATGTAACTTAGATCAATATTACTTGGGATATTTCCCAAAAACTTTGCAAAGTTTTTTCAAATAGTTTCTATGAGAAATGGACACAAATTTGAACTATAGACCAAAGCAAATCAGTCAGGTCTTCACTTAATTTTTTTATCCTGTTGCACCAAGCACAGCAGTTGAGGTGATGCTCCATGTGAGCACTGTCAGGCAAATCAAGCACAAACTGCTGTAAAAAAGTGCCATTGATATGTATGGAAAACATTAAGATTACTGTGTTAGTACTGTGCTACTCCAGAGCAGCTTTGTGCAGTTCTAAATATTTAGAGGATAACCCTGGAGATTTACTTTCTTTCCAAGGACAGAAAGTCTATATGAGCTTATGTTTGTCTGAGACAGGGTGAGTGCCAGGGCAAGACTCCTAAATATTCTATACAGGAAGCATGACAGACTAGTTAAAATAAAAAATCCTTAAAATCTGTCTTAAGAATGCAAATTCAAATTGCCAAACATATTATGAATGTAATTATAGTGAATTTGTGATGTAATTTATTCTGTGACTTCCTTACCCGCAATCCAGGGAATCCAGGAAGGCCTTTTTCACCCTTTTCTCCTCTCCCAAGTATACCCTGGAGCATTCAAAATAGTTTATTTAAACAAGATGCTCAGTGAAGTGTGCCATAAATTTTAATAGTTGTGCATGTTTATTAAATTATATATATATATATATATATATGGTTGATGGATCCTGTCTCCCTTGCCAGGCTCAGTCACCAGGGGTTACTTCATGCAGCATTACTAAGCAGTGCCTCAGAAACCCCAGCTATTTGAGGAACCTGCTCTGGCCTCTTCTCCAAGCTTCAGGTATTTTCAGCTGCTGAATTTTTTATTTTTTTTTTTATTTCATTTCTGGGCATCTTTTGAGCTGCATCAGTTGATTTCTCAGCTCCTGCTTATGACTAACAAGTGTATTATCACCTACATGGACCACTAGTACGGGAGCAAGCATATAAAGTCCATCTTTTTCAATGTAAATCTGATATAAAAAGACCGGCTTTGTCCTCTTTTCCAGTGCTAATTAACAGCAGTCTTTTTATGATGGAAAATGAAATTCCAAAAATGAGTGCCAGACTTACAACTCAGATATGTGATGTTCAGGCTTCTCATTTCTCCTGCTTACAAAGCTAAACGAGATTTTAACATAAACTACACTCATTCTTTTGTCCCCATTTATCCTTCATTTTTCTGAGATATGGTAGTTTCCTGCCTGTGGGTTTTCCTCCTCCAAATCTATCAGCAATGAAGACTCTAGAATTTTTTGTGGTTGCTTCTATTCTGCATCCAGGAACTGGCCCATCAATGTTTAAATTACTCATGCTGACAGAAAGAAAATGTAGAATAGACATAAAGAGCAACTCTCTACAAACAGGTGGCTCTGCCTTCTCTACCCTTGAGGATATTCATAATGTGAAGTTCAATTGTTTCCATAACATACTGAGGTAAACATACATCATGCTCCATTAAGAACACATTCAGATCATGTCTGTGTCTCTTCTTGAGGAAAAATAATCTATGCTTTTATTTTTTTCACAGTTCCAATCCACTATGTGTCAACAGCCCAGCTGGAAACAAGGTTGACCTTTTGCTACCAGGCAACATTCAATAGGTAGGTATAAAACAGACTCAGAAAGATTTTCCAACAGGTTTTGAAATATTTTTGCTCTCACACCGATTTAGGTGGTGATTAAATTTCACAGCTAAAATGCTGTGCTTTAAAAGATTAACATAATAACCAGAGAAGGACTTTGCCCGTACCATGGGAAAAAAAAAAGTCCCATTACTTACTTTGGGTCCACGTGGCCCTCTGTATCCTGTTATTCCAGGTAATCCTTTTTGGCCCTATGTATAAAAGGAAAGTTTTTGTGTATATTAATATGCCTATGTGCTGGTTAATTTTCTTTTAAGTCTTGGTCTGAAAAACAGTATATTGTTAAGTACTGGGTCTGTTTCTCTAGGTGCCCTAGACACAAGAAAAACAAATGTACTCATCTTTATTTCTGTTAACACTGTCAAACCAGCATATTGACTATGGGGTGAGATAGACATATGTTTTCTCTTGCAGGAACCTGCAAATCAGGGCTTTGCTCCTACAATTGTGCATGACAGTAGTTCTTTACTGTTTGCTGCTCTTCCTGATTGGATATAGGTATTCACAAACGTAAATCTACACTTTTGTGCACAGCCCCAATCTGACTGGGATGCAGGGCTGGTTTCATGGTCATGGCCATGTAATGTGTTGCACAGCAGCACATGTCCCACTTCCCAGCAACATGGGGAGTTTATGTAGGTTCTTTTGGTCCTTTCCCTTTTCCTCATACACCTGCACATAGCAGCCATTTGCATAATCAAAGCCTAAGATCCAATATGTGAAGCCTACCAGTTCCCTGAGCTGAGGCTGCAGGAACTGGCAATACCAACTTCACTTTTTTTTCTTTGTGTATTTAGGCAAATCAGACTTGAGGATGTAGTGGCTCCAATATAGGGCTCTGTAAAGCAGATGGTGGTTTTTTTTAAACAACAGGAGTTACGAATATTCTAATGTTTTAAGCCAAACAACTGTGGCTATAGTAGGTGTGATATTGAGGAAGTACAGGTTGCCCAGGAAAGTTGTGGGTGCCCCATCCTTGGTGTTCTAGGCCAGGTTGGATCAGGTTTTGAGCTATGTGGTCTAGTGGAAGGTATTACTGCCCATGGCAGGTGGGTTTGGAACTAGATGATCTCTAGGATACCTTCCAACCCAAACCAATCTGTGATTCTATGGTAAATAACAGGAACTTGCAATAAAAATTGACAAGAAAATCCCACATATTTTTTATATTAAAAGAGCGCTCTAAAAGGGTTAGGGTTGATAGGTCAAAACTGTGCATTGGAGTATAGTTTAGCAAGATGTGCAAAATTAAAAGTGTTAGTGAAGAGCCACAAAAGAGATTTAATAGCACAGTAATGAAGTTTACCTGAAATGCCTGAAATATGATTTGCTAATGACAAAAAGTGAAGAAAACCAAAGCAAGGGCAGTATCTCCTTTCTGCATCAAGACAGTCTTCCCTCAAGCACATGAGCTAAAGTACACTTGGAGTCTCCTCTCCTGAAAGCTTGTAGGAAGCGTGCTGAACAGCCTTCAGGATTTCTGCTGAAGCTGATGATTTCTTATAGAAAGACAGATTTGTCTTATCCCATCCTTGCAAAAATTACATTGCAGGATTGTACTTGCCAAGTTGAGCACTGTTAAATACGATGACAAATTGACACCTTTTCTCCTTTGAACAGCTGAGCTCCAGGAGGTCCAACTAACAGTGGTAACCCAGGTGGCCCAGGAAGCCCAATGTCGCCCTGTGGAAGCCAAAGGAGAGACATTCTGGACCATGAACTGTTTCAGTGAGACTCAACTTGTTCTCCTGTTGTGCTACAGCACTACATATTTCTGTACTCCTTGGAAATGTACTAATTAACTGCAGAGAAATAAAGGTTTGCACTGAGATCTGTAAACCTCTTTACCATCTTCCCAAGATAACTAAGGTTGACAATCTAATTTCCTATTCTCCTCATTCATTAAAAATAATGTTATGGCCAAGGAAATAAATGAGAACTCATGGCTTCTGCTCCAAATCTGCTGTGGAGATAGTTAGAGGACTGTCAAATCTCTTGTGTGTATATACAGTTTCATATTCTAGACCAAAGCTTTTGAGCACAAGGCCTTGTGAGTGTAAAATGAAATTACTGATTTGCTATGGAAAGTTGTGCATGTTAGACACTTGCACAAATTCTAAGAACTGACTGGACAAATTCATAGAAGAAAAATCAAATATTGGGTCAATAAATCCTGAGTATGCTAATATAGGTGGAGACTGGTAGAGGAACTATTATTATGTGTTTGTCCTTTTCTTACACCCTTTCCTTTGCATCTGTTGCTGGACACAGCAAGAGACAAGATTCACTGACATTCCTGGTACAGGCACACTCACTGGAGGGTACTGGTGTGATTATTTAGGCAATGTCTGTACAGCAGGTAACTGCTATGTAAATGCTAACTAACATATTGATTGTTGCTTTTCAAAATCTCCAGAATGTGTTTGATTCCTGCATGCAGCTCACTGAAGGAATCACTTCTGCACAGAATCAATTGAGCTTGTACTACTCCTTCTTCCATTCTAACATAATTAGTGGGAGCACAAAGCCACAAATGAATGGGTTCCAGAGAAGGCAACAAGACTCTATTATACTTTTAATTCTACAGCAATAATATATTTAATATTATTTAGTTTCTTACCGGTTCCCCCTTTTGTCCATTCACTCCAATACCTGGATTTCCCTAATTGACAAAGAATGTACACAGTTTGCACATGATCAGAAAATGCTGACATTAGAATTTAATCAAGTAACTCCCGTGAAAAACTTGGTAACAATAAACATAAGGAACACTTCAAATAATTGTATAAATTACTCCATTATTTCATAAAAACTTCAGAAGTAACTGCTTACCTGTTGACCTGGCAAACCAGGGTAACCTGGAATACCCTTTAAAAGAGAGTAAAGACAAGTTAATATGTCTGATTTAGAGATGGCTTTGTTTTTAAAATTACCTGCTCTTGCCAGTAGGACCTAGCAGCAGAATTTTCCCTTGGGGTGTACCTATCCCAAAGTGCTATTTACTTCACTTGGTCACTGCTTTCAGGATGGCTGAACTCTGGTTTCCCCCTTTCCTGTCTCCCATAGGTGGTCTTGGGGAAAGGGAATAAGCAGAAAGCACTAGCACCATTCCACCGTGACCACAGACTGCCCGGATGAAACGTGTTCATGCAGACATGGAACAACATATTCCTCAACTTCCAAACTCATAAGGTAAAGCAAAAATCCATTTTTTTTTTTTAGCACCTGTCTCAAAAATTACTTCTAGGCCTTGATTCACATTAAGGAAGGTTCTAAAATTGCAGAATTTATGTATATCCAAAAAATGTAAGGCTGTTTAACCGTGTTGATCTTACAGGCAAGCCTGGATGGCCTGGGTATCCAGCTGGGCCCATTGTACCTCTTGACCCTCTAGGTCCCTGGAAAAGATGGTGAAAGGTCTGTTTGTGAAAACACCAAGAACTTGAACCTTTTTCCACAAAACCAGCCCCTCCAAAATGCCTACATCACATGGACTCAAGTCTACTGGCCTCTGGATTCCACCCATGGATTTTACCACGCCTGAAACCTCACTGTGACTAGAACAGCTCAGCACCAGCTTCTGGGTAACACTGGAAAGATACTGGACAGTTATATGTTATTAATGAATTGAAAGCTACTTTGTCAGCAATTGTACTACAATGTGGTGAGCTGATACAGTTCATCAGTGAATACCTTTGTGAAGGGCTTAAGAGAAACCCGAAGCCATTAAGAGTGTGATTCTGCAACAAAATTAAGCTCTCTCTTCTTTTTGTGTTTTTATGGCCAGAATAGTGTAGAAGGTGTCACACCTCCTACTCATCTTGAACATCATGAAGAAAATATTCTGCAAACTGTGAGTACCAGGGCATCAGTTGCTCCATACACAGCTGATGCAGATGGGAACAGCCTATTTCTCATCCTGTTCAGTCAGCAGGAACTGGCTGTGGGGCAGAGTAGAGTGACTCCATGTTTCTTAGACTTTATTCTGGAATTTTGCTATTTAAGGCAGGTAGGGAGAAACCCCAGTATTTCTCACTATACTAAAGAGGAAAACTTTTAAGATCTTCAAGCCAAAAAGTAGGTACAGAACCTACTGACTGTACTTACAGGCATGCCAGGGGGCCCAGGATCACCTCTCTCTCCCTGTAATGACAATCATTTAGCAAATGAGTCAGCCCAAGTGAGTGTTTTCTATCTTTATAGATGTTAAGATCACAAGCTATCTGCTACAACTGTATATGTGTTTTTAATCCTTTTTTTGAACCAAGTTTTATTAAATAGTGAGGAGTAATGGAACAATTACATTTACCATATATGTTTCCCTGCAAGTTATGATTTTTCTTTACAATCAGATACTTACTGGAGGTCCTTTTCCAAAATGTGCAACATACACTGAATTTCCTTTTTCTCCTTTTTGCCCTGGATTTCCCTTTAAAGAAAAAAAGTATCTTAAAACATGATCCACTTACTGATACTCTACATTTCCATGGAGACTGAATAAGTTCTCAGGCTGTGATTTTCTGGTGCCCCTACATCAGAAGGTGATCCACTATGATCATGCATGACCATTTTGCAGTTCTTTTATCTATCAAGACCCTTAAAAGTAAAATTACCTTCTGTACAGTTGAGCAAACCAGCTACCCACAGCTTCTGGACTCCTGCCTTGTTAGGTGTTCCTTTGCTCTTGGCTCTTGATTAAGCTACACTCTTCACAAATCTTGCCTTTATCAAGCCTATCCCTATGCCTACCTTTTCTTTCAGTGAGGCAGTGACTGTAAGTATCAGTAGTCTGCCTTCTTCCAAAGTTCATGTTGTGATTTAGAAGAATTTAGAGTGATTCTGCATACAGTTAAAAAAATAAAACTATGGACTGTATTAGATGCGTAATATTCAATGTTTCCATCTATAAGGAAACACGTTTCAGTCTATTAAAAAAATCTGATGCCTAAAGGTCCTTTTTTTTTTAAACTAAATTCACATGGTATTTGCTGTGGGGTCCTTTATAAAACTTTGCTAAGTTGAGCACCTTCAAAACCTCAATCAGACTTAGCAAGGACAGATGATTTCTTTAGCAAAATTTAACTGTAGTGCTCAATTTCTTGTTAAGACCATGACATGTGCATATCTGAAGAACAGATTCATAAAGACATTGTTTCTGGAGTTTTCTCATTTGAAATCCAAATGCAGTGGATATACTTTAACTAAGCTAACCACTTAACTATTGATTTCAATAAAATGGGATACTGTTAATGCTTTAGACTGTACAGGTTTTCTGATATTATACACTGGCTACTCAAATCCTGCAGCTGGAACGAAACAGGGAAGGTACTTATCTCTAGAATGGTACAATAAAAAGAAGAGTTACAGCTGGATATATCTGTACTAGACTGGATACAGATTACAGGTAAACAACAGCTGCTAGGGAACACATTAAACAAATAAAAAATTGTATTTATCTTTGGTTATTTTATATGTACTCTCTGGTGTAGTAAAACATCTTTGTTAGATTCAGTTTATCTTCTACATGAACTAGGTAAGGGCTTACAAATAGGAACCACTTTCTTTTCCAACAAATTAGCAGAAGTAAAGCTGATGAATATGTACATGGTGTTGAATTAAATTATACAGGACAATGTTATAAATAAGAATAACATAAAAATCTTAGCTGTCATGTACAGTCAAGCTGATACTTGGTGCAACAAATTGATTCAAAATAGGCAATGGGCATAGAGAGGTTGGAATAGCATTCTTGTACACAAGAAAATATGGTTACTATGTCTTGTCTTTCTGAGTAGCTAAATTAATTTTCACTGGAATTTTAGTATGCATATCCAAGGCTACATGCCTATTGTGTCTCTCAGTTTTTGCAAAAGTATTTTGCAAATATTTTTCTAGGCCTGTCAAAGAGCATGCTCCTGAAATTGGTAGGATTTATGCTGTAATTTATCCCATGTCTCATTTTTCCTTTATGTCATTTGGCTAATTACAAAAAATAAAACTCTCTTTTGAAGGCCATAATAAGTAAGAAAATACAGGTAAAATTAGAGTTTGAGCATGTTATTTTATCATTTGGAAGGTTAACGAGTTACTTTCAGAGGTATAACAAATGAGGTTATCATTAAGTTTTTCATCATGTTGCGCATAGCATTTATTACAAGTCCAAGACTGAAATTGTATTTTATTATAATTGCTATATTTTTTGATAACATCTTTTCACTCTGGCACCCTCTGCACATTTTTTTAATGTCTGACTTCAGCATCTTATTTAGCTCCTACAAAACGCATTGGATTTTTCATGTAAATTGCAGTTGGTTTAACTGTTTTACTTGGAAAATTTCAGGGAAGCTCTTAGACCAACTAATCAGCTATTATTCCTTCAGAACTAAAATTTGGTTCCATGAAAAGTCAAAGACTGGGTACTAAACCAGCTCAGCAAAATTTCTTTGGAGCTTCAGTAATTTATGTTGCTTACTGACATGAATTTCTTTTATTGTCATTAGTGTAGCACTGCTAACAGAGCTACCTAAAAAATTTTAAAATGCTTTCCAATTTACCAGTAAAAGTAAACAAATATTAAAGAGCTAATTTTAAAGATTTTTACTGTGAAATGATCTACATATACAGATAAACACCCAGGTAAGACTAGGTGTGCACAGAGCAGTCATGGATAGATATGTGTAAAAAGTGGCAAAAAATCGTAGAATGTAACAGGACTTAGACTTGCTGAAGCTTCCACTTTCTGCTAATTCATCTCATGTATGTCCCTACTATTAAGGCTTTTGAGAAATTTCAAGTCCTGATGAATGGCACGATGGTTTCAACCTACTCCTCCTCAGCTGTACTTCAGTGCCCAGTATTGGCACTGGTGTGGTCACACACTGGGGAAACCAGGCAGAATTTAACCCTCAAGGGTTATATATATACACTTCAAGGATATAGGAACTTATTTCACATTCAAGCTTAAAGTTAATTGGTAAGGCAATGTCTTTCACTCCCATTAAGCTGAGTAAGAATGCCTGGGAATCCCTGTGCAGTGCAAAGCTAGTGCCATAGTCTGAAACTTCTTTAAGGGCTCTTGAAGGGGAATGCACATGTACGGTGTTCATGGATGGCAGGAAAGCCTCTCACGTACATAAGGACCTCTTGGTCCCATGTAACCATTTTCTCCTGGAAATCCTGGATCTCCCCTTGAGCCATTGCAGCCATCTAAACCATGCTTGCCTCTGGGTCCTTCCCTTCCTGGTAATCCCTGAAAGACAGTTTAATACTTATTAGAAATGCATCATGATCAATGGGGAATTGTTTCTTAAGTTAACAGAACAGTTCAGAAACAAATACTTCAGATCTGAATCAAAGGACACGTCCCAGTGGTCCCAGTTTCATAGTCTTTGCATTAGAAATGTTTTATATTCTGAATAGAATTTTTTTTTCTGTAGAACAAATGATATAAGTTTTTTGTTTGTTTGGGGTTTTTTGATGCATAGCAAATATAACAGGGACAGCACTGGTTATGAGGACCAGACTGAACTCTCACTTGAGTCAAAAAGTAATGTGCTGTCTTCTCAGAGAATGCACACTCTAACTAACTATAACCTTTTTTGTGGCTGTAAAAAAAAAGCTGAAAAAGCCCCCAAAAGTCATCTCAGACAGCCTTACATTTTTAACTGATACGATAAAACAATGAAAAACAGGACACAGCACAGAGTAATAGCAGAGACTGTGACTTTTCTAACCTAGCAAGAGCTAACCAGGGTCCAGATAAGGATTAGTTCTACTGCAAATTAGGCACTGGGCAATGATCCTGCCACTGGAGAAAAAATTTATTTCCACAGAATTAAACATTTTTGTAAGGGACAAATACTAATTTTGACCCCAAAATTATTTCTTGGGGGGGTTCTGAAAAATCATCAGGAAAGTATCCTGGTCATTTGCCTGATATGTTTTTGTCAATTTTAACTTCTTCCTGTCTTTAAGGTTCTTCATCCCAATTTGTGGACACCGTTTTTTAATTGACATTTTTCATAAAAAGTATATGCATTTCTTGGGAACACTTTTTTTTTTTTTTTTTTTTTTTGTGCCTCCACATTATACAGACATTCTGGCAACAGCCCCACTGTCAAGTGTGGACAGCTGACAAGCAGATGCTACAACACCCACTCAGTTTTTGGTTCTGTTTTCACTTTCAAAATTCAACATTTTAACTTTGATTCATATGAAACTAGTAAGGACATAGGAATTCAGTTCTAATAGATACAGTATTTTGAAAAATGCTGTATGTAAGATGTTATCTCTTTTACCACAACCATTTTCACACTGAGGAAGACATTCTGCAAAATATATAATTATAAAGATATATTTAGGAGCCACTTTGCTTATTCAGTCTCTATTCAGGCTAAAATTAATGGGCTCAGTGGCTGGGTTTTTTCCTGCAAAAGGACTACATGGAAAAATCAGAACATTTAAATAGAAAACAGAAACATCATTTGAGATAGATATTGAGTATATTTGAGGTATTTCCAGAGATGTTAAGAATGCATCAAGGAGACTACAGCCTGCTATAGAGCCTGAGAAAATAAGCTCATTGCTTTTAATCCTAGCACTGGCCCATGCTAAATGGGCATGGGCAGCCTCTGCCTTCATTGCCCCACTCCTGCATGAAAATTATGTACTTATCTCATTGGAGTTTTGTGGAATTTGTTATCAATAGTAAACACAGTTGAAGTTAACCTGGTTATTTTGCGTTTTTGCAAAGCATGTAATTCTGTAGGTGACATGATATCAATAGATATAAAGCCAAACAATTTATTGAGTGTATTGTTCTGTTAGAGGACTTGCTATGACTTTATAGGAACTGCAGTTTTTATAAAGAAATATTTATTTAATACGTACAGGAACACCATCTAAACCAGGAAATCCTGGGACTCCAGTTGGGCCCTAAAAACAGGTGATATGAAAAAACAGAGTTGCTGAGGTCATTAAATCTTAAAAATAAGGAAAACCAAGAATATGTGATACTACATAGAAAGAAACAAAAAACAGTCAAGTTTGAAATACGAATCAAAAGCTGTAATTGTCAGAAATAAAGATCTCCAAAAAACTTATATGGGCTTAGCAGAGGACTAGTGCCAATAGCTAAACATGTGACAGATGGTGCAGTACAGGACAAATGTCTAACACTCATACTCATTCATTCTCCTAAGATTATAAAATCACAGAGAAGGAGAAGTTGCCTGTAACTTATAAACTAAATCTATTCATAATTTCACAATCCTGCTCCTGTTTTGATATTACCAGTAGCACGATTTTTATTTATAGCACCTACATTTTCAGGTGTGCCAGTTACTGACATTAGTGATTTCAGTCATCCTCTGAGATCAGCGGAATTAGGCCATTAAAACTAATATAAAGTACCAAGAGCACAGGGATTGTACAACTGTGAAAGATATGAATCTGGACTACAATTTATACCCTTAAGTGGCAATAAAATTCTTTTTATTGCAGTACTTTTAAAAGCACCAAAAGCTCCCTCCAGCTCCACATTTCTTCCACAAACCTATTTGACGTTAAAGAGAATGACATGGTAAGTAACAATCAGAGACTGAGTCTGTTTAATCTTATTTTATGTCTTCTGACAATTCTAATTTTGCAATCCACAGCAAAAAACTCCTGAAATATTCTTTCGAGAATGCTGTAATTAATTTCAGTGAGAATTCTGTATCACTGGTCAACATTACACCTTAAAGAGTAGTCTGTAGTGTTTCCTACCTTATCACCTTTTTCTCCAGCTGGCCCAGGCTGCCCATTCTCACCTCTCTGTCCTTTTTCCCCTGGCAGACCAGCTGGTCCTGTGGATCCCAAGGACCCAATTGGCCCTTGAGCTCCCAGCTCACCAGGTTGACCCTGAAAAGTCCAAAGAAGTGAATGAATATGCTGTAAACCCCGCAGCAGGCAGCAATTCAGAGATGACTATGGCTAAAACAAGGCTTACAATGTGTAAACACTCGTGATTCAGAACAGGTTGCTGGACAGCCTGCAGAACTGTGCCATGCATTACCTGCCACAGGAACATGACCTTCAAATTTAACAACTTGTTCAAAGTGATTGTTTCTTTTCACCTTCATCAGGTCTCCAAGATGAGATGCCTGGGATAAACTGCAAGTCTTTCTGGCTCTACCAATGTAGAGACTCCACTGGATGTTGTATTTTCCCACCAGAGAAAAGAGAAATTTTACACGAAGGGACTTTGTACCCAATTAGAACAAATCAAGGGAGTTCTCTCTTTCTTTTAAGTTAAGATATCGTAATTATCTTAAGTTTTCCTAGCTTATATCTTCCATCATCACTCTAAAATCTTAATGCCTTATTTAAAAGTTGTCAAGTTTCCTGCAGGAAAAAATGATAAGTTATTAGCCAACATATTTACAGAAAGTATCAATTTTAATAGATTGTGTTAAAATGGTTTTGGAGGTTGCAGAATGCCATTTATCTACAAATGGCTCTAAATCGAGTATCTGTACCTATGTTACCATACAGACTGTCTCCATGGAATTCCATTAACTTTTCCAAGGTAATATATATATTCTTTATTTATTCTTTACTTCCCATGCCAACCGAATTTTTTGGTCTGTAGAATTGGTGTGGAGTTGTTTCAGATTTGTTGCAGGTTTTGTTCTGTGCTGCTAAACAACTACACAATCATAGATTCAAAGTGCTGAATAAAGCAAGCTTTCTAATCAGACTTCACATGTGAGTTGTCTACATTTCCACCCTACAAAATCTAAATATTTATAGCTCTTTATTTCTCTTACTCATCTTTTTCATTCTGCCTCATTATCTTTGTTTACCTATAACTTGTTCTGTTTTCAAACTGAAGTGCTTCAATTTCAGAATTCATCAATCAGTGATACTATATTATTAAAAAAGAGAATAAAATGGGATCCATGCATTCCTGAGAAAACTATAAGGTTTTAGGACCACTTGAGGGCAGTAAAAGATATTTCAGTATCCACAGAAATAACAGACCATATGTTTATTTCTAAGAATGGATTGAAACAAAAAAAAAATGACAGAAATGAAAGATGATTTTAAGCAGATATGTAACTTCAGGAAGCAAAAGAACTGAATGCTTGTTTTTCAGTGTAAACATTTCCGCAGACTGAATCTGTCTGAACAAAATCTTACCTTGTGAATTGCAAGCAGGAACCTACACTTCTTTTTATTTTTATTTATTTTCTATTTGTCTTTTAAAATCAGTGTGATTTGATACTTGGAAATGAAGAGATATATGGCATCCATCATTCAGTCAAATCAGCAAAGAAAGAGAGGAGGTAATTTATTACATGTTTGCACAGGAACATACTACAGGTTTATACCGTAGTGGAAGCAAGACTAGGTGACCACTGGCCCTTAAGCTACGAATAGAAACTTGGTCCAGAGGCTGGAAAAAGAAGTCCTACACTTAGAAATAAGGACTACCTAAAAAAAAGTATCCTCATACAACTCAGGTTCCATTTATCTTTACTGGCTCATCTCATTTCAACCTTGATCCTGCTTCCAGTGAAGTCACTGGCAAAAACTCCAGGGCAGACTTGGTATGTTGTCTTCACTAACAGTTACAGTTTTCTTGATACCATAATTTGAGGAGCATCAAATATTATGCAAATTAGGGGCTACTTGTATTAAAAGCTCATGATTCTGCATCCTTGTTAACTGTGAATGGACAGTCAGGATTCTGGGCGTTTAATTTGAGCATTTGCTTGCATGAACAGTTGCAGCCTGTCTACTGGCAGTGCCTTGCACATCCTCTGTCAGAAAACTGAATTTACTCATTGAAGTACTTTTAAAGCCCTTTAAATACTTGATTAAAAAAAAGACTTGACAACCATTTTAAGTAAAGAATAATTTTTTGTATAAGTGAAATGAATGACCCTAATAATACAATAAAATACAACTGTTTGAAGCCCTAACTCTACCTGAAGTGGTACAGTTTTTTTAGTACTCTGAAGTAGCTACTACCATGCACAATGCAACATTCATCAGCAGGAAAAAAAGCATAAGATGTTTATCAATAATGTTCTAATACCTTTGTCTTATTGCATTTTATTAACAACAGGTTTTGGTAGCAACTTCAATATTTTCAATATATAGTGTAAACGCTCTGAAATCAAGTGTTGAAAATTTTTAAATCATGTTTTATCCTTTGGGCAGTTAAAGAAACATGATTTTCATTGCATTCAGAAAAAAGTTGAGACACTATATGCATTCTATAGTAATTATCTATCACAATTAACCAACAGCCACTTCCAGGATATGTAGTCCTTTAGATTCATAAAATGTCTTCGTTTGTTGCTGCCCTGTGAATTTAATTGACTCCACGGTTTATGTCTTCAGTAGAAGGCAGTGAAGTCATAAAACAGAGGCACTGAATCCCAAATTCACAATAGGTTTGGCAGCTGATACAACTTTAGCATGCCATGTGAAGCTGGTGGATTGTCTCTCTTTCTTTCAGCTCAAAGACTAATAATGACTGGGAGCTTTGTTAAGACCAAACTGATACCATGTCATAACATCTATTATCACATCTATTATTTGTGCCCATCCAATGTGACTACACAGCATTACAGTCTCAGGACAGCTGTACAAATAAAGAGGATGAAGGTAGTCATGCTCATGTGGAAATGACAAATTAGCTCAGTTAAAATGAACAGAATATTATGCCTGCTCTGCCATCTGATGCCAATAAATTCCTTTAGGATTTCAATGCCTTGTTAATTGTCTAGGTCAGGAACTACCCATGCCAAGACTACAGTCTGTTATTTTAGCATATCCTGGGCTTGACCTGCAGTAAGAAATTGACTTTTGGCAAAACAAGGCTATATTTTTTTTTAATTAAGTATGCTTCCTAAAACTAAGACTGCAAATACTTCTGAATCATGCAATGAAACATTTAATACTGTTTGGAAAAGGCAGTGGCCAAGGTTATCTGGAATTACTTTTTTTGGATGCCTAAGACTGAAGAGCACTTGATTTTTAAAGTGCCCTGAGATTTTAAAGGAGTCTTAATTGGAAATTAAAAAAAATGGTTCATGCTATTTAGAGTGAATTGTTTCTTGCTTCTCATTATCAATAAAGTCAAAAGAAGCCCAGTTTTCTCCTTCAGTTAGGATGGTACCCTATGTTACAGGCTATGGAGATGTACCCATGATATGGGAAATGCACTTACCTCTGTTCATAAGGACAAAAATGAAAATGCCCATCAACTCCACACAGTCAGATTGTAGGCAAATAATACAACACCCCTTTTATTGTGCACGGGACTCTGGCTTGTAGCCAACCTTTCTCATTCCAGCAGTAGCAGGACAGAGAAAGGGAGCAAAGTAAAGCAGGCTGTGGGCAAGAGAGGAGAGCTCACAACGGTGTTTGCAGACAGATGTTTTCTTTTGTGGTTTGCTTAGTGAGGTGGGGGCATCTGCTGCTCCTCTAAGCTCCACCCACGTCCTCTCCCCTTTCCAAAGAGTGTGTCTACAACAAGGCAAAGCCACAGCTTCCAGGGCTTGGAGGGGCGTCTATTCTGGGAAGATTTCACTCCTCACTGTAACTGTGTAGGACTGGGACCAAACCCATTTTTACTGTAAGTCACGGCTCCATAAAAAAAACCTCTTCTAAATACGAACCTGATAAAGATGAGATAAACCTGAGAAATCACGCAAATTGGCATTAAATCCACTCTCTTGTCCTTAATAGAGCAAAATAGATCATTTATTTTTCATAGTCAGATTTTGAGCCAATTAAATGCAATAGTAACTCTTAGAGCTTGACTTTCTATAGAATCATAGAATGGTTTGGGTTGGAAGGGACCATAAGGATCTTGTTCCAACTCCCCTACGGGGGGGACACCTTTCACTAGCACAGGTTTCTCAAAGCCCCATCCGGCCTGGCCTTGAACACTTTCAAGGGTGGGGCATTCACCACCCCTCACAGTAAAGCATTTCTTCCCAATATCTAATCTAAACCTACCCTCTTTAAATTTGAAGCCATTCCCCCTTGTCCTGTCACTACATGCTCTTGTAAATTGTCTCTCTCCATCTTTCTTGTAAAAAGCATGTGAACCATGCTGCAAACTACTGGAAATTTTGGTGACTTTTTATCATACCTTTCAATGGTCTAATATGCTACAGGAACATAATAACTGATGATGCAGCATAGTATTCACTGTGATACATCACAGAAGCACAACAAATCACTGTGAAGTGCTGAAAACATTCTTCACAGTGTACTTTGTTTTGTGTTTTAATACTGTGAGACTATGAAAAGAAAAACTATTCAATAAGCCAGTGGGTGTCACTATTGTGTTAAATAAACTCTGAACAAATGATAATTTGGCACTGAAACTGTTCATAGTTGAAAGCAGAGAGCTACAAATAGAGCATCGTAAACCACAAATAATTAACATCAGATTAGCTAATGAAATAAAATGGAGTTTTGCTCTGAACAATTTTATTGAAACAAGACACTGATTGGCAAATTTTGATTGATTCCAGTCTGTAAAAAAAGGAATGATTTTGTAGAGTTTTATCTTGCCTGATGTGGAAAATCTTGGCAATCTGCTGCAATTGACAAAAACACTATTCTTAGTATGGTGGGACAGGGGAACCAAAAGTGTTAAGGAAAGAAAGATGTTCAAGAATAAAAGGAGAGATAATATAACAAGATCAAAACTTGTGAGAAATTTGGACAAATGTCTAATATGAAAAATGCTAATTTACAGACGCTGTAGCTGGACACAGAACAACCTCAAAGGAACCCTACAGTGAGGGGACTGGAGTGCCTGTGTTCCTATTCCACATTCTGGTAAGTGGGCTCCATTGCCTACCAATTCAAATTAAATCCTGACTTCTGGAACCAGAGAACTGCCTACTCCTCTGCCTAGTAGCAAAACTGTGTGCTCTGCTTCATATATAGATTTAGGGGCCTCATTTCTCTGGGTCTGTTTTCTATGGTTCTCAGTGAATGTAAGTGAAATGCAATAGAAATACTACAGAAATGTATAACTGGTCTCAGGAATCTTCTATTTTAAAACTTGCCACAGGTAATATACTGGGAAAAAAATGATCAAGTATGAGGCAAATAGTGGGAGAAACCTGAATTTCCTTATATGCTAGTGTCTATACATCTCTGATAGTGGATTCAATTAAGAGCACGCATTTGAGATCAAATAGATGGATTTTACATAATTATTTCCTGAGTGTACAACTTGAAAATTCAAATACAAGTACTGGATATTCCATGTCAATTACAGACTGACACTGCAGACTGATAAGCAAAAAAGTATGACTTAATAAATGCCTCTTACTCCTCAAAACAGACAGAATTTGCACAGTTTCCCAGTTAGCGCATTTTAAATAATCAGAGAGCCCACAGGACCTACTAGGGAACTTTGACACTCCCAAGATCTGCTGGGGAGATGTTCCAAGAGAAGCAATGCACAGGTGCATTTCCCCATTCCTACCCCACTGACTGCAGTGACTGAAAGCAGCTGACTTTCTAACTTACCTGTGACAGCCAACTGACTCAGCATCTCTTGTGGGTGCTTACTCCTTATATCTGAAAGGCCAGAAAGTGTGAGACCTCCCTCTTAGATTTGTTTGCTACGTTCTCCCCTACACTGGGACAAAAATAACCCTCACGCTTCATCTGCAAAAGAACGAACATTGGTCCTGCTGAGTTATATTTATTATTCACTTTGATCCAGGCATTTCACATGATCTCATAGAAGCCAGATCAGGTTGGGTCATGAATAGATGCTTACTTTCTAAATCTACTTAATGCTATAAACAAAGCCAAAGGAATTGAATGGGATCAAACTCCGGGGTCGGCACAGGACACGTTTACAATTGGTCAGCGCTAACTGCAAACATTTTTTTAACTATCTAAATTCTGTTAGAGCAGCCAGCATTTTTGGAAGCCTGTGATACAACACAGCAGGAGTTATCTAGGAAACAGCTTCCCAAGAGGAGGGAATAGTGGAAAGGTTTCACTGTATCTTTAACAAAAAATTAAATCACAACTTTATGGCATACCAAAAAGAAAGAGGAGAAAAAGAATCCAACACAAGTTGCTGTTTGCCTCCAATTAAAAACATTGACTGCTGCTGCCTGCTGGAAGACCATACATCTTGACTGGGAAAAAAGAGGCAGGATTCCCCGTTGTTCCAGGCTGGCACTCAAAATCATGTAGAACATTTACTGGCGGATATACTTTCACTAATGATGTTTTGCTCTCATGTATCCGTTCTACAGTTCTTTAATTAATAGATATAATAGCACACAGTATGCAAAAAGCAATTTAGTAATAGATTTTAATGGTGTCCTATGGAGGAAAGAGTCCTTTTGAGTCGTGACATGAGATCAAAAGATAAATAGTATAATGTAAAAGTAACTCCAACAAGACTGTAATACCAGTTGAACAGAAATCAAAATTTCATTGTGATGTGGACAATTGTAATGATATATTACTAGCAGTAGTGAATAGAATGTTTTCAGATAGTGATTTCTTGCTAATGAATAGGAGTTCAAACCTGTTTATAGCACAGTTATCTCAGTTGAGAGAATAAAAAAATGACAGGTACACAAGCTCTCGTAAAAACCAACAGAGCAAACGATGCATAATTATACTGGGTTTATATAAATATTAAATGGAAGTTCAGCTTCTTGCTTCTACTTTTCTTCCAACTTGCCCAATTTCAATACATTGAAGTATGGCCATGGCAGTTTCCTTTTCTTACTCCCATGGTCATCCTTTCTGTAGCTAAAATCTCAATTATCTTGTCCATTACAATGAAGGAGGCTTTTGGTGTTGAAATTTAAAATATTTTCAAATGGGCAACTAGAAGGCAAAATTCCAAAAGTTCCAAAATTTTAGGTTTGTATACTGCACAATGTCAGAGGCTTTCAATGATCATTTATTTCTTACGCTTTGAAGACAGGATTGAGGAAGGTGCAAAACTCAGAGGAGCCAGCCTGGGAGCAGGATTCAGACAGAAAAGTAGATAAAGCAGATGTTTTGCATTCTAGGAAGCTAACAATAAGATAAAAAAAAATCTTTTATTTTGTAATGGGTAGTCTCCACAAAAGCTAGGAAAGCAAAATTACTGTGTCAGAGTGTAAAGGCAGAACACAGCAAAGTTTAGAAATCAAAAGAATCCTATGCTGAAAAAACCTTTATGTAATCCTATAGAAAATTGTTCATCACCATAGATTAGCATATGTGCAACAATCTATCTGAAGTGGTGTTTAGTTAAGCCATATTTCATGTAGGGTCTGAAAAATATTTCTATTTCTTGCATATTGATTAATAGAAATGATTGCATACAATATAAATTATTATTACATTGCAGAGGCTTTATCCGCTACAAAGCAGTGTACATGTACAACATTATTTCAGAGCTGTTTCAGAAAAGGGTACAATTCTCAAACTTATATTTATATAATGACATTGAGTTTATTTTGAAATGTTTATTATAATTCTATTTGGCACTGAGGTCCAGATCCTTGGAATTATTTAGAAAACTAACTGCAAATGCAAGAATCATATTCCAATTTACCTGTGATAGGGAGGACAGCTTAGGAAAGAGCCACAATGACTGCAGGGAGTATTTATTATTGATTCATTATGGGTATGTAATTCAGAACTTCCAGGCTCCGGAGAGAGAACCAGAATCAAGGAATTGCATCTAATTTCAAAGTCAGTTGTTTTTTAATGGCACTTCAGATCAGGTTTTTGGTATCCAGAATAGTCTATACAGTAGTGCTGAGAGACACTGCAATGGCAGTAGTCAAAATACTTTTCCTGGGATGCCCTTTTGTTAACACAATGTTACAGAGATATACCCACCCCAGGCCTCTATTATTAAAACCCTACCGTATGGGGGACTTTCATATAGACATAATCCTGGAGGATTAGGATAGGATCCAAGGACACCAGGGCAGTGATCATGACACAGCAAAGTGTGCAGCCAACAGCAGAAGCACAGGAAGGAAAAGGTGTGTCTTGCTTTTCTGGCCACACAGGTTGCCAACAAACAAATGGGGTGTGCAGCTCTTTTAAAATTGATCCACCTTGTTCAAGCTTTCTAAACCTAAACTTAAACATTAGTACTTTGATAGAAAACAATTTCCATCACTGACAATTTTTCAGTTGATCACTGATCAGGACATGTATATATATAAGTTTTTTCCTCATAAAATGTTTAAATTGTTTGCTATCACTATATAGATAAGTACTTTGAGAAAGAACAGCCAAGATTAACTAGTCATCACTGGACCATATTTCAATTAACAATCAGAAGCATGCACAGTTACTAATTTTAGTGTATAATATGAAAATGCCTCGGCTTCATTCAATGTTTTATAATTCTTTAGAAGACAAAGACAGTTTGGTTTTTTTTTATACTTAATATATTAAGTGAGTAAAATAAAAAGTCTGCAAGCTTTTCCAGAGTCACCTAGCCCAAATAAGAAATAACTAAGTTCTCATAAAACTAGTGAATGGCATAGACATTCTCTTTTAACCAACCTCTTAGTAGAAAACAAGCATAGATTTCTAAACAACATATATCAGGAATTACATCTGTCTAAGTACAAGATTGATCTCAAAGAGTCCTTAACTGATTAAAAAGATATGATGATTATTATAAACAAACTTCTTTACAACAATCTTAACTTTCTTTGATGATAGCTGTACTTCATACCATTCAGAGAATTATGCTAGTTTGCTACAGTCAGCTGTGTCTATGTCTGAATATTGATTTATGTCAACTATGTTGATTTTCAAGAACAGCAATGTGCAGAAAATGAATGGTATTTAAAACAGTAATTAACATTAGCTCTAATCATCACTTACCCTTGATCCTTTTTCTGGAAAGCACCGACAAACTGAACAATCCTGTCCCCCACATGGGTCAACATATGCATATCTTCCCTAAAAATTAAAAGTTTATGGATTTATCAATACACAACAGAAAACAATCACTTCATCAAATATTGTCAACTGGACATATTAGCTAATTAGATGATTTTCAAGGCAAAAAATTTGGCTATCCTTCCGTACTCACAGGGCAATTTCCTTCTGATGTAGAAACAGCACAGCAGCAAACATCTGAATATTGTGTAGATCTTCAGCTTGACACATATGAAACTTATCTAATGCTTGCTTAACAGAATGCAAACATCAATACTATATTTAAAATCCTCCTAACTTTCTTGGACCTCTCATCAGCATAAACATGCTGGCAGGGTAGAAGCAATAAGTAAAAGCATATTACTGTTGCTGTAGAAGCTGAAAGAAATTAACTATTAGTTATAATTCTTAAAGCTAAATATTACAAGCAAATACAACTTAGGTGACAGGTTGCACCTAGAAAGAAATTTTAAGAGAGTCAGAATTTAATTTGTAATAATGTGAAATTTGTAACCCATCACATTATGTCAGGAGTTTGTTTAACTACAAAGAAATTATAAAAGGCAAAACAAGCTGAAGGAGCAAGAAGTTCACTCAGCAATAAAGCCTTGTATTTAATTATTGTCTATTAAATGAAACAAGAAGTATGTGCATGGTGTAATTATGCATCCCCTACTATTAAATTAATTATTTCTTTTATTAAAAGTGTCTGTCACTGTCCTCTTAATAGCAAAGATGTGCTTACTTTGTTTCATCAGATTGCAATGAGGAAAGAAAGCATATTCAAGGATAAACTAAAACACAACAAAATGTAAATTCAATAGATTTATTGTGTAGTAAGTGAACACTATTTCATAATTCTTTTCTATTTCCCAAAATGTAGTAACAAACATATACCAATTACACACACCATATGCACTTATAAGCTCACATAGATGGTTGGAATGTTCACTAAATAACATAATTTTTTCAGCAAAACTGTGTAAATTATCAAAGACTTTTCAAAAAGGATAACAAGGGTTAAAAGACTTAAGAATAACGTAGGTAAGCAAGTAAATAGTGATAACAAAAATATTTGCTCAGTGTGGATTTTCATTATTATCAAGCTCAACATTGTTTTGTTACTTGTTTTAATACCCGACAGAACATGTTCATACTTCAACATTTCAAGGAGAAAACACCGACAAATATTAGATAAGGAGGAAAAATTCTGTTCTTTCTATCTAAAACATTTTTAGAATATCTGGAACTCCCAAATCTCAGAACAAGAGGGTATGATGGTCTCTCTCACAGACTACTTCTCTTTCACACACTGGATTTCCCATGAAATTACTAATCTACTCCACTCTAGTCCCTCACCTAGTTATTAAAAACTTCCCTCTCCTGGAATGTCAATGGAATGTAAGTTCCCATAACATGTAAGCTGTTACCCTTTGTTCTAGTTGAACACATTTATTTTTAAAAAATATTTCCACTTTCAACAGTTCAACTAAAAAAGGATGACTTTGGGAATAAAAACAATAAAAAAAAGGCACTTTAAAATATTTGAAAGAGTTAAATATAATGGACTTGAAAGAAATTTCAGAGATGGCATTACAAACATGAGGTTAATATGAAGGCCAGTACAGAGAGGAAAAATAACTATATTGTATGTGAAATTTTGGCTTCAGAGAGATGGGAATGACCAGGGAAGCCAGTTTAAGATCTAGGCTAACATACAGAGCAGAGCTTGAAAGCTAGAGAGACATATGCCATAATGCAGAGCCATCAAAGAGACTTTATGAGGAAGGAGACAGACAGTGTAAAAGAGAGGTTTTTATACATGAAGCTTTCCAAAAGCATCTAAAGATTCCAGAATTAGAATCTAGGAGAATCCAGAGAAGAAAATTACAAAATAGTTAAGCCGAGTAACAGGCACAGAAAGGAAAGTTAGAACTGCAGAAATACTGAAAAGAAAATTACAGTTTTCCCAGAGAACTACAGGTCATTTTGGTGTATATAGTGTTACTTCTTTGAACTGCACCATCCTACCTCTCACCTGTCTAAAGTAAACACAATGTCACTTACCCCAGAGATTTCCTGTGCTGCAAAAACAATTAGCAGCCACCTGATTTAAAAGAAGAAAACAAAATTAAAACTAAACTTGCAGCATCAAACTTTCACAAAAATTCAGCCTCTAGAAAGTGAGAAGTGTGTACACATGGTTAAGTCCTGTTTGGGGTGATTATATAGTATTTTTATAAAGGGTACACACCATCAAGGGATGGTCAGCACATGGTACATATCTTTGTGAGATTGAGGACAGACAGGCATGAATAAGGCTGTGTAAAAGTCCTTGTAACTTCCTCTTGTAACCTCTTTCTAACCCCATAATTACAGGGTGACAGAGAGGAACCATTCCAGATTTCTCCATGGACACCACGAGATGAAGACTGAGCAGAGATGGAGGTGATCTGCATCTGCCCCAAAATGAGTTTGCTGGTACTGTTTTCTTTTACTGGGAGAGAGAGAACAAGAGAAGGTAGAGAGCAAAGCCTCACTCAAAATATGATTCCAGAGCAGCTGCTGGGGAATCCCAACTCCCTGCCAACCATTGCTAGGGATGGATTATAGAATTGAAATAATTTCTGCAATTTAAAAAAAAAAAAGAGAAAGAGAGAAAATATAATAAAAAATAGGGAGAGAATACACTAAAATCAAAAGGTAGCCCAAAATTTCTGCAGCAGTACAGGAAATAAGTATTATTTTTAATTAGTATTAACAGTAATATTATTTTTAATGAGAACTAAGGTGCTTAATCATTATACGAAAAGATAAATTAGATACAGCCATAACAGGTAGACTGCTGTGTATTATAATATTATATTCACTGCAGGCTGCAGTGAAGCTTATTTCAAAATTACTTCAACTTGGCAAAAACATAGGCATTTAGTAAAATTCCCAAAGTCCTACTGAGATCAACTTCTATCTTTGTTAGCCATATGGTCAACTCTTTGGAGAACTGAGAACTGTGCCAGCAAACTGATTACTCTCCCTGATTATTAATTATTTATAGATTCAAACTGGAAGTAATATAACTTGTATATGCACTGAGATATACTATAAATTCAGTACTGAAAATTTTTACATATTTTAGCCATTTATGTGCATTTACTCTATATACTTTTTACACTTATATTGCCTGCTACTTGTTTTCAAATACACAAATTTTACTGAAACAAATCATTTATGCAAACAGTTAGTAGTAACTGAAGAGAGAAGCTCACACTGTCCTTTGCTAAATAAGAAACAAAGGACCAATTAAACAATGTAAGACTGCCAGATGACCAGCTACAGTAGTAAATGTCTTATGCATGCCAGTGGTTCATCCTTTAATGTATAAAGTAAGTTTGTGCAGAAAGGATTTAACTCCACAGGAACACTTCAGCCAGGTAGCAGATAATAGCATTGGTTTGTTCTGTGATTGTTACTAATTTAAGCCCATTTTTGCTGCTCACCTTCCTAACTTGCAGACAGTCTCTGTAAACATTTTTTCCCATATCAAAGTTGGCCAGGGGTGAGTTATTTTCCATTTAAGAAGACATCAAGTTCTCATTAAGCCCTCACACATGTGAAATAGAAATCTGATGACGCTCTTCTTGATATAAAGTACTACAGTCTCCCTTTTTCCAGTCATACATGGCAGGTATGTGTTTGCCAGATTCTTTGTCATTTCAAAATCCCTGCCTCCTGAAGCCAGGCAGATCTTTCCTACTATGTACTCGAATCAGCAAAGACTGTTAGAGGTAAGCCAGTCACAAATAATAAAGAAAAAAGGCAAGAAGAGCTACCTTGGAGAGATGACTGGGATAGAAGGCTGCTACATTGGGTAACACCTGAATAACAAGCAGCCTGGGTTTGTACAATCCAAATAAATGTGAAAAAGACACTGGAGGGAGGTCAGGCATATCAACACAACAGACTGTCTATTTTGGGACAGGCCTATAGGTTGGAGTTGGTCATTACTTTTTCCTCTCCAAACATGTTCATTACTAGAATGTAGGAATCTCTTTCCTCTTGAAACAGACTCAAAATTATAGTTCCTGTTTCCTACTATTTAAAAAGTGTAAAGCCTAAAATTTAAATGGTATAAACTTACAGGCCAGCAACCAAACTCAAATACAATAAATTATCATCTAGGCTTATCAAATTTATGACAGGCTCCAAATGATTTAACTTCTGATTTGTTATTACTGTTAAATTGATAGCTAAGAATATAACTCAGAGAATCTGGTTAAAAAATTTAGTGATCTGTAAAACTCACCAGGCAGCTGTAATAAGCCACTTAATCCGTTCAAATGAATCCTTTGTTAATGCCATTCACGCTGATTGAGGATCTGTATATGCAGCACTTTTTTTTTTGTCTTTAAATGGCAGGTCTTCTCTTTCCTTCTGTTTGTGGATGGTCTATAAACACTGTTCCATCCTGGTGTTGTTTTCCACTCTGAACCTGTTTATATTTAAATATACATCCAAAGTACAAACATGAATTATTACTGGATAACCTAAAATAAGCCTTTTTCATTTATATATGTCACACTGCACATCTCTGTGTTGGCATTACATTATGTTATTCCTATTCAGGATGCATTTTATTTTACCAGCAATCCAATTATTTCAAGGGGACTATATATAAAATTACAGATCAACATAAAAAAGGGTACAAGATTTCAGCCTACAGAAGAGATAGTCTTCATTCAGTATTTAAAATAATGAACAAAGAGCATCTTACATCATAAGCTTTTTCTTAAAAAGCTGCCATAGTCACCATTTTAGTTAAAGGCATTAAAACAAAAGATGCAACACCCATCTACAGTAAAAAAACCTATTGAACTTTAAAAAAAAATCAAGAAAAATATTTGCTATAGTTTCAAGACCAGATTTAGCAGCAGTATCATTTGCTAACTGGGCTGGACCACTCTGTGTGAGCATCTGAGCAAGGTAGGACTACTCTGAATGCAAAATAAGCTATGTGCATTTACAGCTCAAGAGTTCTACCCATATGCATGGATAGATGACAATCATTGGAAATATTACCTAGAGATTTTTAAGCTTTATTTTTAGAACATTTTTTCCACAGCTTTTGCCAGGAAGCTGGAAGCCCTATGTGCAGGGCTGACCAGTGGCCTCTACAGTCCCACAGAGTCAAATTTTGCATACATAAATTAACTACACAGTGCACCTGTGACCTATGGTTTAGGTCAACAGCATATATGCTGTTTTAGGTGCAAACATGCTGTTCCAAGCTTTTTGTAAGCTCAGGCTTCACAAATCCAGAGAAATGGCCGGCTCGTGCAAATCTTTATATCCCCCAAATAAGCGAAAAGCCGTAATCCTTTGTAATAAGGCACATCTGGCAAATGATTCACACTGGTCATTTCAAACTGAGGGTTTGAGAGGCTGGGCTTCTCCTGTGTTAGCACAGGCTGTTACAGGCTTCTATTTTTCAGTGCTCTAGACTTTCAAATATAGGGAGGTGATTTTGAGGAGACAGCACTGACTGGAGTGAGTGGACAGGGGTTTGCTTTCTTTGGAGAAGTCTCCTGAGGGAGCAAAGACAATCAGTTTCTGAGAAAGGAGCAAGGATGTGAACTGCAGCAAACTGGCTGCTCTCTGATAGCTGTTCAACCAGTAGCTGTGTTTGCTTTGTTAAACAAATGAGTGTACAGGTCCTGAAACATCACTGTTTTGCTTTCCACTATTTGGATAGTGTGGCATCTTTCTAACCAGAACTAATCTCTAAATAATATTGACTCCTATGTGTATGGACAGTATATCCAAATCCCACAGTACGAAGAAGAGACTTTGCAAGCTACTGTGCACTCAGTGATGAATAAATAGCCTAAAGGCAGCCAACCCATGCTGCAAGATCATACCCTACATGTATTGTACAGTACTCCATTCATCTGCCAAATTCTTAGTCTCTTTCTTTGCCCCAGTTCCCCATCTGTAAGAAAAGGACAAAATAACAACATCCCTAACAATAAAATAATACTCCAATAGCATTCCTACCTCACTGATTTTTTACATTAACCATACAAGCAATTATAAGCAAAATTGTGAAGCAATATAATACCGCAGGGATAGATTGCCTCAAATGGAAAATCCAAGCCAGTCATAAAGTGTTAGACTTTGCAGAAATGTGTTCCTGTTGCTCACTATCCATCCCATTACTTAATTACCCAAACAGCTTCTGAAAATTAAGAAGAAAATTATATTTGGTATGTTTGCTTTGTGTTAGCAGTGAAACTTCATTTTCAAATTAAAATCCATTTTGATCCAACCCACTGACAGTTTGAAATAATACTTAATGCATGAGTGGAAAACTTGCACCTCTCTGCTTGCTGTTTTGTCATGGCCATCTAAACCCCATCATTTGCCAAACAAGTTGAATTTTCAGTGGCTAATGCAATGATATAAGGACTACAAAGTGTTATTTAGATTGATGGGTCAAATGGATCTTGTGTTTTATATTTTGAAGCAATTAAAACAGTTACCTCAATAGAATACTAACCTAATTCAAAAGAAGATAAAATACCCCCTGGGTAACACACTCAATACCTCCAAAGGAATAGGCTTTTTATAAGCATCACCAAAACTCAGCTCATAAAATTCTCAAAAGATAGAGGGGGGGAAACTGGCACTATAACATAACCTAGATATTTCTTCCTAGACAAGAATCAAGAAGCAAGACAATTTTATTCTTACGGACTCTCATAAAATAAGACTATGGGACATGAGGCATGGTTTGAGGCAGACACACAGCTACAGTTATTGATACAAAAAATTAGAGTAGTCCTAACTGTATTCTCCTGACATCCAAAGAAACCCACATCACATGTAATAAGACCGCTGAAATTGCACAGTCAAGGATTCAGAAGTCAAGAAACAAAAACTGGGGTTGCCTGCTCAGTTTTAATGTGGTTCCTTTGTGCATGTGATCAGGATAGTAATTTTAAGTACGTGAACATATATGTTATTTTCCATAGGACTTCTGCCTCATTCATGATGGATATATTCCATACTCTTTGCATCCTTCTCATTAAGCCCTATCTTTTTCACTTACAGTGCCCTGTAAAACTTTGCATTTCATACTGAAGTCATGTAACGTTTCCCACAAAAATATTCCTTATACTTTACCATAGAGAACTGACAAAACAAAAGCAAAGCTATAATAATTAAATATCAATCACTGTGGAAGAAGCCAAACTTTAATGATCTGCGGCTTTCAATTGCTGTGTAGTACTAATGTTGACCTCCACTATTCACGTACTGGTGGTTTTGTTGGTTTTTTTGTAAAGTACCTCTACAAGCAGCTGCAGGGGTACATTTTGGCCCAACTGATATTAAGGCTGCCTGGACAGCTCTTTCGACTGTCTGTCTGAGTTTGTAACTCTCTGAAGATATTGTGGACAACAGCATCAGCAACACTGTGTGTACCAAGGTTTCATAGACTTTCTTTGGATGGATGTTGTCAATTATGGTAACAATGAGAAGGAGAGAGAACAGCAGTAGCTGAATCTTACCTTTTTTACAGCTCAGGGTTACTTTGAAGGCATGTATCTGTCCTAGAAATTCACACAGAGGCATATATGCTTTTTTGTGACAATCTCATAATGCAATATTTCTTGCTGTTTCTTAACTATAACACGTACCACATTGCTCATAACTACCACATTGCTCAGCGGCCACTGCTCAAGGTCAGTGAAACAGGTGGTTCTGGGACTGAAGAGGACTCTTTTTAAATGTTTTCCCTTGTTAGTACTTTCCTATGTTTGCTTTGAGCTTGCTTCTTTTTTTTTTTTTTTTTTGAAATTTCCAGAGTTTTCATCTTTTGAAAATTGGCTCAGCATCCATTAGAGCAGTATTTCATTCACTCAGTATTCTCTGTGAGTTCATTTATTCCCCCTAACAGTGGTCTGCCTGCTTTCTTCTGTTTCTTCCAATAATTGTTTGTCCCAGTATTCAGGAGCTCTCCTTTTGAGCACTACCTGCTTTACTCAGTGGCAGTCGTGCTGTTCATTCTGCATCAAAATTGGTATCATTTCTGAGGACTGATCACTTTTTCACTGCAGTCACTGACCTCATTGTCTCACAGAACCTTGCACCTCTTGGTTTTGCTTTTGTATAAATGGCTGTCAGCTACATTCTGTGTAACGCCACTTTTTCTAATGTTAAATTCCAGTGGTAGATTTAGGTGCATATAATTTGTAAGTGCTTATGGCTTATAAACAACTGTAGACACCATTTTTTACTTTAATACAGTATTGTTGTGTAAAAAATGTAGCACTGTTAGAGTCAACAGGTTTAGAAATCTGACAAACAAAATGTGTCATTTCATGGTTTTATCACGAAGATACTATTTCCTCCAAATGGTCACCATCAATCTGGCTTGAAAACAGAGGAATTTTTTTCTCCTTTCTCTCTATATCTTGCTGCCTATACCAGCTTGCTGTCACAGATGCTGGATATTTCTGAGCCAAGTTGTTAACATGGTTCTATGTACAAAATCTTTGATACCTAACATCTTCCAAAGATGTGTTCTCACTGGTAGCACCAAACTTTTGGGAAAAGTAACATCTGCTAACTAGCTTTCACAGCAGATTTCATAGGAGGCTGACAATATTGTCTACTGAAAGGAGATTCAGCTCCACTCCAGTGCCTGTAAGAGAAGCTGTTTTACAAAGCTCTTAATGCTCTTTTAGCTTTGATGAAAGCCCTTAGATTTGTATTTCATGCGTAGTCCTAGATTTCTATACACATATTATATTGTTGTTTTTTCTGTATCACTTCTAGTGCTTAATGAAACCTGTAACATGGGATTTCCTCAACAGCATCCATGAACGCTACAGACAAGGTAAGGTTGCTGCGGCTGGAACCGCCAACGTAAGTTTTCACCACATTAGAACAGCACTTTATTTGCCGAGATGTTATCTTATGTCAACAGCATAAATGTGATAAACTTCACACATTGCCAACACATTACGAATCACAATTCCATTCACAAAAGCTTTATATCATGCTAAACTACGCGGAAAGCCTAGAGAGAAATACTCATTGATTTCCATTTATGCAGTGGGGCAGCATTTTGTCTCTTCTGGGACTTCTTGATCTCCGCTGCCTCATTAAGAAAACGCCTGAGGGAAAGCGTAGGCGAAAGGAAAACACTCCCGTCCCATCCCGTCGCGGAGCGCCCCGGCAGCGGGATGGCGCTGCGGGCCCGGCTGCCGCCGGCCTTTCCCGGCACCGCCTCGCTCCCCCCGCTTTCTCCGAGCCCTTCTCCCCGCCGAGGCTTCACGCTCCGGGCGAGCCGTGCCCGTGCTCGGGCTGTGCCCGGGGCTGGCCCTGGCGGATCTCCGGCCCCATCCCCGCTCCCGCCGCGCAGCCCCGCGCCCGTCACCTGCGCCGTCACGGCGGAGGACGGAGCCAGCCCGAACCCCGGGACACCTCCAGCTGTCCTGGGACACTCCAGCTGTGCCGGGCCGGAGCTGCCGCTCAGCCGCTGCCCAGCCCCGTCCCCGGGAGCGCCAGGTGCCGCCGCCCGGCGCTGCCCGCCCGCCGCGCTCACCTCGGCTCCCAGGCGGGACAGCCCCCGACACCTCGCTCACTCCATGCCCGCTGAGGACGGACGGACGGACAGACGGCGGCTGCCAGCGGTGCCCGAGGCAGGAGGCGCCGGGGGGGAAGAGCAGAGGGGAGGAGGGGGTAGCCCCGCCCTGGCCGGCCCCGGCCCCTGTCCCCACCCCACCCCGGGGCGCTGCGAGCGCCGAGGCGGGTGCGGAGCAGGAGCCCCCAGGCCAAAACCCGCGGGAGGGCGGGCGGGGGGCAGACTCGGAGCGCCCCGGGACGCCGCGCGGGCAGCGCCGAGGCGGGGATGGCCGGCGGGGGCTGCCCGGGCCGCCTGGCGCCGGTGCTGCTGCTCGCCCTGCTCTGGCCGGGCCGCGCCGCGGCGGAGGTGAGTGAGCGCCGGGACGGGACGGGACGGCGGAGCGGCGTCACCCGGGGCAGAGCGGGCCCGACCGCGGGCCCCGCTGCCGGGGAAAGAAAGGGGAATGTGTCCGTTTAAAATGGTGCGCGTCCCCCGCGCCAGGTACGCGCGGCCGGGCAGGGCGAGGGGAGGAGAGGTGAGAGGGGAGGGTTGGTGCATCTCGCCCGGCTGCGGGGCACCGCTACCTGGGCTCCTCCGCCGGGCGGGGATGGAGAAGGGCGGGGAGGCCCCGCACAGGGCACCGCGTCCCCGCGGGTCTCAGGTGCGCAGGAGCCTCCTGCCCTTCCCTCTGAGGGGCTCCCGGCAGGAGATGGGGCAGGACATGGGGGGCACAGCCCGAACCGCGGAGGCCGGTCCTGCGGGCACGGGGGATGCGGACGGCGAGGACGGAGCGGTGTCGCGTGTGGATGCTCTCCGAGGTAAACACTCCCGGAGCAGCGCTGTGCCACCCTCATGACAAACTCATTTTACAGATTGTCTTTCAGGTTTAACGATGAGTGTGCATCACCGTTCGGTCAATAAATTCTCCTAGATAGTGCTGTAGTCTTTGCTGTTCCTCTCTCCTGTGTCTGGTTATAAGATTTGGATTGTACATTCCCAACTGGGAGAAGAGCAGTCAGCTGCGAGGGTACATGGGCCAGTGTGGCTTTCAATATTTCTGGCAATTACCAAAAAGAAAACTGCCAGTTTTAGTAAATTTCTGAGAGACATCAAACACACGAAACTGCCGGGTTTAGTAAATATCAAGTTCTCTTTCTCCCATAATAGTCAACAGTGTTAATTTTTCTTTGCATGTGTAAAGCTCCAACGCAGTACACCAAAATCCTTTACTGTCTATCAAAACATGTTGAACTTCACCTTTATAAGGAAAAAATGTGATCTATCTTGTTGCTAAAACAGAGCCACATTCTGCTGTAATTATCGGGAGCAGACTGATTAGTAATAACATTTCTTCTAAACTAATGCAGCTCTTTCAATCACCCAGTCTGGGTAAAGTGTCTGGAAACAGCATAAGCACCTCACCCAATATGTTTCTCTTTTTGTTTTTAATAGCACTCTAACGTGCAGTGAAGTTTAGTCATTTAACAAAGATACAATTGTTGTATTTGTAATGGAATTAAAATACCTCTTAGTTCTTATGTAGAATAGAGGTACCAAATCTAATTGCAAAGTGCATGTTTTCTGCAGAGTTATTTCAGGTTCTGCCTACATCAGATGCCTAGTGTAAAGCAAGCTGTGGAAGAGTAATAAACTCAAGACCTGCCTCTCTCTTCTACCCAGTTTTCTGGGTTTTATTCCATTCTTCTCTTCCTCTGCTGGTGCCTTCCACCTGTTGCTCTTATTGCTCTGAAGAGCTGGACATCCTCATATGTGCTTCTGGATGGCAGTCAGAGAGGGCAGGCTGTGTTCCAGGAGTGCCTTCCCCCTCCCACAACACACACACTCACACTTCTTCTAAGCCTCTCTTCTGGCTGTGTTAATCTTGTCATCCTGTTTCATGTTTTTATCTACAAATGAAGAGCAAAAGAGGTATATTGGAAAGTAAGACCCCATATATGGCCCAGTAAAGCATTTCAACTCGTTTTTAGCAACCTCATTGTGGTCCTGGAATATTTGCCTGTCTCACCAACTCGTGTACCACAGTTCTTTAACAAACTTTCTGCTGAAGGTAAATCATAGAGCTCTGAAATACCAGTTTTCTGGAGCATTCTTGTTACAGGATCCTCATTTACACTTAGGTCTTAAGGACAGGATTTGGAATGGTAGGAAGTGTCTTCTACAGAAATCTTGCTGTTTAAGCAAAGTTTGATCATGTATTGATTCAGTGATGCTCTGAAAATTCAGTAGATCTCAAATGTTTGAGCTTAGTTTAAACTAGGCTTGCAATTTAAGATTCAGATGTCATAATTTCTCTTATTTTATGAAAATGCTGATCTTTTCAGAAGAGGAAGTCTAATCTAACAAAATATTCTAGATGATGGAGCAAACGAGAACTTGTTAAAAAGCAGTTTTATCTAAACTAATTAAATATTAGTGGCTAATGTAATTGACATGAAATGACTGATGAATAAATCATTGCATCTTGGCTAAACTGCTAATTGCAAAGAAATAAGTATTGTTTATGTCTTAAATTCATGCTACACTTTCATATGAAAATAAATTGATGTTTGACCAGCAAGCAATACTTTTGCTGTTTGCATCAATTAAAAACTGTTGCAATATAGAAAATTTTAAGTGTAGCTTATTCCTGAAGACGAGAAAGAAAATTGTGAATTTATGCCTGCTGCTGTTTATACAGCAAATTTTGGTCCTCACAGCTCTTCACAGAGTCCAGACTTCCCTGCCCTGAGGAGGCTGAACTTTCTGGCACCTGCTAGGGAGTATTATTATCTGCATTCTTGGCCACTGGCATGCTCTAATCTTCTGAAAACTCAGCAGAAGTAGCATCTTCCCATGTCAAAGGCTTTTCAGCTCATTTGATGTATTCCTTCACTACAAATACTGGTTTTATAATTCTTCAGATTTTTCCACTGTTCATTTAAACCAATGATAATAATAATTATAATCATCAGCATCAATATGTTTTTACAGGGTACAAGATCCTTCTTACTCCTCATTTCTTTTTTTTTTATTTTCAGAAAAAAAATGGATTTGTTTTCGCATTGTTTCATTTTGTTTAACAGCAGCTGGAATTGGTGCTGTTGATGCACATGTACAATTCAATTAATTCCCCTAAGTGTGTCCTGTCTTCTGATACCATTCATGTACTTCTTGTATATCTTGAAATTAAACACTAATCTAAAAATATTTCCTGAAATTTACTGTTTTGAATGACACTAATAAGAAAAATACCTCAGTCATGTTCATTAGTACTGAATCAATAGTGCTGCTTAGTGGCATTGATAATTTTTGTGATGGCATCATGTCAATATTTTTTCAGAACAGGACAAAAGAGAGTTTCTACTTGAGTAAGATTCCTCCACTGCAAGTTAGCTGCACCTTATGTTACTACCGCTTTTTAACTTGTGTTGTAAATACTTTTGCAATGTTTTGTTAGCCCACAGGATAAAATTAGGTGCTCCTTATTCTATATTTGCCTCCGTAATTACACTTCATATTTCCCATCATGCACTGCTGGAACAGGAGGGGAGATAACAAACTAGGTGACTGTAAGACTTGGGAAGATTTTTTGCATTCCCTTTCTCATGCTTCTTGTCTGTGACTAGATGCAGGTGTTCATATTTCACAATTAATTTTACTTCTTACAAGTGTTAGAATTTGCGTGCAAATATTTATAAACTAATCTTCTTCCTTAAGCAATATTTTCTTTTTAATTATATGCAACCTACATTAATGTCACAAATAGATCTTAATACATTGCTCTGACAGAAAAAAATAGTGTTCTAGCTCAGCCATGACCATGTCCAAGGCTGGTAAGAATGGGATGCAGGCTGAATTGCTTAGTTTAACTAGGAATCAAGGTGTTGGAGGGACCAAGTGTCCCAGTGAGAATGTTCCTCCTTTGTCAGCCTTTGGAAGTGCCCAGGTTCTTTGTTACACAAGGCAGCTGAGAAGGGAAGATGTGCACCTGAATATACAAACGGGAGTTCACTGAGCATGTTAGAAAAACAGGTCCTTTGTGAAGTACTCTCTTTGATTTGGTGAATGTGATCCCAGCTCTGAAGTCAAGGAGGCTGTTGCTCTGATAATTGGACCCAACTTCTACTGGACTGTTCTGCCCCTGGTTGCCTCTGTAGTGAGCTGTAATTCAGCCATCATCTGCATGGAGGAACAGGCCAATGTCAGAGCACTGCAGAGCAAGGCTTTTACTACTGGGCCAAAAGAGTCAGCATAAATTAGCAGTTACCCTAAAGTCTGTGCATCAAAATCAGTGGAGTTCTGCTGTCTTATACCACGTGGAGGCTTGCTCTGAAGGCCAAGAAATGTGAAGTGTGCCTGTGTGTATGTTGTCTCATACAGCTGAAGGAAGATGAACCTTCTTAGGTGACCTTAGTAAACATCTGTGAAAACTGAACAGTTTTCTAGCAAATATACAAGGTACAAGGTAAATACACATTTGGACAAAACTCTATAATTCAAGTTACTTTTCTGGCTGAATAATGTCACTAAAATTGTTAGAGTAGGCAGGCAAACACTGGGTCTTTCTTTATTATTTTGCATTTTGTAGAGATATAACCATTTTATTTCATGATCTCTGCTAGCAGTCTCTTCTGCAATACCTAGAGCTGATCTGTCATAACATGTCTTTGAAACAGAATCCTTTGCTATTAAGTGCAACTAGGATGGGATGTCCGGTCATCTGCTTTACTGTCACATTCTCACCCTGCTGCCTAACAGAGTAATACTAGAAGGCTCAGTATGTTGGCATGGATTACAGGAGCCTAGGAGGAAAGTGAAACACATAAAGCCTCTTTTCTTAACTGTTTGCAGCCCCAGTCTGTCACACTCACACTGAAGAAGTTCCGTTTTGTCACACCAAGTATATTTTTAGTTCCATTTGCATTATTTGTCTTAGAAATTTTTTGGTAGGGCACATGTCTCACGGGTTTACAGGTTTTCCATTTTGCCTGGTTTAGTGAAGGCTTTTTAGCTGGGGCTTTACTCTGCTTCTTTTCCACGTGTCATTTTGGAGGAAGCTGCGAGAAAAAGTGACCTTTTAGTTTTTCGTTGTTTGGGTTTTTTTTTTCATTCTGTGAAATCACAGAGCCTTTCAAATAAGGAGGAACTAAAGCATGTGCAATAAGCTTTCTCTGAACAAGCTACTGTTGCTTTCATTGCTGTTTGCACCACTTAACAGAAGATGCACACCAGGAATTTTATGAATATACAAATATACAGGCCTGAGGAGACAAAAATTATAGTGAAAACTATTCCCACATTCAAAAGTTGGGAAGAAATACAAATTGTGTCATGCAATGCTAAGTATATTATGGTAGGAAAGCAAAAATTCTCTAGTTAAATGATGTGTATTCTTTGTTATTAAATTGCTCTTTTAAGGTGATTGTTAGAAAAGAAGAACACGGATGAATAAGCTGATTAAACACCCTTAAAGAGGTGTTTTGCTACACAAAACAAAATTCTGTGGTCTGAACTGCCTAGTCTTTTTTTTCTAGGGGAAAAGAAGAATATTTATTTCTGTTGTCCCCATGTCCTCTTCAAGGTCAGGAGAAGAAACCCACAGAGATGGGGTTTATGGGTCTGTCTATGGGCACTTTACCCATCTGAATATATCAGGAACAATTTGGTTCAATTTCTGATAGTCCTCATCACAGTGACTTCCACCCTAGTTAGATTATTTCTAGGGTAAGATATTGGTCATTATAAACATATAAGTGTCAAAATATTCTGGGTTTTAGAAGAAGGAAAACTACCATTCTGTTTGTTTAAAGAGAGAGTAATTCTGTATCTTCTCTTTATAGACCAAAAGGAATTAAACCCCCAACAAAAACAAGAGATTCGAAAGCCTCAACTTACAGTTTTCCAAAACTGCACACAGTGTGCCAGCTCTAATTACATAGATAATGAGTAATTTTAGGCAACTTTTACAACATAGGCCTTAGCAGCCATCACTTCAGAGCTCGCAAATGATTTGAGTTTGTGAAAACTCAGCGTGTTTGTTTTTTCCTAAATTACAATATTTTACCTGTTTTGTCCTAAGGCAATGATGATGACGTAGGGGCAGAGTGAAGATTGCTAAGCCCTCCTATTCTCACATTTCCTAACTGGTTACTGATAGTGAGTTGGAGACAAGGGAGAAGCTCAGTATAATTAATTGTAATGTAACTGCTTGAAGAAGAGTATTGTTGGCAACATGGAAGTTATATGTGGGGCATGCACCCAATGACAGAGTGGTGTGTGCTTTCATGAGAATAGTATGAACAGCTATGTTACAGTGATTTCTGGAAACATCTGTACAAACAGGCTTATTCATAGCAGAAGAAGTTATGCTGTGTAGTAAGTATATCTCAAGAAAAAAAAAGAGAATTGTAGGATGTTTACTTCTTTTTTTTTTTTTTTTAAATTCTGTTTAGTGTTTTTGCCTCCCAAGGACATTAATTTATGCTTATCAAGCATAGTTGAGACACCAGTTCTACAAAAATTTTGTTTCCCTCTGGTTTATACTGTTTAAATTAAGGCTTATGTTACTGCTTTTCTGTTGTGTTAAATATGGGTACTTATGAGAGTTTTGGCTAGCACTACAAAATTGTTATAATACAAAGTTCTTACCCAACAAGATTTTTCTTTAAAAAGTAAGAAAAGGTTTATAAAAGTGGTTTCAATCTCTGAAGTGAAAAAGGGGGTTTATGCACATATTCCCTTGGCATAATAGAAAGTTGTTTAAATGTTCACGTACAGCAGCTTCTTCGGTTTCTCCCTATGTGTCATTTATCTTAATTGGTTTGAAGTGCCATGATAAATATATCATTATATTCCATGAAAGAGCAAACTCCTTCCAAAAGAACTCATAACAGTTTAAAATTGTGGATACAAAGTAAGGAAATTCTTACCAAGTTCAGAAGGACACGTGTGTTAACATGGTGTGATCATGGACTGTCTGTCAGTCTGTCAGTCAAATGCAAAATCTTGCTTCTGTGAAGTGTTATGTTTTCCCCTATGATCATAAATGTTTAGGACTCCTCTCCTGCACCTCACACTGAAAGCAGAACAGAGCCAGTAATACAGGACCTGTGTCACCAAGGGGACATCTTGATTCAGTAGTTATTCCCTGAGCAAGGTTCCCATTACAAGTGTTTAATGGAGCTTATTCAACAACTGCACTGCCTGTAGCATAACAGCTTTCTCCTACTGTGTCCTCTCTAACACAGTCTCTCTGTGTTAGATATTATTGACCAAGTTGTTTATTAGTTAGGTTAAAGGTGTATTCCTTTATAGTGGAAAGTCCAAATGAAATAATTTTCTTTGTGTGCTGGGTATTCAACTGGTGGGCAAAATGCTGTGAATTCTGGTAGCATACATGGCTGTTAACAGGAGTCTTCTAAGGTAGGAATGTCTGGCTGCCTTCCAGTTCACAAATCATTAAACAATGTTTCAGGCTTTAGGAACTGACATATTTTCCTTCATCTCATCATCTCCTATTTCTGCTCTATGTTGTCTATACTTATTGAAGGCTTAATAATTTGGTTTTGTTGTACTGGTCCAGCAATCACTATAAAAACACAAAGTTCTTCGTGGTCTTTGATAATTTTAATGAATTCATGTTTGATGCTTAGAATGCATGAAAAACTTTTAGTATACAGATTGTAATTGTGAGACTGGTATTTTGTTTTGATAGCAATATTTTGGAGTGAGGGGACCTCATTCTCCAGTACCTTGTACACTACATGGTGATTTGCAGTTGTGCAACATGAGGGATATACTGCCAGGGTCACATATCTGCCAACCATGTCTAGCTAGAATTACTGACTGTGCTGGTCTAGCTAAGTATCCTAACACAGGTGCATCAGAAAAAAAAAAAAAGATTTTCCTCATGTAGCCTTTTTCACAGTGGGATTTTTTTCCTATACAGCTCCGCTCTCAGAACTTCTGCTTGAGGAGGGAAGGATAAATTTTCAAAACCATAACTGTGTCCAAGCTAGAAACTTTAGCTACCACCATAGTGTCCTTCAGAAAGTGCAGCATTTAACACCTCTGTGCAGCACATCTACACAAGTCTGTAGTGTCAATAAATGTTAAAGCAAAACTTTCCACTTACTGTAATCATAGTGTATTACACCCACTTTTATTAACTGTAATAGAAAACGTAGTAGAGAACATGAGGAAAACGGGCCTTTTGTAGTTTTAAGCACTGTATTAACAACTGTTTGAGCAGGATTGTTCTATGTGCTCAGTTGTGATTTATAGATGCAGCTGGGATGTGTAAAGTGATTGCTCTGCACTGAGGCAGCTCAGGAAGAATTCAGAAATCTCGGTGTGTCAGCAGCCCTTGAAAATTCATAATCAAGACTCTTAAAGGAGCTGGCTCACTGATACATAATTTTTAATAACTATTGGAACTTAAGAGAAGTCATGTAAAACTGGAAATTAGTTGATAATTTACTTCCACTTAGAAAGGACCACAGAGATGACCTGCATATCTGTAGGCTGTTCAGGATATTGTTAATGAGGAGAAAGATGGAAAAGAAAAAAAGTAGCATCACAGAAAAATAGATATTGTCCAGTAAGTCTTGTTGCATGTATTGATGGAGTTCTGATTTAGTCATTCTAGGTGTTAGAAGATGAAGCCCTTCTGGCAGGATAGGTGAGATGCTAATAAGTATCCAGTTGAAATGAAAAATCAGGCTTGCCTTTTTAAAAATGAGCCTGCTCAGCAGTTAGAACAACCAGAGATGGAAGGCAACAGCTTCATCACCAACTTGACAGAAGACACCTGGGCTATTTTTACTGTCCAGAGTAATTAATGGATATCACTTGCACTGCTTTTAATTCATTTTAGAATACCTCATGTTGCACAGTCCTCTTTCATTTCTGTTAACCAGGATTTACTTTGGGCATCAGTGGAGTTTGCCCATGAAATTAAAGACCAGTCAGGCCAAAAGTGTAAACTTCAGCCTCAGTGCAGCCTCATTACTGTATTCCTACAGAATACATTTAATTTCATCTCAGCTTTCATCTGAATGTCTTTATTAAGTCCTCTTGTGTGGTCTTGATCTGAAATACACTTAAACAGTATGATGCTTGTTTCCTGCAGCAGCAAAATTTGTTGACTCTCTGTCCTGGGTGCAGTATTTTTAATACAAATATGTATTTTGAAATAATAGCTGAGGTACTCTGATCCTCTCTGGATCTAGAAAAACAAATAAATTCTCTGACTGTTTTGTCATCGTATAAGTCATTTCAAAAAAGAGATCAACAAACAAATACCGGCTCATCACCCTCACTGGCTCATTTTGTCTGCTCTCCATCTCCCTGCCTTTAAGCCATTCCCAGGATGACTGTGTTGCCCCACCACTGTGAGTGACAGGACTCAAAGCCTGTGCTCTTGACAGAGTAGGAGGCCTATTATTGCTGGCTCTTTTCCTTACATTAACACTTTGTCACATCCTTTGACATTTTCAGGTTTGATAACATCCCTGAATACATTTTCTGACATCCTTCATAGAACCAGAGCCACTGGCAAAGTTCTGGGGGCTGTGCAAGATTCTCTCTGAGGCTCCAGATTAAGTTGCCACGACTGCAGTGGTAGGAGTAGCAGTGCCATGCTGAACATACAGTAAGCTTTGTACAGGTGACAACATAGTCTGTAGTATGTTATTTATTCCTTCTTTTTTTGTCATTTCTTTGAGGAATTCTGTGAAAGAGAGGACTGGAACACTTTTAAACAGATGGTTAAGTTAGTCTATGAATAGGAGCCAGGAAGATGTTAGAGCCCCATAGGATTCAATCCCATAGTGTAGGAAGGGCAATTCAGTGTTATAGATAAGGTTGCACCCACCGAACAAAACATTAACCACTGCAGTAAATGTTCTTCAACGTGTACAACTGTAATTATTCAAAAAGCATATAATACTATAACTATCACTGAAAACACTTTTGAGAAGAGCTCCTCTATAAATTACTCTAAGGAAGTGCTGTGGTTTTTAAATTTCGGTTCATTGGTGAATTAATTTGATTTGGTATTCATACAGTGATCTTCATCCTTTTACATAGGTTTTAGGTCAAAAATCTAGTGCCATCTACCATATCTAAATAGTTGAAAGAAACACAGATTATTATTATGAAAATCACAAAACAAAAAAACTGTGGCTTTGTTAATACATACTTATGTAGATGTTATTGTGAGAGTTTTGAAGAAACCATTAATAACTAATATTCAATTTACTTCTTTTATAACCTGGCAACATCCTATCGTTTGGTTATGATCCTTTGTTAAAGGAGCTTCAGGCATCTTGCAAGGATGTGTAACCATCCAGCAGTATAAATGAGCAATGATTTTTTGGTTCAAAGCTCCTTTACAGAAGTCATAATCTAATCTTACGCAAAAAATCATATGCCAAAACATTTAGTATTATCCAGCTAACTGACTGTGTAATGTAAAATCATCTTTGGTCTTTTCAGTTTAGTTTAAAGTGATATGTGTACACAAAAAGACCTAAATAGATCTGAAAGCTTACTAATGGCAAATTAAACACATTCTAAGTATTCTGACTTCTTGAAGAGCAAATGCTCTCTTTCTTTACATAGTTTATTAACCTTGATTACTTGTGTAGCACCATAAGTTTCTACATGTTCATGCATTTAATTTCACACTGGATTGTCTTTGATTAAAAGATAAAAGAAAAAGGTTTCTTCTGTATCTGTACACCTCAGGTCTTCTGCAGATTATACCTCTTACAGAAGAGTAATTTCATTTTGTTGTTCCTCTACATGTGGAAAACTGTGCATTGCATACAAATACTGTAAAGAATCTTCTTTTGGCTTTGCTCTCACAGGCAGAAATAAGGTGCAACTCCATGAAGGTCCATAGAATTATGATGGTAAATGACTTGTGGGTATTTCTCAGGAAAGCTCTCTATGGTCAGCCAGGTCCCAGTTACACTGAAGAAGTTCTGAGAATTTAGAATACTCTAAGCAATTTTTTCCTCGGTAAACAGCACCTTTCCTGAACTGAGACATGTGTCTACTGAATCTGTGAGCTAAATCAGCACCTGAGATTGCTGGGTAATTGAGTCTCATAGGGCTTGTAGTTAATTGACAATTGTCATATGCAAGCCCTAAAAAGGTGGTAGTTTGAGTCACTCACCAGCCCTGGACAGCAGTGGAATGCAATACCTTCCATTTAAGGCTAATTTTATTGTGCACTGTGTATTTCCTTGAGCAGCTACCCCTTTTATACTGGTTAGTAGAGCTGTACCAATATTCTGTGTCACCTATTTTGAAGAAAGTGCTTTGGGGTGGAAGGTACTGTCATTGAATAGGGATCAAGAAAATTGATTGTCATATAGATTATTCCAAATTTATTTTGAGATATACGTCACTTTATCCTCTGGTATTGATGTTTAAAGGGTTAAAATATCTGTCATATAACTGACTTAGTGAATTTAGATAATCCAATACCAAACTGATTGACCTCAACAAGAAGAAATCAGGATACTTAGTTTGTTATTAATTCTGCATTAGTGTTTATTCTTGTGCCTCTGGTGATATAACCATGTTGATTAACATAACAGTAAAGGTAACACAGCTACATGTTTTCTGTCCTACATGACACCTTTGTTTTCCAAATTTCTGATGCAGTACCACTTGAACTCTGTCAGATCAGGGGAAGAGTGAGTCTTCTTTAAATATGCCAAAGAATTAAGTATTTAATGTTTGCAACTCTTTAAAAATCTGTCTTGAAACATGAAGGGCACCTATTGATCTGTCTCTAGAACACAGGCGGATAAAATAATTCCTTGGGGGATTTGCTTTTCGTGGCCAACTGATTTAATTTCTGCTTTATTTGGGAAATGAATGTTTAAGCAGCTGTTCACTGGAGGAATGCTCCCTGCACCTGTTCTTAAATTGATAGGTGGCATCATCTCACCTACTTTCAGGCACCTAAAAGACAAGCAGCAACTATAAGGAATTTTCAACTCCATAGAGAACAGCGACTACTTGCAGCATCTTTCCTCCATCCTAAAAGAAACACCTAAAGTGACTGGATGTGGAGTTCCTAGCTGGATGTCAAATTTCCCAGTCTAATCAAAGGAAAGAGGCAAACCCCATGAAATGTGTCTGTGACATCACACACCCCAGTTTTGAATGGAAACAATAGAAAAAATTGATCTCACCTGCGGGAAGAAAAGAGGCTTTTCAATTCCGTAAAGTATTTTCCCTGAACAGATTGTTATAGGAAAGTTTAAATTTAATGACAACTGACATTATAATTTTAAAATGTAGTGGAGTACCTTTTTTCCTCTGCCTTTTTTTTTCTATTTTTTTGAGAACACCACTGATAAAGTTACAAATTAGAAACAGGGTGACTGCTGTAATCTGACCAGCTGTAGGGGCTAATTAATTCTACCTGCAAGATCTAAATAGAAATCTCATATCATACCATCTTAAAGGCTTTAATGTTTTAAGAAAAAATACAGCTCTTCCTTTTTTTCTGAATTTTATTCAATTTAGAAAAATATCTTCATAACCAATATGGGATAGTTGTCCAATTCCTATTGTCTGTAACTATAACTTAATTATATATATCCTAGTACATGGTACAACTATATGGTATATTATGATAAAAATATTTACTCAAGTGGGAGGATAAACTAAAAAATTACCCTCTTGCTACAGGGGTTCAATAGAAGTCCTTCAGCAGGAACTTCAAAAGCAAATGAAAGAATTTAAATGTACCAAGTAGGACAGTATATGCAGTTTACTCCCCATCTCTATGAAAATCATGGTTTTAATAACCTCAGTAATGTTTTGGTATATATCATACTTCTGTTAACAATGGTTTAGGGGTTTTTCTCTCCCCTCCACTGAAATAGGATACGTGAACATGACCTGTAGAAAAGTTCTTTGCAGAGCTTTCCCTGACAGACTGGGCTGGTGAGGTTCTGAGTTCATGACAGCTCTAGCAGGAGAAGGGCCCAGGAAAGCAGAGTGTTCCCATGTTCTCCCAGGAGTTCAGCTCTGCTTTGCAGCTCTGCTGAGCTCCTGCTGCCAGAGCACCCAGGGCATGAGCACTGTTAGTTGAGCTCCCAGAGCTCTGCCACACTGCACAGGAGAGGTCACAGGCACAGAGGAGTTTGGGTGCTACAGTCCAACACTCAGCTCTCCAAGGAAGGCTTTGAACACCAGGCTCACCTGGACTCATTCAGGAAGCAGCTACAGCTCCAGACTTGCTGTAGGAGTAGGGATATCCCTGTGTGAGGGCACCCACTGTCACACAGATCAGCTCAGGAATAGAGGAGGATAAAAGGAATAGAATTGTAATCTAAAAAAAATAGCAATATATTTATTCATTTCTGCAGTAAGTTTTTTGAAGAATCATCAATGTTTAGTGTTATGAGCCCAAGCTCTTGAATTTTACACTTCATACTGTTATTACTGTTATTGCATTACTGTTTATTACCCTGGTGGTGGCAAGCATGGCTTTTTGGCCTTTACCCCAACTATGAAATGAAATTAGTGCCCTTTTCTGTCTTAAAATACAGTATAGAGGAATAATGAGCTCCTTTCCACTGTTGAGAATTTCCACTTCACAAACTTTTTTTTAAAGTTGTGTTATCTGTGAAACAATTACCTTACTAAAATCACTGAGGTTTCATTTGCCCCTCACCAAACAACACAATGAGAAAAATCATTTTGTTATGAAGTTTTTCTTTTTTGTTTTTCAGAGCTGTGTATGCAAAGGTAAAAGTCCCTGCTTTTGTGATAGCACAAAAGGTAGCAAGGTAAGAACAACTACATTTTCCTTTTTTAAAATTAGTTTATATACCTGGAAATTATCAATATGTTAGTTCAGTTGATAGAGTGAGTATATTTAGTGTGTTTACAACATTACATGATGTTTGAACACCAACAGAACCACTGCCTGAGTCACTAGGTCCCTTTCACAGACTCCTAACAAATGCCCACAGCTCCATTTCCCTGGCAGCAGCTCTCCTGTTACAAATTTCACAATGCCATCAAGAGTGTCATGAGTGTCATGTTCAATGCTTCCCTCTTTCCATCTTTGGACCCTGTTCCCCCTCCCTTTTGCAGTTCCTGAAGGAAAGCTACATTCTCTGCCATCCAACAGATAAATCTTTTGTAGATCAAAACGGGGGATGAGTTCCTGGGTCCTAATCACAAACACCTTGCCAGCATTGAAGGAACAGCATCAAATCCGTCAGCAGTAACAGATCCATGGCTCTGCCCGGTGCCAGGAGCAGTTTGGCAGAGGCTCTGAGTGGCTTTTACTCAAACCTGAATTACGCAAATGCCAAAAATTCTTTGAAACTCCCGCTTGCAGTTGGAAAAACAACTGATTCACAAATGAAAGAGCCATTATTGAAGGAGTCATGGTTGCAATTCAGGCTCACCCTGAACACAGGGATTGCCCTATTAAGCCTTAGCAACAGATTCCAGACATCTACAAAGATTTAGGATTGTGATTACTCCCACTGATTGGCACATCTGGCTGCTAAAGAATTACAACTTTACTCCTGTAGTTCTTGTACCAAGAAAAATGTCATATTGCACCACAGCAAACACTGTTAGTCTTGCTAGGAAGCTTCATTTTAGTGTTGGAGAAACTTTCTCTCAAAGTAAATATGTTCATTATTAAAATACATTTTCATAAGTGGGAAAGGAGAATAGTAATATTTTCAGTAAAATCTCCATGTTTATTTTTAATCGTCTTAGTTGGTCTAACCTGACTTTCTCCTAACCAATGAAATTGAGACCAGCTGAAAAACTAGGAAAAAAATAAGCTGCCCACTAATAGAGAAATATTAATAAGAATGAACACTCACAACTTGCCTTCATCAGTTCCACGTTAAATCACTGAGCAATTTGTAGGGAGGAGTGAGTCATTGTTTACACTTATGAAGATTTTCATGCAGCTTTGGAAAATCAGGACGATGACATTAATCAATATGTTTTGATAACTGTTGAATGTTAAGAAATTCTCCAACCCGAAAATCTTCTGTTCTTTTTGATCTGTGGAGAAGAAGGTGTGAATAAAACTACCCGTGCTGTATGAAGGGGAGTGAGGGTGTTAGGAGAGCGCAGGGCTGCTCTGGACCCGGGCAGCCCACCTTGGCTGCAGGGAGGGGGAGCGAGCTCAGGGGAGGCAGCTCCAGGACTTTGGTTTTCCTGTGACGTGGTACCGCACCCCCTCCAGCGGCATATCCTGGGATAGCGTTAATCCTTTTGTCTTTCTTTGGACGCTGGTGGATGAAAGAAACTATTTGTTGTAAAAAGCTACGCCTATTTATGATACAGATCTCACCATCACTTCATAATGCAATTCTTACACTCGTTTTAATTTATTCTGGGATTATATTCTATCTTTAGATATATTTTTATTTTATTTTAATTCAGAAGCTATTTAAAATCTGGTGAGTTTGTGGGATTTTGAGGAGCGAGAATTTGTGGAGGGACAAGCCCAAGAATTTTGGCTTCCCGGAGATGTCTTTTGGATCCTGTCTTGTACATCAAATAAGACACACAAACTTCTGCACAGCAGAATTTCAGGTGCTTGCTTTGTAAAACTTCATATAAAGCAGAAGGAAAATAGACTCTGAGAGACTTGATAACCGCATCCTCTCTCTCCTACATCATACTGTGATGTAAAAGGCCTTGAACAGACAGCTCTTCACTGCTGTAAAACTGAACATGCTAAATTGCTGCTGTCTTAACAGCTGAAACACCTTTTCTGTGAGCTTCTAGGCTTGAAGCACTTTGTTTAAACCAAGACTTACATCTTCATTATATTTAACTGAGAACTGAAAATGCACCTTCCACTGTAGCTCAGCCTCCTGTATTCTGTTTGTGTAACTTCAATTTTCTGTTTCCTTTACATAGTTTTTTCATTTGAACTAGATCTTAAAAAAAACCACAACAACAACAAACCACACGTGAAAAAGTAGTTGGCTGTCTTAATCTCTGAGATTCAGAACAATTTTAAAAGTTTGTCACTTAAAGCAAGCTTATTTTAGTCTGTCTGAATGGTTTTGTAGCATTTGTCTCCCACTGCTTTTTTTCCTTGGCTTGCATGAAGAGAGGTATTGGTGGTTTGGAACTGACCTTGGTGTAGAGCAGCAGCCATTAAGTTTGCTGACTACAAATCAGGGCTGCTATGATGGATTTGGATTTGCACTGCTAAACATGATGGAGGAATATTAACCAGGAATACTACCAGAAATATCAGCTGCTTTTTTAAACTTTTCATGCCACCAGCTGACTTCTATACTCTGCAAAATCTTGAGTATTGTTGTGTTTTGAGGGCTTCAGCCATACTTAGGAGCATGTTACCTCCTTCAGCGGTGCCATGGCAGCCCATAGATGGGCCACAAAAACAGACCAGTGTGGGCAAGAGTAATACATCTACCACAGTAGCAGAAAGTTAAGGGGTACTGAAAGTAATTAATGCCTTAGAAATAGGCTATCAAAAGGAGAATTCACGGATATTTTAAGAACTTAATTCTCTTAATATTTACAGGGTGAAAAAGGCTTTCCTGGTGTTCCAGGTCCACCTGGTCAAAGAGGCTTTCCTGGTCCAGAAGGGCCTCCAGGGCCACAGGGACCAAAGGTAGGTATGTATGTGAGACAGAGAGAGACACACACAGAAACTACTGTGCTCTACTGTGAAAGTCAGCTATAACTGTGTAGACGATTCTGTTTTAAAAACCAAAACCAAACTAAAACCTGTTTCAGAGTTTCTCATTTGGTGAGGGATATTATTTGTTCACCAGCTAAAATGGTCATTTTAGATTGAGTCAAAGCAGCTGATGCGACTGTGGGCTTTTGTTGTCAGTTGTCCATTGGCCAGTGCTAAAGCACTGAATGGTAATGAACATGGATCTGAACAGATTTTTGCAGCATAGCCTCAATTTTTGTCTTAACATCTATTAATATTTTGACATGGGTCAGGGAAAAAAAAAAGGAAACAAGCTACTATTGAGACAAATATAAAAAACAGGTTTAAGAAAATGTGAAGGGAAAGGTGGTTTTTAAGATAAATCTTGGTCTATTTAGGTAATACCTAGTTGCCTGCAGCAGGGAGAGAGAGTGGCTCCAGTGACTCGAGCTTGCTTTCTTTCCTGTATGTCTAAACTAAGGCTGAATATGAAAGACTTCTGCATAAGGAGAAAAAAACCCCAACATCAAATAAATTGTGCATTAAAACATTTTGTTTATATTTGACTTGAGGAACAGTAATCTTGCTGTCATCAATAAATCGATGCTGGAGAATAAATTATTTCCCTGTAAATATGGTGTTCACTCAACCACAGTATAAATCAGGAAGGTACTGCCCCAATCACATCATGTCTAGGACCTGCACTAATGTGACTACAGCAGTTAACCACAGCTTTAAACAAATGGGGTTTATAGTTTTCATTTGCTTAGGTATTGTTGCATTATTGTGCCCTATCTAGTTTCTGCAATACTTTGTGGAAGTGATACCCAGGGTAGATTTCATACATGTTGATGAGCCATTTATTTTGAACTCATTGAGGTGTTTAGTTGATAATAACTTCTGCAAGAATGGCAAAAAGTAGGGATGGTTTATCTAGCAAACAGATCTCTGTTAGCCTTGATACCATCTGTTGTAGTGTTTGCCAGTCAGCTTCTAGTCCATGCCTGTACATTTTCTTAAACAAAACGTGGCCCAGCATTTTAGAAGTTATTGTCCACGTTTCCCATTTCCTTTCTGGGAGCAATAAAATTTTCTTGTTAGCAATAAAGCTCCAAGCATCTTGAAAGAATTCTAACAGGTTCTGTGACAGTGCTGTGTCACTGCTGCACTCTTTGCTGTCATCTTTCAGCCTTGCTCTTCCACTCTGTTTAGCCCCCTTTCAGCCTGCTCCTGGTTTTCTTTTCCAAGTTCAACAGTCCAGGTGAGAGTACATTATATGTGGACATCATCCATATCTGGGAACCTTCCAGCTATTTCCTCCCAGGGAAGCATTTCCAGCTCTCACAGTTTGAACAAATCCGTAGTAACCTGTTTCTCAACATACACTGTTACCTTTTTGACCTATGATGAGACGTATCATACAGATTTCTTCACTGGGAGGGTATGAGGATGGTGAGGCCCTGGAAGAGGTTCCCCATCCTTAGAAGTGTTCAAAGCCAGATTGGATGAGGCTTTGAGCAATCTGGTCTAGTGCAAGGTGTCACTGCCCATGGGAGGGAGGTTGGAACTACATGGTCTTTGAGGTCTCTTCCACCCTGAATCATTCTATGATTCCATGAAACATCCTCTGAAAACACTGAAAGGGAGGGCAGGACACCAAGATTTATGCAAGCTGTATTAAACAGTTGTTTGCTTTAGTGTCTGTAATAGGCAAATAATTTATTTATCTACATAGTTAGTTTTGTGTGCACATGTTGATATTGAGATTAAAAATATTGCATGTCCCACTGACATATTTGTGCTTTTTCTCATTTCTATTGAAATACATTGCTTTCCATTTGTGACCCAGGGTTCTCCAGGGCTTACAGGCTTAGTTGGACCCAAAGGTATACGAGTAAGTGTTTACATTTTAAACAAAGTTTTATGTTTTAAATGTTGTGTTAAATTCCAACTTGGTTCAATAATATGTGAAAATAAAAGCAAAACATTGTAACATTGTATATGATTTTAAAGTATGGTTAAAATTTATGACACAGTGCATGCACACACATTATTTATTTTTAGAGCTTTTCCTTTTTTTGCCAGACTTTATGTAGGTTCATGCTGTATGTATTTAATATTTGGGAGTGCTATGAAAAAGTCAGACTAGAATTCCATGAAGAGGTTTATTTTTGGGTTTTTTTTTTCTGTGGGCAAATCCAGTTTATGTTAACAGTGTGTAAGTTACCATTCTGCTTGATTCACAGTCAGAAGAGTTAAGGAAATAATGATCTCTTGATAGAATCATCTTCTTATGAATGTGATCAAAGAAAAACTGCTTTTGTTTAATATTTGTAATATTATTCCTGTGGTTTTATATGATTAGGGACTCCCAGGAATACCCGGATTTTCAGGTCCTCCAGGCCTTCCAGTAAGTAAAAACGAAACCAATTTAACCATTTGTCTCTTGTTACAGCCTTCAGTGCCCAATTATCCTCAACTCAATGTGCTCACTGTAGTCTCAACATCAATTTTGTCTCTGTCAATTGGCCTAGAGATAAAAATCTTGGCATCAGCAATTCTTACTCATTGTAATGATTTAAGAATACATTGTAATCTGTCAAGTCTTGTGAAACACTGCTCCAACATAAACTTTTCAGTGTTTCTGTAGGGCAATATGAATGTGCAAAAACAAAGCCTTTGTCAATTTTGTGCCTCTGTTTAGGGTGAACCGGGATCTGTTGGGCCTCCTGGGCGCCCGGGGGTTCCAGGATGCAACGGCACAAAGGTACAAACCAAGCTGAATGTTCTGGAGATTGTTTGGCTGTGCTTGGGAATGGCCAAAAGTATTCTAAATTCCATCCCCACCCCCCTCCCTCAATATACAAAAACCTCAATTTGTTTTGGTTTGTGACTTTATCAGTTAAAAAAAACTGGAATCATGAGGCCAGAGGAAGGAAAAGTGCTGCCTTTTTGTGCAAGATAGATAATTAAACTTTGCTAAAAGTTAAGAATAATGTTTGATATTTTGACAGATAAACTTCATTCGTTTAATCCAGAAGACCCAATCAGTTTTGTCCAACATCTCCTTCTGTTGCAATGGGTTATAGAAGAGATGGTTAATTAATTTTATTTCTCCAGTATCTAGCTTGCAGTTGACAATTCATAAGTCCTGAAAGTAATTAAAAGACATAATGTTAAGTTACAGATTTACTGGATTTTCTTTGCTTTGTGAGCAGAATACTGCCTCCTACAGAAAATCATACATTTCTAGTGTAACAGTGAACTGAGCTGACAGCAAATAAAGCCTGGTGTCTGAGGCAGAACTTGAGACCCATACATTGCTATGTTCCCCTTCTAGCAAAATATGGTGGTAATGCACTCACAGTTTTAGTGTGGTGGCATAAAAAACTTCTTTTATAATCACATTTGCTAAAAGCAGACTAAATAATAAACAATAAACAATCACTGTTACTGCTTTCAGGGTGACCAAGGATTTCCAGGTCCTCCAGGCAGAAGAGGTGCTCCGGGTGTTCCAGTAGGTGTCTGTGAAATTCATGACTGGGGGCATTCCTACCACATAGAGCCAGTCACTGAAGGAGGGTAAAGCCTCACATTAGCTCATATTGACAACAGTTGAAATATATAGATATCTCCATTTTATCAGTATGAAAACTATGTGGTAAAGAGAGCAAAGTTAAAAGTAATGCTTTACTGCCTCCGTGTTGCCTCAACTTCTTAGATAATGAGTGCATGACATTCATTGACTGGAGTTAGCTCTTTAGTCTCAAGGGATATTCATGAAAATTTACCACTTACATCTCTAACCATGTCAAAAATATATATAAAATATTGCATAAATATCTTTGGGGTAGAAATGGCTTAATTAAATTGATAAGAATCATGAATTAAACCCAGAACTTCTCATTCCGGGTGCATTGCTTTAACCCTAGGATTTGGGTTTTTTCTCTGTAGAAATGTGTTTTTCTGAACAAATGGAAAAGAAATACTCTCTGTCAAGTTCCAGTGGCTACAAATCTAATAACTTCTAAACACGATCTTTATTTTACCAGCTCTCCTGATTTTATTTTTTTATTCATTTATTAAGATCAGGCTTCAAAACAGTTCTACCTTCACTCGTAGAGTTGTACCTGTGACATATTTTTTAACAATATGACCTTTCTTCTTTAATTGAAGTCTGCCATAATAAACCCAACTATACACCTTCTTCGTGGAAATAAATAACTCAAAGGGCACCAAGCTTAGAGAATATTTAGCATATCCTTTGAGCACTGTCTCTTTTACTTTTCTGTTTTAATATGACTGTTCTTCTTCCTAGGGTATTGATGGTATCAAGGGAGAGAAGGTCAGTTATTTGCATCATATTATACAAAGTATTTATTGGTTATCAACAATTTGTGTGTATGTCTGCTGCTGGAAAAGAGTTCTTAACATCACCATTCATGGGAAACAGAAGGTTTACTGTCCAGAGGAAGCAACCACAAAGTTTGGTGCTTCATTTTTATGTGTACCATTCACCTCAGGTTACAAAATGGTATATAATTGTTTTTCCCTTAAGCTACTGTTACTGCATGCAAGGAATTTAACACTTTCAAGCACACAAGGAACTAAGCTCCTCCCCCAAACAGGTTATGAATCCATAGGGAAATCTGCAGATGGACTAAAGAGTATTTTAAAGGGTTAAAAAGAATCAAAAATAAATTGAAGGCAAGGACAGTGCATGAGTAATGTAGGTATATCGGGAAAGAAGACTGCTCCTAACAGAGAGCTGGAATGACTGAAAAAGGTATATTTTGTTTAATAAAATCTTTTTTTAATGTAGAATTATCCATAGTGGACAATTTCCATCATTATGCAGTTCTGATGCTGCTTATTTCCCTACAAACTGTATTAGAAGATTTGTTTCATTAGAGAGTTCTACAGCATAACTTTTTATCTTTCTTTTTATCTAATTGTCCAGGGGTCCCCTGCAGATGGATATAGCCAAGAGTATGGTGCAAAAGGTGATCCTGGATTGCCAGGAATGCCTGGACTTCAGGTAACTCAAAATTAAGACAATGAAACAGATATATGTAATAATATAAAATGATATTAAAAACCCATTATATATAATATCAGTAGGTATTAAAAATATGTTGTATTTTATATAATTTAAATGTATTATTTATTTAATATAGAGACAGTATTTTTCACAACTATGTCACTAATTTCTAAACAAAAAACAATTCTCTGCCTTAAAGTATTAACTTTATATAATCTGATCAATACTATACATTAGAAGTCTCTCTTCTGGCTTTACAAAAAGAGTACACCAAGACAATTGTAGTTAACTTTGCCATCAGAGCCAGTAGTGTCCACTATGTGTTAGTAAAGTGAAATGGGCCAGTCAGGTTGCAGAAAAACAGTTCTTTAGATATGGAGAAAAACTGATTGTAGATTTATGAGTTTACCCCTACATTAGAATAGAATAGAATAGAATAGAATAGAATAGAACAGAATAGAACAGAATAGAATAGAATAGAATAGAATAGAATAGAATAGAGCAGAATAGTTGGAAGGGACCTATAACAGCCATCTAGTCCAACTGCTAAAATTCCCAGTGAAGGAAGATTGAACAGATTAGACCAACTCAACTTCTAGAGTACTAACAAAGGACAGTATGGTCTATATTTTAAAAATGTACATTAATAGACAGAGCTGACATTTCTTTTGAGTATTGCAATAAGCAGAGAACATTAAATTACAAAGAAAATTTAAAAAATATTTTTTCATTTCTTTGAAAGTGAAGCTTTAAAATATAGAGTTTATTGAATAGAATATTTGAAAGATTGAAGGCTTATTAGGACCCTTAATAGGACTATATGGCTTATGAATCCACATTTCTCAGAAGAATTACATCCTCACTTGAGTAGTTTACTTTTAGAACAGATATATTTTCTCATGTTTCAAAACATACAGCAACCAAAGAAGCAGTGAGGAAGAGTTAAAATTCTGTGTTATCCTGAGACCTGAAAAAGAAATTCAGGAACAGTGCTGCTCTTCTGTTTGCTATTCAGTTCATTGGTGATTTGCTCATAATCTTGCCAGAGATTTATTCCTGTTTCTTTTTTAATATGTAGGGTGCTCAGGGTACTCAAGGATATCCTGGGGAACTTGGGCCACAGGGCCCTCCAGGACCTTTAGTGAGTATGAGCTTATATCTCCTTTGTTACTTTAACCTTTGACTTTCCCTAAACCCTACGGAATTACACAAATACAAGTACCTGACTCTCCCAGACTTATTTGAGGTCTAGACACATGTGTATGTAAAATCCATGTGCCTCTGCACACATCTGATTTTTTGTTTTCAGTTTCTTTTGATTATTTTTATGCATGATAATTTCTATATTTTCAGAGGCATCCTTGTCTACATAGGCATAACTTTTAATTCCCAAATGACTACCCATTCATTCACTTTAAATACTAATATATATATATATATATATATAACTTTGAGAGATGTATGTTTGCAACTAGACTGTATAAACAGTCTGTCACCCACTGACAAATGACTTGTGGTTGTAAAAGTGGAAGAAAAAATAAAAATAGTGATATAATTCATCATTTGAAGATGAGGTCTTCAAAACACCTATATCAGTGCTAAAGACTGTGATTTTTTTTTAATTAAGGATAATTTTTTTCCTTTTCTTTAGGGCATACCAGGGAAAGCAGGACCTCCTGGACCTAAGGTAGTCTCAGATTGGTAATAAAAATGAAGACTTTCTATTATGTGTAACATCAATTAACTCATTTTTATATGCGTTTTTAAAATTTTTTAAAAAATAATTTTTGGTTTTTTTTTTACAGGGTCTTATGGGACTGAAAGTAATAGGAAGCAAAGGAAGAAAGGTAATTCCATAAAAAGTGTAAAACATTTTGTAAGTTTTGCATCTGTGTTCTGCATGTTCTGATACGCTGTGGTGAAATGTTTAGGGAAGTACGTAGTGTGAAATAAAAGTTTTCAGTATATATGTGGAAATGTTTTGCTGGAAAATGTTGGAAAACCACACTGTCTGTTAATGACTCTATTTTTCTTTTTTTTTTTCTAGGGTGACACGGGGTTAACTGGCCCCCCTGGACCACCAGGAACTGTCATTGTGACACTGAGTGGACCAGACAACATGACGGTAGTAAAATTGTTACATATCCTGTTCAGATAAGCCACCTCCCTAGGTTTCACTTCAAGGGGACATTTTCATCTTCATTTTCTTCATTTACTTTTACCCACCCTAACATTTTCCAGGCTTGTTCAGTTAGATATTAAGCTCTGCTTAGAGTGTGTCTGTACAGCCAGCTCAGCTGGAGCCTGTGTGTCCATGTGCTCATCTGCACGATGCCACTGGAATGCTGCATGGATCCACCTGCTGTGGATCTTGGAGTACATGAAGAGGAAATCACTTTTAGCTTCCCCAAATCAACATGTATTTTCTGAATGGCTCTCAAAGCCACAGCTGTGTTGAACCTCCCGGCCTTGTCACTGAAAATATCAGGACTCTGATACCAGAGTGACAAAAAAGCTTGCAACGTGTTCATGTACAAATTGTAGTTTATTTTCTCATTGCTTTTGCTGAAACATGAGTAATCATGGAAAGTGTTGAGAGGACAATAAATACTGAAGAAAGGAAATATTCTGATTCAGCTTTCATCTTAAGTATTGCTTTGTGAATTAAAATTCTTGATTTTTGTCCTTATATAGAAATTAAATAGCATTTATTTTAAGTATTCACATATTAACAGGACAAGTCCTCAACCTGATCTTGACTCTGTTTTTCTTATTCAATTTTCAACTAATCCATGGATGTAGCAAAACTCCTTCTCCATTTAGTGCTAAAATAAAAAGTGAATTTTGCACAAAACTGTATTGAGGAGGGAAGAGAAGGATCACAGAAGCAAGATTCAGCCTTTAGGCACAGCAGCTCTCCCTGTTTAAATCAAATATGGACCACTTGGAGCACTTTCCAGTCACAGATGTGGTAGTTGATCATGGGGAAATGGCAATTTTTCAGAGACATTGGGATTAAGGTTTAAAAAACCTCAAAAATCGTTCCATAAATAGTTTGGAGCATCAGTCTAACAAGGCAATGATTAGGCAGTCCCTGAACTTTGGCTTTACAGTGATCTTAGGTTGTGGCCCAATACATGATGGTGCTATACAATGATCTAATCTTCTGTCCACAGAGGCAAGGGTGGTGTGAGCAGCCACTGCATTTATGTTTGGAAAGGAACTGTAGCTCCAGTGAAGCAACTAAGGTTTATTTGGTTTTTTGCTTGCTACTTTTTGCCCTTTGTGGGGATATTTACTGCAGTCCTCCTGCATGCAATCACAAGTAGGTTATTTTGACCTTGTTATGTTCTGAAATACGTGCAGAACCAGTTTCTTTTTCAAACATCATAGATTTAGTCAGGAGCACTGATAGGAAGTTTCTGTTTCTTAGTCATTTACGTAGAGCCATCTCTGCTTAAAGAAGCTTGCTGGTGACATAAGGATTTCCCATTTGTAAAACTGGGGCATTATGGTAAGCACAGAAAAATCCAAGAGACCATAGTAAATTCTTCTTTTCTGTGTAATAGGATTTGAAAGGAGAGAAAGGAGAAAAAGGATCAAGAGGACTTCCAGGGCCCATGGGGTTTACAGTAAGTGACCAGAAGTAAATCCCTAAAATCCAGATGTTCAGGCAGCATCAGCTACTAGATGGTACTCTTTAGAGTCCAGTATTTACACCACTTATTTCAACCTTTAATGACAAGAATAAAACTAATTAATAGAATAGAACACCTATTAACAGCACTCTAATTGTACTTTATATTATTTTAAGATTAAAAAAATTATAAAATATATATTTAATTTAGCAAATGGGAGTCTCAAAACATGAGTATTTTGAGTGTGGTTTTGTTACAGGGGCCGGTTGGTGATTCTCAAAGTGAAAAGGGTGACCGAGGAGAACCTGGAGCAGAGGTGTGTGCAAACAATTGGATACAAATATGTTAGTCTGTTCTGCAACGCAGTTTTAAACTGGTTTTGCTGTCCAGTATTTGTTTCAATGCCACTCTGAGCAAAATTTCTTAGATTCAAAAGCTCTTTCATGCAGATGAGAGCTGATAGTCAGGTGACTGTTCCTATAGGCTCACACACCATGAGTACACAGAGTAAAGGTCAGTGATGGTGGGTGCACTTCTATTTGTTTTGCTATATAGGTTCTGCTGTTGAAACTTAGTAAAAAATGTGCTCTTCTAAACATGTACAGGCTTTATAGTGTGAGTATATATGTAGAAGAGAATTAAAAACACTGAGTTTACTTAAGACAGCAGACTGAAATTAGTACACTCAACCAGCAGCCATGTGGAGATATGAAAAAAGTGTCCTAAGAGAGTTATTCTGTTAACCAGGATAGTATGTAAAAAAATAATATGTTTAATTTAAAAATCATACATATTAAAATATAATTTACTTGAGTATGGAAGCAATATTAAGAAAAATAATTTTCAACTTAAATATTTCATTCAGTCCAAATGTATATGTTTTTGTGACTTTTCTTATGCTTCTTTTGGTTGCAATAAATTTTCTTCCTCAAGGAAAGGTAGAAGACAAGACCCTGGTACTACCTGAGTATTGTTCTTTCTTCAATTTTATGATGCTATAACAACAATGATATTACAGAGCAACTTGGTTGTTATTCCTAAACATGATGAAAATTTTAATTTCCATTTGAGTTACTGGTGTAAAGTACTAAAAGTTCTCACTATCCAATGTATGTTATTACTCTGCATTTCTTCCACATTATGTCTTCTGTTTGTGAAAGCTCTGTCCTGTCAGGCAGTATTTTTTTTTAACTCTTATTAATTGACCTCTCCCTTCCCCCCTTGCAGAGAAAATAGTAGAGCACCCTTACTTTTCTGCATATTGCTCTGGAAGAATGCTAAGGAAATACAAATTGTTGTTAAGGTGTTGATTGTTCTAAAATAAAAAATTACATCAGTGAGCACAAAATATCAAATAGCTGTGGATTTTACATTCAGAAAAAAACATACTATTTTGTGCAAGCAAGTTTTGAGCCTGTGGTGATGACATTCCAGCTCCCCTTCATCTCTTCTCTATTATCATCTTTGAATAAGTTCTAACATATTTTGTTGTTATTCTGTAGAGAGGAAAAAAATCTAAATAATTCTTTCTTCTTGGTTGTTCTGAGCTCAACATCCCCCTTCTCCCCCCTTTTGTCTTTTCACTGTCTTTCTGCTGTGGATTTTAATGAACCAGGTTTTCCTCATTTCTGCCTTCAAGGTGGCAAGCTAGGAATCCATATTCAGAATTGTGTTTTCATTTCATTCTAGTTCTCTGCCCTTTCTCCCCCTTCTCTCCCTTTCCTTTGTTTTCTTTTCTTATTGTTGTTATGAATTGCTTAAAACTGTTTTGTTGCCACACCAGACACCAGACCCCAGGAGAACACTGTGCCATTGAGAACAGCAGATACCTCTGGCACGCCGCCTCCCTCTGTTCTCACTTTTCCATCTACTGCCATGCTTCAGATACCTTTGAAGTGCACTCCCTATTCTTCTTCATGAAGTAATTTTTCTTCCAGTCTCATCTTGCAGGAAATGGGGTTAAGAGTGAAGTTTTCCTTCAGTATCCTCACCACTAGAACAACTGCTTGCTGCTCTGTTGTTTTATGATTTGTCTTCCTTCTGCAAGAACCTAATTTTGCACCAAACTTTCTGCACTTGCCTGGCACTTTCTGCTAGTGAAGTCTGTCACAAATAATCCTCCACAAAAGGAGGAATGTCTATGGAATATCTTGTTACCTGTTTTATAGAGTTTTAAGAACATTACTTATGATTAATGAACACTTTAAAAATAACCTTAATGGCTTTTTACAATTTATACAGACCTAGCATATAGTTATGTGCACAGCATCTAGTTGCTATGGTCTTTGAATGCAATGACTCCAGTTTAATTTTTTTAATTTTATTTTATGTTTTTCCTTTGTAGGGTAAACCTGGAAAAGAAGGTGCCCCAGGTCCACCTGGCTTACCGGTAATGAAGGAAGCCTTCTAAATGTTTTCTAAGTAATAGTCATCTCTTTGTCACAGTTGTATATTCCTGTCACAGCTTTTTCTCATTGCATAATGAAAATGTTTGAAAATGTTAATTTGCATACACTGAAGCATTTCCTTTCACACCATGGAACATACCATGTCCTCATAGAGAGGCTCAGTTCATAGATGTTGTTTCTTCTGTGTGAAATCAAAGTCAGCAGCTTGCTGCTGACTGTCTAATGAATTTGAGACACACTCAAAGTTGTGCAAAATTAATTCTGCTGAGTTTTATTCTGGTTAGTGACATTGAAATTTTGGAAAAGAGTTATACCTTCCCTTTGACATAAATTGAGAAGAAAAATGAATAGTTTTTAATCACTTGAATCAAAGAAATTTTTTTACAAAGAAAAGTTATTGTCAGAGTCACAGCTGTCTTGGCCTGAAACAAGATGACTAATAGATATTAGACTGTCATTTTGTCAGCATATAATTCTTAATTTTGCTTATAGAATGGCATATTTTATCTCATTTGTGGATTAATTTAAAAGCTGAAGTTGTTCAAATGTATTTGAAATACTATATTCAGTTGCTAAAATATCAATTCTTTTATTTACTTCACTTCCACTTGCACAACGTCATTAGAACCACAGTGACCTTACAAATACCTTATCAACATTCTTCCTGCCAGAATAGCCCATTTCACATGTATCCTACTAAAATATCTCTGTCATGCTAAAATGACCTTCACAGACAGTCTAAACACATTCCAGTCTGACAGAGCACATGGAATGACAGACTACAAAGCTCTGTTAACAGAAAGAAAGGTTTCTGTCATGGCGAAGACATGTCATTGCTCTGTTCCCATTTCAACTTCACTAACCAGCAGTGCATTCAGCTGCATAAGCCTCCAAGAAGTCCCTTTGCCTTGCACATGCACAACTGCAGAAAGCCTTAGTCTGTTCTGCCTGGTCTTGCTGACACCTCTTGAGATCACACAGACTGACCAAGTTCTGGGAGAGGATTGTTGAACGTGAGAGCCTCACATTGTGTTCAGTTTCTCCCCTTTGAGAAATAGTTTGCAGAGGGAGAACAAATCAGAGAGTCTCCATCTTGGGAGTGTTGGAGTGTGCTATAATAAAGGCAGGTTTGGATGGGAGACCTGTGGCATTTCGTACAGACAGGGAACTCTGCTGCAAACTGGGGCTTTCACTGAGAATTCTTCCCCTGAGCAAGTCACATTCACCTTGCCAGCAACATGAAAGATTAAAGTTTTACATTTTAGATCTTATCGATGTCAGTGCTAAAAGATTCATCCTCATTAAATTGTGTACTGTCATTTGCAGGGACAAAAGGGTGAACAGGGCAGACCAGGACTGGCTGGAAGGCAAGGAGCTAAGGTATTATCTAGTGGTTTTGTCATTGCTTTTAGGAATGAGGATAAGTTATGCTTGGGGGTTATTATATAATTGAGGGTGAGGATAAGTTATGTTTGAAGGTTATTAAATCATTTCATTTATCACTGTATATACTACATGTTTTACTTGACCTAAGAGATGAGAAGTAATGATATCATGGAATAAGGAATGGATCAGCTGAAATGGACTGTGTGTTTGAACTGGTGTCCATCTATGCCTGCTGAGCTCCTGTAGTTTTTGGTGTATGTGGCTGAAGAGTTGTGCAACCAACAGACAGGGTGGTGAATGACTGGTCAGGAGCAGAAGTTCTTCCTTAATGTTATGAACAACATGCTGAAGTACCAGTGGGTAAATGTCATTCCATGTATTGTTTTTAATAAACAAACCCATCTCTGTCCTTTGATGAAGGGGATGAAAGGAAACCCTGGTCCACCTGGAGCTTGTGGTCGAGTAAGTGTAAATTATCTTCATGATACTGTTTTTCTAAACCATTAGAATAAGAATAAGCCAAATTGACTATATGAGACAATAGTGGATGTTCTGTGATGCTCTGATGGAGGCATGGTTTTCACAAGGTACTGGTACTGCTGGGATTTCACAGAGATGGCATCTTCATGTGGAGCTGGATGCAGGATAAGTGCCTGATCCTGCAGTTTTGGCAGGATATTGGACTGTCAAAGAATAGTTACAAAAATTCACAGGAGTTAATATTTAAACCAATTTCTAATCAATTCCAGAACAGGTGGCATTCATTGTAAAATCCTAAGACTTTTTAAAGAAAGCAAGAGCTGCCATGAGTATGATTTCTCTGTCTAGCCATGCTGTTTCCCTAGTGGCTTTCATAAAGGCCCCATGTGCACCTAATGGAAACCTGCTGCCCAAATTATTTAAAAGAAATAGCTTTGTAAAAAGCTCGATTTTTTTGTGATGTTGATAGAATACTAAACAAACCACTGCTTTCAAAAAATCTGTAGGAGAAAAGTAAAAATTTTGAATTTTAATTTTCATTAATTAATTAATTTCATTAATTTCATTAATTAATTTTCATTAATTTTAAAATTGGTGCATTAGTAGTCAGTTTAAATTTCAATGTGATGTTTATGTATCAAGGCACAATAATTATTGTAACAATGATTTGCCAGTAGTGGTGCCCATGCAAAATAATCCAGAAAAGAGCAAAAATTTGTAGTTATAAAAAAGAGTTACAGCAAATTGCCTTTTGATTTTGCCTGTCATTTGTAGAAACTTTGAAACATCATAATATTAAACTTTAATAAATTAAGTATTAATTTTTATAGGAATTACTTTTAAAATCATTAGATTTTAAGTAGTTGAGTTTTGTCCATTTTCATGTACGATAATTTAAAAGACTAGCCTAGATATAGCTGATGCTGCTTTGAGCCAGTGGATTAGCCTGAGTGATCCTAAAGATTTCTTTCCAGAATATTTTCTATTTCATGGCTACCATCATATTCATGACTGGGCCTCCAACTTAAAATTTGCCTGTATAATTGCATCTGCAGGCAGAGATGTTCTCTGAGTGTTGAGGAACTGAGCTGAAAGCTCAGCCCCATCTATTTAACAGGTCTCTTGGCATTGTCTCTGTAGAGCAGTTATGATTTCACCTCTGATTGCTTGTAATTACCATGTGATTAGCAAGGGCTCGTGGTGTCACAACATCAAAATTATGAATGAGATTGTAACTTTGTTTTAGCCAAATGTTCAATGTGAGGGACTGTGCTTCTCAATTCTTCTTGCAAATCTTTCTTTTCTTATCATCTTTCTCTTAAGACGGAGTATTATGATTATGTGGTTGGTGAAAAAGGAGATGAAGGACCCCCTGGACCTCCTGGACCAAAAGGTCAACGTGGCATTCCTGGTGAGTGGGACATCAAAACTAGGATTTTAGCAACAGCAGACCACTCAAAGGGCTTGTTGCAGACTATGCTTTGAGCACCCAGCAACCTTCTTCTGCCTTTACAAAAACATTTCCTAAACTCCCATCAAATTGCAGACTTGAAATGGGTTTTAAGATTTTCATCTATGGCATTATTTCCTCTTAAAAGTAATTGTCAGTATACAACAGTTGCATGAGTGTTAGAATTCTACTCAGGAAAAACAAAATTCTTATTTTATCTTTTAAGCTTAAAATGCAGAAGATCAAAGTCTGTAGTCAATTTTATTGAATAGTGACTTTGAAGAGGATAAAGTGGTTTAACTCAAGTTCTTTTACAGGGCCACAGGGTCCTCCTGGAGATGCTGGTAGACCAGGTATGTAAAATAATCCAGTACCAATAATAAAATACATTGTTCTTCCTGTCTGTTACACTGAATCAGGTTTGTGAAATCTTACTTTCAGGTGACTTTAAATCTATCTCTAAGTGGTAAAAAATTGTCATGTAAAAGCTTTGAGGGGTCAAGTACTTAGGTTAAAGATCATGTTAAATGTCTTTAGATTCTCATTGTGATTATTTAATATATTACAAGATAAAAAAGGTTTCTGGGATGAACACAGTGTGCTTGTCTGTCATTCATCCTATTGAGTACTTACTTGGCTTTGAAATTCCACTTCTTCTTTAACTCTGTTCTTGTATTATCTCCTCTGTGGTTAGGTGTGTCAAGACCTGGTCTGAGAGGTCCTCCAGGATTTCCTGGGCCAAAAGGAACAAAAGGAGAGAAAGGACAAACTGGCTTGTGTATTGTAGGCCCTCCAGGACCACCTGGTATTACTGGCAGACCTGGTTCTATTGGATTACCAGGTCCTCCAGGAGAACCAGGTGATGTGTCAGTACGGTATTTATCATGAAGAAGAACAAATCCAGAGTCATCTTAATATCTAATGCAGGAGATTATGCAAATATATCACTTATAGAGTATATTTTGAGTAATGTGGTTGTATATAAATTCTCTTTGAAATTTTGTTTTAGGATATCCATGAAAACATGTATGTAACACAGGTCTGTCCTCCATTGCTATTGAGTTTCTCTGGGAATATACAATGACTTCCCAAAATAAACATTTCTCCCTTTTTGTATAACTGTGACTGTAAAAATAGTCTACATAAAACCAAGGAAGACTAATAAGAGAAAATTTGTTCTTAAAATTAATTCTTCCAAAAGTCGTAGTAAATCTGTAAAACTAAATTCAGAAGGGGCTAATCTGAAAGCTAGAGAAATAGAGAACTTGCGTACCTCCAGAGGTCTTAGCAGGCCTTAGAGGAGATTTGAAGTTCTGGCAGCATGAAAATGTATCAGTAGCATTTTATAAAACTTCTATAAAATGTATTATCTAGGAATACCTCTTTAACTAGGAGTACCAACAGGATCATGTTTCTTTTATATGAGGTATTGCCAAAAAAGGTTTTTTGATGTAACACTAATGTAGTCCTACTCTTTTATCTCTCTTTAAAAATGTATTTGTCCCCAAATATATTATCTTAGGAAGAACTTGATGCATGTTCTGTTTTTCTAAAGTAATAGTAAATGAAGCAGAATAATTCTGAAAGATAAATGAACAGCATTAATAATTTAGGCTTAATAAAAAGTTTACCTTCCATTTGTGGTAAAAGAAAGAATTATGTTCCTATTGATTCAAATGAAATGGAAATACTTTCTCCAGAAGGGACCATGCTTTTAAAAGTCTAGATAGATGGATCCAATAATCTGCTGAGATTTACTTTGGCACTACTATATTTATCCTCAAGTACTTCTAGTTGAAGGTGGTTTGGATTTTTCCAGGTAGTTCTCTCTTTTAGATGAATCATAGAACATGTCAAGTTGGAAGGGACCCACAAGGGTCAGAATACTGTGTCCAGCTCATCCCTGCAACTTTTTTCTCTCTTAACAACTAGAGAATTGTCTGAATAACCTGCTGATGTAATGATGCCGTCCTCATTTCATTAACAGGTGGAGTAACAATAAGAAGAGGCCTGCCAGGATTTCCTGGAGAACCAGGATGTGTAGGACCTCCAGGACCTCCAGGAGATACTGGCATGAAAGGTCAGTTCCAGAAAAGTATCACTCACAAGTAGATGGTACAATCCACTAATCTTCATCTTCATTTTATTTAAAGACATTTGACAATTTCAGAGATTTAAGAAAATTCATTGGGGATAGCAAGATGTCTTCCTCACCTTACATCTCCCCTCCACCTAAAAGAGCAGTGCATGTGCCAGCACTGCACACCAGTTGTACAGCACTGCACAGGGTGTAGATCTTCACTGGAACAAACAGTTATTACAGACTGGTAGGGTTTTGTACTCTCCTGTTGGTACGGTCAATGCTAACAGTTGGTCTCTGAAAGAAGCTTCCTGCTGCAAATTTCACCCATAAGAGCTGCTGAATCTCTTTGCTTTTTGTCAGACATTAGAATAACCCTGGCTGTCACAGAGCCATGTTAGTTCAAAGAGTATGTTCCTTTCTCCTTTCACAAGAATTTGGCTTATCAGTAGAGTGACTGTATCCAAATTGTTTACTAAAGCTTAACTTGAAAAAATCAAGAGATTTAAACCAAATGTTCCTGCCTTTTCAATTAAATGTAGTCAGTTCTGATTTGCTGTCTGAGCACAGGTAATTTAGTACTGTGTTGGATGTGATCTTCCAACAAAATTGAGGTAATGATTCTATTGCTTTCTGGCTAAAAAGTGTTAACCATCCTCTATAACAATTTGTATAGCACTCTAGTTAAGCTTGACCGTGACTTGCTGTGGAACAACTAATGAATTATTTTCATTCTAGGTGATGATGCTGGCATGTGTGTTGATTGCAGCTACATTCCAGGAATACCTGGTCTTCCTGGTTCTCCTGGGCCACGTGGTCAGGATGGCATGCCTGGTAAATTATCTTGTTGTTCCTAACAGAGTAGTAGGAAATGCCAATAATTTTGCTTTAAGCATGAGAATCAGGTATGGGCATGTCTGCAGGATGCAGTCTTTGGACTAACCCTGAGGAGGTGATGAGTGGGAGGGCCTGATGCAGCTCCATCTGCTGAGAGCAGCACAAATCTACAAGAGAAGTCAGAGTGCTAATAGGCTTAGGCACAGCCTGAAGCTGAGTCAGTCTATGACAATGCAGGCGATGTAACAAGCAGAAACATTCAATGCTGAGCTTGTCAAAATCCATGTCCTTTCTTTCAATTTTCTTTACAAAATATACTGTTTCTTTTGCAGGTAGAGAAGGAACAACAGGTCCAAAAGGTTCTCCAGGTTCTCCAGGAGCACCAGGGTTTCCAGGGGCTCAAGTAAGACTTTGGTTTTTCAGATTAATGTCCAGATCTCACAAGAATTATTTCAGAGAAACCTCATGGCTTGTGTCACCCAGTGTCATACTGGGTGATCTCAACAGGTTTTTTTCAGGTAGCAATGAGTGTGTCTGCCTGGGAGGTGAGGTAGAGCCTGTGATGTATGGCTGACACACCCTTACTTGAGCCTGGTTTGCTCAGGGCAGCAAGTTCAGCCCAGGCAGTGAGGCAGGTAAATACCTATGTAATTAAGCTGTGCTGCATTTCATGGTGGTGAGACTGCTTCTTCTGCCTGGTATGGGGAGTTTATAGTTATCTTCTGTTCTTCTGTAATTATGGTGGTGGCTGTAAAGCATATTTGGAGCTTTGTGTGCGGTGATGTTTGTCAGACTTCTTACGTTTCTTGTTTCCAGGAATTGCTAAAGCCACAGCTGTTCAGAGAAACTTACTTCTCATAATGCCCTTGTCAGGAGTGCAAAGGACAGTCCCTCTTGGGAAATATGATGAAGAGGGAAGGCCAACACCTGCTGCCATATACATACTGTTTGGTGGTTCTAACTTGTGCCTGCAGTAGTAATTATTTTAGGGAAATTACAGTCAGTGCTGTCCAATAAAAAATCATGCACAAGTATTCTTTGTGGTGGTTGCTGTACAGAATGAGTCTGCTAACAGGGGTTTTCTAGGAGGCTCCCAAGAGTTCCTGAGCCCAAGATCACAAGAGCCCAGTGTGCTTGGAGCTTGTACTGGTTTGGCTGGGATAGAGTTCCCACTTTGTAACCTGTGGGAAAAAGTTAGCTAGGAACAGAGCCAGCTATGGCACATACAGTGTCCCCTGGGGAGATACTTCCATGTGGAGGAGAAATCCCTTATCAGGTTTTAAGGTAGTGTCTTATCCTTCTTTTTGTGACATGGTCTTAAATTATCCTGCATCATTCCATCTTATAGTAGCATAAATGAAATGATAATCAAGTCCAAAAGGAGTAAAGGCAGGAGAAAAAAAAAAAACCAACACAACCCCATGTTCACTGGAGTGTGCCATTACAGTGAGTAAACATGAGAATGAAGAGAATCCCTCTGAGGTATTTAATTAAAAAAGAAAAAAAAATTTAAAACAGCTGACATATGTCTAGCACTGAAATTGTTTTGATTACTCTGTTCCAGGGACCTCCAGGCTTTAGAGGAGATCAAGGACAGAAAGGATCAAAAGGTGAGCCAGGATATGTGCATCCAGAAGGGCCAAAAGGTGAGCGAGGAGATCCAGGAGCCAGGGGAGACAAAGGAAGAAGAGGTTCAAGTGGATTTCTGGGAAGACCTGGCTCTAAAGGATCCAAGGGCTCTAAAGGTGAAGAGGTGGGTATGCATTGTTTGCAACTAATATAGAAGTCATGAAAACCTGTCAGTATTTTATCTTGTACAACACTCTGTTTAATCTGTGCAGATACTTCAACTGAATATCCCCTGCCTGACTTAGGGTACTGTTGTCAGCTGCACCAACCAATATGAATGAAAGAATGAGAGGAAATATTCTTATGTAATACCAGAGAGAGGCCAGTGTAGGTACATGGTGCTGGAAAACTTCAGCAGTCTATTAATGTGTTAGTTTGGGTATTTATATTGGAGCATTATGTTGGATTCCTGGGATGAATAAGATCTTTTAAAAAAACACTTTTTTCCTGACTTCATATAATGCTTAATAATTCAAATAGGTCCTGTTCAGTCTTTAAGGGTTAATCTTCAGTCAGGCCTGAGAGAACACAAAAGCTGGGAGGACTGACCTTAAAACTAGAATCGTTAGAGCAGAGCTCAGCAGAAACAAAAAGTGATGATTGTTGTTGTGTTATGTTGGCTGTGAAACTGTTAACATGATTCAGATACAACTGTCTCTAAACCTGACTGGACAGCATTCAAGGAGAATCAGAGCTGAGGTGGTTTTAGGGATTTTTTTTGCCAAATCAGTTTTAAAACAGAAAAAAAAAAGTGTACAGTGTAACACCACAGTGATTGAAAAAACCAAGCTATTGTACTTATTTGTACTGTTTCCCTCTTAGTAGCCCTCTATTTGTAACCACTGATATTAAAATTTATATTCCTTTAATCACAAGTAAATCAGAGCAAAAATTTCTCTTAAATTAGCAGAGCTACTCTGTTACTAAAATAATACAAGATTATAGTCAGAGAATTAGGCATTGTATTATGAAAGCTGGTGTGGAAAGCAAGTAATTCTTGGTATGCATGTGTAATCATTAGGGACTGGCTGGTTCAAAAGGAGATAGAGGACTACCTGGATTGCCTGGCAGACTTGGTCTTCCTGGAGAAATGGGGCTTCCTGGACTGCCAGGATATGGACCACCAGGAATAAGAGGTTTTAAAGGCTCTAAAGGAATACCAGGTCCACCTGGATTACCTGGAGAAGCTGGTTTGTAACTTCCTATTTTACTCTGTTTTACCAATGTTAAAGAGCACTTGATTGAACTTGCAGAGATAGACTGAAGTCAAATACATAATTTTGAAAACACAGGATATTTTTCCTTTCCATGATGTTTCCATAGTGTTGTTCCAACTTTGGTCACACTGAAGATAATAGCAAAAGTCCTGGGTTCATAAGATAATTGAGGTTGGAAGGGACTCTATGCAATCTTTACTCCAAACTGCTGCTCAGATCAGGGACATTTGTGAGGTCAATCAAGTTAATCATGGCATTATCCAGTTGGTCCTTGAAAACCTCCAAGGACAAAGACAGCACATTATCCCTGGGCAACCTGTTCCAGTGCTTGATTGTCTTCATTGTGAAAAAAAAAAGAATTTTAACATGTGCCCAGTCATCATCAGTAGTGCGAGCTAAATCAGCAGGATAAAATAGGAAGGGTATAATAATTTCTGAGTGTTGAAAACATACCAGTGAATGTATTTACAGGCAGCATAATCTGGAAGAACTCAGCTGAACAACAGATATAGTCAAGATTGCTTAAAGATAATGCCCATGGAGTTGCAGATTAAGCATTTCTCAGTTGCATCATTTTCCTAGTGACTCTCTGCTTCATTTTCTGGGTCTCCAGTAGACTGCAGGAGGGCTGAGAGGAAGACTGCAGGTGGGCTTGGTGTCAATAAAATGATTTTACTTTATGAAGCCAGGATTCAAAGGCTTTTCAAAGCCTGTTGAACTTTCAGAAACATGGAAAACTGTAGAAGACTACATTTTTAACCAATTAGATTGATCACTAATATTTTTAAATGCTCAAGATTACATATTGCCAAGCTATATGCCTTTGTAATATTTGATTATATGTTTCCTGAAGGTCTGAAAGGAGAGACCAGTAGGGCAGCTCCACTACCTGCATTGCCAGGACCTCAAGGACCAGATGGTTTACCTGGACCCCCAGGAGTGCCTGGTGAGTACATCTGCACTAGATACAGGAAAATCAGGGATAAACTGATTAGGATTTCTCTCCCAGCTTTGGCCAGGTAAAACTGTTGGGTTGCTTTGAAAAAGCTATAAAAAGGATTTCTGTGGTACAGAAACTTTGGAATTAGCTGCAACATTCCCTAGAAAACTAGTGGAAATGGATGTGAATAGGAAGGGCACACAGGACCATGTCCAAGGTGTGCAGTATGGCAGAGATTCCGAGCAATCCTATGCTTGAGTTGGTTTCTCCAAGAACTAGAAACATTTGGTGCATGTGCTGCAGCTTGTATATCCAGAAAGGTGCTTCTGGCATAGTTTTGACAAAAGCATATCCTAAATTATGCTGAGACTGCTGCAACCTTTAAAACAGGAGGAATAAAATTAGGTTAAAGCACTCTTTGTGAAGGCCTTGGCCCTTCTCATGCTTTGCAGAGGCACAGTCAAAAAGTAACAGTATTTTTACTCTGTTTCTGGTTACTTTCTGACATGACTTCTACTAACCCTTGAACTGAAATATTAAGAACCTGAGTTTCCCCTTTTTGGGGAGGGGTTTCAACTTGGATTCTTGGTGGGATTTTTTTTGGCTGTTGGTGTTCTAAATTTTGCAGAATTTTTGAATGGACCAAAGGACAGTGAGTGACAGTAACCATAATGTGTCTTGGCATGGGTTTTGTAGAACAGTAGTCCTTAAAACAGCCCTGAACAGCATAGGAAATTTTTTGACAGCTTTATGGTAGCTTCTGTTCCATGCCTCACGCCTATAATATCTGTTTGTATCCTCTCAAGAAGTGGAAGGTTTTTATCTGCACGTAGCTGTTCCCAGGAATCTGGAATTTGGCCAGATTGTATGAAAACAACTCACAGACTCATACCTGCTTTGACACTGGGAATGCAATTAGCATTTTAACTGTGAAAGCTTGCAGTGGAGGAGAAATAGTGTCTAAGTTCTAATATGATCTACAGTCATGTCCTAATTAACAATAATAAAGTATAACACAACTAATCTTGCAAGCTGATGTTCTGTGGTAAGGTATTTCACAGTTTACTTTTTTTCTTTGTACAGGTAGGGTTGGAGCAAGAGGTCAGCCAGGTGATTCAGGACATTCAGGGCCAACAGGTGACACAGGCTATCCAGGACTTGGGTTTCCTGGAAACCCAGGTCCAAAAGGTAAAATACTCCTTTTGATCTTCTTCCAAAAAACAAAGCAAAACCAAGGAAATCTACCTTTTTTTTTTTTTCAGTATACCCTAAAAGTAATTAGCAAGTAAAAAAAAATAAAAATCAATGAACATTTATCAGACAGGTAAATGTTTTTAGCAGTCTTGTAATTTACTGCTTTAAGTCTTAGAAATTGCAAGTTTGAAATATTTTGAAGTATTTCAGAGTATCAAGTATCAAAGCTGACAGAAGGAAGGTATTTTAAGACATTGATGCTTTCTGGAATACTGCCCAAACAGGTGCAGCCATCTCATCTGAGTGCCACCCTTATTTCAGATGGATTCTCTTTACCTGGATATGTGTTTACAAAGACAGAGCTGTATAACTGTCAGTTATTTTTAATCAGTTTTGGTTTTGTACAATGCAATACCTGTTCTAACATGCAGGTAATAGAAAACATTTTGAATATTGCAAATTTGGCCATTGCCATGCAAAGTCATTCCCATGCACCCTTTGAACACTAGAAATACTTAGCAATTCTCATAATCCTGTAAGGACAGGATGAAAAAATAAAAGCTCTGATACCAAAACTACTACCAAGCTGCTTGTTGAAGAAAGTAGGGAAAGAAGGGAACTGACATCAGAATAGCTTGACTTTAGAAAAAGGACTGCCATATTAAATAATTGGTTTGAAACAAGTAACCAGTGTTACAGTCAACACTGAGGGAATGTCTATTGGGGAATATGTAAGGAACAAGATGCAAAGTGTCACATCAACTCTGAACCAAATGTACTCTTCAGCTCGTGTAAGCTGCCTTAGTGTCAGAGGCTCATGACTGCATCCATACAAATCCCCATTTGTAAAATAAAGTGATAACCACAGCATCTGTACTGCCATTTAATTCCTTCTGCAGGAGATAAAGGACTTGCAGGAGGCAGAGGGGCACCAGGTTTTGAAGGAAAGGTTGGAGATCCAGGCCGAGCTGGAAACCTAGGACAACCAGGAGAAAAGGTTTGGTTAGAAATACGGCACAGACTTTTCCATAGGTCTCAATTTATTCCAAATAAATTAGGAAATTTAAGGAACATAGGAGTTTCTATATTTCCTGACCAGTGATGCACAACTTATGAAATTAAATTCTTTATATAAAAAGGGGCTCAAGCCAAAATTTTAAATTCTAATAAAGAATTCTGGAACTCTAAGTGTTTTGGGAAGTTTTCCTGCTTCAGTTTTCAGAGCACAAGGATGATATTGCATTGCTTATGGGAAAAAAATTAGGTCCACAGCTTCTGAAAAGATAACTGTTCAGAAATTGCAGTTAAGCACATTTTTCATGGAGGTCAGTGGCAAGTAAGTATATATTTAATTTAAGCAAATGCTCTGTTGAATTGAAGCATGAAGGAAGTAGGTTGGAGGTAGTACTGCAGCCACTCTTGCTGATTAACAGAAACTAATCTGCTGCTGGCATATGTAAATGTAAGATTCTTTACCGCTCTGTAATCAGGATTCAAATTTGAACAAAATAACACCTAAATGTCTGGATAAGGTAGCATTTCCTTTTTTTTTTTTTTTTTTTGTATGTGCTCATATGTGTGCTCATTCTTCTGTGTGTTTTTTGATATAACAAATTGAGGGGCTTGAGGCTGTGGGATTTTTATTATTATTGTTATTATTATTGTTGTTGTTGTTGCTATTATTATTTAATCTGTTTGATGCCACAGAACAGCTGGACATGAAGTGACCTCTGTGGTCCAAGTATATCATCAGTGACTGTAGAAGCTCACGTCTACTGACCTGCTTTATGAACATATTGATATGTTGACACACAAAGCTAGTACTCAAGGCAACCAGCAGTTCAGACAGAAAAAAAAAAAAAAACACAAAAACAACTGACTGAGCATTCTGAGACATATCTGGGTGCTGACCTTGATTATTTAAATAAATATTTTGATAAAAATATGGCTATCATATAAAAATAAAGGAAAAGGTGTATTTGCACAAACTTCAATCATACTTTCAGATAGAGGTCCAAAGATTTTCACAGCTATAGAAAGCATCCTAGCGCAGTAAAGACCAAAAAGGGTGAAGTATCTTGCATTGCTCAGTAGCAACTTCTTAGAGTTAGGAGACAAATTTGAAAAGCTATCTAGATGAATTACTGCTTTGGTATGGAACCTGCAGCTGGTCAGTAAGGAACATTCTTTGGTCTCTGAATTGAAGCCATCAGAAATAAAGAGAATTATTCTAATGAAATAAGTTAATTAATTGTTTGTAGAGTGGAGAAAACATTTTGGCAGATTTGCAAAGTAGAGCAGCTTGTTTACATTTCACTCTGTGTTGCAGGGTGAGCCAGGCATGGTTATTCCTGGAGAGCCAGGTAGACTGGGTTCACCAGGAGGTCATGGCATTCCTGGCTCAAAAGGTGAAAGTGGACTTCCAGGACTTCCAGGTCCACCGGGGCATCCTGGACATGATGGTGCTGACGGCCTAAGAGGTAACGTTGTCAAAGGAGCTCAGCAAATTATTTTAAGGAAAGCCAAGTCAAACAATTCTCACTGAAAGCCTGAAACTTCTACTTAATATAGTTATGAATCCAGTCTCCTTTCTTTCAGGAGATCGTGGCTCACCGGGAGTTCCTGGAGATCCAGGTTTTCCAGGGAAACCTGCCGAATGTCTTATTGGCCTGCCAGGTTTGCCAGGTGGCCAGGGAGGTACAGGCCCACCAGGTAGGACCTTCTGAACCAAAAGTGCCATTTGGCTGTGTGACTCTGGGTTCTGTTTCTGCCTTCCAATGGCCTGAGGGAGCTGAAATTGTTTTTGGATGTTGATTATAGAATAGTATGTAAGAAAATATGGGCCCATTTAAAAGATGGTCTTTCTGCAAGATGGGAGGAAGAAAATGCACTGACAAAGGTGGGTTAAAATTCAGATTCCTTTGTACAGTATAAAAAGTAATCAAATCAAATTCCACAGAAAAAAAGGATATTTCAGTCATTTGAACTATGGGACCAAACTTAGATTCTGTCGTGCAATGTGATTGATAAAGAAATAAAGGAAGAGCTCAGCTAGGCAGGAAAACAGTTTGGGGTCCCAAAAGTACCTGCATATACCTGCATATGATATATATATATATATATATCATATACTGCATATGATATCTGCATACTCAGATACCCTGCACAGTCCTTCTCCTACGTATGATATCAAAAGGATTTTATTTTTTTAGTTTTTTGAGAATGAATACAGAATTGGTGGGGTTTTATGTTTGGGGTTTTTTTTCCTCTTTCTGAGAAAGAACAGAACTCTCTACTCTCACTTTTTTGTTTCTTCTCCTCCCTTTTCAGAAAACTCAACCTTTAGCTCTTCTAATATTTTCTGAATGGATGTGTTGTCTCACAGATCTAATATGTAGCCCTCAAACAGAGTTCAAGAAGAGTTTCATGTGTCATGATAGCAAGACAGAGATGAAGGTTTATTTTTCAGACATGTACCATACTACACTGTCATGCTTTTTTTGTAGGAGGAAGAGGTTCACAAGGTTCAAAAGGAAGACTAGGTCCTCCTGGCTTGAGTATCCCAGGAATCCATGGGAAGCCTGGGGAACCTGGAATAATAGGTCTTCAGGGAAATGCAGGATTACCTGGCCCCAAGGGGCAGCCTGGAAGGCCAGGAATCTCTGGTGTGCCAGGTAAGGATTCCCCAAATAGTTGTTTTGACATAGCAATTAAGTCAGTCTTCACAAAAAGGTATTAGTCCTGCTGAAATATTTTTCCATCAGTAGCTTTCATATATCTTTGAGATCTAAATGGAAAACTTCCTTAACTGATGAGCATATTTTGAAGATGTTGTGAAACAGTATGGAATTTTCTGTAACAGTCTTCTTTGAACAGAGTTTTACATTTCTTCTTGTACAGTAGTATCCCTGTAGTAGGACATGAAATAGAATTCAAAGCAACTCCTCAGCATAATGGAAGTGTAAAGCATTTTGTTCTTTTTCAGCATCCCTTTTCAAACAGATAGCTTGTAATGCCATCTTTGTCTTAAAAAGCAAGTTCAGATCTTGAGTCTGATAGAGTTGAATCAGATCAAGGTCCATCACTAACCAGAGATAATTTTAAGTAAAGTAAGTAATCCCTGTGGGGTTGACTTTGATTTGTTTGGGTTTTTCTCAGAAATGTGTTCGAATTCAATTTGAAGAATAAAATAAATCAGTCATGTAATGCTTCTTATTTCTTATAAAGATTTTTCCTTAGTATCACACCATTACTCTGTGGGAAGGAGATGGTACCTACCTTTTTATATAGAGAATCTCTAAAACTTATGTTAAATACGTAGCACTTGGCTCGGTTATGCAAACACAGACCTCTGCTGTCCTTTGAGGGGAGTTGTCGTGTCCCAGCTGGCCTTGAACTCCTGAGCCCATACATCTCATGACAGATCTCTCATGCCTGTTGGTTATCTCAGTCATTGTCCTCACTGTCAGCTATTTCATTCATTGATAGAAGCTGTTGCAGCTACCAATTTATGTAGTTTGGGAGTTGTAAGTCCCATTCCTGTGCTTAAAGATGGGAAAACTGGCTTGGACTGTTGCAGAAATTGATAAAAAAAAAATAAAATAAGCAATTAAACACTGAAATTACAGACATATGTGTAGTTTTCTAAAGTAATGTTCTGTTTAGCTGATCAAATACTAACAAATATGTTCCAATTGCTTCAATTCCACAGGCTCGAGAGGAGAACCAGGTGTAATGGGCCTGTTAGGAATTCCTGGACCCCCTGGTGTGATGGGAAGACCAGGCAACCCGGGTATCAGAGGCAAGTAACTATAGTATCTGCCTTCATTATTACTTAGAATATAGGAACTTCCATGCTGAAGTTACTCTTGTGATCCATTTTGATGTGTATTATCACTCCTGAGTACACATGTCATCCTGGAATTACTGGAATGTCTTTGAGCCTTGGTAAATCTTTGTCTTCTCTATGTGTGCAGTCTGCAGACTGAATGACAACATTATATTTTTTTTTTAGCAGTTTTGACTTGCCACCTTTTCTGTTTCATTGGTATCTGTAAAAGTGGCTGGTGATTTGCTAAATAAACAGCAGGGAGCTTTTTGCTCTATTTTTTCCATTCCTTAAGGATATCATTATTATATCTATTGAACAGATACACCATATGTATATTCGGTATGAGAAATCCTTACTATCTCTTGCCATAATCTGTACTCATAGCTGTTTTATTGATGATAGGAGCAGTTAAGCTAGTATAGGTTGTTGATTTGGAATGTATATTTACATGTGTAAATTACAATTGCCCTTGAAAACTGGCTGTTACTTTGCTTCATTTATTATATCATCTAGTCAGGTTTCTTCAGAAAATTTCATTCTGTTTTCCTGCAGGCTCTCCTGGCCTCCCAGGAATAAAGGGAAGAAAAGGGTTTCTTGGAGAAAAAGGTGAACCAGGTGATAAAGGTTTTCCTGGACCATCTGAGACCTTGGTTGCTATTGGGGATAAAGGAGAACGAGGCTTAAAAGGTACACACTCATTGTGCTGTCAGTCAAAACTAGTCAGGGTTGTCATTTATGTGGCAGTTCCAGTGGACTCTAAAACATGGAACAAACTGATTCTACTATTTGAGAGTATTCACATGGCTTTGAAATAATTATTGCTAAACACTGTAACTGCCTTCTTATTTATGAGATAATTGGATATTACACTGAATATTTATTTCCATTTTAACAAGCCCATATTCCTTTAAAAAACTCTTATTTTAATACTACACCAGTAATAACATGTCAGTAGCACCAGGAGGCTTATATTCATATATGCTATAGATTCATGGTTTTACACATTTGGTATCCTGTGCACAGAAAGGGATGCACTTCCCAACTGGATTTTGGATTGCAAAGATATTGAATCTGCTCAGGAATACTTGACAGTCAGAAGAATTCCTTTGTTTGCAATATTAATATGGACTCTCTGTATATGAGTTGTACATGCTTAACTAATTCTATCTGGCTTTTTGTGCCAATATTTTCCTATGGAAGCTTTCAGAAGGCATTAAAAGTGAGCTTGTGTTTTGCTTATGTGTTCAGAGTGAAAAACCTATGCTCTGCTTCTGTTTCAATAGCTTTAAGAGTGATAAAATTTTAAACTTTGCCTAAAACTTACATCCTAAGATGTTGTTTTGTATTTTTTTTTTTTTTTTGGTAATGAAACTTTGTTTTAGGTGTTCAAGGAAGAATGGGTCTAAGGGGAGAAAAAGGAGATGTCGGTGTGCAAGGTCTCCCAGGTCTTGATGGGTCTGAAGGAATACCTGGTCTCCCAGGTATGGAATATGTATATTGAAAATTCCTGTGTCGTGTGGACAGTGAGATACTGCTGACTCTGCCCATCAACTTGGCTCCAGAAGCAGCACCATCTTCTCTCTATTAACTCTGCAGCCTTTCTGAGAATTCTGAAACGCCAATTTCAAAAACTGCTCTTTGAAAGTCACAGCAGCGACCACCAAATGATGCTTTGCTCTCTTTCAAATACAGACCACTGTTTTGGGGTGACAAGCAGAAAACAATATTAAATCCTGAATGACAATAGTTTTAAAATCTAAAAGCTGATGAAGCCAATGAATAAAAATTTATATTTATAAAAGGTGGAGTTTGAATTACTGATATTGTTTAAAAAATAATTCTAAAATATCAACATTGCAATTGTGCACAAAAATATTTTAGAAGCTTTTTTAATTTCAGATTAATTTTTCCTTTTCAAAACTACATGTTTGGCTTGTATTTTGAAATTTTGCAGATTTTCAGTGAAAAGTAGATTTAAAATGAGAGGCATTGCTAGTACTCTGGAATTTAGAGAGAATGTTCAAAAACATTCTAGATGCATCTAGATCTTTCAGTCATTAAACTGAATGTTAATTTAGCCAAATTAATTTAAAGATAAGTGACTGGGGGAAAAAGTGCCTAAATCACACTCAGGAGGTTTTTATTACATACTACTTGTGAGAAATCCATAATGAATGAGTAATAATGTGTTGTGACATGCCCAGAAACCAGACTGAACTGGAGGTAAGAAAGTAGAGTACATTGCACAAATACAAATTCATGATCTTGATAAAATTCTGCAAAAGTATATTTCAGTTCCTGCCCCAAAGTGCTGAGGAATTTTAATTAATATTAAAATATTAATTTTAATGTTGATATATAAGGTGTTTGTTATTTCCTTAACCTTCTGACAACAATAATGATAATTTTATCTGTGTCTAGGGCAAGAGGCTGCATGTTGATTATTTATAAAATAGTAGTATACCAGAAGAAGGGGTGTGGTAGAGGATTTGTATTCATGACAGCTCTAACAGCCAGCCAGTGTCTAAAGCAATCATGGGAAGATGACACTTATTTCATCTTGCAGGTGTCAAAGGATTTATGGGTCTTCCAGGGATTCCTGGAGAACATGGATTTCCAGGTGCACCAGGAGACAAAGGGTACATGGGAATTCCAGGTAATTTTCTGTCAGGCCATATTACAAGTTCATAAAGCTGTATAGAAGCATTTGTACAGGTCTGAGCTGGGAACACCACACAATACTTAGACTGGGATTTATTCTTTGCAGTACCTATAGACTTACCACCACCCCAGCATTTGTAGAATGAAGTTCTCTCTCTTTCTCTAAATTAAATAGAACTCCTTTAATTTACATATTGTTACAAGTAAGAACCTCTTTTTAATATGTTTAGAAATAAAAACACTGGCTCTGTAAATTACTTTATTGAAGAATTAATATCTGAATATATGAGCAGTAGTTCACAAACACAAGGTGTGATATGCAATTATGATTCCTTTAAGAATCATATCAGTATCTGTATTTTTCCAGGTCCAAAAGGGCAGAAAGGATCTTCAGGCTTTCCAGGACCATCAGGTGACCCTGGGCTACCAGGCTATGGTGGCTTTCCAGGTGACAAAGGAGATCCTGGGTACCCATGTGTAGGGCCTCCAGGAGAAGCTGGTCCAAAGGTATGCAGTGGAAATATTGTCCTATAGGCCTTTGACTCTAGAAACAGAACAACATGTTAGCAAGAAGTAGATTATTTGTTAGTGACATGAAATATGAAAATTCTGTTGTGTCATTACTTAGGAGAAGTTTTTTAATTCATCACACTTCACTTTTTTTGTGCCAAAATTTCTTATTTGTAAAGGTGGAACATCTTGGAAACAACTTTGTTTCTGTAAAAGTTCCTCATGCGTTAAGAACAAGAACTTGCACTGAAAAAGTCAGCAGTAGGAATACTTGTACATTAAAAATCATCTTATTAAATGCCACAGTTTTGTAATCTGAACTTGTACTGGTTGGGTTTGAAAGTTTAGTAATATCCTTGCACAAGATTATTTTTTTCCTTAGCAAAATATGTTACATTCAGTATATATTACGTTCAGTCATATATGCTGCAGATAAGTAGGAATGTATGTTTAGATTAAAAGAGGAGCTGTTAGAATAAAATTGAAGGGAAGTCTACATGCCAGTGAAAATACCTAAAGACAGAACTTGGTTTATACAGGTTAAAGATAGATCTTTGTTTCTTAGCTATGTCTAAAGGATTAGTGGTATTATGAGAAGATCTCATATTAGTCTGCTTTGATTTTTGTCTAAAAATCATAACGGGACATGATTACACAACCTTTAAAATTGCATGGGATTCTTCTATTGTTCAAATATGGAATGTAATGTATTTAATGTAATGTGACTTTTTACCTGCTTGTGTGCAATTGCTATTTCTCAGGGAGATCCAGGTCCTCCAGGAGTTCTTGGCAGCAAAGGAGAAAAAGGATCCCAGGGTCATCCAGGACTTGAAGGAGCATCAGGACCACGTGGGATCAGAGGGGAAACTGGAGGTGCAGGAATGCCAGGTATGGGGTATTTTGGAGGGGTGGGGAGCTGGTGACATACTGGTAAAAGAAATTTCTCAATAAGCTCCACAGAGTGCTGTGGGGTGGCACATTTATACTGGACTGCTGTAACCTACCCAGCTCCTTTGTGGGCAGTGCAGCCAGGCCAGCTGATGTCTCCTAGATGCCTTTTGCAGCTGGCACAAGCTGAAATGGCAGCAAAGCTCTCGATCTGACTCTGCATCTAGCGATAATGCCTCTTCTCCTCTCCCACACTCTTTGTTCTTCCAGGAAAGTGTGGACCCCCTGGAGATACTGGTGCTAAAGGACAGCAGGGCCACCCAGGACAGCGGGGTGTTCCAGGCCCTCCTGGTATGGTGTAGAGCATCTCTCCTGAATCACTGCCCCTGGTTTGGGATTTTATTTCAACTTGAAGTTGTTTACCTCCTCTGGTTCCAGATAAGGTTTTTAACAGCCAGTTTGCAATGTTATCAGTTCAGCTGAGGCAAGAAGCTTTAATTTGGTTCCAGTACTGAAAAGCTTTTTGTCCTTTTTTATTTTTTAATATATATCCAGAGGTCTCAAGGTGTGATATGCACACAATTATAAGAAAGGTTTGCTCTACCTCCTAAAAAAGAATAATAAGCTAAGATAGCTAGATGAGGAGAAGAAAATTAGAGTAGAAGGAGGGGACAAAGTTGTAGTTGTTTGTTGAAGAAACAATCAGAACAGAATTAAAAATATACCTAAGGGACAGTGTGTAAATATACAGCAACAGAGAGGTAGGTATGCATTGCAGGCTTTATTATGCCTGTGAAAACAGTGGGGGTGTTGAATCCACTGAAGTCCAGTGAGCTCAATAAAAACTATATGCTGCTCTTTATACCATCTTATATGGTTTATATGCCAGCACATCTTTGGTATCTTTGAAGTAGCTGAACTAATTAAATTTTAATAAAAGGGAGTCATGTCTTTTCCCACTGAAATGCAAAATAATGGAAGTGAAAATGGTATTGTGGTCTGTTGTAATTCACAGGTGCTGTTGGAGTCCCTGGAAAAAATGGACTTGTTGGTGAAAGAGGTACTCAAGGTCAGGATGGTATGCCTGGTCCCCCAGGAGCAAAAGGAGAACCAGGTAACACCACTGAAATATTTTCATTCTATTTTACAATTGGGTTTTTTTCCACAATTAAACTGACAAGAATTATTTGGGAAGGATTAATAAGGAGCTTCTGTGGAGCCAAAGATAAGTCTATAAGTAGAAGGTCATTCACAGCTTTTTCTATGTAATTATTGTACTTGCTGTACAACTCAAATGCTTTATAAATACTCTGTTATACATGTGATTACTGCTAATGTCACCTGAAACTGTTAATGTCTGCAAGAGTCAAAGTATTGCTGTTAACAAGTCTTATGTGTTTAATCTCAAAGAGATTAAAAGAACCAAAACCCTTTTAAAGGAGTCTTCTGTTTTACATGGAAATAAAATGAATCACAGTGTTTCCTTATATGAATAGTGAAGGTTTCCATGCCATGGACCTTGGGTTGTAAAACCTCCTATTTAAATGTCACTCCTGATGTGAACCTTGTCCACAGATAGATTTAGTCTTCTATTGAATTCTGACAGAAAATGTTTTCACATTTTACACTGAAAATGTTTCTTTGCCTATTAGTATAAGAGGATACTGAGAAGGCATTCATAGTATTTAGAAAGTTTTTTTCATAAAAACTTTGAAGTAATCACTGTTAACATATTTTCTTCTGTAGGTAATTACATTTATTTTTCTATTTTTCTTGATAATTAACTTAAATGCAGGGAGTTTTCTGGTTTTTTTCTTTTGAAAAGAAGATGAAGCTTATTATTGTGGAATGTACCTCAAATATGATTGAACAATAAGAGGTTCTACTACAAAGAAAAAGTAAAAATTAAATTTGTGTTTCTGTAGAGAAGAAATGGAAATAATAAATTATATTTTACATGTAACTGAACCCTACATTTTTATTCAGTAAATTCTGAAGAAATGTATGAAATATTAGAGAACTGTGATGTTTTCTAACAATTATTTAGGACTTAATGTGACCTAATATTTTGTAGGAGCACCAGGGAGAGGCATCCCTGGCCTTCGAGGTATTCCTGGTCGTAGAGGTGAGTTGGCTTTTCAGAAAGCAAAACCTTAATTTATAAATGCCCAAATCACCATCTTATAAGTCAAATCCTGCTTTCAGATGCTTGAAATGGCACCAAGAGTGTCAGAGGAAGTCACGAGTTATTCTGTGGTTTTGGTCAGTGATTTGGTCCTATATATATAATGTCAAGAGTTCTTGCTAATAAAGTTTAGATTACTGTAAAAGGGAAATAAGAAATCTGAATTCTATGGTCTTGTGAAGGTGACATACACATTCTAGAGCTTTTGAAATGTTATTGTGATACATAATTTGATTAATAGAGCATACCCCCATGCAAACAGAAGATGGTGCTGAATACTAAGCATCCTCTCAGGAAACTGCAGTGATTGCATTTTAATTTTGTTTATCTTTCTTTTTATATTGATGAACAGTTGACTGAGGGGATTCTTCACATTTTTTATGTTTTGCATTGTGCTGGTAGAAATCCATGGATTTGCTTTACTTTAAAAAAGTAAATTTAAAGCACTTCAAGATCAACTTCAGAACAATATCCCTTTGGAGTAGTCTCTTAATTTTGTTGTATTCATATTGATGCTCCTACCTGGAATTCAGTTTAAAAGAATTTGTTAATTCTGATCTACATAGGAGCATTTCTTCTACTTATGCATCAATAAATATTCTCTTCTCTGGTCTTTCTACTCTTCTCTCAAGTTTATTCCTTGGTATGAGCAATCTCTGAAGTGGAGTTTTAAAATAAATAAACCACAGTGTGTACAGTGCCTTGCAGTGAGTCCTGTGTTCTCACAACTGCTTTTCTTTAGGTGGCCCTGGGGACTCCATACTAAAAACAAAGGGTGAATTCCACCTTTGTGCTATCGGAAACACATATTCTGAGTAGTCACATCACCTCATTATCTTGGCAGCACTCCCAAAATGTAACATTTATACTTTGCAGGGATCAAAGGGGACATGGGGCTGCCTGGTTTCCCTGGGCCTCCAGGTATGAAAGGCCATCCAGGTGATCAAGGACCCATTGGACCTCCTGGCTTAGTGGGGTTACCTGGATTTCAAGGCCCAACAGGCATGGCAATCACTGGCCAAAAAGGCAATAGAGGAATTGCTGGTGCACATGGAAGACCAGGTGTGTTGTTATAACTTATTTATATACTTATTTATTTGAAATTACAAAATTGAAAGCAGAAGTTAGCCTGTCCAGAATTCAAGGTTGAAAGAGGTATTCCCCCAAGAGAGCTTCATAATTAAGCAGGTAGTTCCTTTAGCAGTTAGTGCAATATTACCCTTGCAAACAACAAGATGATCTGTGCAGTGGCATGTCAATTGAAATAACTCTAAGCTTTGCAGTCCACTCAATTGCATTATCTTGTTTTCTTCCCATGTGGTCTGTAGGACAGCTGAGATTCAACTTTAAAGTGACACAGCAAGAATGTGTAGATGTGGCACTTAGGGACATGGTTCAGTGGAGGACTTGGCAGTGTTGAGTTTACAATTGGACTTGATGATCTTAAAGGTGTTTTCCAACCTAAATGAATCCTGATTCCAGGCTTAACTACAACTGAAGGATATTCAAAAACCTGTAGTGCTATAGAACACTGCAAGAACTCAGTTCTGATCTCAGATTAAATTAGCAGGCTAGGAAAAAGTCTTTGATTGTTTGTTTTTTTTTTTTAAAGTGGATATAATTCCTTGGAAATCACTGAGGTGAGGTGGTAAACATGAGTATCATTATGGAGCCACTGAATTTTCCCTGTGTTGCATGTAATCTGTGTGCAAAGCTGTTGACAGTAGCCTTTACTTACTCTGATGTTTCTGTACAGGTCCTCCTGGTTTTCCAGGGATTCCTGGTCTTTCCACTCCCAGCATGAAAGGAAGCAAAGGTGTCAGAGGAGCGGATGGAATACCAGGGCCAACAGGCCCAGCTGGTGACATTGGCCCTCCTGGTCCAAAAGTCAGTGAAAGGAATATTGCTTGTTTCTTACTGCATTGATAATTTGTTCTTATCATGAAAATAATACCTATGATGATAAAAAAAACCCTCAAAACCCACAACCAACCAACAAACCCACTCCCCACATATCTTTAAAAAAAAACTTGTAATGGAGGGAAGACCAAAATGAATATGAGAAGTAGGTTTTATGGATTTTAATGGATAAAAAAGAAATTTTCTTGAATTTCTGGCATGTCATTTCCTTGGCTGTTCTCTATTAGAGAATAATGTGAACAAAGACATAACTATTTCTAACATGCTCAAAAATGGAGCAGATAATTCTAGTTGCAGCATATTCTGTGAACATAATACTTCGAATATTCTGAACAAAAAGAAAATGCACTTCATAGTGTGCAGATGCTGCTCCTGTTTATTATTGATATTATGTGATTTGCAGGGAATAGAAGGTCGATCAGGCTATCCTGGTGCCATAGGGAACCCTGGATTTCTTGGATTCCCAGGAGTAAAAGGTATTCATATATTTATTATGTACACTTCTGTGTGTCAAAAACAAGCATTTACATGTTGTGTTATAGTATTATTTGTTAAACAGTATGAGGAGTGGTTCTAGAGACATGAGGTTTTGCCATGAAGATCAGAGTATAGGTGAGCTCCAAATGGAAGCACTCACTACAAGAGTGTTTTCATTGAGGTACATCCTATGGGTGTGTCCAAATTGAATTTCAAACACTTGAAAAACTACCCAACACTCTTAAAGCTTTCAGCATAACTGACAGTAGGGTTAAAAGGGGTGGAACTGCACTTGAAGGCAGTACTTGACCTGTAAATTCAATGACAGAAACATATGAGATATACAGGGCATAGCTGAGATTTTAAATTAGGTTTATGTGACCAGCCATTGTATAAAGACAGGCACGACAACACCTCCTCATAAATGGAGTGCACTTGACCTATAAATTCTATGGTAACAGCAGAGATGAAGAAGTCCACTTCACATTCCAGATGAGTCTATAGGCTGTGTTACCCTTTGGGAACTTTGCATGGATCATGCAGGACCCTTCAATAAGCCTCTGAAACTTTGACAGTTGTTTGACATCATTTTAAACCAGACAGATATATCTTTGATCTTCTTTTTTAGGAGAAAAGGGGAATCAAGGGCCCCCTGGACCACAAGGTGCAGAAGGGCCAAGGGGACCAAAGGGCCAGCCTGGTAACCAACCCTTCTCCTTCCAATACCAACTGACTTAAATTGATTTGTTCATTTTGTTTTGTAGTTTGTTTGCTTTCTTTTAATGTAAAGCAATAGGTCTTCTACATACTTTTGCTCCTAGGCCTTCCTGGAGTCACTGGGAGAGTATTTTCCATCCCAGGAAGCAAGGGTCCTCCTGGACTGCCGGGAATGCCAGGAACACCAGGTGATCAAGGAATTCAAGGGATTCCTGGACTACCAGGTGATCTATATTTTTATCTCTGTGAATGTTTGTATGTGCTGCTTAGTGGAACATTTTGGTTTGGTGGGAAAACATGCTTCTGCATAGAAAATTGACATGTCTTTAAAAAAACCTCACCATATTTAAAAATAGCTTTTTGTACCTTGTTAACACCCTTATATTTATAACCTGTCCCATTTCACCAACCGTCCTCCCTTGCAGTGAATGAGTGAGTATGTCCCTCAACATAAGCCTAGTGCAATAAGTAAACTTGGATCAAAACATTCACTGTTTTCATACAACCAGAACCACACTCAGGATGTTTATCATTTTGTGGGGGAAATGACCACATGTAATAAAAGTCTAGATAATAAAAATTCTAGATGTGCTACAAAGCGATTGTGTCTGTCATAGTCTGGGAGTGGGAAGGAAAAGGAGAGGCTGGTTACTTTTCCATTGGCAACAGAAGTGAAGCCTGGCAGAGCTGTGAGGAACGGGGCAGCAAGGAGCAGGTAGGATGAGGAGGATATGCAGGGAGTACTTGGCCACCCTTCCCAGTACCACAGCTTTGCACCCCACAGGAAGGGAGCTCTTCAGGGGGCAGAATGCTACATGGCATTCTTCTTTAGTACATTTAATGTCTCCTTGTAATCTTTCTGTTAGGAAATAAGATGGCAGTAGCACTGCAGACAGTCTCAAAACCTAGTAAACTCATGCTGATGTTTTTATTCTAACACAGCTACATTTATGTGGGGATTTTAACGTTATTTTTCAACAGTTAGTAAAATCTAGAGTAACTACTGCTATATGCTTCTGGTTTTTTGTTGATTCTCATTTAGGACCAAAAGGAGTAAAAGGTCTACCAGGAAGTTTCGGTCATCCGGGTCACCCAGGACTGCCTGGTCCAAAAGGAGACAGGGGATTTCCAGGAGAAAGAGGTACAGCAAAGCAGACATCTCTCTTAGATTGGTACTACTGAATTTACAGATAAACTGTATTGCTGATTTCTGTAAATCCTTCTTTTTGCCTGTATTGAGATTCTGTAACATTTAAGTAGCTGTAGGGCCACAAGCATGTGTAAGCACATTCTTAGCTTTTAACAGAGGCATGTTCACAACTGAAATAATAATTTACAAAAATATGCCTTGACTGTGCTACTCTTTTGTTAATCACATTTATTTATTTTCTTGAAATCCCTAGGTTTTGGAGTGCCTTTTTACTAGATCAAAATAGAACTAAATGTTTTTATTCAGGCATGACAAAATGTTTTTAAGCTATTTTTTGTAAAAATGGCCATAGTTCTTTAAAATACCTCACTATTCCATGAAACTATACAGTGTAAAGATACCTGAGCCAGGTCTGAAAGAGTTATCATATCTAGCAACAAATACTACCAATTTTCAAGTTGTATCTTCTTACTGATAAATTTTTATTAGTTTTCAAATGGTTTCACTAATTTAAATGAAGTGAAAATTCAAACAAAATGATAATTTTTGCAATCATATTTATTTCCCCTCCACAGGACAACCTGGACTGATTGGCTTTCCAGGTCTGCAGGGGTTACCTGGCTCACCAGGTACTATCATTGCTGGTCCAACAAGAAGAGGTTTTATCTTTACCCGGCACAGTCAGACAACAAAGATTCCTTCGTGCCCACGTGGGACATCCCAGATCTATGTTGGCTATTCCCTGCTTTTTGTCCAAGGAAACGAACGAGCACATGGACAAGACCTCGGTACTGTATTAGTAAAAAATTTCAGATCCTTTTTTTAGTGTCCAGTAATGCTAAGTTGTCATGAGACCAAACTTACAGTAAGTGTCCCAGATGAACATTGGTGTCAACCATCTGTCTCCAGCGATCTGCTGCTCTGAGACAATTCAGCAATCATGGCTTGAAAGACCCCTTTCTTTCCAGCACTCCTATATTCCCTTAGAGATTTTGAGGAAGAATTCAGTTACTTATGGATGGATGTCTAGTATAAATGTTCCCAATGTTTGCACAGGATCTGAGGGAGTATCTTGCATTTTTGGAGACTAAATGGGATGCTGAAAAATGTGTGAAAAATGTCACCAGAAACTTCTGCTAAAGCAGCTGAATTCCTATCACTGTGTCAAGGACTGATACCATTCAAGAACATATTATTTTAACAGATTTTGTTCTTAGTCCTTGTTTTTTATATAGATATTTTTATATAAACCATAAGCATGTTACTTTCAGATAATTCTACTGTACAGACACTTTTTATAGACCAGCTGTTTTAATTCCTACTGTAGTGGACTGGGTGCCATTGTGTGGCTCTTCTGTTTGCTGCACTAAATATAACCTCTGGTCTGTCACAAACCTCTCCTCCTTTGTCTTTTAGGAACAGCTGGCAGCTGCCTGCAGAGATTTACCACCATGCCATTCCTGTTCTGCAGCCCCAATGATGTTTGCAGCTTTGCCTCTCGCAATGACTATTCCTACTGGCTGTCCACTGCGGTGGTAATGCCCCCAGACATGGCACCTATTTCTGGCAGGGCACTGGAGCCCCATATAAGCAGGTAAGAGGATAAGAATTTCAGCTCTTCTGCCCTGGAACCACAAAGACATCATAAATTGTTTCGAGTGGCAAAGGTCTTAGGCAAAGACGTGCCCATCTCAGCCAGTACAAGCACTGACTTCACTGAGTTCAAAAACCTGATTTTTGATTACTCACCTAAATATGTCAAATATGCAGTGATACTGCAGAAAAGTTAGAATACAGCTGGGGGCCGATCACAGAGCCTATTCTCTGCCGACACAAGAAGATGGCACAGTCCTACGGATTGCAGTGATATTGTTTTTAAAACCCCGTCATTTTGTATATCAGAGGCAGACTAAAATGAAATAAAGATGTTATTTTACAATACAGTAAATCAAACTCTGCTTTCAATTATGAGCGATATGTTTACTGTAGTTGGTGAAGAACATTGTGAGCTGGGGCTAAAGGGTCTCTGCTATGAAACATCCTTGTGCAAGTGTGGCCCTTTCTAGTTGCTTAGAGCATGTGAGAAGGATGAAGAGCAACTTAACAGAAAAAGCATGAAAGGCTTAGAACAGCAAAATCCAAAATGGGAAGGCATCTGTCCTGCCCTACCCAGTTGTTGCAATCTGGTAGCTCAGCTTCATAATTTCCTCATACAGGAAATAAAGATTACTTTTTCTAATTTTAGCAAATAAAGGTACAGAACTTTCATCTAAACCATAGCAACATAAAGTAATGAGCACATGAAAAAGGTAAAATTTCACTTTTTACTTCATGAAAGGCAAAATTAGGTAGCTCAAATGTTCTGGGATTAATTCCCATCCTAAACCAATTTTTTGTTTGGTGTTACCCATAGTGATTACAAAGCAATTGCAAAGTGAGGTATACTGGTTACCTCCAATTTACTTACCTCCTCTTTAAACAGAGAAAACCTTTATGAGTTGTAACATTTCCAGCAAGCCCTGCCATGAGGTAGCTACTGACCTAGAAGAGAGAAATTGTTCTGCTTTCGTGTTTTCCCTCATATCTGCACTGTGCTTTCCTTCCCAGGTGTGTTGTGTGTGAAGGAGCTGCAATGGTAATAGCAGTTCACAGCCAAACAACTGTAGTTCCTGCATGTCCAGAAGGCTGGATATCTCTCTGGAAGGGTTTTTCTTTTGTAATGGTAAGGATATAATGATTTGATTTATTAGTTTTATGTCCTCTGATTTTCATTGGCATTTTCAGCTGTTCATAGCTCATTTGTTTCTTAATCGTTGTTAAATTTTTTTATGCCTTTGCCAAGAAGTAGACAATAATTCTATTAATTCTTATTCCATTCCAAAAGCACAGAAACAACTATTCTGATGTGTCCTCAGAAATAGGTGGCAGGAGGAAAAAGGAAAAGATGAAAAGAGAACCATAGGATTTTAATCTGACAAAAATAACTGCATGCACTCATTTTCATATGTCATGTTAAGATCTAGGAGACAAGAGTTGGAGAGTGGAGTGGTTAAACTGGTGCTGAACACAAAAACACAGAAATAACTGACCTACTTGTATGCCAGGAAGTTCTTCAAAAAATCAGAACTTGGGACTGAACACAGAAAGCTAAAATCAAAAAAGCAAAAAACTGCTTCAGCAATTTTGATGCCATAATGAGATAGGAGTGAAGAAAGTTCGTAATGTGACTGCAAATTGAGAACTAATTATGGGAATAAAGGCATATCTATACTAGAGGATGTAGCACTTTATCTTTGTTATTCATGCCTGTGAAATGTCATAGACATGCCAGCAAATGAACATAAAAGACAGAATTAAAAAAAAAAACCTTCTTTTTTTTTTTAATGAATTAAAGTCCTTTTAGGACTAGTGTGAAATTTGTTGTCTGTCCTGCAATTTGGCTCTAAGTAGTAATAATAATAATAAACTTGGAAAAGAGTAAGAGAAATTTTGCAGCATCTGGTTAAAATAATTTGCTTGTTTCCAACATCAGCAAAATTGAATGGTATTTTCTAGCCAATTTTCTAATGTCATAAATTATTTTAGAGCTATTTCTCACAAGCATTTACCAACATCAGAGAAGGAAAATGCTTTTTTTGCTTTTTGTGTTTCAAGAAGCAATCAGTGCAACAAAAAATATGAAAACACACACCCACCCATTTGGCTTATTTCTGATTTATTTACTGTAGTCCTCGACTGTACAGAAGCCAGACACTTTCTAGTCTTTGTAATGGTTAGTTTCATGCCTTTTCATGCAGCAGAAAAAGGACTTGAGAAATGCCATAAATGTTTGAATTTTCATAAGGCTTCTGTGCTTCATTTTAAGTTTTATCAAACTAATCAATGTTCAGTTTGGTTTCTCCAAGATACACCACAGAACATATGGTATGTTTTAGAAGGAGACTGGTTTTTTGCCTGCAGTTTACCAAAAGCTGCTGGACGAGTTCTCATTAAAAAATGCGTTGTTGGTTACAGTACACGAGTGCCGGCTCAGAAGCTTCTGGCCAAGCATTGGCATCTCCTGGATCTTGTCTGGAGGAATTCCGGGCCGTCCCATTCATAGAGTGTCACGGCAGGGGAACGTGCAACTACTACACAAATTCCTACAGCTTCTGGTTGGCAACGTTAAATCCAAGAAGAATGTTCAGGTAACTGTACTTCCCTGCATCCATACCCCTCACACCCACGCTGCAAGTGCCTGAGGAGACACTAAGTGCTTGTGGGGGCTTCCTCCATAATTCCCTTCAGGGTAGACATCCCTCTTTGTTAGGTTCAGGGTCTGTAGCATGCAGGTGCTTTCATAAGCCAAGCGTTTCAAGGTTGCTGTCAATAATTCCATATCCAAAATTGCATCATCTCTCCATGTTTTTTAAAGAAAAAAATTAAATGTTTTCTTTCTTTTAGGAGACCAGTGCCACAGACTTTGAAAGCAGGAGAACTAGAAAATATCATCAGTCGTTGTCAGGTCTGCATGAAGAGACCAATCTAAACAGTGGCCACTCTTGATAGAACATGAAACTCTGCTTTTATTACAAAAAATTGCCTAACTCTGAAGAGCTATAATTTATTAAAGTCCAGCTGCGTCTGGAGAGAAAATTATAAATTGCCAGTGCAGCACTGTGGTGAGGCAGGGCAACAGTTTGACTTTTGTGTTTGGCAAATGACAAAGCACTTTGTTGGAGGAAGCCTGTCAAGGCAATCTGCAGGGGCTTCTGCTGAACCATGGCATTTCTGAGCTGCATCTCCATGATAAAACCACAGCATCACCAGATCTTTAATGAAAGATGTTAATGCTGCCTTGTGTCATGTGCTTTTCAAACAGCAAGACAAGCTAAAGCTCCTGTATCAGCTTACATATGTTCAGTGTTCCAAGTGGATATTTAAATAAGATGACAATCTGGCACTTATGAGCGATAGGGTTCAATAGGAAATATTTTCAGTGCACTTTTAACTATATGATGATTCCTTGAGAGTTGTTTTGGTTTGGTTTTCTTGTCTAATAAACAAGTATCTCCCCACTTCCCTCACCCTTCCTCTGGCTGGCAAACAGGAATCCGATCTTTGTTGTATCACTGTGCTGGTTCCTGACTGGCCAGGAGGGAGCACACCATGCACTGGGCAGGCAGGACAGTGGGGACAGGCACTGGCTGTGTCCTCCAGAGTGACTGTGGCTAAGGGCTGACTAATTGAAAGTGATGGAAAGTTTTCATTAGATTCCGTGATTAGATCATGAGATCTTTTAAGTTCCTCAAAAGCTGACAGTATTATGATCACATGCTTTCATCTCTCCCGAAGAAAAACTATTTACCATATCATAATTTGGGATTCTGTTGGAATTAACAATTACTGTATGGCTCAAGGGCTCCCGTGGCATTATGAAGTTATCACCCATCAGGATGTGATTTCTTTCTATTTTATTTTTAATAGATAACAAAATCTATAATATTTCCATTTTATAATAGTCCATATTTAAATATTTATCACAAATTATATTCTGTATTTAAATATTTATCACACATTTCTGAAATGAAACCATTTATTCCATCCAGACAAATGTATGCATCCAAAATTTTAAAAAAGACTGATATTTAAATTGTACCATCTAAGCACTGACTTATACAAGAGAATCCAACTGTAAATGAACATAAATACTTGAAAAGCACTTTCATTTACTCATATAACTTATATAAAATTGTAGCTCTGAAGTTTGTTTTTTTTTAATATTTATAACATTGCACTTGCAAGGCTATTTAAAATTGTAATGTTGACATTTAAAATGTTAATATTTTTTAATACTTGCACAGTCTATCAGAATTCCAGTATTTAGTGTTACAGAAGAAGCTTAACTCATCTGAATAGTTCTGTAAATGCACCACTTAAATGTAGGGTCTAGCAATTCAGTGAAATAACCAAGATTTCTCATTTAGGTGTTTTTTAAGCCAGTGAAATTTTATATTGTTTCTGTTAAAATACTTGCATTGTGTTTGTCTGACTGTTTGAATTTTCAGTGTTAACCTAACTAAGAAAAGGTTTTGTCTGTGTTCCATGCCAGTACCTTACGATGGAGCAAACGTGAGGATAACATTTACATGGACTGAATGGATATTTTAAAATTATTGTTTGCTTGAACAGTCGTAGTACTTCTGTTTGCAAGGTATAATTGTGAATTTGCAGGGTTTTATGAAGAATCTCTATGCAGATGCACTACTGATAAGAAGGTATTAATGTCAAGTTAATATTTAGTCCTTTATTTGAACCAGGCTTGAGGTTGAGGTTGTTTTCCTTAAAACAATCACATACTAGATTTTTCCATAAATGCTGAAGATTGCTTTAAATACTCAAAGCTAAAGACCACACCTGTTGCTCGTTAGGTTGTTGGGGTTTTAGTGGTTTCAGTGGTTTGTTTTTTTCATTAAGGCTCATTCCAGTCACCCAAAGGCCCTTGTATATGATACACAATCAATGACCTGGAAACCCTCATGTAAAACTTGCTAGTAAAATGCAAATGTGAGCACCTGAGATTGAAGTCTGCTGGAAATGGCCAGCAGAGGATAATGTGTAAGGAGAAGGGAACAGATTGTGGTTTTAAAGTCCAAAAGGTAAGTTACAAGGGGTTATGTTTCATAGTATTGCACAAAACTGGAAGCGATGCCTTGCTCCCAGTTTTGGATTCAGCTGCTCACTTTTTGTGTGGCCTTCAACAAGTTACTAAAGAAAGATGTTCATAAATAGCTTTAGATTTTGATTGCTCAAGGTCAGTCTTTCTTTCCAAAGCATGAAATACAACTGCAGGGACACGTGTTCGTCAAGCCTGGCATACTACAAGCTGGACACTGGAAATCAAATTAAAACTTGAAAAAAGTTGGTGTTAAACCTCTCTCTGCAGATGCAGATCATGTTACTCCCCTACTGCTAACGATTGTTGTGAGGATTAGTTAACTCATGTCTGTAAATGCTTTGGGAGCCTTAACTGGAAAGGGCTGATGAGGTGCAAGGTGTTAATATATTGTACTGAAAGAATGGATGCATGAGAAATGGGAAATAATGAGCAAACCATGAGGGCTGTACTCTGCTAAATACAGCCAAATAAAAATATTTTGACTAAATAAAAGACCCATTTCCTGTTAGTTTTTTTTTTGTTGTTCTTTCCAGAGCTAATGATCTTGTCCACTACCTGTGCATACCAAAAAAAATAGTGTCATCTGATTAAAAGACCCTCAAAATGACACTCTCTCTCTCCAACCTGGACTACACCAGAAGTTTAGCACTTCACTGCAATGCCCAAGCTGGATTTCTGCATGCTCTCTGTCTTCCTAGATATATTCCTACACAGGATGCTGTGATGAGCTGTGGGTTTTTTCTTCTTATTGGCTGGTCCAGGGCTGCTGTGGATTTAGTCTGAGAACTGATAACTGATAATTGATGTTGGTACCACACTGATGTTTTGGTTGTTGCTCTGTAGTGCTTAGTCTCAGTCAAGGACTTTCCAGTGTCCCACGTCTGCCAGTGAGGAGGTGCACAGAAAGGTGAGAGGGAGCATGGCCAGGATGGGTGCCCCAAATTTTCCATAGGGCAATTCCACACCATAGGATGTCATGCCTAGTACATCAACTGGGGAAGTTAAGTGGATGGTGGATCAGGGACAGGCTTGGCATTGGCCAGCAGGTGGTGAACAACTGTATTGTCATCACTTGCCTTACTTGGGTTTTATCTCCTCCTCTCTCTCTCTCCTTTTTATTACAATTATTATTATTAGGATCATTAATACTACTTTGTTTTAATTATAAAACTGTTCTTATCTCAACACGGGTTCTATTTTCTTTTCTTTCCCGATTCTCCTCCCCATCCCATGATGGGGTGGGGTGTGGGGAGGGAGCGAGTGGCTGCCTGGTGTTTGGTACCAGCAGATTGGGTGCAGCAGAAAGAAGAGGGCCCAACTAAAATTATTATCAAGATTTCAGCATGAAAATAAGAAAGACAAACCAAGAGAACAGTGTTGCATGCAACATTCTTAAGGATGGCCTTTTAAATCTCTGAACAAGAAAATCAAGGATATCTGCAGCAGGATCTGCAAACTGTCAAAGAAAATTACTTGTGCTAAGACTTCTACACAATGAAAAAAATGGAAAGAACATCCTGACAGGGAAGGGGTAGAGCCTGATGCATTTCAGTTCTTCTGGAGATTGGACAGAATACAAGGGGCTGGGCAGTTGTGATCCCCTGGTGGTAATTCATAATGTGATACTACTGGAGGATTTTCTGTGAATGAGGACAACTCAAGTGACCACTAGGCTGTGACCACTTTTATTACATCACCACTGACTTCATTAACAACAGTCACATATTCAATGGAATAAAACCAGTCACATCATTGATCTCAACATGAAATTATATGTGATGAGACACGGAAGATGGCCCATATTTCTAGTGTGCTTGAAGAACCAGTTTTTAAACTACTTATAATTACTTTGGGTTTTTTGGGGGGGGGTTGTTCATTTGGTTTGGGGTTTTGTTTGGTTTAGGTTTGGGTTTGTTTTTTGGGGTTTTTTTCTTTTAAAGATGAAATCTTATTGATAGTTTGTAAATCTTAAAGCCTAGAGAAGAGGTAAAACTGAGGACTCCTCATCCAGAATGATGAGGATTGCCTGGTAAGATGTGCCAACAACTTGGGTTTGAAGGAAGCCAAGTGCAAGATCATGTATCTTAAGGCAACTGATGGATAATTCTCAATGTTATACAACTTTTATTTAGTAAGAGATCATATTTCTGACTACTTGCCCCTGTAAAACAGCACTGTTGATACTTGTAAAGAGCTGAATTAGCTCGTTGCAGGCCTTGGATCAATATATGCCTTCTATACTTCTGGAACTGCTACTCCTTCTGACCTCCGAAACATTGTGACCACAAATCAAAAAGATAGGGAAAGCTCTGCTCTGTATAGTAATAATAGCATCTTTCATTTTATTTTTTTGGATGGGATTGGAAAATTGAGTTGTAACATGAGGAAGCAGCTGCTCAGGAAGAGTTTCAAGAAGGAACCTGCCAGTTTCAGGCAGGGTCAGCTAATGGTGCCCTTGGAGGGTTTTAGCGATGTCAGGGGATGGGGCTGAGCTGGTCGGAGCCGGTGTGTGGCGGGGTTTGCTGCCACAGTCCCTAATGCCATGGGGCAGGCGGGACGTGAGGCGGAACGAGCCGCTTGGTCATTTTAAAAGGGCCGCAGCTCAGAGACAGAAAACGCGCCCTGCGGTGCCTGTTCTCAGCACACACCTGGACACACTTTCCACGCCCGTAGCATAATGTTACAGCCCAGCCTGTCCCTGTCCCAGTGCTATTACCCAGCCCGGGCAGCGCTACCCCTCTCCCTCACGGAGCTCTGCGGGCCCGGCCCGGAGCTCTGACCTTGGCGGGGACACTGCAGTGCGCCTGCGCGCGGCTCCCCCGCCCTCACCAAAAATGGATGCCCCGCGGCAGCCTCGCACGTGAGGCACCGGCGGGCGCCGCTTCCGCCCTCTCTCTGCCACGTGACGCGCGGCTGTTACGGAAGCCCGATGGGGACGCGCAGGCCGCGTTCGGCGGCTGACCCGCGGAGCGCCGAGCGGAGCCGAGGTGCCTGAAGCGCTCCCCGGCCGGGCCGGGCCGGGCCCGCAGTGCTGCCCGGCCTCTCCGTGCCACTCGGGGTGAGTACGGACCGCCCGGGGCGCGGAGGCAGCGCCCCAGCTCCGCGCGGGGGGCTCGGCCTGCCCGCGGGGCCGGAGCCGGCCCCATTTCCGCGCTCACAGCCGGAGCCCCCCAGCCCGTGTGTCCCCGCGCCGGGGGCGCTCCCGGCGCTCCCAGTGCTTGGAAGCCTTTCGGCAGCGGGAGCAGCGCCGCGCTGGGGGTCGGCAGCGGCCCGGGGGGGTTTGGACGCTCAGCCCTCACGGGGACACTCGAGGCACTGAGGCCGCGGAGTCCCCTCTGCCCTCGGGCATTATCGTCTGACGACCCTCCCTTAGGGGAAGGAAGGACCTTCCCCCGGTCTGCTGCGGAATGCTTTTAATGCCGCCGCAGCGCAGGGAATATTTGGGTGTTTCAGAGAAATGGTTCTCACAGTGACGGTTTTTTTCTCCTAACGTTCCTCAGCATTTTTATTTTCTGTTAAAATATTTTGTGTTAAAACCTTCAGCTGGAGTAAAATAGACCTGAAAGAGCTCAGCCTTTAGTGTTCTGTGACCGCATAGCTTTCCTCGTGTATAATGGGTACGTTTTGTTCATGTGCTGAGGAGAGAGGGCAGTGTATTTTAGAAGTTCAGCACCTGTGACTGTGCTGTGCAGAACAGCTTTCAGCGTTTGGCCGCTCCTGGGGCTCTTTCCCCTCGGGTTGTTCTGTCGGTGCTTTGTTAGAGCACAGCCTCTGCCCCACGCTGCCTCCGTGATACATGTTCTGACAGTTCTAGGCTCCTCTAATAGGTACTTCGGGTCCTTCATTCGTGCCTTAACTTTGCTCTAAGTCCTCCTCTTCCCCTTTTTTCCTGTCTATGTGGACACTTGCCAAAGGAGCACTTTGCAGTTTATGTGCACATGAACAGACGAGCTGTAAAGTAACCACATCAGGAACAAACAGTAATGTAGCTGGAGAAGTTACAGTTTGGTGTCGGCCGTAAAACCTGCCCTGCTCTCAGAGCTGGCACAGATATACTGTTACCAGTGCTCATCCTGTATCTCGGGTTCCTCGCTGTGCAGAACATTCCCTGTTGCAGCACAGATATGGCCAATGCCTGGTTATTGCCAGAATGCTGGCAAAGAGTCATCTCTAACATTTTTATGCATTGCTTCATCCTCATCTCTCCTGTTGATGTTCTTTTTTAGGAGAGGGAGAAGGAGGTACCTACCCCTTGCCTCTTGCTGTCTCTTCCTTTGTCCTTCTCTGGATTTCTTTCCTCCCTGCCTTCTTTCATTAAATGCCACTGATGCTCATTTGCACTTCAGCTGCTTTCTGTCTATTTATCCTGTATCTGTGATTGTATTTTTATTGTCTTATTGTTCTCAGACTCGTATTCTCATGCCTCTTTAAGAACTACCTAGGTCTGTAAATATCAATTTTAAAATCCTCATTGTCCCTGATTTATTATTAATGTTTTTCTGTAAAATGCTTTGTGTAACAAAGACATTACAGAAAACATTAGTTTGTTTTGTTCTCAAGCTCCATTAAAATATTTTAAGTTTTATGTTGGTGAAATCTCACCATTTCTTGTTTTGCTATTCTCTTGTAAAAAGGAGTAAAAACTGAAATCACTTTGACAGCAAATCCAGTTCTCAGTGACTGAAAGTAGACAAGAAGTAGGAAGACATTGAGGTATTGTATCTATAGGTCCTTGGAAAGTACAGCTAAACCCACACAGTGCTATTTAATGTATAAATAGTTTATAAAGTGACTGTTCTAATTATGGCTTTGTGTGTATTTTACCTTGCGGCTGGAAAACAGTTGTGGTGTAAACTTGTGTCTCAAAGCAATGCCAGGTTGTAGGGAAGCTGTGGTGCAAACACTGCTGCAGGGAAGGGATACTTGATTGCCAAAATTAGAGCTGCACAGGTATTTCAAAATGAGGATGTGGGCAAGCACTGAAACACCTTTTGTCAAGTCCTGTGAGCAATAAGTGTGCTTGAAGTGCTGCCACTCGATATTCTGGGTACTTGAAGTTCTTCTTAAAATTTGGTCTCTTTTTTTGACATTTTTATTTGATCTGGAGATACTTTTCTCATCAGAGAGAATGTTTTCAAATGAAAAGCACTGTTTGGAATGTGGAAATGTCAGAAGACTATTTTCTTCATGTCACTGGCTGATCCAGCCAATGTCTGCAAGAGAGACAAATCCAGCTTGCAAAATCAGAGGATGAAAAAACTCCATGAGAAAGGTTAAAAACTTTGAAGTGGCAGAGAAGTTTAAGAACCTCTTGAACTCCTATAAAGTGTTTATTTCTAACAAAGTGGGTTAACTTTATTTCACTTGATACATACAAATAGTGAGAATTAATACAGATGGATTAAATTTTCAGGTATTTTCTTTATAAGTTTGTGGAGTTTTTTTAAAGTTTACATAGAACAGTGACATTCCTGCCTTGTCCCTGATCACTTTTTTTTCCTGCTGTGCTCCAGTGAGACTTTGAGATTAATGAGATTCTTTCATTTGATCCATGGCAATAGGAAGTCTTGAAAATAACGCTGAGGATCCCGGGATGGATTGCCAAGTGGATCACATCTTGAATATACTCAGTGTGTGCATTTAAGTGTTACACAGTCCAGATCCTTCTGTGTGCTTCTTCCTGTTGTCTGAAGGTTACTATTAGTTCAAGGTTTTATTGGTAAATCTGGAAGGTATTGCTTGTGTGTGCTGGTGGGAGGAAGGGCTTGTGGGCTGCCTCACCTGCCACACAGCGTCTCCACACTGAGGCTCAGAGTTCTGCATGTTCAGCTCAGGGAAATGCACACACAGCAGCAGATAGAGCCCTGCTGCCAAAAATAGGAAAAGAATGTAGTTGCAATATTAGTGGCAAACCCTGCCTTTTTGCCAGAATGGGTCACTTCATTTAGGAAACTGCTTAAGCAACACCACTAGAAGATGTCCTGCTGCAGTAAACCACGCTTCCCACAAGCAGGTTTGCTGGGAGAACTGTATTTACATATTGTGTGTGCACATATATGTCTAGAAACGCTTTTTTTTGCAATCCTAACCCTAAAATAACCATTATCTCAGTCTGAGCTGTTGGCAAGGCCCCCAGCCATTGAGCCATTGCCTGGATAAAAAATTTCCCACAACCAATTCCTTGCAGCTCACTGTTTACTCTGGGAGCCCCTTCCCAGCCCCACTCCAGCTGCAGCTTTAGCATGTCTCTTTTAGCTGAGTCCATAACCATAATCTCAGAATGAGCCATCAGCAAAGTCTGCCAGCCACTGCCCAGGTGAACAACTTCTCCCAGCCCTCTGAGGTTCCTTTCCAGCCCACAGTTTCCGTCAGCAGCCCCTTTCCAGCCCACCTCCACATGCAGCTCTAGGATTTTTTTCTCTCAACCTTAAATCCAACTTCAAAACCCCAGTTATCCTGGTCTTTGACACAGCTCACAACAAATACATCAATAAGTTTCTCACAGCCCAGTTTCTAGGAAACTCCCCCACTGCTTCAGTTGAAATCTCCCTCCTCTTCTAGGAAAATGTATCTATAAAGTATTGGCAAACTCTTTTAAATTTAAATAAAGTCTTGTTCTCTCTGTCCTCGTCTTGTATCAGTTCTGCAAAAGTAAGATTTTAATTTACAGAAAAACAGAGGTGAGAAGTTCACAGAACTGCTGTGATTGGGAATGATTATGAATGTACTCAGTGTTCAAGCTGATTTGACAGGCTGTTGATAGGAACTTTGTCCTTGTAAGATGGGGCGAGGTCTGGATGACTGAATGTGAGCAGGAGGCTGCTGCCCAAGCTGAGCCTTTTGTCATTCCACTGTTTCAACATGCAGTTTTGTAAGGCTTCAGCCATTTTCTCAAATACCAGCACACTGGATTTGTGTAAATGCAAACCAACAACTTAGATTTCTTGCCAATTCTGAATAGATTTCCTATCAATCCTATCAGGGATTTGTTGGTTGTTTTTCTTTTTGTGCCAGCCAGTGCAAGAATAATACCTTACATGCAGAATTTCTAGGTTTGGGGTTTTTTTGTCGTGGCTCTCTTTGAGGACCCTCAGTGCAGCTCTGAGCGTTGTCTGCAGCATCAATTTGTTCTTCTTTCATCACCTGCACCTCTCAGCACTTTGAGACTACACTTCCTAGGAATTTTACTGCATAATCTGTTTCTTTAAATAAGTCTCTACCACTTGCTTAGTAATAAGAACAAAGCATTTCCTTTACATACTTTCTGCTGCTTTCCTATATTGCTCTTAGAGTTTTTGGTCTTCTTTTCCCAGAATGAGTGGAGCCGCATTCCCGTCTCCAGCTGCCGAGATGGCAGAAATGAACCGCCTTCAGTATGAGATGGAATACACAGAAGGGATCAGTCAGCGCATGAGGGTCCCCGAAAAACTCAAAGTAGCTCCTCAAAATGCTGACCTTGAAAAGGACATGCCAGAAGGATTTCCAAATGCCAGTGTAACTATGCAGGTTCCAGAGCGGATTGTAGTGGCAGGTATGTCTGCATTTCGATGCAGGTGAAAATTTAAATTGGTTTCCCAAATTTCTGGATGGAAAAAAATATATATTGATGCATTTTTAAAAGAACAACCTGTAAAATGCTCTCTGGTTTTCAAACAGTTAATGCTCATTAACTTCGACATAGGAAGTTTCTTAAACTCTGAAAATGTTTTATTAATAGTTTTGGTGTAGCTTTTAATGGAGACAGTTAATGAATTAATTATGAACAGAAGGTTTAATTGCTGACATTTCATCTTACTAAACCATTTTTAGAGGAAAAAAGGTAATGTTTATTGATTTACACCTAATTTTTATTAATTAACTATAAGCTAAAGTAACTATAACAAGTTTTGGGGATCTGCTGTATATATTAGTCATGCAAAATCTGTTTGATCATAATCAGAATTCTAATTATGTTAAGAACTTATCTGGTTTTGGGTGGACTCTATCAATATAGTATTTATGGTCATGGGCTTTACAGTGACAGACCTGGAACTGCTGAAGGTCTTGCAATTTGCAAAATATGTGACATGTGTATTTTATGCCTTGACATCCCCAGTCAAATGCACCATTAATAGGACTTTGTCTTGAGTGCTCTCACTTGCAATAGCAGTTGATGTGGTCCAGGATTACTCAGGATCATTGTTCCCAGAGAAACTGTTCAAATAATTGTCAATAATGTGGTTTTTATGAGAGCTTTATCAATAGTTTTTAACATACAAGACCTGTTAAGGAAAGTTATACTTGATTATTTTGCGTGGGCCAGGGAAGTAACTGCTGTGATGTCTTTTTGAACTTTAGCATTGGCCCTCAGGCCTCAGAACGGTTTACTTGCTATTGACAACTGATGTTCTTGCAGGTAATAGTGAAGACATTCCATTTTCCAGACCAGCAGACCTTGACATTCTTCAATCTACTCCATTCAAACCACTGGCACTGAAAACTCCTCCCCGTGTTATTTCTCTTAGTGATCGACCGCTAGATTTTTTGGACCTAGAAAAACCTCCACAGCAGACACCTCAAAGTGAAGAGGCCAGTACTTCTTTTGCTTTTTCCTTAGATGAGAAGCATTCTACTATTAAAGACAGTGAAATGACCAATGATTTCTCTACTGTGGTGAAGATCAACTTGGTGCTAACATAAGTTGGGAAAATCTAAAAATATTTTTATTAGCTCTGTGGTACTTATAATGCCTTTGAAGTGGCAGATGGCATGGGGCTGCCATGCTCAGTAGGCTTACTCAGTACTTACAAAAATAAAGTCATAGTTAGAACTACTCTAAATACTTTAAAAAACCCATCCTTTTGATGAAGAGAAAACTGCAAGATTTTTTTTTTAAATTTACAGATTATCAGAAAACAGACTAGAGAACTACACATTCTTTTAATGTGTATAGTTGACCTCTGGAGTTCATGGCCGGATGATATAACACCACACAGAATTAATGAGTTTTGTTAAAACTCTGAAAACCAACCTCTCTAGAATGGTATGACATTGGCATCCAGGTGAATGATGGTAATTGACATCTTAAAACCAGAAAAATATTTATGAAACTGCATATTCTGTAGACTTACAAAATACAATAGAAATACATTTCTCTCTCGTGATAGGAAGTAATCCCAGAATGGGTAAGGTTGGAAGGGACCACTGGAGGTCATCTAGTCCAACCTTCCCACGCAAGCAGGGTCTCCTAGAGCACATTATTCAGGATTGTGTCCAGAGGGCTTTTGAATATCTCCAGAGACTATTAAAAATTCTGTCGGTTCATCATTTTGGCGTCAGATCACATGGATAGATAACAACAGGATTGCAATAAGGTTGGAGCTTGGTTTTACATGTACCAGCATCAGATCCTGTCATCAGTTGTCTTCCTCCTTATCATTGTGAAACCCATGAAAACGTGCCTTTTATCTGAGGGCAGATCTAACCTACAGACCTCCACTGCACATTACTGTGTCCTGGAACTCTCTGTCTTTTCTGTCCCTCTCTCTCCCTTCGATGCAGGTCCGCTCAGTGGGAAGACTGAAGAGAGAACGTTCCATGAGCGAAAACGCCACGCGGCAGAACGGCCAACTGGCCCGGAATGACTCCATGTGAGTAGAGCAACAGAGTGCAGGGGCACTACTAGAGCTTTGTTACACACCTCCTTTGTTCCTTATCTCCTTGTTATTTGCTTTTTCCAACTAATATTTTGTATGTTGTGGCAAGTACATCATTTTAACAGTTACAAGGCCAGCATTTTTCTTAATTCTTATGCTTTTTGTTTAGTGAGGTGAGTAATTTATGAAGTATTTTCTTGCAGTGGATAGTTGGGGGTGTTTGTAGGTTCACAGTTTCACCAGTTACCATCAATTGTTATTTCAGGAGATTTTTCAGTTTCTGAATTGGTAGAATATTTTTTTCCCTGAATTTTTAGGAAATTGAGTTCTTTGTACATCAAAATGTTCCCAGTTCTCTCACTGTTGATATTATAATGATTTTCACTCTTAGAAGAAGGAGTATTTTTATTTCTTCATAAATATTAGAATAAGTAATTTTTCTTTGGTATCAATGTATTTAATATATTGGAATCTGTCAGTATATATCTTAACCTTTTGAGACCAAAATAGCAGGTAGCATTTAGAATTGGAAACTTCATCTACTGTTACCATCCAAGGTAGTAATTCTTAGGGTGCTTTCTGAAGACATACATGCCTGTAAAGTTTTACTGGATATGATAACTTTTGATTAATCTCAGTTTATTCTGAGTGACACTATCTCTCCACCTGGAAATAACTGGTTTTGCAATGTAACACATAGCAATCTTTTATTTGTGAGTTTTAATACAGCTGCCATAAGGAATATTTGCCTTAGAAAAGATTTTAGATTTAAGACTTAAAGATGGGATTCATTTGTCCCAATGTAGAGTGTGTAACAGTATTGCTAGATCACCATAAACTTAATATTCAGTAATGAGGAAAATAAGTACAGGACCTACTTTGGATCTACCTATTTTTAATCTAAAGTAGATCAAGTGAATTATGCCCTAGAAATGCCTTTTTTTCTTCTATTTAGAGCGAGGGCACTATGTGTACTACATATCTGTCTACCTGTTAGTTTGTCTAATACTAGTGAAATGGACTCTGCACATTCCAGACATAAGTCTCCTTCTCTTCCTCCACATCTTTATGGAAATGTTGTTTCATATCTTCCTCTTCTTAATCAGACTTTTGGTTCATACAAGCTTATGGATTGCACATGTCTAGGCACTCAAGTCTGCAGAATCAGACTATTCACTGAGCTGGCAAAACTAGATTTGCATCCTTATCTCCTGCTCAGCTCAGTCTCCAAGTGTTCTATCAGCCTACTAAATGCCCAAGTTCCCTGAGGTATCAGTTATCCAGTTATGTCCTGTTGGACCGGACATACTGGAATTTCACTGCAGGAATGGCTTTCTCTTGCCTGTCTGATGGCTTGCACATGGTACATGATGGTCTTTTTGTGATGGAAGCTGCTTGAGAAAATGTTGATCCCTTTGCTGCTGCCAGTGCTGCTTTGCCAGTATTGATATATTTGATGTATTGCACTTAAAGCAAGAACAGATGGTACAGAAATTCTTGTGATTTCTTGATACTGCTTTACACTTGCTCCCAGGTTAGTTTAGTCTTACAAAAGTCATGGGCCATGTCTGCCCTGCCAGACATCTGAGGAAATAGCAAGATCAGCTCTGGACTGGATGTATCCAGTTGCTGTGAGATTTCTCACATGTTGGGGTTTCTTGAATGTGGAAATCCTAAATCTCTAAAACTGTGTGCTTTGCTGTCACTCAGTAGCTATGTATAGAATTACTGGTTTAAAATGGTCTGAATATTATTTGGTGTCATAGATTTTGAATCTACTAGCAGTCCTTCAGAAGCTTAGCAATACAATATGCACTTGGAATCCTGTAAATTTAAAAAGGATGTGATCAAAGAACATATAACTGGTAGCTGGTGTGACTGAGTTTATCATTTACAAAAGCCAGGAGATTATGACACCCCTGGAGAGTAGTTTTGCTCTCTTGATACCCATGCTAGTCCTTGCATAAGGTCTGTCACATAAATCAAACTTCCAATGCCAAGCACTTTACATTATGCATGTCTTTTGGATTAATCCAGGATCTCTTCTCTTGCTTGCATGAAAAATCCCAGCTAGCCGATAGTGACCCTGCTGTATCCACACTCTGCTGCCCATGTGGAAGAAGCTATCCTTCCCCACCGCAGCATTGCACACTTGCTGACCTGCAGATGGTGTATTTTAGTAGAAATTCATTTTTCTCTTGTCCTCCTGAGTTCTCGTTTCCTTATGAGAGAAGTTATGCTGTGTCTCGAGTGTAGATCACATGCCTTGAAATCATTGAGGTTCCTAGAAATTGCTTCTTTCTCTGACATAATTGCTTCTTCTGACTTGGTACAATGCAAAAGATGAAGTCACTTTGAACATGCTATGGACATTTCTCCCTCATCTAGGTTTTGTCAGTCTCCAAGTGGAGAATGTGACTCTGGACTGGCTCACTCCAGGAGAGTGTTCTGTGAATTCAGGTTGCTGAAATACCATGTTCCCAGGGGAACTTGTGTGGCTCACACAAATGCAGTAAATGTAAATACATGTAAATATAATCTTTGTACTACAGAAAAGTAGTTGTGCACCTGTTACCTCATTTATATCACCTCGAAATTTCTTTACTATCTAGAAATACTGTATCTTCCAATGGTACAAAGCCACAAGAAACTTACTGTACCTAAAGTTCTTACATCTGGTGTTGCTGGCTGAAAAAATAGCCTTGTTATAATTACTGTAATGATACATTGCTGCTTCATCAAAACTGGCTTGACTTGTGAATTCATATCATGTCTACATAGTTTACTTCTGCAGGAACATGCTATGGTGCTGTAACTTGACAAAGATCAGCTCTTTATTCCTGTGCTTGTGTGAGTCTAGTTCACACCTTCAAATAGGAAAGAAAGTCCACGTTTTACTTGAAATATTAAATTCCTGTACAAAACCCAAAACCTTTTTTTTAAACACTTGTTTCTCTTACCTCCTTGATTCAACTCCCTGACAGACATGATAGTCAGCTCAGATGCTGTGATGACCACTCCATTAAAAGGCACAGGGAACACTGCCTTTCAATGCCTTTGTTTTCTAAACAAGACTGTGATTCTGAAGTTTTAATCTAGGGCACTGTTGTCCTTCTTGGACAAAATATTCAGATGTACTGTGTGAAATTCCAGTGCTTGGCTTACAAAGTGACAAAATTAAATATTCTGGAGTAGATTGTCAGATGGAAGCAGAGTTGGCTGGGCTCCCTATCACAGTGTTCTCCATATGGAACAAGTAGTTTCTCTTCTGTTGTCTTTCTTGTCATCCAGTTGCATGCAGAGACAGTTCTGAGAATTTTTTGGCACTTAGGCTTCATTGAAGACAGTAATTCCCAAATGCTCTTAGAAAACCTGAGACTAACAAGTAGGTACCTGGTGGTACAGTAACTGTCTGCACAGCAATAGTGACAGCTCTCTAAATTACAATCCCTCTATTTATAAGGATGCTTACTTAAGAGATTACAATTATTATTCAAGGTGGCACAGATCAGATACTGTCCCAAGAAATAAAATGCCACGGTTCCAGTCACCTCTTTCGACTAAGGATTGCACGTAAGCCTAAATGTTACCTGGTATATGAAAATCAAGAATGTGTTTAATTACATAGCTCTCTGCAATACTAATATTCTGACTAAGTATCTGTAGTTTAGAAGATAAAATTTGAAACAGCCTTTGCTACACTGAATATGTGGTTTCTAATTTTGCTTCAGGGTTTCTCAAACTTGGCCATATCATTTCCCTCCGTAAAGAGCATAGGGAAAAATACCTGACAGCCAATGAAAGGGACAGTAAAAAAAATTAAATTTCAAAATAGCTTTAGTTTGTTTGACTCTTTGTTCTTTGGCTGGTTTTGAATAGCTGGAGAAACCAAGCATTTTGTTGGTCGTTGCCCAGCAATGTTGAATGCAAGGATTCCACTTCTGTATTAGAAGTCACCAAATCACCAAGAGTGCATGGAAAAGTGGACAGCACTTAATATTTTTTTCTGTTCCAGCCTTTTCCTTAGAAAAACACATCTCTCTCTAGAGTTCAATTTCACGGTTTGAGAAATTCTGTTCTTCATGCAAATCATGGAGAAAAGGTGATGGTGTGCATGTCTTTAACCAGAATACAGTCTGTCTATGTGCTTGAATTTAAAGTAACCTTAACTAGTTAAATCTGTTTACCTCTCATTTCATACTTCCAGAACTGAAAGTCAGAGAAATACCTGAAATAAAGCCTGTGTACATCACAAATGCTTTGAGAAGTTTTAGGAGAGATTACTGCTAAGCTAAGAACTCTCCATATAGCAGAATGTACACTTTCATAGTAATGACTGTAATTCCATGTTGTTTGGTTGGGTTCCAAACTCTGGAATTGAGTGGTGTTTGTACAGGGAGTGGTAAAATAAGTGGCTGGAGCTGTATGTAAGAATTCTTTTCAGAAATCTGAAACAAAGTTATACCTAAAACTAAGACCATTTAACTAGAAATGAAGAAGAGGCATAGCCACAACAATGATACATGCTCATACTAGGTATATGTTAGAGATTTTTTTCTTTTGTCATCTGGGCTGATTTGTATATCAGATAATTGCTTTATAATATTTCTTCTCTATGGTCTCTGACATAGTTCAAAGGAGTACTATATGTTTACAGGACATAAATTTCAAACCCTGAAAAAAGAAGATGGAAGAAAAATTTGGCTTCTCTCTCCCTGGCATTTGTGCTCTTCATGGAATTATTCTCAATTTTTGATCTTTCCTTATTATATACATTTTGAATTTAATCAGTACATGTAACTTAGTTCTAGGGAATTTTGTACAGTTGTTGTTAAATTAGGTTGGGGTTTTTTTCACTTCTTAAAATACTTTTAGTATCTACAGAAGTCTTTGTATGTAGATAACATTACTGTGGTATTTATGGTAATACCATTCTGGGCAACAGGAATTCCACAATGTCGTCTATTTTGCAGTATGTCTAAACACTGTTTGCAAAACTATCTTTCAGCCTATTCTGTGCATATCTGAAGTGATTAACAGGAGAAATTGCTTTTGAAGTAAAACATACTGTGAATTCAAGCCTTAAGCTCCTCCCTGGTTTGCCTCCAGCCAGCAAATCCACAAGGGGTAAAAATTCTCATAAATTCCCTTTAGTGGCAATATTTCAATACTTGCCCCTACTTGATATTTCTCTGGTGATCATTGGCATTTCCAGCACAATTCAAGAGTAGAATGTGTAGGTGTGACCACTGTCATTGATTGCAAGGTAGAAGTCACCGTAAATAGAGGAGAAAGGTGAATTCTGCAAGTCTTGGAGAACAATAAAAGCTGTAGAGAAGCGATAGTTATTTACTGTTGTATCCTTCTTCTTACTTGCTGTTGTCCAAATGTACTCTAGGGCAGCATGAAAAGGTATCTGCAGTTCAGGTAATAAACAGTGCCCAGTGTCAGTCAGGCACCAGTCACTGCAGTCTTTGAGTTCCTTTGAAGCACAGGATGGCTGAACTCTGCTGTGGATGAAGTGACATTCCTGTAACGTGTTTTCAGTCAGTCTGTTCAACTGATTTTTCTTTTTTACTCGATTTTGTGATCTTGGTGCCAGCCAGTTGCAGAGCAACTCTGTTCAGTGTGAGAGTATCCATAGAATTCTGACCCAGCTAGAGATTATCCAAATATCAAACCAGCTTCCAAGCACTCAGCCACTAATGTTTTACTAAAAATGCCAGGGGCAGAAAGATTGACATTCTAAACCCAAAAGCTGTTGGAGCAAAGCAAAAAGGGCAAGGAAATGTGTTGAATTATGGGTGCTAATCTAGGAATAAAAACTATCCCAATATTTAAAGGCTACAGTGGCTCGCACTTGGTTTGCATTTGTGTTAATATGTACAATTAAGTTAACACAAATTTCTTCCTATTAAAAAAGCATCTCACCTTTAATTAAAGTTTCCAGATTAAAAAAAATAAAGAGCCTTTATATGTGTACAAAAATGTGGATAAAGTCAACTTGAATGTAAAGAAACATGAGGAAATCACAGGCAGTTTATCAAAACTAATTTCTCTCTGCTAGACAAGGTTTGTATAATCCAAGTGATCATGTTTGAATTTCAGTCCTGCATATTTTAAGTAATATTTTTTGCATCACGGTCAACAAGTTAGATCATGTAATTTTTTTCACTGGGATATGAATTTTGTGTTATTTTTTGAATTTGTTGTAGTTGCCTTTAAACTTGTTTATGTGCAAACCAAAATACCATCTTGATCTTTCATCACAGCTTCAAAACAATTTTATTGAAGGTGCTCTATGTGAGATTCTCCCTATTGAAAAAGGCTTGTGTTTTTAAAAGAGATTGTGTAGGATTTTCTTAAAATGCTAATGCTTTTTAAGACAGTTCTCATTGATGTCACTGGGGACTTGAATACTGACTTCAACAGGTACAGGTTTAGCTGTACAAGCACTTTCTAAAACTAACTTGTATAACAGATCAAAACTGTGTCCTTGGATTACACGTGTTTGTTTCTGAAGAACATATGTAAATGTAGCTCATAATCCCTACACTACTAAAATTTGAGAGTGTTACCTTATAGTGGTGGGAGAAGGGTAAACCAAAAGCAAGCAATAAGCATTTTGCAATGGGGTCTATCTGAAAAGCTTTTTTTAATTTAAAATCTGACTACAGTATTTTTCTCTTCATTTACTGTGCTTATACAAACAGTGTGACACCATCACTGCAACAGGCTCGTGTCTGTCCTCCCAATATGTTACCTGAAGACGGAACTAATCTTTACTCTGCTCGTGGCATTTTGTCGTTTATCCAGTCTTCCACTCGTAGGGCTTACCAGCAGGTCTTGGATGTGCTGGATGAAAACCGCAGGTGATTGGTTGTCACTGGTTCTTGCCAGCTTTTGCTGCTTCTTTTTTTTTTTTTTTCTGTTCTCCTTTTTAGTGGAGTTTGGTTTCTGTTTACAAAATAATGAGATGAAAATATTTGCTTTTGCTTTCCTTTGCTTTCACTCTTCATAAGCAATTTAAATGTCCAAAATTCACATTTCAAAATGCTTCTGTTTCAAATATAGGGTTGTTTTGGTTCCCTTCCAAATAAAAATTAAAATAGGAAGGGTTAGCCTGTGGCTGCAGGGGGTTTTGCTCTTCTGAGATTGTCAGCGTTTTCTGCAATTAACACTTGACCCTGAGCCTGCAAATTTACTAGCCTTGTCTTCTGCTTTTCTGTTGGTGAGCAGTGGTGCAAATCAATAAGATTGGGTTGATGTTGTCATAAAGCATTAAAGCAAATGTGCAGACACGGGGCAGAATATCATGCAAGGCATTGTAGATGCTGCTTTTGGTAATGTGTCGAGACTTGAGGCTGTTTCAGTTTATATTGGGAATAGTTATCTCTGGCTGACACCTGACTGATGGTGGCCACTTTGGATGCTGAGAGCAAGAAAGGCAATGAACACTGAGAAGCTGGTTGCTCCTCTGATTATTGCTGTCTCTGGTTTTATGGATAACCTGACATTCTGAGAGGTGATGAGCCAGAACAAGCCTCGTGGCAATCCCTGTACTTCCATTCTCTTCAGTGGAGTTTTGCCCGCTTGATGCATCCTCGGACTGCTGTGATTTGGCACTTGTAAGCACTACAAGAATGGCATGTTTAACACTATAGAGACATTTACAAAGGCTGATAATGGCAATGGTAATTTACCAAAAGCAATTTTCATTTCAGTAGTATGCTAGCACAGAAATTCAGGTAAGAATTGCAGACAGTCTCTAGTGTAGGGTTATCTCAGACCTCTGGGCTTGCCAAGAGGTTGAATTAGAGAAGATAATTGGCAAGAACATTGGGAGGAACTGCACATTGCTCCTGCAGCCCTTCAGTGTGGCCTGTGCTAGCAAGTTCTTTGAAATTTGCCATCTGCCTCTGCTGATATCCCAGCAGCACGCTTAATATTTGTAGTGTGAAGTTAAATTATTTGCTTCCTGGTTGTTTTGGTAATTAAATGTGACTATCAAGCCAATCTTACTGTGAATGTCTGTGTGTTTGCAGTCACTTGCCAAACTGGCACCTCTGATAGCTCACCATGTTTGCTGATCTGACAGTAAATAAATGCCCATATTAACATCCCCAAATTGTAGAGAACTCCAGTCTTGCTGGTCTTTATGTTCTTAAAGGGGACTGAAAAAAATCAAACAAACAAAATTAGCTGCACAGTTCCCGGTGAAATTCTGCAAGTTGGGTGCTTAACTGCAGCTGTTAAAATTTTGATGCCTGTCAAGAGCTGGGCATCAATAACTTCTTTTCCTTTTCAATATTAAAATTAGATGGAATTACATGTTTGTTTTACTAAACTAAAGCTCCCAGATAAGGAGGAATTGTACTGTCTGTGAACAGTAGCACTTACAGATATTGTGCCAAGAATCCTTGTTAAAATATAGATTGAAATTCTAGTCCTTTTCTCAGTCTGCAGTGGAGCTACAGGTTTTATTCCTGGCTTCCAATATGCACGTTCATGCCTATGTTTTCTTGGAGTCTGGAAAACAAACACATGTGCATACATACACTTTCATCTTATTTTCATTATCAGAAAATTTCTAGAATACTGAATACTTCAAAAGCTGCATTACTTACCCTGGTTTGAGTTAATTTTTGAGGTTTTCTCACTAACCTTCCTAGAAGGAATGGGAAACCTGTTTCTAGTCACCTATGGACAAATAGGTGCCAAACGAATGAACTCTTCAATAAGGTGGAAGTGTTTTCTTTGTGGCTGGGTGTTCAGACACCCACCATTACATCTGGCGTAGGAATGTGAAATTTGGATGATCCACTTGCATGGTTGCAAAATATTGTTCATTTTAAATTGCTCCAAACCTGCACTCTGTTCTTTTGCTCTGTGTAACGTGCTTTCTATCTCAAAACCTTATCTCTTTTAATATGTTATGCTTAATCCTAGAATGGATCTTTTAAAGTTAACAAGATCTGGCTGTGGGTTACTCACTGGAAATATTTTTAACTTGTTTCATGGCTTGTCTTTCCCCCCCCCCCCCCAAACATTTTCCAATCCACTAAAACTGCTAAGGGTAGGTGCTGATTGTCCTGCTGCAGAGAATGAGTTATGCCTAGTTCAGCCAGCACTGCTCACATAATGGTTATTTAAATGAGCAACAATTTAATGATCACTGTTTACACTGTCTGTTTGCTCTTGCATTTCCTTCAGCTTGGACAAGGACAATAGGTCAGTTTTGTTTTCTAACCCTTTTTCTGTTTCAGTTTCTTTCAAATGACTGTAGGGCCTATGCCTATTGAGTGCCCTTCAAAGACTGATCTTTTATGCTCTAGACAACAAAAAAATCCAAAACCAACCAAAGCAACAAGCCCCCAAAAAACTCCCTGCATTTAAGGAGATTTTAGAGATGTCTTAAACGCAGGAATAAAGGCAGTTTCATATCTGTATAGAGTTGTGTTGAAATCTGTACTTTATCTAAAGTGTTCTTCATCTCTTGGGTCAGTACCTTTTTATTTACAATAAAAAAGCATGAAAACTTAATATTTCCTTTATGATATCTCTTCTAAAAAGCCACCGTTCTTTTTAAATGCCAAACTCCACCCACATAATCTTATCCTGAGATGTAATGAGGTCGTTTTTTATATTGAGAATATTAATTATATTTTTCATTGTAGAAATAAAATGGGATGCAAGTTAAGGCCATCCAAGAGGGCTACATCTGACTTTGGACTGGGGTAATTTCAGAAGAAAATGAAATGGGTCTGCAGATGTGAAGGAGGCTGGAAAAGCAGTAGCTATTGCTGTTTGAAGTAACTGCTTGTAGCAGGAGGCAAGGAGAGCAGTTTGATTTCCTGTCCTCTCTGTACTTTAGAAGCTTACCCAGTTCATGTCCAGAACTTCTCCATCAAGTCCTACTGCCCATTCTTATGGCTTCTGTGAGACTTGCAGAGGTGTTTTAAGTACAGCAAGAAGTGAACACAGGTACTGCCTCTGCTGAGCAGAGAGTGTTTGTGTCCCCTGTGTGCAGGCACAGGAGTGGTGCAGGTTGGACCCAGGTACTGAGATTGTCCACACTTTGCTGTTTTCCTCCCAGCCCATGTGTTTGATTCCATCCTCACTGTGGTATTCTTGTTGCATGCTCTGCTCTAACCAGCAAAAGACAGACCAGGCTTAGTTGGTCATTGCCTTAGTGCCACTCTTCCCACTGTTGTTAAATTCTATTACTGTGCATTCCCCTCAAGTTTCAGGCTGCTGCTGTATTTGCAGGGAGTACACATGACCTTGGAGCTATGGCTTCTTCTGATCATGCATTAATGTTTAGGATGGAATTCACAGAAGTAGCCAGAAAACTCAAAGTTCTATGGTACACTTCTTTTTAAAGAAGGCCATATATTTAATAGCTTTCTTTTATTATACTTGCACATTCTGTATTTACCAAAAAACTTACTGCTGATTTTGGGATAAGGTGATCTCAGTTATGAGGCCACTATGATCTGTATAATCAAATCTGATATATAAAACCAAGCAAGGAGTGCAGGAGAGGTAGGGGAATATTGTGGTGTTCCTTTTGGGTCCACCTGTAAAGAAAATATGTGAACTGCAAAGAAAAGGAAGAAAACATGTGCAGCTTCCTAACAGCCTGGCTGTGTTGGGAAGTGGGATTAAAGACTTACACAGATCCCAGAATGCTCTGGGTTTATGCCTTGCTGTAGCCCTCAACTGCCTCCAAGCCTGTGGCTTTCCTTGGAAAGGGTATTGTGAATTAATAGTCATTAATTCTACAACATCTGTAAAACTCTGCCGAAAAATAGCACAGAAGGCTGAGTTTAGAGAGCGTTTGAGACCTGTTGTTCTCCTTGCACGAATTCCAAATGTTGTCCTGTGGGACAATGGTGTGGGAAATGCGTGCTGGATACTGGCACAATGGCATTCCCATATCTGCCAGTTAGTTACAGGTGACTTACGTTGGCAGAGAAATTCTGGGACCTTTTCCATAGCTGCTGTTTGCTCCATTTCTTACACTTCCTCAAAGTATGTAGTTGTAGCATCTGTCAGTGAATACTTCAGGCTACCTGAATTATTGCTCTTATTAGGAATACCTTTTGTTTTGGTAACTTTTTGGAAGACCTCATGCATTTAGGTAAGAATATTCTGTTAGTGTATGTATTGGAAATGGGGCTTCCTGTTTTGTAAAACACATCATGCTGGCTTATCTTAAGTACTAGAGGGAAGAACACTCTGGTATGCATTTATGGTGCTGACTAGAGTAGGACCTAGTCCTAGTAAGTATTGCATCAGGTAGCAGAGTTTGCCAAGGTTCTCTCTGTGTTTAATGTTACAGCCTGCAGTATACGTGGGTTAATTGCATGGTACAAGTATCTCCAGTTGGCATTGGGAAAATGAAAGGGATTTCATGCTCCTGAACAGTTTGTTCCACATCTGTGATGTGCAACACTAATGTCTCATTACCAGAGGCACTGAAAACACACAGTACCAGCTTGGTCAGAAGGTACTGCTGGTATTCACCTCTTCTGTAAACTGCAACACAGGAGCTTCTTGCTGCAAACCTAATGTATATTATAGAGTTGAAGCAACTTAAAAAGCCCTACCTTTCCTTCCTCTTTGCCTAGGAAGAAAAAGAAATTTAAAGAGCAACACTTACAAGGATGTTCATACATCCGCTTGAACCTTGTAGTCGCTTCTTCCTGGAGAGGTGTACCTCGCTTCAGACTATCCATGGTCCTTAGGTACTAGCCCAGGTGTTCTAATTATATCTAAATTATATCTAGCATAGATGAATACAGAAAAGACAAATCTCCCCTTTCCCTAGAGGGAGGAGAGGATGATTAAAAGGGCTTTTAAAAGTATTTGTAAACACATTTATTGTTTACCCATTGTTGTTGGGTGAGATTTTTAGTTTTGAGGGGTATTTTTTTGTTGTTTTCTTAACTGGAAGTTTCCCATGGTTATTTATAAGGCTGATAATCTCCATTCAAATCTCTATTCCAGTAGTTTGTCTTCCATAAATGAAGCTGTATCATCAAAAACTTGTTACACTTCTTAGCTGCAAAAAACATTCAGTGTTGATTAAATTTGATAAGAAGAATATGAAAGTGCAATTTACAAGAAAATAAATAGAAGGTATATTGTATTAAAACATTATAGAGTATATGTGGAAGTATTTTGAAGTTCCTTTGTTCTGTGTGTTTTACCTCTTATCTCTGTTTGTCGTTTCCTGTTTCTGTCTCGTGCTTTCTATCTACACAAACCTGCTGTAGGCCAGTGTTACGTGGTGGGTCAGCTGCTACCACTTCCTCTAACCCTCATCATGACAACACCAGGTAAAGAGTACTTTTTTTTTAGCCATGACCCCCTAATTTAGATTCTAAAATTCAGGTTTCTGTTTCCCTCTTTCTAGTAATCTTATTTTAAAACACAATATTTTTGTGCTCCCTCTCAACTCTTGAGATATTTCAGGCCTTTATTCCTTACCCATCCAAGTCACCTGCACAGGCCTCAGTTGTCCAATAGGTACAACATGCTGCAGAATTCTGACTCAGACTAATATGTGAGAGGAGGCTCTGAAATTACATTGGCAGTACAGTTTAGGTATTTGCTATTTAGTAATGAGCTTGCTAGAAAATTTGGCCTTATATCACCTAATTTTCGCAGGTGTTCTCAGTAACATGCCTGTGACTGCTAGTTGTGGCTGGATGCCTTTTCCCTGCCATTGTCCTGGCAGATTGACATTGTTTCAGTGGAACTGGATGTAAGAGTGACACATAATCTCGTGGGCAGGATGATGGAAAAAACCCAGTCCCTTCTACATCTGTTGTTTCCATTTGCTGTTTGCAATTCCGTGTTTTCATAGAAATGGAGGTTAGATTTAGGCTTAAATAGAAACTGGATTCAAGCAGGTGACTCTTCTGTAACTCCATAATTCAGTTTTTGGAATGGTCCAAGAGATATCTCAAGGGATTTCATTCTGGTAACCCTCTTAATATAATATCTGGAATGGTTTGGAAGTTGGTAGAGCAGCAGTGATACACTGTGACTTTATATTAAATTGGTGTGACCTGAGAGGGAGCCATGCCCATCTCACTGAAATGCTGAGCCTCCCTGCCTGTTTCAGGAGATGGTGAAGGACAACTGTGTTGTAGATATGGTGGAATCTTCTAAATTTTTTACCATGTACTACAAATAAAAAATTGTCCATGAGAAGACCCTCATCAGAAATCTCTTCGGATTTCATAGGACCTGTAGAGTAAGGAGAACTCGATTTGTTTTTTTGAGTGTGCAAAGCTCAAGGATCTCATATTTATTGGAAGTCCAGACTAATGCAATTCTGATCTTGAAATCGCAATTCCTATTAAGAAACAATGCATTAAGAAACAGCGATACATGGAAACTTGACAATGTCTGTTTGGGGGGGAGGGTGTTGCCTGAGCTAAGGGCATTCTAGAGAAGTTTCCTCAAAGTGATGAAAGAACATAAAGTGTAAAGGTAGTTTCTGCACTTAAGTGCATTCTGCAAGCTCCAGGAATTCTGCTCATATTCTCATTAGTTGACCATTAACTGTCATTAAATGTTAAACATTCTTTTAGGTGTGTTTGTTGTGAATTTGGCAGCCTTGACATTATTTTGTTCCATTTCCTAAGCTGTTTGCAGCAATTGTTCTTGGGTCCTAATGAGAAAGCAAGTCAAGGGGAGCTAAAATTGAAAACAGGTTTAAGATAGAAAGTGAAAAGCTCAAGGGTAGGTGGAGGATCCTAACAGGTGGATTTACCTGTTAGTTGTTGGAAACGAATCTGATTAAGAAATAGCACTTGGATGATTAAAACTCATACTCTGTGTAGACTTTCTGCCACTTGCCAACTGATAATAAATGTTCTGTATTTAATTACCTTGCCCTGGAGTTAGAATAATGCTCTCTCTGAATTGCTACATAAACTGAGAGTACCCTGGGAACAAACTTTCTAATGCACACAAAGTTCAGCAAGCAGTGAGTGATTCTGCACTGCACTCTTTATTTGCCAGGTTCTCTGCCTATAATACTGAGATTAATGTAACTGAGGTTCTTAATCTCAGTAAATGTCCCCTTGGGATATTTAAGTAGGTACTGAGCATAAGACACCCAATTCTTTCCAAGTCTCCATTTGGATATTTCTACTCTGTTGCCAGGTCTCTTGCAACTGGCACTTTAGCTCAGGCAATGTTCGGGTTTCATGAATCAGTTAAATAACTGCAAAGTCTTTTGAGGAACTGTATGTCAGCAAGAAGTCTGTCTGTGTGGAGAATCTTCAAAAATATTTAACTGTGGAGAGCAGTCAACCCCAATTCAGTGCAGCACTTACCCATTTCATATGTGTTTGTGCTTTACTCAGTTAGGATCCTATTGAAATATGGCCCTGTAACAGCTGCAAAAAAACTCTGTAGTTCTTTGTCACCACCAAGAAATACATCTACTGGAATGCTGGTAAAATAGGGTACTTACTAATCTTTGTGTGGCTGAGACAGCTAAGCCATCTTCTTTGTTTGGTAGATATGGTCTCACCAACTTCGACACGACACTCGAGGGAACACCAGATGACATGACAGTTGTGGATGCTGCTTCCTTAAGAAGACAGGTACGTAAAGCACAGTAGTTGACAATATTAAGCCAAAGCTGTAGTGGTAAAATGGGGTAACAGGTTTTTTGTGTGACTGCAAAGGTATCCATAACAGGTATGGTAAGGGATCCTCTCTGTGCCCCTGCTGGACTGCCCTCACATATCCTATATTGTTCTGGGAATCTAGAGAATCTGACTCCATTTCTGTTCCTACTTAGTAGGGGCAGCAAGATCTGAAGATAGAAAGTCAAATTATCAACTGTTTAACATCCATCTCTTTGGGATGCTAATCTTACGTAGTTATTCAGAAGCTTCTAAAAAGTCTGGCCACTTTTAATGAAGTATTAAAAGCCTTTATTTGTTTTTAGATAATCAAACTTAATCGCCGCCTACAACTTCTGGAAGAAGAGAACAAAGAGCGAGCCAAGAGGGAAATGATCATGTACTCAATTACTGTAGCTTTCTGGCTACTCAATAGCTGGCTTTGGTTTCGGCGCTAGACATGGCTCTCGGAAAGATTTCATAGTTGAAAACAAAAACAATTTACAAAACTCCTTATTTCTGTTTCTGAAATTGTATGCTGTTTTATAATTCATACACTGGAAACTTCCACCACAGATAAAGGCTCTAGAATTGCAGTGTTAAAGGGACACCTTGTTGTTCAGTTGTAACGCATTTAATAGATTTGCATTGCAAATACTGCAGTATCCTCCTTTGCATGCTTCTGTGTAAACATGGATCAGCCCATGGGAAGTTTGCTTCATGCAGTGTAAGGACTCCTGAGTAATCTCCAGGACTAAGCACTGGAGGTTTTGTTGTGGCGTGAAGAGAACAAATAAAATGGATTTGGAAAAAAAAAAAAAAAACAAGAACAAAGGAATACAAATTCATTTTTATTGTTCTGTTGTTAGATGCAATTAAACAATTGCACTAGTTTTCCTTTAGTCCAAGTAGTTTGAGGTGTGCCATAATCAAGGAGTGTGTCCTGTTTATGAGTACGTTCCTTGTTTAAGTATTGTTTGGGTCGAATAATAAAAGGAATTCTTTGCTAACATGCAGATTGTCCAGAGGTGTGTAATATGTACTTTTTTTAGGTTTAATTTTGCAGATGTTTTTCTAAAAAATACATTTTTAAGCAAGTCAGTCTATGAGTGGTCAGAAGATTATGGAGTACAAGATATTGATGTAGTATATTTAATAAAACTCTCTCAAAAAAACCCCCAACCCCAAACCATTGTTTAATATTATTTTAAGAAAAGTTATTTGAGGTTTTGTCTAAACTGTTAGTCTTTGGAGTAATGAGTAGTGGTGGCCTGAACAGCTCCAAAGCAGCAGGGGGGCAGGTGTAGGCTCCCTTCCCCTGCTGGTGTGGTGGTGGTGTTTGGGAAGCCAGCCTGCTGTCCTCCAGCAGCGGGTCAGTTTAGACATCCCCTGCTCATCCCATGCTCCAGCACCTTTTTTGGTAGACACTGTGTGGGGGGTGCTGGTGGCTTTGTGCCCCTGCAAGGCTGCAACTGCCACTGCCCTGCAGTGCTGTACAGCCACAGCCCCTTCCCTAGGGCGTATGGAACAACTGAGACTGTCCGTGTACAATGACACCAAAACACTGCTCAGAGGCGACCTTCCTTAGAACAGCTGGACCCAGACCACTGTGCAGGACCGTGTTTTGGGCTCTAGAGGTGCACAGACAGGTGAAGAGATGATGATCCTCAGTGGCTGCAGAAGAGAAGGACCCAGAGCCCATTTCAGCGCTGTCCTCGCTCACCCTGCAGCACAGAGGGCACGGAGCAGTCCCGGGGCTGCCTCTACACAGAGGGACCCCCAGGCTGGGATGGCTGCAGGTGCCCAGCACAGCTGGTCCTGGTAAGGACAGGTGGTTCCGGGAGCATCAGCATGAGGAGCCGTGAGGATTTTGATATCAGTGCTGCAAGTGCCTGAAAGAATGCTGCCCTCATACATTTCCTGTGCTCTGTGTCCTCGTGGTGGTGTGTGGCTGCTGCCCTGCTGTACAGGCTGCTGTCCCTGCTTCCTTGGCTTCTCTGCATATGGCTGTGGCATATGTTGTTTCTGAGCTTTGTTTACTGTATTATGTAACTCCATCGGCTAATTTGGGGTGTTTGCTGTGCATGTTTTCTTATCATGAATGTTGAAGTGCGTGCCTTTGTCTTTTAGTGAAAGACAATATGAAGGGCCAGGCCTGCTTTGCACATTTCCTGTATTTTCATGAGTTTTATACCACGACCTTTATGCTGAAGGTGTACTGTATGAACTCTGATGGTGCAAATGAGGGTTGAGAGATTGTACAAAGAATTGTACACGCGATACTTAAAAATAAAGCTTCTTCTAAAGGCACAAAACCGGACTTTGTCTTGCACGTGGGAATGGAACTCGACGAGATTTCAGGAACGCCTACCCCGGAGGGGCCGCCCGTGGGGCGCGTTCGGGAAGCGCCGCTGCCCCGGGACCTGCCCGGAGCTCCTCGGTCTCCCCGCGCCGCCGCTCCGCCCTCCTAGGGCTCTCCTGCCCGAGGGCCGGCGGGAGCCCGGCCTGAGGGTCCCGGCCCGAAACACCCCGAGGGCCCAAGCCGGGACACCCGGCTTTGCACTGCCCCGCTCCTGTCCCCGGCGGTGCCCGGGGCCGGTTCCGCTGCCCCGGCCGGGAGCGCTTCCTCCCGGAACCAGCGGGGCGGTCCCGGGGCGGTCCCTGCCCGTCCCTGCCCACACCCGCCATGGCCGCGCGGCTGCTCCTGCGGGCGGCGCGGCCGCTCCTGCCCCCGGCCGGGCCCGGGCGGGGCGCGCTGGGCACCGCGCTCGGCGCCGCGTTCAGCTCCGGGCCGCCCCCCGAGAAGAAGCGATGGCTCCGAGCGTACCTGGAGATGCAGCGGCTGCAGGCGCCGCCGCAGCGGCGGTGAGGGCCGGGCGGGGGAGGGCGGGGCTTGGGGAAAGGATGCAACAACGGCCCCAGAAATCGGGAAAATCGAAACGTTTGGGCACCGTCTCGTCACGCTTTGGAGCGGGATGGGTTTGGCTCCGCAGGTCGGCGTAGCCCCGGTTGAACGTGGCAGGCAGGGGGTGATGCGGAACCGACGTGATGCGGATTTAAATACTGGGTTTGGTGCTTAGACACAGTTCAGTTTTTCGTTCCCTGTCGAGCAGCCCAAGGGCGCGGTGCTGCTCGCGGGTAACTCGCTCTGTCCCTGAGCCCGTGTGCTTCCCGCAGGTCCGAGCAGCCCAACTGGGATTACCACGCCGAGATCCAGGCCTTCAACCACCGCCTGCAGGAGAACTTCTCTCTGGACCTTCTCAAGACGGCGTTTGTCAATTCCTGCTACATCGAGAGCGAGGAGGCGAGGCGCCGGCAGCTCGGCGTGGACAAGGACACGGTTGCCCTCAGCCTCCAGGATAACACCAAACTTGCGGAGCAGGGGCTGCGCTTCGCCCGCGATTACCTGACACAGTGCTTTGAGGGCGCCTACCCACATTTACCTGCCAAGGGCGTAGAAGCGCTTGTTAATTTTCTTACCGGTCAGGAACTGGTCTCGTACGTGGCTAAAAACCTGGCTATCCAAGACCTGACGCTTTGCAGGGACTTTCCAGCCCCACCACAAGTGCTGCAGAGGACGTTCCTCGCGGTGATAGGAGCCCTGCTGGAAAGCAGCGGGTCAGAGAGAACGGGCATCTTTGTCCGGGTAGGTCCAGTAAACATTGTTTTGTACCTCGATCCGGGGACATCGGCAGAAGCTTGACAGTACCTGTAACAAGACAATTTAATAATGAGATCTGTTGGTTGGTGGCAGTGGTCAGGTGGGGTTTTGGGATTTTCGTGTTGGGGTTTTTTTCATTGAGAAGCACAGGCTGGTCGAGTACATAAAATCACACATTTCTGGTTTATAATGGTGATATTAGTATTTGCTGACACTTGCTAAGGGAAAGCATTATATTCCATGCACCTATACTATTAGATAATGAAATTATTCCATGTGAGATCACATATATCTTAAATTAAAGAAAAAAATTACATAATCAGGGACTGAGTTTATAGGTTTTGCATGTAGGAGTGCGAGCACCTAAAGATATTTCATACAAAAGTGTTGAATTCAGTGTAACAAAGTAGTTTTAGTAGCTATTGTAATTTCAGTCATGCTTTTAACTTATTTTTAGTTTTGCAATGGAGAAACGTTTGTTAAAATCATTGGGAGGTCTCTTTAAGAGCAAGTAGCAGTTTACAGGCAAGAGAATAATCCAAACAGGTTGAAGTCCTAAGGGTTTGCCTGTTCCCTTCAGCCTCTGTGCAGAACTCAAGTTCTTGCTTAGCCCCAGCCTGTTGCTGAACTCATGTCTGTACACAAGCGTTGTCACAGGTCCTCTCTCAGGCTGGTGCTGTCCGTTCCCTGGGTCTGGGGGCTCACTTTGCCCTGGACACACATCTGTCAGTGGCTAAACCAGAACTGGAGCTGCCCAATGTATCAGCTCTGCTGCGCTGGGATGGGACACTGAGGCAGCTGCCTCGTTCATTTCACAGTTTATTGTCAACTCTATTAATGCCTCTTCACACTGTATTTTCGTTAGGAGACACCTGAAGCTCAAGCCATTAATTGTAATATCTAAATATTCTTGTTTAGGACTTCTTAATTCCCCAGCTGATCGGAAAAGACCTGTTTGAGATCTGGGAAGTTGTAAATCCTATGGGTTTACTGGTGGAAGAACTGACCAAGAGGAACATCTCTGCTCCAGAACCAAGAATTACCAGACAGTTGGGAGTCAGCACAGTTCTACCAGTGTACTTTGTTGGGTTGTACTGGTTAGTACAATATTAATTTAAAATGACATGGGTTTGACTGGGGGAGAGGGGAGGGGGAAGATGATCTTTTACTTTTCTACTCGTATGCTTTTTGGTCAAGTTGTTAGAGAAAAGAAACCTTACAGTGACTTCTGTATAAAATCAGCCATTTGAGTGTTGGCCATAGCTCAGTGGTGATGCATAGACAGTCTCTAAAGGGCTTCAGAGGCTAAATGGGTACACCAGAGAGCCTGGGTGTGTGTTCTGGGTGACCTGTCACAGGAATTTTGTGAACATCATAACTGTGTGGCTGTGGAGGGATCACATATCCAGGGCTTTGGGAAGGGTAGAGTCATCAAGGGAGGTGGGATTGAAGAGAGTCTCATTTTATATTCCAGAGAAGGTTTTTAACTTTCAAATCACAGGCACTGAAAGCTAGGCAAGAGGAGTGTCTGTGTCCAGGGAAGACTTAGGAAGTGCCAGTTGTCCCTGGTGCATTTGTGTCAGGTTCGGTCAGCCCTTGTCGTGGTCTCTTGCCCCAGGGTGACATCGCTTCTCTGGGGCAGGACAAAACCCACATCACTGCTGCTTTGCTAAATGAGCTGCAGATAAACACGTGGGAAGGTTGCCTTAACTTATTCTGATTTATCATTATTTGGTTTATATGCCTTCTGAGATTTATCTTATAGAAAAGAAAGGAACTTGGATTATTTTTCTTCTGGGATCCCTGGTGTCCCTTCACAAACTGCTCCTATTCAGTGCCCACAGGTGTTGATTAAACAGAGCTGAGCACATGCTTCATAACAGAGAGAGTTTTGCTATCAGTCCTTTTGAAGCAGTTTGAAAATGCTTCCTTACCAGGGGAGGAGACAAGACAAAGGCATTTCAGTTCCTGTTTAAGTGAACCAGAGTAACGAATTTGCATATTTTTAACGGGGTTAACAAATTGAATACTGTAAAGAATCAGTGATATGCTAGGAATGTAAATGAACAGAGTGGTGTTATTCCAAGAAATGGGCACATTTCTGACCTGAGTTTCCATTGTGAATATGCAATCACTTATCTTTGCAGGAAAGACCAACAGGAATGTTTAGATTGTGTGTGTATAGAAATTACCTTCAGTATTCACAGAACACCGGAGGAAAAAACAGTCTATTTTTTTCATGGTATGCAGCAGTGCTGAACGATGAAAATGTTTGTAATTTTATTTTCTTTTCCCCAAGTGATAAGAAGATTTTAGCTGAAGGCCCTGGGGAGACGCTGCTCGCTGCAGAGGAAGAAGCTGCGCGGGTGGCCCTGCGGAAGCTCTACGGGTACACAGAGAACAGGAGACCTTGGGACTACTCAAAACCCAAACAAGGACTGGCAGCTGAAAAGGCAATCAGCAGTAACTAGGATGCTAAAAGACATTTCTGGTTTCTCGTAAGAATTAAAGGCTTCCATGCTGAGTATAGATGTATTTAGAAAAGCAAAATGCAGTTGGTTTTTCTGGCCTTCAGAGCTTGAAACTTTCAAGTCAAGTGCGGTATTAAAATGAATAAAGTCTTTTTGTTTTGCACAATGTTTAATATTTTCTCATTTTTCTAAACATAAAAAAATAACCCTAATATGAACTTTTGCCTTTTGGCTGAGTTTTTACATATATCACCTTTTTAGTGATGTTCAATGATGTGTGACAAAACCTGTATAGAAACAGGTGTCATGAATGCTTCCTTGGTGATTGTTTGGAAAGGATTGTTAGCAAGAGGAGTTGAATTATGTGTGCAACATCAGTCTTTGGATTGCATCTGGAATAATTTGTCCTTAACCTTGTGAAAACATCAAATGTGATGATGATACTGACACTGGTGATGATCCAAACTTTTGAGGTCTTACTGCTTGCATGCAAATTTTATTTGCCATGCACATTGGTTGCTATTGTTGGAGCACGAAAGGTTTCTAAAATTTGTAATAATGTCTCTATTGCAAAACTAGAAATAAGTGAAAATAAGGATCATGAAGGCCTGACTCACAGATATTGGGGAACATGATTTCATGATAGGCTATAAAATAAGGTTTTTCTTATTTTCACTTTTTTTTCTCTTTTTGGTACTTCTGTTTAGTCCATGTACTTTAATTTAAGTGATCACGACTAAAGTACTGGATTTAGTGAAATCAGTGTTTTGTTTGCACTATCTGTAGCTATTTTAATATAACTCCAAGTAAATGGAAAGACACTTAAGGATAACTCCGGTACCTGCATGATATTCCTGTTAAATGCCATAGAAACTGAGCATGTCTACCAGAGGGCTACAGATATGTGAGGACTGAGGCTCTTTTGAAATAATTTTCTTAAAAAATGTGGAAGGGTCTATTACAAACTGGGACTGAACCCTGAAAGGAAGAAGCTGGATGTAGGACAGTGGTTCAGGAAGTGTTTCCTGTTTTATCCCATTGTGAGCAAAAGAAGACACCAGGTAAATGTACTTTCACTTTTGGGGGTGGGAAAAGCGTAGGCAGATGGCAATTCCTCCAAGTTTTGTCCAACACTCATCCTTTTGCCTGTGGCTCATGGGATGGAATCAGTGAAGGACACTTGGCAGCCAGAGGTCCTGGCTCAGCCGTGGCTGCTGAGCAGGTCTGTGGCTCGTTCCCTCCCGGCCCTGCCGTGACAGTGAGCGCTGACTCTGCCCGATGCAAACACAGTTATCGGTGTATCCAAGCAAAAGAAGGGTCTGTCTGTGATCCAGGAGTGTCTCCAGACTTGCTGTGACCTGCATCTTACCCCTGTACAAAACGCTGATGTGGCTGGAGAGCAGCAAAAGCTTCCTGCTGCGTTCTGGGCCGGGGGATCACTGGTGTGAAAGCTGGAAAACAAAAAAAGAGAGCAGAAGGATCAGTGGAGCATAAAATGTGCATAAAATCGCTTAAGTGAAAAATTCCAGCCAGGTAATCTATTACTGCTTACATAAGCAAAGCCAATAAGGTCAGTCTGTTCCAGGGGAATAATAGCAAAATTTGAAAAAGATGGTAAAATTACTCATGCTATTTTTAGTTTCCAGATGAGGTTATTTCTCTTTACCTATTTTAAAAGGACAGTAGTGAAGGTGGGGTTTTTTATGGCCAAAATTTGATTTACCTACTCTTTTTTTATATACATATTTATGTATTTTGAGATAGAGAAAAAAGCAAATTTCTGGCAGTTTAATTTAAGATCTGCTTGCTGTGGCTTTATAGTTTGGAATATGGGCCTAAGTCATAGGAGAAGAGGATTACTGAATACTGTGCTGAAAAAAGCTGAGTAATGCAAGATGAATCAGTGTACTGTGTGGCACATGTATGAAATGTATTGAGCTCAAATGGAAAGACAGTTTGGGGACATGGAAAGAAAGGACTGGGTTTTTATAGAGGTGTGAGTGAAAAATGAGTTTTTGTAAGAAAACATGTCCTATTTTCAAGCTTCCAAAGGTCAAAAAACCATTTTATATGGTACCTGTGCTTTGACTTCTGGCACTTAAGCATATATTTCAGGATTCACAGTTGTAGTAGTGGAATAATTTACACACTTCAGGTTAATAACTTTTTTCCTTGTTTTTTGAATCAGTAGCCATAAACAGTATCTAAGTGGTGTTAAAATATTGTTTAGATTTACAGAAATCAATATCTACAAAGTCTGGAGGAAATGGCAGCTCAGAAACATTGTTCATGAAATTCCATGACAGTTTTGTTGTCTGAAAAGTGCTTTGTGAGCTGCTTGCATTGGTTCTGACACAGGTGCTGAGTACAAGTGCATTTCCACCTCCCAGTGCTCATTCCTTTCACAGAGTCACGTTTTATTTATCTTTCAGAGAAGACAATAGATTGAGCAGCATGTCAATAATGACTGACAGGAAGGAATCAGGGCAGTTTATTCTTTGAACCCATTGAAGAACTCATTGATTATGAGTATTATGTTTGTAAAATTACTTAACAGTAGGATGCTAAAGTAGTTCTTTAGCATTTATGAAATTTTGGAATAGGTTAACATAATCCCAAGAATCAACTTTGATTATGCTTTTCTGTATAATACCTTATAGCCCTACCTGATGCAGACATTTCTGTTACTGCATTTGCATTTCTCCTTCCTTTAACTCATTCAAACCTTGTCTCCTAAACAAGATTTTTATGTTAAGTGAAAAATTGGTAAACTAGAACACAGGACAACAATATTTCTGCAGTAACTTAAAATATATCTCATGTACTAACAGCTGTGTTTCAACAGAAGTACAGTATTTTATGCTAACCCTTTTTTTAGCTTTCTTTTTGTGACCTTTGTATTGATTCCAAAAAGTTTGGTAATATGCTTAGACATAAGTATCAGTTGAATTATGAAATAAATGGACCACTAGTGATTAATCCATTGCAATGGGTGTAATCCATACTGCAATGGCAGTTTTGCTATTGATTTTAGCCTAGACTTGGTTTTTCTCCAAATGTTAGATAAATTCAATGTGTGAGTGATCTTGGATTACTCTGTTCCTGTCATCTGCATCCTTTGTCTTTTTCTGGAAAGTGTTTTAAAAGTGGTTTTATTTTAAGAAAGGTAAGAGAAGTTCTGTTGCATTGGTCCCAGCTAAGTAATTGGAGTAAAACTTCTTAATATACTTTTATGCACTGTTATTAAATTACTATTGTTCTCAGTTTTTGCTTTTGCTCCTTTGTCTCTGGCAGTTCAGCAATGTGACTGAGCATTCTGTATTATGTCCTTGTTTTTAACTGCAGCTTCTTCTGGTTACAATAACCAGATATTTTGCTGTCATCTTCTCTTTAAAAAAATAGCCCAGGAATAATTCCTATGTTAGTTGTTGCTGTGACTTAAAGACAGGAGATTAAAACGCAGTCAATTCACTGTTATCTCCATGTTGATTCAGAGTTTGAAATTGCTGGTGAAAAGTTAAAGCTTTTATTGATGTTTCTTATAACAAACTCTTAGGTTTTGTGATAAATCAAAAATTTAAATAAGGTGCTCTGGTGTTATGTTGCTATAAAAAGCCACAAAGAATTCGAAACATCAAAAGATCTGTTGTCATTGTGTTTTGCAGGGCAGGGGGAGAGGGATGGTGCAGGTACAGAAACATCAGAAGAGCCCTACTTTTCCTTGTCCTTAACTTTACTGAGTGCTGTGGTAAACTTTAAAGAGGCTCTAAACTATTTGGTTTTTCTTACATCAGAGCTTTGAAGTTTAATATTGAGAGTTGCATTTAGTGTGGAGATGCAAACACCCCTCTACAAGATTGTTTTTGTCTTTTCTGATCGATTCCACTGATCTCATGGCTAGTTTTCCATGTTTCCCATTTCAGTTTGCCTGAGAAATTGAAGATACAATGCTCACCAGTTGGTCAGTAAATAGCCACTGTCACAGTGTGAGGCTGCACAGTGCAAACAGCTGATCTGTGTGACAGAATCAGAGCACTGAGGGCTGTGGGGGATCCTTAAATCACGGGCACACCGCAATGCAGCTCTTTGTGGTGTTCCTGAAAACTGGGGCTGGTCTTCTTTGGGAAAAGGGTGGCTCTAGGGAGAAGGTAAATGTTATCATCCCGTTCTATTTTTGTGTAATAAGTGTAATATTTCTGCCAGTCTGTGGCAGCTCTGCTGGTGACTGTGCTCTCGGACTTCCAGGTTTATGTTCAAACATCTCACCTGAATTGCTACAGTGCAGGTATTGTTTGACTGTCAGGGACATCCTGGATCATCAATCCATCCATCACCATCACAGCTGTGTGGTGTGATCCTTTTCCTATAGAGGTTAAGCTCTGTTTTAGATGCACTACATCTTTTGCTCCTGTTGCTCCAGCTGGGGACAATTACAGAACCTCACTTTTCTGATATGGAAATTAAAATTTGTGCTTTACCTTTGGAAGTTTTTGTTGCCAGTTGTGCTCACTTGTTCTTATGCCAATGTTCTTTATCAGAAGAAATGTAGATTTTATTGACATTTGGGGAATTCTGCATTTAATTCCAATGAGATTGAAATTTAATTCAAGTTTTGAACATGCTTGAGAGCTCCCCTTTATAGGGCATCTTAATAGCTCTGCAGTCCTGTGTTTAATTAATTAATTAGCCTGGGATGGTTATTTAAATCAGAGCAACATTTGTTTTTGTAACTTGAGTAACATTTTTAGATGAATCATTACCTGACCTTTTTAGTTTAGTACTCTTTGTCCTGAAGGCATGATTTTGGTTTAAAGTACTCAGTTTTGGTACTTGACATAGGAAACTAAAATGAATCACATCAGTAGGTGGATGTGTCTATTACAAATGGTATTTTCAATAGTCATTTAAATGACTTGGCCAATATTTATGTAGCATTTCTAAATCTTAAAAACATGCAACTTACAAGAAAAAAGTTCTGAAAAAAAACGTTTTGATATCCATCTTCAAAGAAACAACACTGTTTAATGCAAGTTATTTCAGAAGAGAGACAATAGTCAGCTGTAGGCCTTTGCTTCTGGCAACAGATTCCATAGTTTCATGATTCCCACCTATTTAGATCAGTATTGAACCAAATCTTCAGTTTCTCAATGCCAGTGTATTTGTGGCTTTCTGTACTTGCACTCAGAGGGGCGGAGACATGGGGGGAAAGTGCCACTGGCAATTTTTCAACCTTATTGAAATGAGAAAATAAATACTTTTGACTTATACAGGGGATCATTTCTGAAGTTTCTAAGCTTGGAAGACTTAAAATGTTCTGCACTTGCTTATTTGACGATTTCTAGAGAGTAATGCCTGTATTTCTGTAGTAGATGGTGAGTGATAACAGACCTGGTGCCACACTGAGACAGCAGTCTTGTGGGGTGTCTGCATTTGTGAGGGATATCTCTGAGGCAATGCGGGGGATATTTCCAAATCAAACAATTAAGCCAGGTTGAATTAAAAAATCAGTGTGTGTTCCTCAAGGCTGAAGGAAGCACACTGGTGGAGCACTACTGCCCTGCACTAGACCTAAACCTTTGAGAGAAAATTCAGAGTAATGGGATTTCAAAGACATCATTCTGGAATCTGTTTTTGCAGATTGTCTTCTTCACAGAGGCTGTCCTACATAATTAATAAAATACCAATGAACGGAGGAAGTGACATGGAGTTAGTCATGTAAGAGCAGGATTAACCAGAGGAAGCATTCCCACCACCAGAGGACAAGGATTTGTTTAAAAGTGCTGGCTTGGTTCAATAAAGAAATCTGGTTACTTTAGTGGTTATTTCAATAGAACTAACAAAACAATTTGTGAAAATAATTGCAACATCTCAGAATGTTTAAGGAGGAAAAGAGTCCAGAGAGAAAATGGCTTCATTAGTTGAGTGCTAGTTGAATGTTAATGGAAATTATTCTCTTTAATTTCAAGTGATGGGAACCAAAAATGTTTACAAAATATTTTTTTATAGTCCCTCAGGAAAAATATGGTTGCCTAATCTAAAAGTGTGTGTCTGAAGGCTTCTTATTCCATTTCACAGACCTTCTACATCAAGTAATAACTGTGACAATGAGCTTGGTAGAGCTCCTTTTATAATTTGACTGAGCTTTCATCACTAGGGAACTGATGGGTTTAAATTGGAGTGATTTCCCTGTCATTTTCTGTTTAGAATATCAGAGTACAGTTCAGTTATGCTTTTATGTTTCTTTTGCAGTAGAAACATATGTTAAATATTTCATTTTTGTCTCAAATATCATGTGATGCTATTTCAGCATGTTTTTAATCAGGCAGTTTTCAACAACCTGTATCCACCAGGCAATGAGACAACACTTGGAGAAGAAAAAAAAAGAAAAGATGACATTAATAATGTCATTTAGCAGATCCCCTCATAGTAATTTATTATTGCTTCTGCTGCTGCTTTGATTGCTTTAGGATGACCCTAGATGCACATACCCACACAGTTTCACTTCAAGACCCACGGCATTGCATATTTTTCTCCCAGGGGCTGGGAATCTGCACTGACACTCGGTGTCCTGTGACTGCAGGCATGATGTCCAAGTAAGCTTTTTGAGGATTTCCTTGGTTCAGGCTGTGTGCTGTACAGCCAGCAGGCAGGCTGCTGAAGGTCATGGAAATCTAGACCAGTAGCAAACTGTTAATTATTCACAGGTTTCAGAATTAGCTCATTTATTTCATGGTTTATTTCTTTCAAGGTTTCTTGTTGAACTTGTTAGTTCCTAATTGGTTATTTCAATTGCCCCCTGCAAGCTTGGCTGTAAGATCAAGGGTTTAGGAGATGATCATGGATCAGATTGAATTTGGTTGATCTCATTACCTTGTGAGAGACGAAACCAGGCTATTTAAAAATAACAAATTTGAATGTTTTTTTCTTGATTTTAGTACTGTACTCAAAATTTCCTAGTAACCAAAAACTTCAGGGATCAGATGATAACAATAATAACAACAATAAAGTATGATAAAATTTGGAATAAGTTTCAAAATCTTCCTTTAGAGAAAAATTCCCCCTATTGCAGAAGGGACTTGTTGCAAGTGACAGTACCCACCGCTGAGTTACCTGACTCTTACCAAATGAATGAGTTTTGAAACCTGCAAGGAATGCTTTTTCTGCTTCAAGATAATTTCCATTTTTGAAGCATAACAATACATCCTTTTAACATGAAGATGTCATTCCAAAGAGTTCACCGTGACAAATGGTTATTTGGATTTCATTGTACAAGGGGACTGGCTGTCGAGGGGGCTGAGGGCACTTGTGGGCATTGCCTGGCAGTGCTGAGGGGTTCTAGCAAAGAAACAAAAGACACGTCAGAGCAAAACTGGGATTGCAGAGAGTAATCTGAACATTCATTGACTGTTGGGTGCTCAATTTATAATGAGGAAATATAGAAAGAATTAAACCATTTGGCAAGTGGGTTTGAACAGCGATCTCTATCCATGAAGGAAAGAGTGGGAGTGTAAAACAAGAGTTTACCCTGGCAAATGTCTAGTTCAGTAACAATGGAAAATTTTCATTAGTGAAACCTTTCTCTGTTGTTACTTTGCTTAAATTGTTTTTATTTTGAATGATAACACTCCTAATCCTGTCTCTGAATGAGCAAAATTGTGAGGGGAACAGGGCAGCCCGCAGCTGATGGGCATGGCCGGGCACAACTCCTCTATCTCCTGCCTGCACATGTGACATTTCAGTTGGGCACTTATCTGTGGGCACAGAGGGACCTGCAGGGAGGGGACAAGAACCTGAAGGGTAGTTCTGCCATCAGAGCAGTATTTGTAAGCTGGGTATGAATAGATCAAACCTGAAAAGTTAGAAAGCTGGGCCTTAAGTAGTAAAACACTGAGGTCTGAAACAACCACAACAAGGAGGAGCAGGATGTAAAACCTCTGTGTATTCATAAAGTGGATCTTGATAATTTAGGGAAGTCAAAGTAGACTTGGAGAGCCCTAAAAATGTTTTAGTAACAATGTTACAATTCTAACAATTACAAGAGACTTCATTAGGAGTCCTAATTTGTAAAAAATGCTATGCTTCCCTAAAAGCTTCTGAAATACTTTCGTTTCCATACTTGTGATAATCTATTAACTGTCAGATTCCTTTTCCCCGTCAATTTTTCTCATCCATGGTAGTCTAGAGAACCTTGTTGTTTTCGATTTTTTTTTTAAATTTTTTTTAAAATCTCTTGGACATCAGGGGGCGTATTTCTAAAATTCCTGTGTTCACGTCAGTAAAATACTTCTCTTTATGCTCTGAGCAGCCATTTTCCCCAATTTTTCATTCATTATGCTGTTTCAGAGTATTTATTCATTCTCTTCTATTAACTCTTTGTCTACAAACCAATACAAGGTTTTGTTCTAGTCAGGTTGCAATAATATTCTGAACCCTTACTCTTTTCCCATCGCCAAAACACAGTACGTGGAATATTACTGTGCACAACATGCCTTAATTCTTTAAATGTTTCTGGTGGTTGTTTTGTTGTTGGGTTTAATTTATTTAAGCATGTAGCTAGTAAATATTCAATACTCCTGGTGTCATGAAAAAGGCTTCTTTTTCATGTAAAGTCCTTCTGGTTAAGTCACATGCTGATAAGCATTTCTCTTTTTTATCTCTTGCTTAAGAAAGAGTTTTTCTATTAGACAAATGCTTTCAAGATCTGCATTCTCAGTTGAAATTCCCACACCTTGTTTCAAAGAGATGTGCCCGTCATTGCCACTTCACCAAAGAATGCATTCTTGAAAGAAACCTTGATTTTTTTTTTTAAGGCTGTTTGTAACTACAACTATGGCTCACAATGCTGAAAACAGATCAAGGCAAGAAACTGCAGGTGCTCTTGCTGTACAGCAGAAGGTACAAGAGGAGTGAATATCTGGGGATTCATTTTTCCTGTTAAACTAGTTATTCTAAACAACAGTTGGAAGTAAATGACATAGAGAAAGTGCTAAAACGTTACTAGTTTTAGCTCTGTTTTTCCCATGTGTGGATTGAGATTAGGCTTCTCCTGCAGAAAACCTCCCGTAAGAGGATATTTGCAGCTATCAGGGATTATCCAGATCTATTCACTCCAATTGCACTGGCCTGTGCTACATTCTCTGGGGGGGTCTTTTTGGGTTTTGTACATCTAGTTGGTGCTTTAACTTTTAACCTGCTAGTGCTACCAGTCCTAAAGCCCTTCTCTCTGCTCTTTGAACAGGAGAAATTCTCAAAGATTAATGGAAAAAATCTTGGTGACAATGTCTCAGATTTTAAATTATAGCAATGAGAAACATTACACTAAAGGTCATTGAACCAGGTTTCTTTTTGTAGTCGTCTTCTAAAATATTTTCTGTCAGAAACAGAGTGACTAGAAAACTTAACTTTTCTATGTCCACATTACATAGATTATCTTCTCTATTCTTCTGTTTGAATGTCTGATATCTAAAAAGCTCTATTTTCCCAAGTTTCTCTATTTAATGTCCATCTCCATCACTTTAAGATACTGTTCTTTTGCATCTCATTTCAAATTCAAAGGGATGTTTCCACAATTTTTAGTTATTCTGATACTTGTTACATTCACTGATTTGTTCAGTGCAGTGTACAAGATCTCTTTGTTTATCAGGCTCGATAAACACTGCTACATTGGAGTCACTGACTTACCATCCCAGATCATGGAGTGCCTGATAGGTATTTTGTGGCTTGTCTTTATATCTGTGACTCAGTGCACTGTTTTCTTTCTTTTTGTCCTCTTTCATTCTTTATATATTCAGGTTGACTTAAAGAATTAGAAAGTTTTGGACCTCTTTTGTAGATTCCAATTGTAGGTACTGCTTCACGATCACCACAGGCACTTACAGATGTCTACTCAGAACAGTTCGTTCTACTTTAATGTTCTCCAAATCAGCTCTCAAGTGATGTTTATCAAAATAATTAAAATTCTAGGGAAGTCTGAAGGAGAATATGTGAGTATCATAAAGTGTGGGCAAACAAAAGAACATGCTAGTTTCTCCCGTCTATTTTAACGTTGTTTCCCTCACTATTTGTCAAGATATTTGTCAAATGACCTGTAATCCTTTTTGCCCAATCTAAAGCACTTCTAAGGCAGCATAAGCCAATAGTGGTTTCCACAAATTAGACTGGTTAATCAATAATTTAGAATCAGCAGAGGAAAGGAACAAAGGCCTCTCTTTATTCCCATGGGAGTTTTACAGAAAACAGGCAGGAAATGCTTAGCATCAAGTGGAAAAGGTACTGAAGAACTGAACTTGAAAATACATTGGGCTTTAAATACAAATCTTATTTGTAGGTCAAGAAATAATTTATGTTTTTAAGCTTTAATGGAAAAATTAAGTTGTTCCTGTTCTGATTGCTGGGAGAGCATTTCCTAGTTCAGTACTTTATGTAGCCAAACACTACAGAAGCTCTTGGTGGTTTAGATGTCTGTTTAGATTCTGTCTCTCCGTCTTCTAAATTAGAACCAAAAGTTAGAGTTGAACTATCTTTCCACCATCAAGGTCTGTCTTTCACCTCTTTGTCCCCTAAAGCTGAGGTTTTTGTATCCTTGTTTTCTTCACATCAGTTCCACAATTTCTCTCTTCTATCCATAGGCTCTGGGCTGTCTTGTGTATTGCTAACATTCCCCTGGGAAGTTCTAGCAAATGTAAGATATGATATGGCTTATAATTGTTTTCTACTGCTGCTATAGGATCAAATATGAATATACTCCCTTTTCAGTTTAAAGGGTTTCACTCTCCTCTGGCATGTTCCTCTGAAAGGATGCAGGAAACAATCATTTTACCAAAATTTCTGTGATTTGTGGTACAGTTTATAAAGGATTGTTCAACTACAGGGTCTTAGAGAATAATGATAAACCAACACTGGTGGTGGCTTCCTACCTCATTTCCTACACCACATTACTCAAAATGAATTAGGTATATGTCACACTAATAAAATATGACATAAAAAGTAAAGACCACTAACTTGTGCATCACAAAAGACCAAGCTGATGTGACTGTGCCTTTATCGTGAGGTCTGTTCCCTACAATCAGCTGTTATGGGTAAATTAATCATTTACCTTTTCTACTACCTTAATGTCATAGCAGGGGGTGGGAAATGTCAAAGGGAAATGGCATTGCAAGTAAAAACAATGTTGTAATTCAATCATTTTTGACTGACCATTTTTTTGCATTAAATTGTCAAGATTTAAGTGACTGTCAACAGGCAGTATGATTTATATAACCATTACTATGACTTTCTCTTGTTTTGATCTCTTATCAGAATATATCTATTCATTAATAAAAAGCTGCTGATTAAATAAGGCCAGGCACAGAAACACTAATTTATGCTCAGCTAACTGAATCTTGAATAGACTATGTCACTGAACGTTCTGGCCCTGTTCTTTCTTAGCATTTTCAGAAAACCTTTCATACACAAATACTGCAGTAGCAGTTTACCACCAATCCGATATACCTAATCCCAGGATTAATTTTGTATGTCCATCAGTAGTGAAGCAAGATGGATTTAATAGCCCATTAGCCTTTCAGCATGATAATTTTCACGTCACTTATCCTGCTGGGTTAATTGCTTTAAAATGGATATTATTGACCTCAATCCTAGTGGCAAACAGAGAACATCTTATTCATCTCCCAAATGTACATTCTTAGACTCTTGTTTCTTTTGGTCCTGACAAAAAATCCCCTAGATTATGTGTTTCTATATTATAATTTATACCCTATTGGCCTATATTTAAGAGCTTAATGAAGCAACATCTTTCAGATATCAATACGCACAACTGGAATTTTAAGTTCTATTTGTTATGTAAAGAGAAACATTGGAAGCATAAAAAAAAAATCAATGTTTTACCTCCAGTTAAGAAAACAATTTTAATGCTAAAAGCTGTAGCAGGTGCAGCAGGGATTAAGAACTTTTGGAATAAACAGCTGGCCAGTGTATTTTCAACTGCAAAATTCTGGTCATTGGGAGGAGAGAATGAAGAACAAATTTTGACAGAGAAGCTGTAGGAAAGAAAATTCTGGTTCTAGGGTAGAGAAACAGAAAAATGTATCATGAAAAAGAAAACCAAAGAGCAAAGCTGAAGAGCAGAGTTTTTATTCATGTGTATTATTTGTGGATTTTTTCCCTTAGTGATTTAGAGAAAACATAGGCCAGCTGTTTTGAGGGAATTTATGCTCACTATGAGCAGCAAAAAATAGAAAAAGAGGGAGTGGAAGAGGAGCACAAGTCATGTCATTGCTTGTGGGGAGGTGAAACAGGGCTGGAAGTTAAGGTAGACCTACCTGTGCCAACAGTGTAACAAGTACAGTTATACATAGGTCGTTGTATTTCTTAAGCACTGGTTTCTATGGGAAATAGGAGGTTAAGATTTAAATGCTTGAATGTAAGAATACAAGGGTTGGAGCAGATGTGCCCACATTCTGTAGAAGAACCCAAATCCCACAGATCTTATGGGTATCTGTAAAAAGATGTATCCTCACACACACCTTAAGTCTCATTCTATAGTTTCCCGGGGTAAACCTGCTTTATAAGATATAGAATGGAGAGGCTTGGTATTTACAAAAAGTGATTCTAAACCAAATTAATGATAACAAAGGTAATTTATCTACTAGCATAAGCCCATCTTGGCTTGATAGGCTTATCAAATGCCTGAATAAGGGCAGAACTGTTTCTTCATGAAACAAATCAGAGCCAAAGGACTTCTACTGAGCTTTGCGATTGACTTAAACAGTACTAGGATTTTCCCTGGGAGGTCAGTTCTACATTTTACTGGCAATGACAATGTCAATGACAGTGGTGTTGTTTTTATTAACAACTGTTCCTGCGTGGCATTCACGTGAGTACATTCATGACAGAAGCAGTTGAAGCTGGATGTTCTCGTTGCAGTTACAAACTACCTCTGACTGCAGTTGAAACAAAAAATGTAGCAACTCTACTGCAGCAGGTGTGTGGCCAATCACTGCTCTCCAAAGTGTTTTCCAGGAAAAAAACCCCAAACTTGTTTTTTAACCTTGAGACTTTTTTCCCCTAAATTTAGGTCATCTACTTTAGGTCATTTCGGTCATTGGCAAAGCTACAATTTTAGCATATTTTGTAAAAGGCAAAAGAAAGAGAAATCTTCTGAATAACAGGAAGAAGATCAGCATTTCAGAGAAGTGAAAAATTAGAGGATGCAGTGAGAATTTGGTCCTTAAAAGATTAGAAATATTTCCTGTTTGCTTTTAAGAATGTTATTTAAGAATGTTATTTAAGGAGTGGTGATTATTTAATGATTTAGTGATGTTTATTTTTCACTATGAATATCTTCTGCCATCCATACTAGAAAAAAAAAAATGAGACCATTGCATTCCCCGTGTTTAAAACTTAGAACTGGTTGATCAGCTCATGTAAATCAGCATATCCAGAGGAATCAGAAGAGAAATGCCAAATTACTGATGCTGAACCTAGATTTTTTAACTTAAACTATGAGGAAAATACAGTGGATCAGATCTTGCTCCTATGTGTACTGACGTCAGAGGCACAAAACCTGACCCTAAATACATTGCATGGGGAATCATTAAACCTTAAAAGACTTTAAACACACATAGCGTTGCCAAGCAGTTTTGCAAATTGAATCACCAAACTATAAAGTCCATTAACTTTTTTTTTTTACATTAATTTTGCGTAGTGTTGAAAAATATTCCTTTGGGTATCTCTGTAAGGAGCATGCAGGTATTTCGTGGATCAGGAGCTGGTTTGAGTTCCAGCCAGAACCAAGGGTACAGACGGACGTGACTGCTAGCCCTGCTCTCCCTGAGGGGGGAGCGGCCAGCCAGGCACCCATAGCCAAATTCCCAGGAATTTGGGAATTCCCTGTGCACTTCTCATCCCCGTCACAAAAAAACAGAGACAGACCCGTGAGAGTGGTGTTCTCACAAATCCTGACGGTGCAAACCACACTGGAGACCCTCACGGAACCAGGGTCACCAACCCACCGGGACCCCCGGGCAGCCCTCCCTGGGGAGTCCCCGGCAGGGGGGCTCCGTGGCTGAATTTCCAGACTTTTGGGAGACAGAGGGACACCCAGAAGGCTGAGGGGGGTGATCGCTCTCTCATGGAGCAGCCCCCGCCGCCCCCGGGGCCCGCCCGGCGCTCACCCCGTGGTGTGAGGGGGGCGCGGCTGGAGCAACCCCGCTGGGCAGCGGAGCGATCCCCTCCTCCTCCAGAAAAGGTGAACAGCACAGTTTATTGTTATTTTATTGATATTTTTCCACGTCCCCCGCCGGGTCACGCCGGGTGACTCGGCCCCGCCGGAGGCACCGCCCCGGGCGGGGGTCGCGGCGGGAGGGGTGGGAGGGCGGGGCTGCAGGGCGTCCTCCCGCGCGGGCGGGGGCGCTGCGGGCGGCGGGCGCGCCGGGCTCCGCCGCCGCCGCCATCTCCGCCGCTGAGCTCATAAAGGTGTCGCGCAGGTTCCGCCCGGGCTCGTCATTCCGCCGCCCCGGGCCCGGTGCCGGCGCCGCCGCCTCCCCCGCGTCGCGGCCCCCGCCCGCTCGCTCCCTTCCTCCCTCACGGGGCCTCCGCGTCAGCGGCCGCCGCGCTCCCGCCCCGGCCCGTCGGCGGGCGCCGGTTGTGCCCTCCCCGCCCCTTCCTCCCCTGTCCGCCCCTCCCGCCCGGCCCCTCTCCCGCCGGCCGGGCCCCGGAGTGCCGCCGCCGCCGGGCTGTGAGCGGGGCCCGGCGCCGTGCCGGGCCGTCCCCTCGCCGGCGGGGCCATGGCCGCGAGCGCCAAGCGGAAGCAGGAGGAGAAGCACCTGAAGCTGCTGCGGGAGATGAGCAGCCTCCCGCCCAACCGCAAGTGCTTCGACTGCGACCAGCGCGGCCCCACCTACACCGACATGACCGTGGGCAGCTTCGTGTGCACCTCCTGCTCCGGCATCCTGTGAGTGAGTGTGAGCGCGCGGGCGCCGCCGGCTCCATCCCCCGGCAGGGTCGCGGCCGAGGGCGGAGGCGGCGGGCGGGCGGTGCAGCCCCGCCGGGTCCCCGGCGCTGCCCTTCCTGCCGCCGGCCCGGCCACGTCGGAGCGCGGCGGGCGGGGGGTCTGCCGGGGAAGGGAGGGAGGCCGTCGGGAGGCTTTCCCGGGCGCTTTCGCTGGAAATGCCCGTCGGAGCCCCCGGTGCGGGGGCGGCGGTGGCTGGCGGGGTGTGCGGGGCTGGGGCGCACGGCCCGGAGCTCATCCCGAAGCTCATCCCGGGGATGTTTCTCCGGCACGTAGCAACCACCTCCCCCCTCCGGACGTGTCGGAGGGGTGGTTAATTAAATAAGTGTGCGGAGAATACTTGTGGGAAGGGAAGAGGCACGTGGCTGAGCAGTTCACTGTCATGACAGTCTTGAAGACACCAACCCTGTCTGAATACGGAGTTCCGCGTTTACAGATCTTACTTTAAGTTAAACCACCAGCCTACCTTTCTGTGTATCAAGTTATTATACTTGGCAGTAGTTTGTAAGACAACTTTCTAAGCTCCTGCTTAGTGGATAAACACTAGCCTTAATGGTTTAAGAGACTTGATCAAAAAAGTAGTAGAAGGTTGGGGGTTTTTTCCCCAAACATCGATAACTTCCTACGAACTGTATATCTAAACCTTGGAAAGGGATTGGCTCTGATAAGCTAATTGCATTTTTCCTGTTCCTCATTCCTGCATGGGCCTCCCCACTACTCCTCCCTTTTCCACCCATCATCCTCTGAGATAGTGTATATAAAACTAAGAGTTGAAATCAGTTCTGAATTTCAGTCACACAGACATAGCTTAGGGGAAAAACCCTACTGTCGTCAGTGCTACTAGCATTAGCTAGATATGTTTACATTTTTTATGATTCTGTACCATTGTGCTTATGGGATAAGCAGAATCAAAGAGTAGCCAAAGAAGTAATAAATGGTATGTCAAAGGATAGATTGGTGTTTGTAGGGGGTTTGAGTTCATAAAAGGCATTCAGGAGCCTGAACTAATTCCTGCCCCCTTAATACCCCAAACAGGCCTTCCGAGTAAGGTCTGGTGTTTTAGAAGTCAGTTGGTAGTTACACTGAGCTTCAAAACAAAGCAAACATGTTAGTTCTGTGCTGAATTTACATGGAAAGAACTGCCTTTTATACTACTAGACGGGTCATTAGACTTGGGGTGTTTTAACTTCTACTTTATGTAGACTTTTGAACAGTCTTGACACAAATACAGAAAATACATTGAGCTTGTGAAACTGAAAAGAGACTTTGGTTTTTCACACATACATGCTACTCAATCAGCCAGCTCTGGCTATTGTTTGCTCTCTTAGCAAACTGTTATTTGTGCTGGCATGTGAAACTATTTTAAGCTACTGCACTGAGCTTATTTAATGGTTGCACATGTTCTTACTGGTTAGACTGACAGCGTGATAAAGCTGCACCATGAGAGTATTTGTCTTTGTTTTTCAGGCTTCTCGACCTTAATAGACAGCTATATTGTGAATGCTGCTGAGATGCTTAGCATGGGTTCAGAAGGATCTGTTCCCTTTATTTGTTGTCTGGGAGGTATGGACTAGTAAAGTGTGTAGTCCAATTTACAATAACCAAAAGGATGCATAGGCAGTGAAACAGCTCACAAGCAAGGGACAGCTGCCACTTGATGTTAAGCTGACCATCATTTGGATGTTATCATGCTTAAAGGAGGAAGACTTTCTGCAAAAAAGTGATTAATGTATTGGCATTCAAATAAAATGCAGATAGTTCTTTCATTTTAAGTATGCAGTGTTTTTGTGTTGCTATAAAAAAGCAACCACGAACAACATGTTTGGTTCTTACAGCTAGTAACACCTACACTTAAAACTGGAGTAAAGGATTGTTAGGGGGACTTAAAGCTTTCTTCTGAAATAAATTTGGGCTCCCTCTTTCATGTTGACTTGGAAAAGCTTTCATAAATTGCGTGTTCAGGATCATATACATTGGTTACCACCTTAGAACCCAGGCAGTGGGGTATTTTTGTTAGTGATGACTCAGTATAGGTCATGTCTGTTACGTAGCTAGGAACTGTTACTTTCAACACTTCTGTCAGAACAAAACTTATTTCCAAATGCTTTTCGCTGTAGAATTCCACAGTGGAGGGAAATTACTTGAGAACAAACCACATAATGGCAAATAAGCATAAAAGTGCTGTTGCTTCTGTAGTTCTTAATGGCTGCTTGCATTCTGCCTCATAATACTGGTTATACTGTAAGGCTTTAATAATCTTAGTACTTTATCTGTTTGTGTGCTGTGTGAATGACTTGCATTGCTTCTCGTTTTAATTATTTTTTTCTAATCTGGTACAGGAAGTGTTCTTGGAGTCAAGTAGACTAGTTTTTTCAAGTATGAAGTGCCCAATGCAAGATTAAAATATTAGTATATTAACAAGCCTCCTTCAGAAAGCTTTCTTGATTAACTAAAAGTGGTTGCTAACATCAGTATCATCTTAAACAGGCATGTTGTTCTAGATGCAGTTAACTCTAAACTTTTTAAAACTGTAGTATAACTTTTTTACGTGTTTTTTGAAGTATTCATTCCTTGTCCTGGTGAGGACTGTATTCAAATCCAAAACTATGAACTCTGGATCCATGCTGAATTTCCATTAAGTATTTTAAGTGTATAAAGAGAGCAATGCTATTTATTACTCCTTTTAGTTTAAAAAACCTACAATTTCTTTAACTATTTCCAAAAATAGTATGTCTAGCTTGCTCAAGTACTTATAAAAATGATTAGAGAATAGTGACTTTGCTAAAAAGATGTGTTTCTGACTTTAGTGTTGAAGGTGAGTCACGTCAAGTTAGAAGTATGAATGACACAGAGGAGGTTCTTTTTCGTAATACCTGGGTTTAAGTTGCCTTATCAGATGGGGTTTAGCAGAGCAGAAGTTTTGCTGTGCAAAATGGTGCATGCAGGAGAGAGTTCATGAATAGTGGCGTGAACGTGCTTCCTCTTAAAATACTTCCGCTTGTCCTCTGTGTTTAAATGTTTCATGTGGGGGAAAAAGCACGATAACATCACACAAGGTAATTCAGCTTTTTGGTGTTGGACAAGAATATAGGATATGTAGAGATATACACATCATCATTTCTTCCCTGAGAGCGGGAGGAGATGCCCTAGAGGAGCAGCCTGCTCAGGTCAAGGATTACAGTGCTACAACACAGGAAGATTTCTCTTTATTATGGCAAAACAGCATCTTGGGAAGTGTTGGCAGAGAGATTCTTTTGGTTTTACAGAAATCCTTTGATTCAAAGGACTTTGTTGGTAGCTGTGACTGTTGTTTTTTGGGATGCTCTCATGTGTCCAACAGTGACATCCTTCCCTTTGTCTTATCAAATGCCTCTTTGCCTTGGATCTCAGCTGTCTGTGTGCAGCTCTGCTTTCAAGTACTTCTGTACAACTCCTATTCAGCCCACTCTGAACTTTCATAAGAAGAATGTTTTTAAATTCACCAATGGAAAGTATTCCTGTTTGATTAAGAGTCCACTTGCACAAGTTTTGTATTATATAATTTTTTTATTTAGTCTTGACTCTTTTTTATATCTGCTGATGTGATAGTTAAGGCACTCCTATCCTTTCTCTCACTGCTGCCCTCTTAACTCCCTCCCAACTTACTGAGGAAGTCTCTTGTTCAGATGTTTTCACTTCTGTCTTGTGTTAGAAAGGAGCAACAATGAATGTTTTGAACACAGAGGTACTGTGAGGAATCCTAAAGGCCTTTTATGCTATTTCTTACATTGGATCATGTGGCCTTCTGGCTGCTTCCAATATAGGAATAGGAAATTTTAAATTTAAAATGTTATGGGTAAGGGACTTCTGTATCAGCCAGGTGAGGTATTTGATGGCAGATACACTAGTAAAAAACTTAACATTTTTGTGCAATAGTGCTGAATTATTGTCCCTTTCCCTAGAAGAAGTTTTGCAGAAATTAAAATAGTTTAAATAAACAGTGTTAGAGTGAAGGTGATTCAGATTGTGTGAGCATGACTTTTCAGTCCTTTTTTTTTTTCCTTTGGAGCATGTTTGGAAAATGTGTTTGTATATTTAAGGATATTTCCTATATTACTATATTCCTTGTTTTCAGTTTCAGGGCTGGAGAGCAAAGGAAATGTCTGTATACTGCAGTGAACACTGTGCAGTTCACAAAGAATGTTTGTTTGTTTTTTTAAGAAAAAAATTAACCTTGACTGTGCTTCAAAATGTGTGTGTAAACCTTCTGCTGTTAAAAATAAATGAGCTTGTGAGATGGTGGAGGGTCTCCAGGGAGGTCTACAAGTATCAGGAATGGCCACTGCTGCTTATATTCTTTTTTGCTAATTACAATAGCATAGAAATAATAACAACTGCTGTGACATTGGGTTTTCTAAAGCTCGTTTTTCGGACATGTGGGGATGTAGGGTGCTTTATGATGGCTTGGCATTTGACTTGCCTCATTAACTTCCTGCTTTTTAGGGGATCAGATTTTGCTGGCTTAGACTCGAGATCTTGAATCTGATACAGGGGACACTGGCAGTGTTGAGTAGCATCTGCCCCCTGTTCCTCCCACGAGGGGACCCTCTGTTTCTGCAGAACCCACTCTTGAAATTTTTTCCCTTCCCAGCCCTGGCCTTTGCAGACAACTTTGCTGACACTTGTTTGAGATGAATTCAGGAATGGCTGCTCTGCCAAAAATCACAAGTTCAGCTATAATTTACCACTAAATTATGTTAGTAACAAATATCCACTGCTTGTTGACAGTGTTTTTGAATGTTTAATGTTTCAATTGCCAGACTGTAGAATCCTGTGTCAGCAGCCTTAAAGCTTCCTTTGTTTGTGAGAGCCCCAGTTTAACAAAGCTCTCTGGAGAACAGAGGTCTCATGTTCTCTGTGGCTGCCCCTGCGGTGGCTGGGACTCAGTGGAGGGTCAGTGGAGGAATCTCATGGTTGGATGCTCTGGTCACAGTGCTATTCCACAGAAATAACCGTTGCTGAGCGTGAAGAAGTTGGCAGTGATGAGTGGGATCTCTGTGTGGGATGTTCTAGCTGTGGTGTGCTGGGTAAGTGCAGATGGCAGAATTGTCTTACTCTGTCATCTTTCCTCAGGGCCTCTTAGGAGATCACTGCCTTCTGGATTAGTGCTGAGGTGGTGTTTGTTTGCTGTCTTTCTCAGGAGCTCTGTTTTAGAGAAAGGAGTAACTGGTACCACTGCACAAGTGCAGGTTGCAAATATTTGTTCAGGCTCAATTTAAATTTAGGCATGATTCATTTGAAGTAAGGGACTATAATCCATTCTGTCTCCTGTTAAATAGGGAATACTGTAAAGCATTAGATCTGGGCAAGGCACTTGTCAAACACATGGAAAGAAACATTTTTCCTATGAAAAAGAAGGTTTGTTAATTCCTCATAAGGGATAATTGTACTTGGCTGTCTACCAGTAACCTTCCCCCATATGTAGGTGAGCTGTTTGTGAATCATTTGGGTCAAGTATACTTTGTAGGTAAGGAAGGATTGGTCCTTGAATTCTGCTTCAAAAATCCCACAACTGCTCTGTTTTAGGGAGATTCTAGGTAGTTCATGGATGTTACGTTAGTTAGAAATCATAAAAAATAGGGTGTGTCCTGTTCTATCAGTAGAATCAAAGTAATTTCTGCAAGGAAGATAACACATATGCTTGGGCTGTGTTTGTGTGCAGCTTCTTGTCTTGAATTCCTTGTTCCAGGCAGAGTTCTTATGCTGCTTTAGCATAAGAGGAAGCTTTTCATAGGTTCTCCCCCCACCCCTTGCCATATTAAATAAATGTAAGTATGTGGATGTGTAAGTACTGCAGCTTGATATTTCACAGCATTTATGGCTGTTGAAGTTCTGTTCAGGATTTCCAGTCCTCCTGGACCACTGATGTTCTCTTTCATCATGCCAGACATCTGACTCTTCTGTGTTGTGAGCTGACCTTTAGGAGTGGGGTGTGTCTTCCTCCTTTAGCAGGATGGTGTAAAAGAAATGAGAATTCATCTTATCCCATATAGATATGATGTGTATATCAGGGAACTTTATAACCTGAACCTCAAAACTGTAGAGCATTCTTCACTGGAGAGGAAGGCATGGAGGAAGTCTCTGGTTGGACTAAACAAAATCTTACCTAGGCCTCAAGTACACTTAATATTGCTGCTTAATAGAGCTGAAGATACATATTTGCTGATTTAAATGCTGTGAAGAGCCTTAGTAGATCAGTAAAGAGTAAGTACTGCTTAAATAACTTGTTCAGTGCCTTTAAATTGTAAACACAGATACAATAGAGCACTTAAACTCTACTTATTGCAAAAACCAATTTCCAGCAGGAGCTGGTGGGAAAGTTTAGATATACAGCCTGTGCTGAACAACATGTGAATGTGCTAGTGAATGGCTCTGGCTTTTAAATAGTTACTAAATAGTTTACAACTATTTAACTGCATCTCTGTAATTAATAGGAGGAGGGTAAATTGAACAGACTAAGGTAGACAGAACTGCTTTTACTGTAAAAGCAAGGGACAGTGGTTGTCATATAATATTTGATGGAGCATATTTCTCTGAAATGCCAGGTGGATGCCAACTTCATTTCTGTGCTGTCAGTCAGCACAGAAGAAAATCTTCGATAATGGTACAGCATTTTCATAAGTGTTGTGTATTTGTGATATAGATGTGGATTTGATTTATGGCTAATTGAAAGATGTTACATTTTTAATTTACCAGGGAATTTAAACGTTTTGAGAGAAGTGAATTTCCTGATAGTTAATTAAATTATCTTGAAACCTCTCTCGCTAACCTTAGTAAAACTTCTACCTTCTTGTCAAGGTGCTGAATTGTGGAGTTTAATTCAGCTGCTCTGATTTCAAAAGTTTACCTAAGCAAATAATGTTCTGTAAAATTAGTTCTCATTTGCCTGTAGGTTTCTATGACTTCTGCTTTTCAGGTACTGAAATTTATTGCATTTCTTAGCAAAACACAATTGTTTATCCAAGTGCTTCAAAGAGTGATTCTCTCAAATTTGTTTTCTAATGAAACTTAGGCTAAAATGTTACTGCTTAGTGTTCTAACCAGTATTCAACTTTTAACTAAAAATGTGGAGATTCTTTTAACACAGGATCAGGATTGTTTTCTTACAGTTACAGTGTGAATTTGCAAGCTAAATGCACAATAATATTTTTCCCATTAGACTTACTGAGAGAACTTGAAGTGCTGTAAATTTTGTCTAAAAGTTGAGTATAATGTGATAATATTTGGAATATCAGATTTTTGTCATAGGGTGTTTTGATGGATAACAATTTAATTTCTAGTCAGTGTTCTTGGAATAATCACAGAGTTTAAAGAAAACCACTAGTCATCCTAAATTAGATGTCAGTGATATTTTTTTTTTTTGGACCAAATTTAGAATTAAAGCGTAGGAGCAAATATAAGCAGTAAAGCTATCAGTGATCTTCTTAGCGACTTGCTAGCCCTGTATTACATCCCTGGAAAGTTTTTTGTGTGCTTTCACATCTCACAGTTAATGTATATTAATTGGTTTTTAAGATGGTATTTCAGAAATCCAGGCCTGATTAACTTGAGTGTTAAAATAGCCTCCTTGTATTGCCTGAGTGTCTCCACTGTTTGGCACATGTGGGAAGTAAATGTTCTTGCATCCATTGAGCAAAGCGGCTTGCTTTTAATTGTAAGCGTTTGTGGGCAAAAGCAGTAGTTAGCATGTATTTAAAGAAAGAGCTTGAAAAGAAAGCAAGCTTTTCTTACCCTGGTGCTGTTGCTCAGCAGGTTTTCTCTCTGTGCTTGCAGGTTTTGACTGAACTGGGTTTGACAACGTCAGGCTGTGGCAGCACAAGAGCCTGGCATTTGCTGGCCCTGCTGCAGCAGCCTGGTGTGGAGAGAGAGTGGTGCCAATCCTGGCTTAAGGCTGAAGTTTTGAGCTGTGGCATTAGTAATGGTATCTCTCATTTGAGAGCACACTAAAAACGTTTTCTTTTTGCTTTTGTTGTGCTCATTTATGTAGTGCTCAGGAAGAGGAAGAAGCCCCTGTGGATGCGGGGGCAAAAAGTAGCTAGAAAATGGTGCTGGGAGGAAATGGGAAATGCAGGTTAAAGCAGGAGAAAAACACTGAGCTGGGGAGTTTAGTGTGAAGAAATCTAGTGATTGGGTAGAAGTTGTAGTAAGAAGAGATTGAAGTGAGGGAGAAATTGGAGGGAAAGAAGACTACAGCAGGGGGCCCAAGATGGAGAGATGAAAGACAGAGACAAAAGTCAAAAAGTTTAAGGAAGCAGATTAGGATTTTAAGAAAAGTCTAGCTATGGTTTCATAAATTTGCATAGAAAGTGTCAGAGCTTGCATGTGCAGTTGTGAGTATTGGTCTCTCCTGAAGTTCAATCATCTGACTTTGCGTGCTTAATGTTACTTTGAGAAGAGCTTACACAGCCTTAAGTTGCACTGCAGTACCAAAAATGAGTGTGTTTTACAGGAATGGCTCCTGATTTTAAGACTGACCAGCTTCCAGCTGTTTAAAGTGATTGTGTGATGACAAACTTCCTGAATACTGAAGGAACACTTCTTGCTTCTTTCAGGAGGGGCTTGAATCCACCCCATAGAGTGAAGTCGATTTCAATGACTACGTTCACACAACAGGAAATAGAATTTCTGCAGAAACATGGAAATGAAGTAAGTATTATTTGGAGAATAAAGTAGTTTTCTCACTTTGATATTAAAGTTTAAAACACTACTTAAAGAAAATTTGGGTTGTTTTTTTTTTTTCTTAGCAAAAACCAGACACAAGTTTTTTGAAACCAACATCATTTGAAGTGATGCTTCTGAAGAGCTTGTTTCACTTGGGTAGCTGATCATCATAATGTTGCATGTTATTACCCAACACAGACAATCCAGATTCACATGATCCGTATTTCTGAATTGGGTTTTCTTTTGCATAAGGCAGTAAGCAGCTGTCTCTTTTTTTTCTGCATCTCAGAACTTGAGACTGAGTGCAGCAGTGTTTCCTGAGCGTACCATGACAAAAATAAATACCAAAATACAGCCTGTAGTTGTATTTGTTCAGAGTAGATGTCAGAAAGTCTTCTAGAAGTTTTAATAGCCTCCTTACTTAATGAAAGTATATCCGTGTTTAAGGGTCTTGAAGAGAGAAAGAAAATTGAGAAAGAAGCTCTAGTGTACTGAATTTTTGTTCTTTTTAATAGAAGAAAAAAATTGGAGGTAAATGTTGGATCCAGCTAAACCCTGGATGTGGCTATTATGTCTTCAATTTGAGGATGAAGTTTGTGTTTCAATACCATACTGTAGTGTTGAGGATTCTAGAGGTAGATTGTGCCTCTGTTCAAACTAGATAAAGTTCTATTTCACATTGATTGTATCTGTATTCAGTTTTAGTAGAACTATTGCTTGTAGGCTACGGAGTGTCTCACCAGTGTGTTCTTGTGAAGCTTTGTGAGGATATATCCCATCATTTGTTAAAATGCTGATACTTGACTTTCCTAACTTGGCCCCTTCTTAAGTGTCAGGTTGAAGAATGAAAATAGAAGTAGCAATTTCTTTTCCCGTCCTGGTAAATACACTTTAGTTGTTGAAATGACTGTTAGTGGATGATTCCTCTAGACAGAGCTGGATCAAGGTCTAAACTCTTCTGGACATCATAAAACACTCCTGATGGCTTAGGCTGGTTGGGTTTTTTAAAGCTGTAGAGCATTGCATATATATATTTGTATATAAGTATATTATATTGCTGACTTTCTGCATAGGGAAAAGAATAAAGAACTCTTTGTGTTCGTATAGACTATTTTGGATTCTCTTTCCATAAGATTAGATTGTAAACTCCAGCTTTGTTTTAAGCTTCACAAGTGTGAAGGAAAATGTGTGTGTTTGTACTTCACTCCCTGCATTGGTTTTAATTTCAGCTTTTCATTGAATCTGCTGTGTCTACAGAGTGGTACAAGTTTGTTTTCGCTGATCTGGAACCTTAAGTGATCCCTACTCAGTTGATTAGTGTAATTGTCCTTGTTATAGATCTGACTACTCTGCCAATCATAATGATGTAGTTGATACATAATTTATTATTGACATACAGAATGTTCACAGATCTCTGCAGTGCTGTGCTCTGTTTCAAAAGCAGGGGTCTTTGCACTTGTAGTACTCTTAATAGAAGTATTGAAATGACTTAAATGAGCTGCCTCATAAATGAAGATGTCCTCCTGAGTTTAGTTTTGGGTTGTTTGATTATTGCCTTAATTCTAAAGTAAAACTGAGTAGATACTTGTAACTGCAGATGGTAGATTGAACTGAACTGATTATTGTCTTAAACACTATTAGAAATTTAAATCCTAATTACACATATGTTCACTTTGTTGTGCTTTGTATTGCAGTAGTTAAATACTCGTTTTGCTTTCTCTTGTTAGTATTGGACTTTGGAATACTTACCTGCAGATAAGATAAAAGTATTGGACAGATGAAATTCATCTGACCTCACAAAAATCTTTGCTTAGCTTCTGTTCAGCATAGGAAGTTCTTGTGTCTATATGAAGAAATGAAATTTCTTAGAATAAGACTTCAAACATGGAATTGTCCAACATATTGGAACATGTACATGTGAAACAAAATATAGTCACTGAACAGCTTAGATGTCGTAACATTTTGTTCTGCATCTACATATATATAAAACTCAACTTTTTACAATCTATGATGTTTAACTTCAATTTTTCTTTAACTTCTAAAATCCTTTCATTCCCACTTTTTTCATCTGGTCTTTGTCTGACACGGCCAAGGCCTCTAAGCTTTCTCGCCTCCAGATGAGTAGATCATGGTTTACAATAGGGATCTTGTTCTGAATAGAAAGGAAAACAGCAAGCAAGCTTCCATGAGATAAAGTAATTAATAAGGTGGTGAGTTGTTCTTAGAGGAAGTAGTTTTCCACTCTCCTTCAAAGAGTTTAAGGTCAGTGTATTGAGTGAGGTTGAAGTTCTCTAAAAAAAAAAAATAAAAAAAAACGAAACGCCCAAACCAAACAAATCAACAAAACCAAAACACTTCCTACTATCTGCAGTCTGAACTTTTTGTGAGTTGTTATAAATTATCCTCTTTGTGGCACACATGGGTAAAACATTTGCTTACTGAAAAGTTTCTACAAGGCAACTGCTTTGGGAAGAGAGATTATCAGAGCAGCTTCTCTTGAGGTGAGACACCATGTTCCCTGTATATACACTTCTAAGGTAACTTGATCTTTACTTTGGATGAGTTGTTACTGCTTCACATACAGTTTTAAATCCTTTTACTGGGTTAGAAAACTTCTGTATTTTGGTGTTGTTTACTCATCTGTAGGTATAAACAGATGTCCAGACTCTGGTTTTGCTAATGTTGGGGTTTATCTCACTTTTGCAGCAAGAATAGAGGCATCTTCCAGCTGATATTCCTCAAGTGCCTTCTGCAGTCCTTTTGAAGGATAAAGGCAATTGGGACTCACTGGGTAGGGTTTTTCCCCTCCTCCTTCTCTTCATGAAGAGCTGGGTCAGGTATTTTCACATTTTCATGTTAGGAATAATGAGGAGAGTGTGGTATGGACATGCTTGTGTGTGAATACTCACACTCAAATGATAGCATGGTTGATTAGGCCTCTGAATCAATTGTGCAATGGTAGTAGGAAGTGAACTTGCTGTTTGCACAAAGGGGATGTGGTGCTAATCTCATGTTGCCATTACAGCTGTGAATATTTGTTCAGAAACTTTTCCCTGAAGCTGAAAAATAGCATTATGAGGAAGACCAGTTGCACAGTTAATTTTTCTCCTACCCTTTTGAAAAATGACAGATGTTTTATAGCCTTTCCAAGTAACCCATTCTAATATGCACATGCTCAAAGAAAAAGATTTTATTGGTCTTGTATTTAGAAAATCTGTGTTCCTCTGGGGGAAAGGACCACATATTTACTCGAGCTAATGAGTAGAATAAGATGCAGGTATGCTCAGCTGTTTGGGGTTATCTTAATAGTGCTTAATTTTGTTTTGGGGCCAGTCTTCCTGACTCTCAGTAGCACCTGAGATTGCAAGTTGCAAGTACCAGTTTGCTGCATTCTTGTAGCAGTAGTAGCAGCATGAGGCTGGTTCAGAGCTGGTGTTAGGCTTGACCAGAATTTTTTCCTAGAATCTCCTTACTATGCAATATGACCTAAAAACCCATGAGTGGAAAAAGCAGCATTAATCTGGAGCTGATGAGTCCTGACAGCATGAGCTGTGCAGTCAGGTGTCCCTGTAGTACGTTCCTGGTTCTGCTAATACGATATAGAGATACGTGAGCTGATTGTGTGTAGAACAATGTCTTTGTTAGCAGGATTTACTGGCTTGACTCTGCTTATGAAACAGCTATAACTTCTGTGCCTTTGAAATCAGTATGATGGCAGTATAAAATTCTTTTAACCTACAGAGATTAATGAATAATATTGGCATCGGAAGTGCAGAATTACTAAACAAAGCTATAACTTGCTTACATAAGGAAACTGTTTCCAAATCTTTCTTCCTGTGGGGTGAGTGTTATGTTTTGGAACATAGTTTTGTTGTGTGGTAATCTGCAGTTCTTTGCACTGTCAGCATTGCATTTGGTGCATAACTGAGAATATCTTATTGGCAGCAGGGGGAGAAGAAGAAATCTAATTTGGCATTTACCAGCCCCCTGAAAGGTAATATCTCATTAGAGCTTTTTAAACTAGAGTGATGTGTAATCTTCCTATGCAGTGGTGTGTCTGGGTCTCAAGAAGTGGTGTAGGTCAAGGAGTGTGCTTTTCCTATTGAAGTGCAGCTTCTACCAGCAGAAGTATGTGTCCTGTTGGAGCTTTTCCTTGCCTTGCGGCCTTCACTGCATACAAGAGAAGGAGGCTTCATGAGCAAGAACTTTCATTTTGCTGGCCTAACTGAGTCTTTGTTATTCCTAACTAGCACAACTGTGCTAGCAGGAGTTTCTAAAGTATGGTAGCTCCACGTGTTGTGTAAGCAGAAGGCCTTTGTCTCTCCCATATCCGCCTTCCCACACACACTGGAGATCTGTATCAGTGAAATAGTTAGGACGTGGTGAAGTGTTGTTTGGTAGTTGAAATACATAGCACTGGAATAGAAGTAATTGGAATCTCTGGTTCTGTGTTTCTGCAAAATTTGATGGATGTTGCTGGTTCTTTTCTCTATTAGCAGTTTTTGGTGTACCTGTCCTTCCCCACTTGCACAGCTCTGTAAAAATACACAGGAAAAAACCCCTAAAATGTGTCAGTAAACCTAAAAGCAAAACAAAAGCTAAACTTTTATGGAAAAGAAGTGCATGTATTTTTCTCTTAGACTCTGAGCCCTGTGTGGAACTCCTGAAAGCTTGAAATGTTACTGGAGGGGCTAGGTTTTAAACCAAAAGGCTTTCTGGTCAACTTTGTTTTGTGGCATGCCAGATGTGCACAGAATGGGATGTGTTCTTTGTTCCTTTCTGTCAAAACTGAAAACAAGGGTAATTGCTCAAACCATAGGACTACAAATGTAAATGATGCATGGAAAATAAGATGGGTAAATTTAATTACTATAGGAAAAACAGTTTTTACGTCAAATGGAATAGCTGTGGAATGCAGATTCAGGGAAACCAATAGCGTGAAGAGAAATACAGGTAAAGGCTTTATTATAACATACAGTGTGCACTTGGCCCCATTTCTCCTTTCGACGATATATTTAAGTTACGGTAACTCACAGTTTCTGCCTTGCTACCTCCTGGGTTTTTATCTAGGTCAGGGTGAGTAGGTTGAAGCTGGTTGTGATTCTCTTTCCCTCTTTACTTCATGCTGTACTTACTGATCTAATTCTGAATGTCCCAGTATCTGGTTGCCAAGTGTCTAATGACATCCCTTGCAGGACTGGAACTTGTTGGCAGAGGACAGGTGCTGTTCTTCCCAAAGCGGTTGTAAGGGGATTCTCATGAACTGTTATTTTCCTGAAGACAACTGCTGAATCTTGTTATCTACTTATTGTTACCTGACAAGATGAAACTTTGCTTTGTCTTGTTCCTTTGCAGTCCCCACAGTGTAGTAGGGACAAAAATTCAGAGTATTGCTTCTGTCAACAAAAATAGACTCTTAAATGCTGCATATGCTTAATCATTCTGACTTCAGTGCTGTCCCTTTTTTCCCCTGCTGCATTGGTGAACCAGTGGGACATGGACTAATTATACTTTTCAGGGACAGTGGACAATGGTTATGGATTGTTGGATATGTTCCACTGTTTCTAGGGGCTTCCACATAACTTGAATGTTTACTCTTGGCTCCAGCTTGTCAGGCTCTTCTTCTCTAAGCAGAGCATTTTGTCTGATACAGCTTTGGTTATCAAAAGAAGGAGTATAGCAGAGCTTTTGGTGAATGAACAGAGCTTTTGAGGAGAGGCTTATTTGTGCTGCTGTTGCAGAAAGAACAATGTTAATATTAAATGGCTGAACCAGAGTATCCCCAGGGAGATGGTGCAATGTAGGACTTCAGATAGCCAGAGAATTTTTAGGCCCAATACCTTAATAGTAGTGTTGTGTAACTGTGTGGTGAGTTGGCATGATTCTTCATGTATTATCTGTAAAAGCAAAGGAATGAGTAATTCTGTTAAAATGAAGCTTAAGATGTATCATGGAACTTGGGCAGTAGAATTTTCTGAATGAGCTCTGAAAGTTTGATTTATCTATGGAGTAGTTAGTTAGGTGGTTTGGAAAACGTACTCTTTGGGATATCAAATTCAAATTTCTCAAGGCATAAATTTTCAAAATAAGCAAAAATTGAGAACAATTACTTCAGGTTTTTTTTTTCTCAAATAGTGAGTTTGTATTAAAAAACTAAGAAGAAAACTGTGTTTAGTAGATCAACTGGCTGCTTAAAGCTTGGGTTTGTACAAATTTACATTTCCTTTACTACCTTTTTGCACTTCCTGCTCTCATGTCCTGCAGGTAATGTCCTGCAAGAGTCAGCACATGCTGTGTATAACTGTGCTGATTTGTTCAGGTGTCCTCCCTGGGCAGTTCCTGGGCCAGAGAGAACATAAAACTGAAGTTCAGCTAAAGTTGCCAATCCGATTTTTCTGTATTTCCGCTAAATTTTTTTTGGTCATAATCTCTTGGTATCTGTCAAATTCAGATGGTGAATTAGTGGGGAGTAATCAGGGTACCAAATATATAAATGCTGAGTGATCATTCCGCACCATAAACAGCAAGTTGTATGGCATAAATTTTCTTGATCTTATTCATAAGTTACATTTAGATAACTTTGAAATAAAAAAAATGTGATGAGATGACCTGATCAACAAAAATACTCAGCAAAAATAAAAAGTTCTCACAGCAAACTTTTTTCTTTACACAAGATGCAGGACTGTTGGTGACTTATTTTAAAATGACTATGGAGAGATAAGCATTTTAAACCCCCACAATTACATGATGATATGAGTTCTCTAACAACAGTTTTTTAAATTCTATTTTTCAATTTTGATTTCATCCTGTGGCATTGCACAGCACTGCCACTTGTGTTTTTGTAGATAGCTGAAAATTGTGTTTTGTGGTTCCCTTGAAGCATAATCAATGCAGTGTTGTGGATCCCTGTCAAGTCAGATGATAGTAACAGAAGTATAGCTAGAAAGAGCATGCAGGTCACCAGCAAACAGGGGAGGACAATGGGCCTTTCATTGTGCTCTGAATGCTGGCTTGGAATGGCTGCTGATGTTCAAAGCATTGTGTGGTACTTCATACAGAAAGAGACAAAACCATGCCTTTTAATGGTTTCTTGTGTGATATTAAGGCTTTATAAAATTTGTCTTTTTAAGGACTTAAGTCAGAATCACGTAAATTGGAATAGAACTTTAAGGTCATCAAAGATGAAGTAGGGAGACAAAACCGCTGGTTTTTGGTGAAGCATTGTACAGAATGCCCTTATGAGCATGTGATTTACCCTTTGTATTCTACTTGTGGTGTATACCCACTCACAGTTTTATGGTTCATTTTCATCATTCCCACTATCCAAATCCAAACTACTCTAATCCATTGTGGTGTTCTGGTTTTGGCTTCTAAGACTTGTCCATATTTAATATTTTTAAACAATTTTACTTTCTCTGATAACTGTTTAGGTAAATGAACTCGCATGAAATGTGATTTGAATCTCTGGTGTGATGAAGTAAATCTTTTATGCTGTGTTTGCATGGCTCCTGCTGTCAGACTCTGTTACACTGAGAACTTCTTGCTGAAGCGTGTATGACTGAGTAGGTTCTTTTGCTTGGTGGTTGTGTGTTGCCCATTAGTAAAACTGTTTTCTCTGCTACCAGTAGCAGAGAAACAATGAGGAGAACCTGGCAGTTTGTTTAAATAAATTACAGTAGTGACTTAAGGCATATTTCGGTTGTTACTTCTTTTTGTGGTTAGGTATTTAGAAGGAATTAGTTGCTCCAGGAAACACTTTTGGAAGCCTGCTTTTTCTGAAGGTTTGCAGAAATTGCAGTGCAAGAGCAGATGCCTTTAAGAAGCTTGCATCATTTTAAGCTAACAGGTGTTCAGCACAGTCCTCCTCCGTCCCTGTTTGCATATTCATGGAGCTGTTATCTACTATGGCTCCATAGCTGGGAATGAGCTGAAGTCACACAGGGCCTTGTTTTCTGATTTCTTGTATAATTCAGCTGTAATGGTCAGGATGGCTTGAGACTGACATGTGGTGGGTTTTCCTTGTTTGTACTCTTTTTTCCTCCAACTGCTCAGGCACTGCAGGGTGAAGATGGAGCAGAAAAGTGGGAGGAAGGTCAATGACTGGGTTGTGGTTTGACTGCTGTGAGTTGATCTCATACAGGTTTCAGTGGTATTACTGACATGGTAATTGTGATGAGTTTCTTTGATCTGACTTGTTTTGGGTGGGAGTAGAAGGAGTGATTGAATGGCCTGATATGGGTGGGGGTGAGGACCTCCTCTTTCATTTGCCAGCACATCTCAGGCTGGATGCAAATGGATTATCATGGTACATCCCCAGGTGTTACTGTGCTGAGTGTGAGATCAGGGGCTGTTGGGACACTTGTCCAAAATTAAGCACTTTCTTTCCTTTGTTTCCTGATGTTCCTTCCAGTACTGAAAAGGAGGTTGGGAGGGGACTCTGTGGATTCGGACACCACCAACTCCTGCTGCTAGAGATTCTGTAAATAGCCACAAGCAGGGCTTCTCTTCCTCCCAGCAGTCATATGACACTGCTACTTGTATAGTTATACTCACAAATCTAAGTATGGAAATACTATTGCTGGCCCACCTCAGGCAATCCACTGCAAGTTTAAAGCTGTACACTGAAATATCCTGACTTTATACATTTTGTCAGCAAAAAGTCATGCTCATGTGTAAGATTGGTACTATTAAAACAGTGATTCATGCTATTAGCTGTTATTTTAGAACAGACTTGTGACTTTTGTGACTGAGTTTATATATTTTAAGTTTACATGAAGAAGTATTAAACAGATAAATTCAGTTTCGTTTTATCTATTACCATACTGCAAATGACTGTTCCATTTTGAGAATTCAAATCAGTTCATTGAACTTAACCCTTTTGTGGAGTACAATTGCTGAATGAATGTGGAATAGCTGAGTTTAAGAGTGGAACTACTGATCTTATTTTTAGGTGAGTATTTAAGTGGCTAATTTAGAGCTATCTTTTGATCATTAGGTCTGTTTCCTGTTGTTTGTGTCTATCCAGTAGATGATAATAAGGACTGTGGAGTGTTGGACATGCAGTCAGGCTATATAAAACTGAGACATCAAGTATGCAATAGATAGTTATGATGTCTGTCTAATCTCTCTAATCCTGAGAAATCTTTGAAATGACCTGTAAGATTTATGACTTTTGACAACTAGCACTCCCTGGCCAGGTGAAGAAGAAAACCTGTTTGGGGAAGATGATGAAGTGGAGGTGTCACAGCTTCTACATAGATTTGCCAACTTTCAGAGCAATCTGTTTATGCAGCTCTTGTTTGGTAGAGCATGTGCTTCTCCTGGAGGTCACTGGGGACAACGCTCAAAACATGACACTTGCAGGGATAAGAGGGCATGTTTGTGGGAGGTATATAAGTAGGGTGGTCAGGACTATTTCAGAAAGGGTGTGGGTAGAAAGCATATGCATCATAAAAACCAAAGTTTTTTTGACTCTTTCTCTGGAAGAAACCTGTTCTGAAATGGCAGTCTGATTTTTTTGAGGGTAGCTAATGTTTGGTGTTATCATTTGGGTGCATGTTCAGGTTACTTGCAGAATGGTCTGAAGTGCTTACAATTCAAATTACAAGTCCTACGTCTTGTTTAGTTTTGAGAACACTTTTCCTTTTGTTTTTGTCAGGAATTGAAGCTTGAATGTACTGAGAATTTTGCGAGTGGTTCAACTTTTGCTCACTCACAACTACAGTTAGAAAGTGGAAGCAGAGCAATAATACTTTTACCCCTGCTCTTGTAAACATATATGATATTCTAGAAACTGCATCACAGTAACACAGGCTGTTTAAAAAAAGTTCCTGTACTCAAATAGTAGTGATAAGTATACATACTAAACCTCAGATCCCTTAAAATCTGCCACCTGGGGCTTAGAGGATATGGAATCTGTTGAAACAGTTTAAACCCTGAGGTACAGGTAAGGGAATTAGGTGAAGGGAGAAGAGTCTTGAAGATCACAAGTAGAAATCAGGTGCTTTGCATTTCCCGAGTACATTCTACAAATACTTTGTAAAAGCAGTATTGGATGGTGAAATTGGATGCTAGGATGTGCTTGCCCTGCAGTGACAGATGGTCTTTCAACTTTAGGTATTTAGACAAGTACATGGTGCACCAGTCAGTTGTTAAACCAGCTCTGTCTGGAATATAACATCACCAACCCTGCCAGAGTTCAAGAAGCATTTGGATGATAATCTCAGGCACATGATGTGACTCTTAAGGATGGTCCTTTGCAGGGCTAAGGGTTGGACTCAGTGATCCTTGTGGGTCCCTTCCAACTCAGCATATACTGTGGTTCTGTGATAAATTGTGCAGCCACACAGGTTTTAGTGGTTTAATGTATTAACAATAGTAATCTTAAATAAGTTTTTAATTAAGGTATTTTCTCTGATCAATCTGTGTTGTTGTGTTGTTTTCTTTTTTGTTTCTTTCTATTAAGGTGTGCAAACAGATTTGGCTAGGCCTATTTGATGATAGGTCATCAGCAATTCCAGACTTCAGGGATCCACAGAAAGTAAAGGAATTTCTACAGGAAAAATATGAAAAGAAAAGATGGTAAGATACCTTTAAAATTATAAAGTTTACCTCTATGATGAGGGAAGATGGACTGTTTCCTCTCATTTTCAAGTGTGCTTTTCTTGTGTGCTCTTCAGACTGGATTGCACAGCTCTGAAGTAAAATGATTTCTGAACTTCATGCAGAGCTCCTACAGGAAGCAGAGAAGACAAGCTAAAAAGTTTCTCAATGTTCATATTGATGGAACAGAAATGGCTTAAGGGGATGTCAACAACAGTGTAAAGTAACAGTTTTGCAGACTTTTATTAGGATGAGAAAGATGTGGAGTTTATATTTAATAAGTGCTAAAAATATTGACTTTAGATTCGAGTCCATTTTTTAAGAACTATCTGGCATATATAAATAGTAGTTATTTTGCAAACTGTTGATAAAATCTACAGCAGGATCAGGGGTTAAAAGCTGTTGCTCTCCTTGAATGTAGGTATGTTCCTCCAGAGCAAGCCAAGGTGGTGGCGTCAGTCCACGCGTCCATATCGGGGTCTTCTGCCAGTAGTACGAGCAGCACACCTGAGGTGAAGCCACTCAAATCTCTCTTGGGAGAAGCTGCACCCACACTGCACTTAAACAAGGGCACACCCAGCCAGGTGAGTAATGGCAGAGCTGTTCTGTACTGCTTTTTCCTCTTTTAGTGGCACAAAAATTCTTGGACTAGCAACTGTTATGATCCATATGAACAAAATGCGATCACTACAGACAACTTTATATATTTTGTTGAAGTATACAGGTGTTTGCAGGTCAAGTACTAAATTAAGTTTGTTTCTATTGAGCAAATTGATTTTTTTAATGGTTATTTTCAGTGAGCATAGGCTTCTAGTGTGATAAGTTTAATTATGATTGTCTTTTGCTTTAATATCTCTAAACTTTGAACCTAATGTGGTATGTTTTCATGTTTGCTTTTTATTTGAAAATAAAATGACTGATACCGTTAATCAAGAGGTTAGTAATGAATATATGGATGAAAGCATGCCATACTTATTATTACTTCCTGTACATTTGAAACTGTGTTGTCAAGTGACTTTCAGGGATGCTTTCAGTATGCTTTTACTGGGTACTTTGATTTTTGGAGGGAAGACAAGGTTTTTTTTGAAAACTGCCTTCAGGATACAAGCAACTTCTGAATGGACCTTTGGAGACTCAAACAGTATAAATTTGTGACTTGAAACCTTGCTATGAAATATGTCAGTTTTTCTCTCCTTATACTGAATTGTAAAGATTTTTTCAGAATGAAGTGAATAATTATTTTTCATCTTATAAAATTAAGTGTTATTGTTTGTATTTGTACGGTATTTGCAGTTTAAAATATATAATTCTGAAGTTGCCAGTATATTGCTACTTTATTCTTCTAGGCCCTATTAAACCATGGAAATCTGCTGCAGAGTTCCTTTAAAAGCCACAGTAGTAGCATAAATAGTCCTCAGAGAAGGGTCTGTGCTGCATACAGCATCCTAAACTTCAGGAGTAAATGTCTTGTTAAAGAAATATGCTTAGCCTATTCTTCTAATATTTTGCAAATGTCAGTTTGGTAAAATACCAGCTTTTTGTAGGAGCTAATTGAAGTGTTGTTTGTAGTCTCCTGTTGTAGTTCGATCTCAAGGACAGCAGCAACAAGAAAAGAAACAATTTGACCTCCTCAGTGACCTTGGCTCAGATATCTTTGCTGCTGCTCCTCCTCAGTCAACTGCTACAGCAAATTTTGCTAATTTTGCACACTTCAACAGTCACACAGGTAGGTGTTGAGACCAGTGTATCCCTTTTAAATGTATAAAATGTAGTTTTAATTTTGATGACTTTAGTCTTAACTTTATGAGGTGTATGTAATCGCTGTACCTTAATGTTGTGTTGCTCAAGATTTAGTCTTTATAAAGAAAGGTTGAAGAGACAAAGAATGACAATTCTGCTTTTTGAAGTGGGAGTTGCTATAGCTATTTTCTAGGATATGTATGATTAGACTGTTTCTGCCTACTACTAAGCTTCAAATTCTTTGAGGGAGAGAGTGAGAGGATGAGTAACAAAATGTCAGGAGAAGCTGATATTAGACCTTCAATTTTCTTTCTGAAAATTATTAGGAAGAGCATTTGTGGAAAGCAAGCAGATATAGAGACTTTAAAGGAGTTCAGATGCATTGATAATATCTGCCAATTTGTCAGAAGAAAAAACAAAAGCTTCCTCAATTTAGTGACCTCCTCTTTTGTGTGTATGTCTTTTTGAAAACTGAGTACTACCCATGTGGACAGCATTCTATAGTTTCAGGAAGAATAAACAAGCCTTGAGCATGTGTATTGACTGAGGAGGCCTTGAATTCTTAGAGAATGACTTCAGTAAAATATATTGAGCCCTCAGGGTTTTTTCAGCCACAGATCTAGAGCCATAGAAGTCTGTCCTAAAGAAAAAGTTGGTTCTGTGGTCACTGAAGTTTGTTGTTGCTAACTTGCATTGTAATTGTGGGAAAGTACCTTTGCCTGCCTGGTCTGAAAGGGCTTTTCATCTAGTTTTTCTGAGAAAAACTGTGATGCTGCTAAGCCACCAAGAAAAAAAGATATTTCTTGTAAATCAGTCCTGAAACTGAGACAAATGAAGAGAAAGTGGGATGGAGGGGACCTGAGATTCACACCTGAGGAACTGAGCAAAATACCAAGGATTTATGAGTTAGCTTCCAAAACCAAACATTGTGGAATAATTGGTTGAATTCAGTAACACTGCAACAGCAGTTTTTATTCTGTGTATTTTGTAAAGTCCTTAAAATAGATTTCATATTAATCATCTTTTTGGAGGTACATTTAACTGGGAGAACTTGTGCTGACTGGCCAGTGTTGTACAGTGTTAGTGAATCTGCTGCAGATAGTTAATTCTTTCTAATATCTTCTTCTTTCTAAACTTGTTGCTGAATGATTATTTATATACACTTACTTATTCTTTGTAGGTTTTTAGGATATGAAAATTCCATTAAAACAGTATTTCAATACTGTCTTCCAAATCTAGGTAAATTCTCTGCTGGGTAATTTTTAAAAGGATAAAAAGCTGTATGAATGCTCCAGAATACATATAATCTTAGGAGTCTGTTAATTTCTGGTTGAAAGAAGTGCTGAAAATCAAAATTGAGAGGAATATTCAGCTGTACTGACTAGTTTTCTCTTTCAATAACTAACCATTATGGTCTTGCCTATGACTTCTTTCCATAAGTTTTAGAATCCAAAACAGTTTCAGGGCTAGTAAATCAGTTTCTTGAAGACAGAAACCTGATTCTGAGCATGCAGTAGCTGAATGTGCATTGCAGACCTGTTACCTGAAGGTGTTTCCTGACTTGCCTGGATAAAGTGATCTAAGACTTGTTCTGTGTGCAATAACTACAGCAGGGTGGTGTTAATGAAATAAATAACAAAGTGTTACAGACTCTTCCCTTTGGATCACAAGGGGGGTTGATCAGTCTGCCAACTTTGGCAAAAATGAGTTATGAGTTTGAAATGCTCATTAAGGAGTTGTATAAACGTGTAATTTTTGTTAGTAATTTGCACACTGCAGCAGAGGATGGGAGAACTTGCACTTAGTCTAGCACTACTTTCTTGAAGTTTATGGTCTGGTGTTCTTGTTTTAGGCTTGGTTTTAGCTATGCCTACAGTGGATGGGCTTTTCTTTTTCTCTTTATGTACACTATGGTTAACCAAGGAAATCACTGAAGAGCACCAGCAAACTTAAGATCTTTCAGTATAAGTTACTATTTCTGCTATTAAAGCAGAATTGAGTGCAGCAGCTGATAGGAAAATATGAACAAACTTGTGCTGTAATCTGTAAAGTGTAGGTGTAAATACTGAAAATTATGCAGGAACTGCAACTTTCGATATGTTTGTTCTCAAAGTTTTTTAATGTACTGAGCTGGCTCAGGACACTGTTTCTTGAAGGGCAAACATGCTGCCCTTATTACTATCTGTATTTTACAAAATTCCACATTTTCTGCAAAATGATGAGATTTTGAAGATGGTACAGAACTGTTTGTACTTTAGAGACTGGTAATAGGAACAAGGATCAAATTCTGTAGATTTTCTATAAACTAATCAAAGACTTGCATAAAAGATTTTAGAAAGGCATAGTGACACAGCACAACTCTGCCACAGGTAACAACGGGAGAAGAGACTTTATCTAGAAGAAACAAAATAGTAAAACAGTTATTTTATAGAGAATTATTTTCAACTTGAGATATATGTGGACTTTTAGGGGTTTTTTTTGTTTGTTTTGCAGTGTTTCATGGGTTATTGTACACTAGGTAGTGCAAACTTCACAGAAGAAACTGTGCAAAGATTGTAGGGGCAGCTGGCATTGCCATGACTGGTGCTGTCATACTTGAGCTGGCTTTGGTAGTGCCTTGTTGATTTGCAGTCTCAACAGCAGTTGTAAATCCACACCAATTTGCAGTCCACTGCAGTTCCTTAACTTAGTTAGAATTGTTCTTAGGTTTTTACATGGAGAACTGAACTTTGGAATTGCCAGTGTACATATTGTCCAGGTACAGGAAAGTAGGAGTCTTCCTGGATCTTTACCTTTGTGCCACATTTACTTAGGTTTAAACTTTACTGCATAAAAGAAAGCAAGATTAACATCTGAATACACTGCTGAAGTCTTTACAGCTCTACTGCTTGAATATGGGCCCATTTGCAGTCATACTTTGTGTCAGCTGATGCAGTAAAATTGAGTATCCTGTAATATACTCCAGTTTTTAATCTAGACCTAAAAGATATTTCATTTAAGGTTCCTGACATAATATTCTGTTTGTGTGAGTGATTAAAAGCAATACTTTTGCCATAATTCTGAGTGACATTTTTGTGCTTATTTGGTCAACTAAACATCAGTCTCTCAGTATCTATCCAATTCAGGATGAAAGCATCACTTTCATTTTAAAGCAAGTTGCAATTGAATTCTTAATTCCTCTTAAAAAGCTACTGGTTTGAAAACCAAAACAACTCAAACTATGGAATTAGGAGTTGGAGTCTGCAAAATGCTGTTTGAACCAATACAGATAATATAATAATAGAAGTAATTTTGCATGTTTGTGCCAAGTTTTTCTCCTTGCACACTTGAAAGTGAAAATAACTTTTCCAAGATCTTGCTTTCTCTTTGATACTTTTTTTTTTTTCCTTGTCCACTCTCATGCAGTGGTGGTTTGACCTTGCCTGGCTGTTCACTCCTCCCCCTCGGGAGGATGGGGGGGATAAAATATGAAAAAGCTGATGAGTCAAGAGAAAGTTACTGTCATGGGCAAAACAGACTTGACTTCGGGAAGATTAACTTGGTTTATTGACAATTAATAATAAAGTAGGATAGTAAAAAATAACAAAGCCAAAACCACCTTTGCCCATTCTTTTTAGGCTTATTTCCACTTCTTACTGTTTTAGCTCCTTCTCCTGAGGGGGATGGGGAATGGGACTTGCAGTTAGTTCATAATATTTCATCTCTGTCACTGCTTCTTCCTCCTGCTGTTCCTCTGCTCCATTATGGGGTCCCTCCCCTGCAGTGAGATATGGTCTCAGACCTCTTTCAATGTGAGCCCCTTCCATGGGTTTCAGTTCTTCAAGGACTGTTCCAGCATAGGTCCTTTCCATGGGATACAGTCCTTCAGGCAGGGTCACAGCCTCTGCCAGGAGCCTCCTCCAGCAGGGGCTTTTCAGAGGCTCCAGCTCCTTCCAGTGCTCCCTGCCTGCCCTAGTGTGGGATTCTCCCCAGGCTGCATGTGGATGTTACACTGTGTTCCTCGGTGGGCTGCAGAGGGGACAGCCCTCTTCACTATGGTCTTCTCCATGGGCCCCAGGAGAACCTTTTCCAGTGCCTTGAGCATGTCCTTCCTTCCCTCTTAGCTGACCTTGCTGTCTGCAGTGTTTTCTCTTGCATTTTTCTCCCTCCTCTCTCTCACAGCTGCTGCACAGTGGTTTTTAACCTTTCTTAGACACATCACCACGGAGGTGCCTCCAGCATTGCTGATGGGCTCAGTTTTGAGCAGCAGCAGGACAGTTCTGGAGCCAGCTGAAGCTCAGAAATGGGGGCAGCTTCTGGTCCCTTCTCCCAGGGGCCACTCCTGCCACTCCCTGCTACCAAAACTGTGCCCTGTAAACCTAATGCACATGCACAGTTTTTATTAAAAGTGGCATCAAGTCCAGTCAAACCTCACCCTCTCTCCCGTGAAGGGAAATGCTTATGTTTTGTGTATATTAGCAGCAGTGTGGAATGCAGCAGTTTTTATTAGAATGTCCTTTTAGTTTATAAATCTGTAGTACAGATTCTTTTTTAATAGAAATTTTTTATTAGCACTATCTGAGTACTAGGTAATGGTACTTAAGCAGTAATTCTTTTTGTATATACTTAATCTGCAAAATCCTTCCAGAATAAACAAATTCTGATCTAAAAATGTAATGTATTGCCATCTGTTATTCCAGAAGGTGTTTTGTGGGCTTTCTTTACATAGTAACTCAAGTTACCTATATAAAGAGGTTTGGTTTGCATTTCATGAAAAAGATTTTTTTCCCTTCTTGCTTGTAATAGAGTTTAAGGGTTTCTGTGGAGCTGATCAGTTAGACATACAATTCCTGTTGACTCTATAGATGCTTGAATGTCCAGCTATTTGAAATTAGATTAGTGTTAACTTTTATTTTCTCCTATAGTATGGCACGAAAGGAAGGCGAAAACTGAAATTCTGTTTGAAATTTCCTTGGATTTTATTTTGTGGATACACACTATGAATGCTATCTTCTTGACATTGGTATTGATTTTCCATATTTCTGTACTCTGATTTAGTTTTTTTTAAAGACTGAATTTTTCAGTTAGATGAATTTATAAAGCTAGACAAGACTTTTAAAGTGGTGCCAAAATTAATTCAGCTAAGGAAGCAGCACTTTGTATATGAAGAATTTGAATTGTCCGTAGGTTACAAGAATAACTTCTAATTTTTGTCTGTTTAGCCCACAGATCCTAGTTTTGGAAACTAGCATTTAGAATGACACCTGTTTGGGGTCCACATGTATATATCTGGTATTCTGTACTTTATGGCTGTTTTTCCCTGAGCAGCCACCACTGCAAACACTCTAGAGTTAAGCTGAAGTGGACTTCATCAGGTTGTGAGTAGCAGGATGTGTGAGGAGGACAGAAGTAGCATTAACTGGTACAGCTCTGTGAAGGCGATTTGGGAAAGCTTGTTCAGAGACAACTTTGAATTGTAGAATAACCTGTATAATTTTTTTCATGTAAAAGGCAAGTGCATGGTAGGACATAACCCTTGGAGGCTGTCATGACCATGAGTTCAGTTAATACATCTGTTTTTGTGTTGCTTTCCCATATCCATTAACATGTTTTGTTCCTTTGCGATTTACAGCGCAGAACTCTGCAAATGCAGGTTTTGCAAACTTTGATGCATTTGGACAGTCTAGTGGCTCGAGTAATTTTGGAGGTTTCCCCACAGCAAGTCAGTCTCCTTTTCAGCCCCAAAATACAGGTAGAACTCCTAGCACTTTTGATTAATACTTAATTGAATTAATCCTTACCTTTATGTTGGAAGGTATTGAAGTTGAGTTTTTCTTGCATCTGCCTGCTTTAATGCAATCAAGCCATCTGAAGCTCTGGGGAAACTCAAAATGAATTCCTTCTGTTTGGTGTTGATTTTTTTTTTCCCCCTAATGCTACTCATAAGTCTGATTTATGGCACTATGTGTTTGTTAGCTCTACACCTGAAATAACTGTGAAAAGAGTAAACCATACTGCTTTTGAGTATTGAATTGACTCTTCTGTTTCAGTAGACACAAAAGCACATCACAGTACCAAAAAAAGTGTGTGACTCTGCGTATGTATAGCATATGCACACACTGCAGTATCTTTGACTTCATGTGTAGAGCCTAATGCTAAGATTTATTTTGCTTTCCTTTAATTTGATCATGCTTTAGGACTTCTGCTTGAGCTTACACTTGCTGTTTGTCTAGATCTTTGGCTGACTGACTTTCTTTTCCTTTTTTTTTTTTTTTTTTGAGTGTGGTGTTGTTTTAAACTTTTTTTTCAAATTTTCTTTCTCCCTTCTTATGTTAACTTTAACCCACACACAATTTCTGGCTGTCCAGCGTTCAGAACGCTTTCATCTAGCTGCAGTTTTGGTGAATTTACTTCAGCTTTTCCTCTCCAGGCTGTACACAGTAAGTTCCACGCAGTGGAAAACTCAGCTTGCTTCATTTTATGCCATTGTAGTATAGCACTTCCATTCCTGCTGTTGCATATGTTGTAACTTGTTGATTATGCTATTAGAAAGTCATGTTCTGTAGTATGAGTGCAATCATCAACCAACTGTTATAAAACATGACACACTTAATGGAACAGCTCAACATAAATTTAAGTACGTGACCTGCCTAGATTAAATTGTCTGGACATTGAAGAGATGGAAGCTCATGGTTTCATACTTACTCTGAAGTTCAGTTGTGTGGATCCATATCAGATTTCTAAAATTGATTTATGTATCTCTGACATCAGTGGAGACTTGGTATAAAAGAGCTTTGTGTGTCTTCCCCATCCCCTCTTTCCTGATTGGATGTGGTCTAAAGCTCTGGAGAACAGAGAACCAAAGTATCTAAACCTTGGCATGAAACCATACTACTCTTAGACTTCTAGGCACTTTTTTGCTTAGGATAATGACTGACATTTGAAATGGTTAAGCATTGAACCATTAAGTAAATGCAAATGGTAGCTATTCCTTAGCCACATATGGCAGGAAAATGGAGCTTCTGGATTTTGAATATTAAATATTGAGAAAAACACTTGCTTTTCTAGTAAAACATTGTTGAAATTACTTTTTAACAGCTAAGAAACAGCACATGGTTTTCAGGATCAAATTATGACTCTGATTTAAGCTGTTGAAGTTTGGGGCTTTTGTCCCTGATCTGCAGACCAAAAAATATATTAGAAAATATTTTTTTTTCTGATGACCCAATAAACTTTGAAGGAAATGGGAAAGAGTCTTCAGTGTGTGGGATGGGGTGGGGAAACGTTGCCTCACGAAACCACGAAGGGAGGGTTAATGTGCCATCAGCTACAGGTGGAGAAACTTTCCCTAATTTTGGAGTATTGACCATGTTTAACTTAATTTGTTACAGGTGGAAGTGCTGGATCAGTGAATGCTAACTTTGCTCACTTTGATAACTTCCCCAAATCCTCCAGTGCCGATTTTGGAGCCTTCAATGCTTCTCAGAGCAACGCCACAGCAACTGCAGCCAGTAAAGCTGCAGTGAATAAGCTGAACCTCCAGTCAGCTGACAAATACGCAGCTCTTGCTAATTTAGATAACATCTTCAGTGCAGGGCAAGGTATTAAGCTTCATTCTTTGACATGCTTATTCTATAGGTGTATAGTTACCATGAGGATGACTGTGCTTGTCAAAATAGTCACTGTATTTCAAAATGCCCTTTCTCTAAGTGATCGGTAGAATTTCGTGTGAATGTACCCTTGAAGTGTAAGATGTGAGTTTTAAGACTGACATCTTTCCAAAAGGATGTTATCATGACTGCTTTTTAGAAATCTATTTCCCATCAAGATGAAGAATTCTAAATTGAAATATCTAAATAATCATTACTGCAATAATGAAAACCCCACCAAAAATATATTTGTACTAAAACCTATAGTGAAGGCTCTTGAATGGAGAGCTGCAGTTGTTGCAGAGAGCTGCCAGAGGACCTTTCCTGCCTCTCTGCCACAAAAAGATTGGGCTTTAGTTTTGTATAAAATAATAGCAGTGATACTTGAATTTAGTTTATTTTAAGTTAAAGAGAAGAAGCTAGTTATTCTACTACTCAAATGTAGTTCTTCTCAAATGGTGGAATTTGTGATGTAGAGCTTTGTTCTGAAATAGATTATTTGAGGGTATGTGTTTGGTTAAATTTCCTTGTTCAAGATGATGGATTATTTTCCTAGGGAAAGCAGAGGCTCTTTGGAGCTGCAGAATATCTGTAGAAGCATGACATTTTGCAAACAGCTGCTAGTGGCTTGTTAAACACTTTTTACCGTGTGCCCTAGTGCACATTTAATTTTTAAGTCTGAAAGCGTCCGTAGACTTTCATTTAGTTCTGTCAGCAGGACAGAAAGTGAAACCGTCTTCATTCCTTTGAATCTGGTTGGTTTCTTTCTAGGTGGGAGTGAGCAAGGAAGTGGTTTCAGCACAGTGGTGTCGGCGTCAGCAGGTCCCGCGTTGTCAGCCCCAAATCAGTCAAGTGCATCTTCAGACAAGTACGCGGCTCTGGCAGAGCTGGACAGTGTGTTCAGCTCCACTGCCACCTCCAGTAACGCCTACACTTCCACCAGTAACGTCAGCAGGTACTCGGGGGGGGAGCTGCTCCATTTCTACCTTGACTTCAGCAATGTGCAGAAAAGTAGCCTGAAGTTTCACAGATCTGTTTTTCTTACCTGAGTGGGGAAATGTTGAATGAGTTTAGAGGTACTACTGGAACTGAATCCTTTGTTTTAAATAATAGCAGTACTGATTGGTAGGATATTATAAAACAAAATTGAGAATACTGTCAGCAGGGTGTTCTTTGCACTTTTCTAGTCATTACAGGCTAAACCTGTTAGATGGTAGCACTTTCCTGTACAGAATACTTGCATGCATATTCAAAATTATCTCTGGAAAAAAAAAATCAGATATTTTTAATGTAAGTGGTGCCACCCACTTCCTTTTGAGGTCATTGAAGTAAGAAAAACGAAACCCCTGTTAGCTGTTTGGTATTGCAGATGCTTCTGCTTTGCAACCTTTATACTCAATATTCCTTCTGCTGCTGTTGATGGAGATGACTTTTCACTGCTCAGCAGTAGTGAGAGTTTTTGGCCTTGACACTGGGGGCTGAGTTCCTGGCATCAGTGAGGTGTATTGCGATCTGCAAACTGCACAGAAGCATTCATCCCCTTTCTTCTACATGCCACCAATAATTGTAAATTGTATTTAATTGTTAAACAAGCAATTCTGACTTTACTGAAGGAATCGTATAAATTGCTTTCCAGCAATGCTTTTGGAACAGTACCTGTGGCTGCTACTGCACAGACACAGCCTGCATCTTCGAGTGTGCCTGCTCCATTTGGAGGTATTTAAATGTTACTGACACCCTTTGTGGACTGTAAGCAACCAACCTGCTAATTTTTAGTTGATAGTGCTATACTTTGACACTACTAATACTGAAGTTACTAAAGGATACCAGAAAAGTACTGCTGTTAAAACACTTAATTTGAAATGCATTTCATTATAAATGCCTAATATTTCGTATAGTTTTAGATATTTACGTATCTTTGTATAAAAGCTGTATAAACTTGATGTGAGTCAAATTGGCTGATGGTCTTTAAAAGACTTATTTAATAAAATTTTTTTAATCTTTCAGCAACACCTTCCACAAATCCATTTGTAGCTGCCCCTGTTGCCCCAGTGGCACCTTCAACAAATCCATTCCAGACCAATAGCCGAGGAGCAACAGGTTAGAAAAAAAACTATTAGGTGTTTGAGAAACTTTCTTTCAAGAATTGCCATGATTTTTTTTCTTGTAACTGTGTAATTTGTTTCTTAATCATTTTCTGTATTTCTGTCTCTAGTATATTTGACATGTTGTGTCTTTATTGTGTCGAGGCTCAATTCTAGGATTTCAGATGGTGACCATGAAAAATGTTAAAGTGATGTGTTTGAGCTCTGCCTGTTTGTAGTTTGTGTATTACCAGTTGGGTACCTTCCAAGACTATAACCTTGGCTTTGAAGCATGCTTTATAGCAGGTTACCCTGAAATTAGGCATCTTGAAAGCCCTGCAGCTAGCATGGTAAACACCTTTTTAAAATTATTTCAAAGTGCTGAAAGCTCTCAAAACCAAAGAGCTGGAGCTGGAACCAGGAAAGACAAGGCTCTTGGGCTGGTAACTCCTCACCAGTCCGCTTACTCAGTACATTGGTGTTCTCTTTTGTAAAGCATATCTTTAATCTTTACACTCATTTATTATATTAATTTTCTGGGAGAGGATTTTGTAGAATTCTAATTCCATAGGCAAAGCTAAGTCACTTTTTAAAACAGCGAACTTGTACTTACTTCTTTAAAACATTGAACTTGGATTTAGATGGCTGCTAGGTTATTCTATTCTTCTCCAGAGTCACTGCTAAATTTTGACACTTTTATCTATTAGATGGACTTCTAGAGATTAAAACTGCTGATGTGTGCATTTTGACATTGAGTTGTGGTTTACTCAGTGATTTAGGTAGGCTGAATTAAACTGATCAGGCTGAGTTAAAACTGAATTGATAAATTCATGTTCTCTACTAAAATTCTGGTTTTAGTCCCTTTTGGGATATTATATGGCTAAACTTGTTCAGATATCTAATGCCCAAAATATCTTTCCCCTTACTTTAATCTCGTTCCTAACTGTGCTATTTTGGATCATCATTAGGAATTTGTAGCCTCTTTAGATAAATTTCTTTGAAAATGGCAACTCTATCCTTCCATCTTTTAAACTGCTGTCCTTGGCTGGCTGAGGTTCCAACCCTTTGGCAGCTGTCCTGATGTTATGACCTAGGTGACAAAGATAATGGCTATAAGGAGGTGTGAAGTGTTAACTTGTAGCTTGTCCTTTTATGTTTTCTTGCTGCATGAACTTTGCTATTTATTACATGGGAGATCTGTTTCGTAGTGTTTATTCCTAATTTTTTTTTAGCTTAATCTATTGCTGGTATGGATGAATTGTTTGGTACCTATACATGTATTTATCTATATATTTATAACTAAGAAATGACTGTTCAAGAGTGTATAAATGATTTGACATTGTCTGGTCTCTTTGTGGCTTCCATAAGGCCTCTCGGGAGCAATGCACTCTCACATATTTCCTCAGGCTCATTTTGGTAGGTGGCCACATTTGGTATCAAGTTTCTTGTGGCTAATTGTTCTTGCCTGTAAAAGCTTATTGATAGCTATCTGGTTCTCTGCACAAAGAATTTTGGAAGACTTTGTTTTTTAAAAGGGAGTGGGTGTGGGTATTTGGCAACTGGGCAAAGGAACAGAAGAGCATACCTGAGACAACCTCTTGAGAAACCAGAACAAAACCATTATTGATATCCTCCATGATCACAGTATAATGCTAAAGAGTAACTCTTGAAGTTTCTACCAACAACAGTTTGATGCCTTTTGGGATATCCCAAGTCACTGCTCCTTTTGTTGTGCTTTTGTTTGCTGTTTTTAGCAAGTTTACCTGTTGAGTAGCTCCTCTGCTCACTGTAACTTGAGAACAGTGTTAGTACATCAGTTTTGTGTGCACTTTGTCAACAGTTTATGTATGTAAAATGTCTTGCCCTTGAATATTTTTGGGGTAATTTTTTCGACTGATAATTAAACTATATTCGTTAAATTAATTTTATTAACTTTTTAAAACAGTTGAGCTTGCATAAAATCTAACTCGTAACATTTCAAAAGAGAAGTCCTGTCTAACTAGCATGGAATACCTGGTGTCTGTGTTTGTACCAAAAATCCTTCTATACCACTTCTCCTTTCAAGAATAACTCCCAAAAGACTGAATAATGGTTTTGTTATTACACTTTTGCACCTATTGTGCTCCTGTTTATTTGCTGAAGGGACACGGAAATGCCTATGAGCTGCATGTTATTTACTTGAAATGTTCAGCAGAGAATCAGATGAAAAGTTTTGGGTTTATTTGTTGTTTTAAGTCCTACCTCAACAGTAAGAGGGTTTGCAGTAGGAACTTTGTGTGCAAATAATGTGCATGGTGAGAATTTCCTTTAACGTGCCATTAAGGATGGGATGAAGAAAGGGGGATGCATGTATCCCTTTGATTTGTTTTTGTTATTGATTTGTAACCTACTGTAGTGCAACTTGAAGTAGGAAGATGCTTTCATGCTTTCCTCAGAAGGAGAAAAAGAGTGGCTTGGGCTGCCTGAATGTGCTTGATTTTGGTGTGTACAGACTTCTACCAGAAAAACTCTGGGGGAAGTATATGATAACATAGAGAACAAAAAATAATTTCCTCTTCAGACAGTATATCTGAATGTGCTGGATCTAGTAAATTTTAAATGACTCCATTAATTTTTAAAGTGTAAAAGTAAATTATGCACCCAGTTGGTGGTGATCCAAGTGAGCAAATCAGTTCAGTGGCTGTAGAAGTTGAACCGACCTTTGTTCGGTTAGGAGACTTTTAACATGGCATTATAGTAATTTGTTTCATGGCAAAAGTGGTTTCTTACAAATAATTGAATGTTATTTTTTTTGCCTATCAGCAGCAACATTTGGTACTGCATCCATGAGCATGCCTGCAGGATTTGGAACTCCTGCTTCCTACAGTCTTCCTACTAGTTATAGTGGCAACTTCCAGCAGCCCACGTTCCCAACCCAGGCAGCTTTCCCTCAACAGACTACTTTTGCTCAGCAGCCAAATGGTAGGTCTGCATGTTTTAGATAATCTTGTCTACATCGGAAACATAAAGAAAATGATCTGTCTATAAGTTGGCAATAATGGGTGCATATTTATTTCTTCATGAACTTGGTAGTAACGTTGATGAGGGGTTCCCACACTTTTTTGACTCTGTAGCTGAGCTTTCTAACTTGGCTGTGTGCACTTGTGCAATGACAAAACTGAAATTTTAGTAAATTTTACTGGAATTGTAAGTATTCCCAGGCTTAAAGGGTTTTTAGGTAAGAAGGGCTTTTTTGGAGTGTCTGCAACACATTGTTACTTTCTCTAACTTCATAGAACACAGGCAAGAGAAAACTGGAAAGTATTTTCTCCCTAAATTTATGTGGTACAACAACATTGAAAAACGTGTATATGCAGAAATTGGAAATGGATTAGTTACGAACAGTTGAAAACAACCAAAGCTCAGTCACCATTTTTTAGGTTTATGTTTGTGATAATGTTTAAGTAGGATCAGTCCTGCTGATTCTGCAGTTCAGGCTTCCACTTACATTTGAGTGGGAGCTGCACCAAAGAACTCTTGAAAGATTGTTTACTAGTATTAATATTTTTCACTTATCTTTCCAAGGAGCAGGTTTTGCTGCATTTGGGCAAGCAAAGCCTGTAGTAACTCCTTTTGGACAAGTTGCAGCTGTTGGAGTATCTAGTAACCCTTTTATGGTAAGTGAGTTGTTGCATGGTATTAATAACTTCTGTATGTCCAAAGAAGCATAATCTGTAACAGTTAATTTAGAGATACACAAAGATATTGGGGTTTTCTTCACTTCAAGTAAAGAGAAGCAGCGTGTGACTCTGCTAACTGCAATTCAGTGTTATGATGACGTGGCATCTGCTCAAATCAAAACAGAGGTACTTGGATACTTTGTTCTTACAGTAATGTAATTTCAGAGAAGCACCAAAATATAGACTGCAATATAAACCAGAAATATTTCCCAGTAGGTTATTTTCTTTTTTATATATTCTGCATTTATGATTTACAATATGGAAAAAAAGTCTTAAATATTTGGCTTATTTTTGTTCTGTCCTTTTCCCCCAGGCTGGTGCACCAACAGGACAATTTCCAACGGGAAGCTCATCAACCAATCCTTTCTTATAGCCTTATAGACACTTTACCCAAAAGAACTCTTATGTGGTCACATAACATCTCTGCGCCTCTTGCACTGTTGTCTTGTTTCACTGATATTAGCTTTAAACACAAAAGAAGTCTTTAAGAAGTAAAAATAAAAGCCTGCATTGTGTACCTTTAAAAAATTTTAAAAAGGAAAAAAAAAAACCCAACACAAACAAAATGAGAAAACCAACCCCCCACCAGGTAATAACGTGCAAAACAGAGGGCTGTGGTAACATCCTTGAACCTGTGAACTGGCAGGTAAAAAGTAGCGGTATCATGTATATTAAAATTGGCTAATAAGTTATTGCAGATACCACATTCATTATGCTGCAGTACTGTACATATTTTTCTTAGAAAATAGCTATTTGTGCATATCAGTATTTGTAACTTTAACACATTGTTATGTGAAAAATGTTACTGGGGAATAGATCAGCCACTTTAAGGTGCTGTTGTATCTCTTGGAATGAATGAGCTGCATCATTTTAACCGTTGGTATTGGAAGTCATGAAGTTAAATTGAAGGTTTGTTCATTTCTCAAAACGTTTTCCTTTCCTAAGAGCTATTCTATTTATACATGCCTAAATCTCTAATGTTAGAGGGATACCTGTCTGCATAATAAAGCTGATCATGTTTTGCTACAGTTTGCAGGTGAAAAAATAAATATTAGAAAAAACAATTGTGTAGCATTATTTCTGTGCAGTAACATCTATTGGATGAAAATGTGCATCCTGCAAGTCTTGTACACAGATGAGGTATCCAGAGAATGAGTTAAGCTTAAAATTTTTACCTGCCTCACTTGGAAATGTTTCTTTGTATCCTGCGATGAAGTTTGCTGTTCTAGCTCAAGTGAAGTGACCTATCAAACAGGAGAGTGTTAGATGAGCTTGGGTTATTTGGGTAGAATATCTGTAGTGAAGGACACTGAAGCAATGCAGAGGGTAGTCACTCAAGAAAGGGTTTGCTGCAGAAGACACCTGATTATGGGTAACTAGTTGTGATGAGAACAGAATGTGTGACAGCAGGACAAGGTACCACAGATGTAATAGCACTTTTTATTAAAAACTGATCTATATTAGTAAAAGCTCCTCTGGAATATTAAATTTGTCATTTTTAAATTTACAGGAATGTTTCCTGCCTTACTAGAATGGAATTTGTAGAGGGGGTAAAAATGTCTGACTTGTCTAGTCTGTAATAGTAATAAGGCTTGAGAAAATGTAATTGTATCAGAGTAGTTGGTGTTTTAAACACAGAAATAATTTGGCTTAACTTCAAGCGTAATACTGGAACTAAGCAAATAATATAAATATATCATGAATACATAAACTGCAAGCTTAAAGGTTTTGGACCAGCTGGAGAAAAAATTTTACAGCTTTCAGAATAACAGGAATAAATAATGTGAGGTTGAATTTTTTTTTTTGTTGGCTTTTTTTTTTTTTTGAAAAAGGGTATATAAGCCCATTTGAGATAACCATGACAATTCCTGAAGGTAAGACATTCCACTTTTAATTTACTGCCTGAATGTTAGATTTATTTATTTCTAGGACATCTGAAAGGCTTGACCTCTGATTGTAAAATCATTTAATGTAATGCTTTTGACTTCTGTTGCCTGCCTACCTGGGCAGGAATTTCTATTTTCTTTTTTTTTTTTTTTTAAACTTTGGAGATCCCAAGCAAGGACAGGCAGCTCACACAACAAGCTGCCTATAGTAGTTTTTCTTAACTTAGTGTCTGGATTTGTCCTGTTGTCATATTTAAAGTTAAAATAGACTTGAGGGCGGTTTTTTCCTTCTGATGAAGACTGCTGGGCAGAGTATGGTGTATAGCTTAATTCCCAAGATTCTCTGGGAAATTCACTAAACAAATCCCCCAAAATTGAGGGTTTCCAGGGTGTTAGTGATGCCCTTGCTCTCAGCACTGTATTTTATCACAGTATAAACAGCTGTAGTTCTTTCCTGTTGTCAACCTTAGCTGTTTTGGGATAGTAACAGGTAAGTGCAGTAGAGTGGGGAACTGCAAGGGCTTGTGATACACTTAAATATGCTCAGTGCAGGGAACTGGACCAAATCAACCAAAGGTCCTGAAAACAAGACAAATGGTGTTGTGAAAGGGGAACAATCCTGTGCCTGCTTCACCTCAATTGGTATAAATGAGGCTTTGGGCAAGGGCTGATGAGATCAGCATCTATTGAAATTGTCCTTATCCAAATGAAGCTGATTCTTGCTGATACCAAAATTGATTTAAGTATGCAAGGCATGTAGTTTTAGAATGTACTGCAGAAGTAGTGGAATACCTTAGTTTTCATAACTAGGTTAAATGCAGATAAAAGGTTGGCAACCTCCACTATACACAACCACATCTGTTTAGTCTGTGTTCAGTAATTTTGCATTTTCCAAACTCCAGACAAGCAACTGAAGATCGTGTGTTGTTTTGAGTCTTCTGTATGTTGAGCAGAAACTGCCACTGTAGCTGTTTTGTTGATTAGGTTTTAAAAATAGCCATATTTACTAAATGAATGTGATTATAAATTTATCTTGGAAGTCTCTGCAGTTGTTCACACCATTGCTCATGCATAGTTGCCAGAAAGCTGTATTCATGCTTTAGCATCAAAGAACTTCACTCGATAACTTCAGCCCTCTTATACAGAAATCAATATGGAGACCTCCTAGATCAGTACTTCAGTCCTAAAATGTCAGCTGTTACGGGTGTAAGAAGGTGCTACAGTTGTAGGAGTGGATACGTCTTGTTCTGAAAGGCAGATGTGATGTCCAGGTACTGCAGTTGAATGGTATTTAATGGCTGCAAACATCCAAATACCATGTTGAAACAAATGCTAAAGCAAAAAATTAATTTGGAAAGCACCAGATTTAGTTGGAATTCCTGAAAGAAAGCTATATGATGCAAGTATTCTGCCCTCTTGAAGGGAAAACTTACTGGGACATGAAAATGAGCTCAAGTAGTTTTTCAAAAGTATTCTGAAAGGAATTGATGATTTTTACTTTTTTTTTTTGTGAGATGAAGTGGGTCGGTTAATTCTAAGTCTTGACGAATCTCTAAGTTGTGGTAAAGGAATACAGTGGAATTTACTGCTGTCTGATACAGTTGACGAGAAAGTGGACAGTTGGAAGCACATTCCCTATTTAGCTTTAGTTATATTTAAACTTTGTCATGTTATTTAAGACTGTTCTGTATAGCAACTGAAGTGTCTCCCTGTGGTTTAAAAATAAGTTAGTTTAGGAGGCTCTATGCTTCCAAAGATGTGTGTGTGTGGGTCATGGCAGTTGTTGGATATAATTATTGCATATGCTTATCAAGGCAGACACTCAAAGGGAAGGTCAGGGTGTTGTGTTCATGCTCCTTCAACAAACTCACGGTAGAGCTGTCATTGCATCAGTAGCAGTTGATCTGTATATAATGACATATTTTTCCTTACAGTGCTGTCACTTCACATTTCTGAGGAGTGCATTGTCTGTGTGGAATCTGAAATGCCTGCATTTGACATTGGGAAAGTGACAGTATTGCTATACTAAATCACGTGGTAGTAATCCAACATTTGAGTAGCATCTTTTGGGGAAAAAAATTGTTTATTGCTATTTGTTAACTTGTTTTAAAAATCTGTGTCACAACTTCCAGTTGAAAAAGTGTTAAGTATCCTTTGTGGCAATCTTTCCAACAGATATCTTGCTGCCGGGGCAACTGTTGCTTTATATTCCCTAGGAATGTCCAAAGTCCAAATTGCCTTTAATTGAAATACTCAGTAGAAGTGAAATTTCAGAGGTTCTGTAAGTTCTTCTGGTGTGAAGTTCAGGCACCTGCCTGTAGTTGCTGTTCTTGCAGAGCATTAATCAAAGTTCGGGTGTCGATCACTAACTTTGAGTTAAACTACTGATGAAAAAAACAGGCAAAATGCATTGCTGCTGACAAAGCTGTCTGTGCTGTAGGCTCGTTAACAACCTGCTTCAGCCTGCACCAGTTTTGCTTGATGGAACATTATATATCTCCTGATTTGTTGTTCAGGTGATGGAGCCTTCTGCACTGTTGCTTGTAACCGTTCTTGTCTCTGTTGTTAATGACCTGTGCTTTCACCAGCTGCACTGGTATTGCTGCATTTGATGGAGATAATGGTGTATGTGCTTCTGATGAGGAAAATTCCAGCTATGACTGCAAAGTAGCTGCCATAAATGAGAAACTGGGAAATGGAGGTGGGAAAGAAGGAGGAGAGAGTCAAAAACTGCTTTTGCTATTAGATAATAAGAGGTGTCCCTCCACTGCTGCCCTCCCCTGTCACCCATGCCCAAAATGATCCCATTTGAAAGGACTCGAAGTCTGACTGCTTGATTACATACTGTAGGAAGTTTGAGGTTGTAAAAGGGGGAAAGAATATTCTGTAATGTGCTTGCCTTCCCTACCTCAGTAAGGGAGGATAACAGTCCTGCACTTGTGTCTCTTCTCTGCAAAGATGAAAGCTAGAGACTTGGACCTCATTTGGGACATAAGTATCAACTTTAAGTTTAGAAACTTAGTGGGGAATTAGGTTAATTTTCAGAATTAGAGTAAATTTTATGGTACATCCACTGGAACTGCCTTACTTAGAATTACCCTAATAATAGACCCATTGATTGCTTTTTGGTTTGGTTCCTGCTTCTAGTTAGGATATTTTGACAATAAATTTGTGAATAGTAAGCCTTTAATTGCAAAAATACTCTGAGTAATAGGTGGTGGTCTTTCCTCTCTGTTCTATGAAAATATTCTCAAAATTATAGCAGAAAAGCAAAATTGAGAGGACTGGAGAACAAGTTGTAGTAGCTTATAGCAGTTCACTTGAAATGAACTTTTTTTTCCGACTAACTGGCCTAAGCTCGCACATTACCTGGTATCTTCACAAAGCCTAGTCTTGGAGCAGAACCCACTTTCTGAGAAGAGTAGGGGGACTGAGAGCAGTCATGTAGCTTACCTGAGTGCTGATATCCAGTCCCAGACCTCTTGAATCTACTACAATAACAGTTAAAATTGTTTGAATCACCAGTGCAACAAAGGTGTTGAAGCCAAACATCAAAGCATAACGCTCCATGCTCAGGTTGACAGCAATCTGAAACCTGCCAATGAATGCACAGGTTGGCCAAACTATGGAGAGCAAGGACGTGTGCACTTTAATGTGCACAGTGGACTCTTCAAAGGACAGTCACTTCAGTCTTAGCTATTAAGCTTTAACAACTTCAATTTGGCAGAAATTCCTTGGTTTTTTTGGCTTTGTGACTTTTGTGCATCCTACTTACCTTTTACTTGAGTGGATATTTTTGTTGAATACTGGTATATATTTATTTGATCATGTATAGAACACTTGTACATAGATCATTGAACAACCAAATGCAGAAGCTACCTTGTTCTGACAGGAACTGTATTATTGTAGTGGTTAGGTCATAATTTTAAGCATAGTTTTGCACAGACTAGAAATAATGTATGCTGCTGTCATAACCTAGTTAAAATTTATTTCTAGGGAAACTTCCAGTAAAATTTTGATAAATGTAAAGGTTTGATACAGATTTGAATCAATTTAATTAGAACAGTTGTGTATTGTACTTACGTTGCTACTGTTATAAGGAGCATATAGCAAGCCTTAAATGCAAGGTAACCAGCGTAACATGCCCAGATGTTCCCAGTGAAGTACATGAGAAACAGAGAACCAGCATCCATTGCAGAGAAAATTCCCAAGACCAATTCTCCAGAGAGATCCCAGTTCACTTTGACGTATCCAACTGCCATGGATGTTACTGAACCTAAAAATTGAAAAGTACTGATTTAAAACTCTGAAACATTATTATCCTTGAGAGCCATTGTATAACTGTGTAGCTGGATCATACCAGGAGCTCTTCAGTCTGTTACAGTCACAGTGGGCTCCGATAATGGTGTAGTTTATATTTCCTGTTAGTGGCGTGGGAGTCTTCCGTTTGTTTGGGTGTTTTCCTCCTTGCTTACAGACCCTTCACTGACTGAAGTGCTCTGGGAAAGTGCCTCATGCCCAAGGCTGGAGGCAGCAGCACACAATCTATTGTTGTTTCTTGCATTTTTTGACAACTGAGCAAAGAGAAGAACAATCTCACCAAGCATTTTCTGCCAAAATAGGTATAATGAGTTCTCTTACTTCGTGTAAAGATCTTTATGAAATGAAAATCTGTTGTAGTTCACGTTTGCTTTTTCTGAAAGTGTCTTTTCAGTTTCTGGTGAAAAATCTTGTGAACTGCATTTGCCTTATTGACCATCACATGTAACAAAACCCTGACTTGAGTGCATCACAGTGTAGCAAACTCCATGTTTTCAGGCAGGCTAGCAGATTGGACTTTGTTTGCTGGTTGTATATGCTCTTCATCAGAATTCCTTAGGCTACAGCAAACCAACCCCTTTGGTCCATCCCTGCTGCAAGCAGAGATTTCCAGTACTGTGAGTGCCTTCTGTAGTCTGAAATAGTGTCAAGTGTCAGAGAGTGTAAAAGCAAGAAAGTCCTTGGGAACACTACTCAGAACAGTAGTCTGAGTAGTTCAGTAAACCAGATTTTCATGCTGATTGCAGGGAGGAAAAGTAAACTGACAATTCCTTGTGGAAATGTGGGACGAGGTTCTTGGAATGAAGGGGGAGACAGATGTGTAAATGAGACCTCAAAAAGGAAGCTCCATTGGTACTGCACAGTCATGTAAAAGAAGTTTCACTTTGGCCATAGCCTTCTGTTCTGTGGCCAAAGAAAAATGTCATTGGGATGGACCAAGGAACTAATGAGAGATGGATGGAGATCACCTGGCCCTGCTAAAAACTGAGTCAGCTAAAGCAAGCTGCTCAGGATGCTGTCTAGGTTTTCAATATGTCCAAGGATGGAGAGTCCACACCTCTGGTCAACCTGTTGCTGTTTTAAATCACCCTTACAATAAAAATGTTCTTATATGTTTTAGTGGAACTTTGAGTCACAGAATATGCAGAGTTGGAAGGAAGCCACAAGGATCATCGAGTCCAAGTCCTGACCCTCCACAGGACCATCCCATCCCCAGGAGTCACACCATGTGCTTGAGAGTATCATCCAGATGCTTCCTGAACTCTTGTCAGGCTTGATGCTGTGAACCACTGCCCTGGGGAGCCTGTTCAGTGCCCAACCACCCTCTGGGTGAAGAACTTCTTTCTAATATCCAACTTAAACCTCTCTTGACACAACTCCTGTCACTGGTCACCACAGAGATCAGTGCCTGCCCCTCCTCTTCCCCTCAGGAGGAAGTTGTAACTGCAGTGAGGTCTCCCCTCAGTCTCCTCCAGGCTGAACAGACCAAGTGCCCTCAGCTGCTCCTCACACGGCTTCCCCTCAAAGCCCTTCACTATCTCCATTGCTCTCCTTTGGACACTCTCTAAGAACTTAATGTCTTTCTGATATTGTGGCACCAAAATCTGCCACAATATTTAAGGTGAGGCCACCACAGAGCAGAATGGGACAATCCCCTCCCTCAGCTGGCTGGTGCTGCTTTGCCTGATGCCCCCCCCCCGGACACGATTGGCCCTCCTGTGCTGGATTTTGTGCCCCTTGCTTTTTGTCCTGTCACTGGGCACCACTGGGAAGAGCCTGGCTCCATCCTCTTTGCTGTTCCCCTTCAAGTCTTTGTGCACATTAATGAAATCCCTTGTTTTCATAAGGCTAAATAATTACAGTGCTCTCAGTCTCTCCTTGTGTATCATATCCAGAGGCAAACTTGCTGATTAGGATATAGATGCAGCACAGAATATTTGCTGAGGAGCACTTGGCCTGAAATGATCTTTAATCCACTGTCTAAATAGACCATTTAGAACAGTGTGTCTGTTAGTGTGTTCTTTTAATTCCTAAACTTGCCAGTTTAAGGTGTATTTGAGGGAGGTATATGCAAGGTTAGTTGCACAGAGTTTCAAAGTGCTTGGGGTTAAATTCACAGTCTAAACAGAGCTGTGAACTTAAACTCTTAAAACACTTAGGTGGAATAAGGTTCCCCTAGAAAGGAAAAGCTTTTATATATATATGTATGTATGTATAATTTGTGAAAAGCCCACTGATAAAAGTTAATAGAAAAAAAACATGCTTTGCACACTATTTGGGTGTTATATGTCAGGCTGTTGCTGTTGACCCTGGTCCTCATATGAGATGGAGAGGCACCAAAGGCATGCCGAAGAATGCATCAGTGCAGGGTGGGTTACTTATTTACTAATTATCTTTTACTTACCTAAAAAAGTTGCTAGTGCTTCGACAGCTCCATTGTACACTGCAGAGCTGTGAGAGGGGGCTTGGAAGTCCCACAGCACTTGGACATAATTCAGGAC